>NC_090996.1:13607237-14219737 GCF_041146395.1 Eulemur rufifrons | reverse complement strand
AGCATCTCCCCAGCACAGCTGAGACAAGAGGGCAGTTGTGTTGGAAGAAGAGGCTCATGTCTCACTCTCCACCTTTCGGGTTTATAATCACAGCTGTGCTATTAACCCCAGGGGCATTCGATTCAGATATTTCAGCCACATGGCACTCACTTAAGAGGGTGGTAATTGTCGTTCTCAGAAATAGGTGGAGGAGAACTTAGGGACACGTAAGACATTTTCTACTCATTGGTGAGATCCGGGAGTGTTTCAGGAACTCATCTCGGGCTTCTGAATGTTTGCACGCGGGCTGGGAAGAGTCACGCTCGTTTCTGACACTGGATATTCTTATTAACAGAGACACTGGCACATCATTTGCCTCATTTTTTAAGTTTCTGAAAATGAGGTCTAAGATCCATTTCCAACTCTATTCACCCGAAGAATTTTCTTCCGTCCATTCGACTTTAATAACTAAGGACGGACATTATTGGAAAATGAATTTCTGATGGGTTAAGTTGGATATTACTGCTCGGAGTTGGAGGTACCACCAGGCCTAGGGAGCACTGAGCAGCTTCACGGTGACCTTCAGCTGGTTGCACAGTTAATCATGAACATCTGAGCATGAAAATACGCGATGTGCCAGGGAGGCATTCGGGAAGTGAACCATCAAACCCCGCCCGCCAGATGGGCTGCAGAGCTAGGAGCCGTTTTAGTCTAATATTTAAAGAGGCTATTAGACCAGGAGGAAAGATCCCAAAAGTTACATCCATCACTGTGTCAGAGTCATTTGTTCCCTCCTCCCCCACCAAATTGCTTTTGAAAGATGACTAGTTAAATTGCCTTCTAGAAACTTCTAAGGAGAAAGCTAGTGCAGAAGACCAAAAAAAAAAAAATGTCTACTTAAAGGCAACACGAAAATGTATTTGGCTCAAGAATTCAAAAATTCAGGATTGCTAGCCTGAGCGAGGCATTTGTCCTGTGCTGGAAACAGTGGGTCCCAAATCAATGAGGAATCTGAGCCTGGCAGGGGCCTTCCGTGGGCACCGGAACCCCCACACCTTGAAGCAGATGGCCCTGGAATAGCCAACTGGCTTCTACTGATGACATTTGGCTCAAGAGCCCGGCCAGAGAGTGCCAGAGCTATGCAGGGAGGGTCCTAGCAAGATCTGGGCCCCAACTGAGGGGTTGCAGAGGCCCGGTGTAAGGAAACAACTCAAACTTTTCCTCCCCAAATCTAGGGAGAGCATTTATTACAAAGGTTACTTTGTTAATTCTTCAAGCCCACCAAGGGGCCCATGGACAGAATTCAGGAGATCCATGAACTCAGAGGGGAAAAAAATACATTTTTATTTTCACTGATCTCTAACGGAAATTTAACATTTACTTTAATTATGAACTTGGTGTATTTGTTTGCCAGGGCTGCCATAACAAAGCACCACAGACTAGGTGTCCCAAAGAACAGAAAATTTTGTCTCGCAGTTCTGGAGGCTGGAAGTCCAAGATCAAGGACTTCGGCAGGGCTGGTGTCGGCAGGGCTGGTTCCTTCTGAGGCTGTTCGGGACACCCTCCTGGCTCCTGGGGGTTACTGCTGCTTCTCCTCATCTCTGTGGTCATCTTCACGTGGTGATCTCCCTGTGTGCCTGTCTGCATCCAAATTTCCTCATTGATAAGGACACCAGTCATATTGGAACAGGGTTTACCTTACCCCAGCGTGACCTCCTCCTAACCAATTATATCTGCAATGGCCCTATTTCCAAATAAGGTCATTCTGAGTTGTTAGGGTTAGGACTTCCACATATGAATTTGCAGTGGCGGGCAGGGATGAAATTCAACCCATCATCATAGGTGAGAAACCATATGAGCAACAGTAGGACCTGTGACAGCAATAGAAATCACGGATACTCTCCTATGACAATCCAGCTAGCACAGACATTTCACCATATTGCTTATGCTTGTCATTACTTTGAAATTACGACCGTTTGTGGACTCTCTGCTAGACCTTGTCATCTCATGAGTTCATGAAGAAGCAGAGACTTCTAAGTTGCTCTGGGATAATGGTGGTCACAGGTCACCTAAACCCAACTCTGCACACATCTTCCAAAGAACCATCTGGCTAAAAAAGTGGCACGGAGGAAACCACCCAGAATGTTCACTTCTGACACCACCAGGAGACAGAGACTGCTAGGAACTGTCTCAAGGTCATTGTAAGCATTGCCGATGTAATTGGTGTCCTGTGATCTTACTTTATGCATCTGAAGCCATTCTGAGAGGGCGTCCTTAAGGGTCAACAGATTACCGAAGGGACCCATGGCGCCAAGAACAGACTGAGAAGCCTGCACTAACAACCACAGAAGAGTCTTGCTGCCTGCTTTCCTCCACCTGAGTGCCTGTCTCCCTGGCTGTAGACTGAGAATCCCAGGGACCTGTGGCTGCAAAAGGGAGGAGACGTCTGCATCTCGACTGTGTCACGCAGGTGTCTGGGTGGTGACACGGTAGCATAGTTTTGCAAGATGCTGCCGGTGAGGGAAACTGAGTAAAGGGACACAAGCTCACTCTGGATCATTTCTCATCACTGTAGGGGGCTCTACAAATACCTCAAAATAAAAAGCTTATTTTAAAATAGTGATTTTTTAAAAAGCCATGGATGGTCTCCCCAGCCTGTTCAGTCAAGTGCACCAATGCGCCTTTGAAAAGAGCATCCTCCTGTCACACGTCAGCCTGTGAGGACGTGCCGTCCGTGGCCAGCCACGGTGCCTGGGCTTAGCATCTTAACGCTAGTCAGCACTTTTGGGCATTTTCAAAGAGATGATAAGGCGTTGCTTCTCAGGCTTCCCCGGGGAGCTGTTTCATTTCTCCTTTGCTTATCACGTGCTCATCCGCCCACCAAGCTGAAGGACATGGGAGGCCTGTTGGCCAGACGTGCTGCATCCGGGGTCTGGAGGCAACGTGAATGAGAACTAATTGGCGTGTCGGCTGGGGGTCACACTAAGCCCCATGCCTTGGCGGAGCTGCCCAAACGTGGGGGAGTCAGTGGGAGGTCTGAGCTGGGCAGGCGTGGAGCCGGCAGTGGACATGGACCCACAGGGAGCTAAAACGTGGCAAGATGCCTTCTTTACCAACGAGCGCTAAAGATTTTGCTTTCGCGTCCGCTTTGCTACTTGACATTGGAAAGCAGATTGCCAACGATTTCCCCTTTCGGATCATTAAGGGAACCAGAGCAGGCTGCTGGACCCGTGGCCTCTCACAGAAAGTTGGGAAAGACGCCCCTCACCCCCGTGACGAAGGCCAGCAGCAACTCGTCAAAGGAAACGCTTCTATGGATTGTCAATATTTAAACACCTTGCGGCACCTGAGGGCTTTGGATCTCAGCTGTCATCTATTACAGGCCTCATTACACAAAGCATTAAGTGCTGTATCATCTCATTTTCCCCACCGAAGCTCTCTGGCAAGGCACTCTCCGGGCAAAGGGAGTGGTTTACTGAAGGCGTAACGGGCTCTGGTTTTTATGAGGAGGGGCCAAATCAGGAGCCCTCACCACAGGGCAGTGGGAGACGGGGCACCCTGTGCTGGACAGCCCGGGGTCCGGGCGGTCGGCTCAGCCTGATGCCTCCCCGCCCCGCCAGATCTCTGCCTCGCCCGTGGGAGCTGTGGTTGCTGCAGGGAGGGTGGGCAGCAGGCCTGGGCAGCCCGGGCACATGGCAGTGTGGCCTCTGCCTCTTCCTTCCGCTTCCGACTTTAACCCCTCAAATTCTTCTGAGTAGCCCCCGTTGCCGCCATAACGTGGAGACACAGACCTGAACAGCAGCTAATGAAATGAGCACCGGGCTCGGACACAAGGTCCCCTCTTATTCCCGAGACGGTGGTGGGAGAGCATGGCCCAAGGACATCGCCATTGGATTCCGCCAGCACGACCGGGCTGACACATTCATTTCTCTGGTTGTGTGCAAGTTTCCTGCGAATCGGTGTTGCAAGCTCCCGGGAAGGCAGTGGGAACTGTGCAGTGGGCATATGCAGATGATTTATTTACACAAATTATTCCGAGGCATTTTACTGTGTAGATCATGAAGCCTAATTTACATATTTACACAATAGACTGGAATGGCACTAAAGGAACTATAAATATATTTTCCTCTCCAAAGCAGCCATGAAATACATATTTAGAGTGTACCCAATGCAGGCAGACATTGAATTGCTTTTTCCACAAATTATGTATTTAGCTCAGAGCTGAGAACCGGGAGCTGGAGGCTGGCCCCTTGTCTCATCCCTGAGGGGACACTGCCCGGCAGCAGCCATCCCCTCTCCCGTCCTCCTGGGAGCTTCCCAGCTCCCTCCCGTTCATTGTGTTCATCTTCAGTCCTTGGCGATGGGAGTTTTCAATTGAACAAAGAAGAAAATCAGTGTTTCTCCGAAGGTTTAACATCCATGGAAGTTCCCAAGTCAGCAAATTCAGCAAGAGGGCTGCAGCCGCGCTCAGAGGGTGCTGCCGGGCCTATCTGGTCTTCCTCATAACCGAGTTTGTTGACAGCTTATCAGCCTAGCGTCCCCTTCCTTCCCGGGGCTGGGCTCCCTTCCAGGCCATCCTTCATTTCCTGCCTTGAATGAGGATCAGACACAGGTAATTTTTTTTATCAGATGTATTTAGCCTCGTGTTTAAGCCCCACCTGCTTCGGTTAAATTTCTCACCTAGTTGACCATTCGAACAGAGAGGAATGGCAGTGTTTAAAAAATAAACAACTGACAGGTTTCCATTTGCTCGGAGCTGCAAGCTGACAGCCGAGCAGCTGGCTGTGTGAGTCAGTGGAACCAGCGAGCGCAGGCGGTGAATGACAGCTCCATGCGGCATGGAGACCCTGTTTAATTGTCCATGAAATCAAACTTTTGCACTGGCATGACGTCTGCCCTGATACCTGCAGCACACAGCTCTGTGCCGGGCGTTGGAGGGATAAATTGAGCGCCGCACCCTCGGACGTGCCGCGCTGGGATCCATCTCTATTCAGAAAAGAGGCGATCATGTTTCCAGGTTTATTAGGACATTGTCTGGGAACAGATGTGCCTCCTACCGTCTGGGCGGGGGAGACGCTGGCACGGAAGGATAATGGCTGACTCATCCTGCTGGCTGGAAACAAGGAGCTGGGATGGCAAAACCTGTTTATCCTGGAAGAGATTGCCTGTTTGGGGGATCTTCGATATTATCCACTTCTGTCGTTTAAGTAGCCAAACAACATAATAAAGGAAATAAAGACAAGTGGTTTGTAGTCTGGGTAGAAGAACCACCCAGATGGGAGCTGAACTTGCACACGTTGATTCTTGCTCATCTTTCCTTCTGAGGTCACAGGATTTTAGGTTTGTGATGACAGTGTGGCTTATTTAGGAATATTTTGTGAAGTTTCTTTCTCAGTGGTTTCTCTGCCCCCTCAGTGGTGTTTTTCCAACAGTGTTTCTATACCGAGAGTCCTGGCAGGTGTCCTTCAGGTGGCCAGGGAGGAAAGGGTGGGCCCGACAGACAGGTGTGAGGGGGTCCCTCCGCTGCAGGGACCCAGCCCTTCCCCAGATGTCAGCAGTGGAGGCCAGAATGGAGGTGGGCGTTGCCCCCAGGAAGTTCACAGCCCTGGCCCGGGCACGGAGTTTGGGGCCCGAATCAGGCATCTGGGCTCAGCCATTCATTGATGTGGCTTTGGAAGAGCCATGACTGTTCCCTTCCAGCCAGTCCTAGGTTTTCCCGTGATCTTGACGCTGCTCACGTGGTGGGGAAGCAAAGCCGGGCTGGGGTCTTCAGAACATTCCAGCAAGATTCACCTAGGTAACTGCAAACGGGCTGAACTATGTGCCCAGAATTGGCTGTTAAAAACTCAAAGGCCCCGCTCTCCTCTCGGGATGGATTGAGGTGGAAATCCAGGCACTTGGGGATACCCCCGGGGTGTGGAAAATCAGTTGCACAAATCTCATTATTGCTAATAGTTCTGTAATGTTATTTTTTCCTCCTAATTTGTAGAGATACTTTTCTCCATCATTGATTTATTGAGATATTTAACAGCATAATACGAATGAGAAAAACAATCCGCAGTTGAGAAACAGAGTGGATGCTTTAACGGCTGCCAAATTTTTTCTTACCCATGCGTGGTCCTGGTGTAAATATTAGTGTGGATACGTAGCCCAGTGAATTAACTGGAGTGTAAAATGTGCTGATTTTGTGAAGGCAGAATTAAGCAGAATAAAAATAGGAACATTTTCTTCTGTTAATTCAGAAAGAAATTCTCTCGGTATGACATTCCTCCCAACATTTTTGAGTATAAATGGATTGCTAAATAAATCGTTCTGTGTTGAGATTCTGTATCAATATTTTAAAATGTTTTTATGAAAAATGCGTACAATTCCTGGAGCTATGACAGAGCGCTTAAAATAAAATGTGGCCTTTAGGTGATCGTAGAGGAAGGGGAATCATTTTTTTTCCCTCAGTAGTAGGAAGGCATCACAGAAACATTAATGCAAAAGACATTCAGAGAACCCACTGCAGAGGTGTTCAGCCCTTCTTAGAACAGTCTGAAAAACTATTTTGTAGTCTTAGTCCCTTAATTTCAAGGGTTTTAAGCAACACCCAGTTTATAAGAGTCTGTATTTTTGTCTTTAGTCTCTTTCACAGTATAAAATTGTCTATCTTTTTTAGAGGGAAAACAATTTATTCAACATTTAAAGTCCTTAAAACGGTGATTTGCTCATAGTAAGCACTAAATTAAATGGTGGTGGTTTATTATTTACTAAGCCTGCTTGCACTAGGCCCCAAAAAAGGCCACGGGACACAAAGAGAGATGGATGGGTGGATGGGATGATGAACCAGTGGATGGATTGGCAGGTGGGTGGATGGGTGGATGGATGGAGGGATGGGTGTTTGAATTAATGGATGGATGGAGGGATGGGGGCTAGATGGATAATGCCAACAGATATGTATTGAGCTCTTAAAAAATCCAAGAGCCCAGTGGTGCAAACCGGCAGGTAAATGTGATGATGTGCTCTGGAAGCCCGTTGGTAGAAGCAAACATCCCTTCCTGGAAAGTGGGGTGGGGTCAAGATTGGGCTAGAAAAGGTGAGTCTGAAAGAGTAAAATGACCTTGTTGTTTTTCTTCCATCTGGACCACAGCCTGTGAATAGCTCATTGAGAACAGAAATCACATCTGATTTCCTGAAGGGCAGAACGGGGCCTGACCAAAGAATGGACACTAAAGTGTCTGTGAATCAATAAATGGGGGTGGCAGGAGAGGAGGAGGCAAAGGGGTTCTCCAGGCCAAGGGAGAAGCCTGTGCAGAGGAAATGCATGAGCCCCACTCCCCACCATTCTCATGCAAAATTCACACACAACATAAATCACATACAAAAATCATTCTGTGCATAAACCTCAGTATCTTAGCAGGGAAAGAAAAGACTTAGGCCAGCCATGGCTTGCCATTTTGACACCATTAATGGCCATGAGTATCTTGGTGAGAAATGACTACAGACTACCTTTCTGCCTGTCCAGAGATTTGTACCTTTAAAATCTCATTCACATCTATTCCTCATTAACCTGTAACTGGGAGGACTTAGTTGACGCACACTCTAAATCCTCTGCAAATATAGACTGATACAATAGCAATTTTCTTCCTGTTTACTGTTGGGCTAATCCATCTGAGCGTATCTGGAGCTTCAAGGTGTGTGATAAGGTTGGTTTCCGGATCACCCTCCGCCCCTGGAGGCTGTCAGCACATGGCCTTGCATATTCAAATGGCTTTTCCTCACTAGCTCGCCTGCTTTTTAAAAGATCACATACCTGTGCCTATAAAAGAAAATGTAATTCATGTAGGATTGCTACTTCAAACGAACATTTTGGGCTCTGAGCCCACTTTGTAACCAAACAACCTCTGTAGAGATTGAATTTATGTTTTATTTTGCAAATGCTCATGTAGTCCTTACTATGTGTAAGGCACTATTCTAAGCACTTTATAAATATTAACTTAAAATCCTTGAAACAAACCTATGGTGTAGATGACTTTGTTATCACCATTCTAAAGATGAAGCACAGGAAGGTTAAGTACTCTGCCTGAGGTCACACAGCTAGTTGGTGGGTCCAAGCTTTACAACAGTCTAGCCCCAGACCCTGTCCTTTCAGCCTTGGTGCTCTGATGTCGGTGGTTTCTTTGATGACAGATTTCCCTGGTCACTTCTCTTGCACTGTGGGTAATTGCCTCAGAAACAAACCTATTTGCTTCTTCCTTCCTCTTTACATGAGATTTTCTGGCTTGAATTTCAATTTTATTAATGTTTTCCTGTATGTCAGAGTTTAAATAAATTCCATTTATATTTATGTTTTTGCTGTAGTAAAATAAGCATAACCTAAAATGTACCATTGTAGCCATTTTTAAGTGCCATTAAACATGTTTCACTGGCATTAAGCACATTCACGTTATTGTGCAACCATCACCCCCGCCATCTCCAGAAATCTTTTCAACTTGCAAAACTGAAACTCTGTCCCCATTAAACAGTCCCCACCCCCCCCTCCCCAGCCCTGGGCAACCTCCGTTCTACTTTCTGTCTCTGTGGATCTGACTAGTGTAGGATCCTCGTGTAAGCTGGGTCATACAGGATGCGTCCCTTTGTGTCTGGCTTATTTCACTGGGTGTAGTATCCTCAAGGTTCATCTGCTGTAGCAGATTTTTCTTCCTTTTTAAGGCTGAATAACATCCCATTGGACGGATATACTACAACTTATTTATTGACCTATTGGTTGATAGACCCTTGGGTTGTTTCTACCTGTGGCTACTGTGGATTAATGATGCTATGAACGTGGGTGTACAAATATCTGTTTGAAATTAAATATATATATTTTTTAAATTATACTAATATTTGGTGGCACCTGAGCATACATTTAAAAAGTAAATGATCTTAGGGCAGGACTGATGCTGAAGCCACTCCAAGGGATGCTCAGACTTGAGGGTGGCACTTGGTGTGATTTGGGGGGCGGCTGTAAGTCCCAAGCCCAGTAAGGGATCCCCGGTGTGAGGGAAGGGTCCCTGGCAGGGGCCTTCATGGAGCTCGTGCAGGTCCCACGAGTCCAGCGTCTCCACATCAGCCGCCATCCAAGTACTCCTGCTGTGAGCGAGGTCTCGGCACCACGCGGACGATGTAAAGCTGCGCGCGGGGCACTGCGGCCCCTGCCCAGCGTGGCATGGGGCGGCCTTAGCAGCACGGCAGAGCTGGCGGCCAGGTGGTCAAAGAGGCTGTTGTTTCAAATTTCCACTTTGACTCGTTGGCTGGCTGTTGTTTCCAATTAGGATGCAGGTGGGACACCCCCGGGCACTCCAGAGACCTCAGGACCACGCTCGGTGTGCACAGGGACGGGGACCAGAGGGTGACCAGTGGGGTGGCTGCAGCGGGAGCTGTTGGCAGGATCACAACCGTCAGTAATGGGGTGTGCAGGGATCGCAGCCAGCCAGAGGGAGCCAGAAATCCCAAAGATGAGATCCAGTCGACCCAGAGGGAAAGGCCTGGAAGCCGACGGGAACACTTAGGGGCAAGGAGAACGGGCAAGAAATGCCCTTCCCCAGCAGGCAGCTTGGTCTGTCACTGAGGGAGGATGCATCTCCCTCCTTTCCCCCCGTGTGACCCTCACTGGCCTCTGACACTTACTTTGACACCCTGAAGCCCTCAGCCAGGCTGGCCGAGAGCTGACCCGCCAGGCAGCGGGCACCGAGGGCATGGGGCTCACCCCTAGGGACAAGCGCTCCTAACCTCTGCCCTCATCTCATCATCCCTCTGCAGATGAAGGCCTGTGGGACATGTTCGTGAAGGACATTCCGCGGAGCGCCACGTCCTACACCCTCAGCCTGGATAAGCTCCGGCAGGGCGTGACTTACGAGTTCCGGGTGGTGGCTGTGAATGACGTGGGCTACGGGGAGCCCAGCAGCCCCTCCACGGCGGTGTCAGGTAGGGGTGTCCAGGGGTCTCAGGGGCAGGGAGGACAGGGTGGAGCCATCGGTGGAAAGTGAGAGGACATGTACCTGCTTCCGTGGGGCTCCCCGGCTTAGTCACGGGGCTGCCTGGAGAAATACCGGTGCGGAGGGTGGCGTGGAGGGTGGTCTGAGTCCTGGCAGTCCCGAGTGCCACCAACTTCCTGGGCAGCTCCCTGCCCTGCAGCCCCGTGGGGCCAGCTCTCCTCTGGCAGAACCCCAGGCCCCAGAGCCACTCCCTGCACCACCAGCTCCACTATTGACAAGATTTCTCTGCCACACGGTGCTCAAGCAATTCTTAATTTGTTTTCTCATATCTTTTAAAAATCAGAGTTATGCAAGTGTCAGAGTGGTCAGCTTGGGCTAAGCAGTGCCCCCTACGGGGTGAAGGCGTTTCCAAGCAAAGTAGAGCCCTGGGCCTCTATATTGGCTGACACGTCCTTGCCGGGAGCAACGGGTGATTTTGGAAGTGCAGACACAGCCCCAGTGGCCACAGGGGACATGTTAACGCTGGACGACCTGAGAGAGGTCGTGTCCTACTGGGGCCTTCCTGAGAGATGCAGAGGGGCTCGGGGACTGTGGCTGCTCGGGGTGTGCAGTGAGCCAGTGCCTGTCACTGTCCCTGTAGATGGAGTGCGGGTGGCACCGCCTGCTCCTTGGGCCAGGCCTTTCTTCTTATGCTCATTCCTGGGAGGCTGCTGGGAGGCTCCAGGCCCCGGCCCTGGGCTGCTCTGGGCGGGGTGGCAGAGGAGGCCATGGCAAGGCTTCTTCCTGGAGCAGGCCTGTTAGGGAGATGACAGAGGTGTCCGTGGTCACCAGCAACATGGCAAAGCTGTGACACATGGTGGGGGTGGCTTCTCCTGGGGAATTCGGAAGATGCATGGGATGTGACCACAGAGGAGGAACCCAGGGAGGAGGCAGAGAGTAGCAGGACAAAGTCCTCATCACCTGGTCACTAAAGGGCCCCAGGAGAGGGAGAAGCACATGGGGGAGGAGGCAAAGCTGTCACTTGTCATGTCCTCCCCCCTTGCCACCCTCATGCGTCAGGACCTTAAGAACACTCTCACTGGGCCCCCACCCCAGGTGATGTCAGTGGCTCTGGGCATTGTTTTTCCCATTCGGCAGCGATTCCCATGTGCAGACGGGCTGCCAGCCAGGGCACTGGTGGTTTGAGTGAGGGGTGGCTGGAGGACGGTGACACGAGGTGGTTGGAGACAGGGGCAGCAGCTCGCAGGAGCAGGAGGTCTGGGGCTGGCAAGTAGAGTCTAGGCCAGAAGCCGGGAGACACTGGGCTGTCAGTCAGCCTCACTCTTCCTCTTCCTTACAACAACAAAAATATGTTTCATTTCCCTGCATTTAGATTTGCTTAGGCTACTGGCTGCATTTGTTGAAACTGAAAACAGCTTCATCTTCTCTTTGCCACGTGCTTGGAGGAAGGGTAGGGTCTGTGGGCAAGTTCGGGGCCCTGAGCCCTGCACCCCAGTCTAGGGGTGCCCTGGGATTCTGGGGCACTCAGAGGACTGTGAGAAGGGGACCCAGAGGATGGCTCCATTTTTTAATGAATAATATCTAGAAAAATCAAAAATTTCTCATTTCCTTAATTTTTATTATGAAAATTTTAAACATACCCCAAAGTAGGGAGAATAAGGAACCCCCGGCACCCCTCATCCCAATTCAGTAATTCAAGATCTGCCTTATGTGTTTTCTGTATGAAAAATTGGTATAAAGCAATTCCAAATTCACGTAGTTTTTACTGCACATCCGCAAGCTGATGGCAGAGGCTGGTCACACTCCCTCGGCCTCCTTCATGGGGCATTGTGACTGGAGCCTTTCTCTGAAATGCCATCCAGAGCTGGCCTTGCTGCCCGCTGGACCGTCCGTCAGAGGAGCCAGCGGCGCGTCACCTGGTGGCATCGCACCAGGACACAGCCCGAGCAGCACGGGTGCCCTGCCCTGGAGTGAGGAGCCCTCAGAGCAGCCGAGGCCTTTCCTTCCTGCCAGGCGCCGGAGCCAGGCCGCTCTGGGCCACACACGGGGGCGGCTGGGGTTGGCTGCACTAGTTACATGGGGGACTTAATGTGTGGCCAGAAAACCCACTTGCACTGATGGATTTAAAATACTGTCATCGCCTAAGCAACCCCGTGGTGTCACATTATCCAAGGCCAATTTCTCCTTGTTATCCCCAGCTTGGGCACATTCTTCCTTCCCCGGTGAGCTGCTCCGCGGCAGGCAGCTGTGTTTTCCGTGGGTTGGCAGCCGGGAGGCAGGCCGCGGGCTCTGCCTGCAATAGGCTTGTGTTTCCTGGCTCCTGTAGCCGCAGAACCAGCCTCCCTGCAGAGAGACCCTAGAAACAATTTCCCACTTTTCTCTTTTTAGTAAACAGAATAAAACGTAAGGAAGAAGAGTAGCCTTCTTCAGAGCGGCTTTTAAATGAAAACTTTTCTGTTCATTTCTCAAAAACATATCTAAAATAGGGGCCAGTAGTTGAGCCCAGTGTTGCCCCGGCCTCCACGGGCTGCCGGCCTGGTAGGCAGGCGACAGTGGGCAGACACACACACCCAGCAGGCACTGGCGGTGTCAGTTCCTACCAGGTACGGTGGGACCCAGTGCTTGGCATGGTCGGGCTCAGACCATACCCCAGAGCTGACGGGTAGCCCCTGAAGGATTTGGGGAGGGGGTGACTTATTTCCATCTTGGGGAGATCTCTCGGGTGGCAACTAAAGAACAGATTTGGGGGAGACAGGAAGAGGCAGAACAGTGGGAAGTGGGGGCAGTGGTGTGGGCAAGGGGTGCTCGGGAGCAGGCGGGGGCTCAGCGCTGTCTGGGGAGAAGTCCCAGCACCAGGGAGAGAAGGACGTCGTGCACCTTGTGTTCCTTCCTCTCTTTCATCCAGGCAGAGTCTTTAAGCAGCTGAAATTAGGAGAAAATGAGCATGGCAGGCAGGTGGCTCTGATGGGCAGGATGAGGACAAGGTCCAGGACACAGACGTCTCCAGGGCGGGGGCCGAGTGCCGAGGAGCCTCGGCCTGGTTCTGCGGCGAGGCGGAAAATTGCTTCCCAAAGCTGCTGGGGCCTGGGGTGCCCAACCTCGTCCCGCTGGAGGGTGGTTTCCTCTCTCCTGTGACTCGGGTTCACCCAGCACGTCCCTCCTCCCCACGCCTGGTTCACGGGAGGGGACTGTCTCGGAGCTGCTGTCACACGTCACCGTGGGTTTGTATCTTTTCCTCAGCTCAAGCGGAAGCCCCGTTCTACGAGGAGTGGTGGTTCCTCCTGGTGATGGCGCTGTCCAGCCTCATCGTCGTCCTGCTCGTGGTGTTCGCCCTGGTCCTGCACGGGCAGAGCAGGAAGTACAAGAGCTGCAGCACAGGTGCGACACCCCCTGAAGTGCCCCGGGCACCCTGGAGCTAAAATGGTGACATTTATTTTTCTCCTGGATCTGCCGTGCCAGCACCCACTTTTCCCTTTCACCTGCCTGTCGGTGATAAAATAGATGCAGCAGATTGTCCTCGGAGGCAGCGAGGTGTAGCAAGGCAAGAGCTCTAGACCTTGGGGACCCGGGTGCCGGCCCAGCCCGCCCTGGGTTGGCTGTGTGTCCTGGAGAAGGCCCTGCAGTCGTCTGGCCTCTCTGAGCCTCAGTCACCCTCTGTCCCTTTGCCCAAATGCAATTGTATTTTGTTGTATGATTAGAAAGCATAAAGCATTAAGCCGATGAAATATTGTAGTATTTAGCCTTGTGAATACAGTGAACCAGCTGCATGTCAGATAGTTTGGGGTGGCTTGGGGGAAGCTACAGAGATGTCCCATGGCCCAGCCTTGCATACTCTCGAGTTTGTACCTTGCCTGTGTCCACAGCCCGGCTCCGAGCCCTCCCAGGGCCGCTTCACTGTGGTGTTTCCGGCACAAGCTCCACACCAGGCATGGGTGGACGTTCCGTCTAGAAACGTCCGTTGCTGAGTGAAGGGCCATCATTAGGGAAAGGAACAGATGGAAGCCAGCCGCAGAGAGCACACGCGGTAGTGTCCTTTATAGGAAGGGCAGGAACAGCCCAGACAAATGGGTGTTTCCAGGGGGCAGAATCCAGGTTGCCTCTTGGCGGAGAAGCATGAACAGGGAAGGTGCACGAAGGCGCCTGCGGGCACTGAAAATGCTCTCCACACCTCGATGCACCGGCAAAAATGCCACCCCAGACACTTAGGATTAGTGTACTTTGTGCATTTTATTACCGTCAGTTTTTTAAAAATGCTCATAATTACCAGTGAGACACTTCTTTGCATAACCAGACCATAACTGAGCTCTAGACTGTGGCCTGTTTTTATCTCACCTGGCACGCGGACGGTTCCCTGAGCCTGGCTCCCTCATTGGGGGTTCTCCCATCAGCTCGGCTGTGGTCCCTTTTCAGAAAATAGGGTCCCTGGTGAGGTGTTCTTAGAGACGAACCCATGTCAGGCCTCTGGGGCGAGGAGACGGCTGAGCAGATTCCCGACCCGGCCCTCCATCCCACCGTCCTTGTGCCGAAGGGGTTTATAAAACCAGGCACCTAAAGCTCCTCGCCATTTGCTTCTGTAACGCTAAGCAATTCATCCCTCAAAGAAAGGATTTATTTTTTTCTGTATAAATTCACTTCTAACAAGTGTTCGTAAATCAGATTTTATTCCCGTGGGATTTACAATGTATGAGTGGCATGTCATTTTACTGCACTAATGCTATTACCGAATCCTGTGTCTGACGCATGGAAAATCTCTCCACTTTTCACTCTCCTTCTCCATCTGGAAAACAGACTTGAAAAGACAGATCTGACCTGCAGCTTCTGATACTCAGCCTTACCCAGGAGTATTAATTTAACATCATAATTGAAGCCTAGGAAAAAGAAAAGCTTGCCTACCAGAATGTTCCCTTCCTGCCTGGGAGACATGCGAAACATAAACCTTTGCTGCGCAGCATCACTGACGCCCCGCCCTGCCTGACTTCCTTTCCGATGCTGGCTCCCACCTGCTCGCTCCCCCCAGCCCAAGCCCCCTCCAAGCAAGCTGTCTCCCACTCGCTGCTGTGTGTCCCAGTGGCTTTGTCTGTTGCACACCAATAGAACGTTCAGGCATGCGGAAGGGATGCCAGGCCCAAGCAGGGAGGAACCCCTTGGGGTTTAGAAATGTCAATGCACTTAGGCAGGAGAAGGGGGTCACTCTGGGTGGCCGGAGAGGGTCCCTCTGGCTCAGGGCTTTTGAGCTGTGATCTAAGGGAAGGGGTGACCTGGGGGAAGGGGCTTCCAGGCAGAGGGAACAGCAGGTGGGAAGGCACCGAGGGAGGGAGGGGCACGCTCAGTGTGAGCCCTTTGGGGGAGGGGCCCAGGGATCGGCAGTGACATGGGTGGGGACACAGACCAGGCCCAGAAGGTGAGGACTCAGGCTTTGCCGGCAGATCAGGTGGGAAGCGTTGGAAATCTTTATATGTTGTTTGGTTTCTCATAATTTTATTTTTATTCATTTCATCTGCTAATATATTTCAGAATATGCTTTGATATGTATTTGTAAATTTATTCTTTTTTTAAAGTGTGCAATTCAGTGGTTAATTCATAGGTATGTGCAATGGCTCCTGCAGTCAAGTTTAGAACGTTTTTATCACCTCAGAAGGAAACCCTGTACAAGTGTGCGTTAGCTAGCACACTCCCATAAATTTACTTTTTACTTTCTGTTTTGTTGTATGATTGTGAATTTTTTATTTTGAAATTTATTAAATATTTAATTTCCCCAACTTTTAAAAAGTTTATGCATTCTGAGTACATTTTCATAAAATACTAGCAAGAGTACTGGTATTTTGTCATCAGGCAAAATGAACACTGAAATGCTCATATTGTCGTTTTGCCCCAACGCCATAACCAGTGCACAGCTTTTCTCCCCAGCTCGGCTCCAACTGCCTCGCGAGCTGACGTAGGTCTCACGTGCAGCCAGAATTGGGAGCTCCTGTCCCTGGCCCGGGGTGGCTTGGCGCTGCCGCAGTGGGCGCACTAACACGGCTCTGTCCTCGATTCCTGGTTGGACCTTAGGCAAGAGCGTCTCCACCATGGAGGAGTCTGTGACCCTGGATAACGGAGGATTTGCTGCCTTGGAGCTCAACAGCCGCCACCTCCATGTCAAGAGCACCTTCTCGAAGAAGAACGGAGCCAGGTACGGGGGGCCGCGGCTGCAGCCGGAGTGTAACGTGCCTGCCCAGGGCCTGAGCCAGCCCCATGCCCCCTGGTACCTCCTGAATCCCACTGTGTGGTTTCAGGAATCACCGACGGGCACGACTCTGAACCCACCAGGAGCAGCACTGACTCCAGAAGGAACAGGATTGGCAGAGTGGTTGGAGATGTTTCCAGCACATTTCTGGAGATGTAAAAAGAGGGTGGGACCTCAGGTGTGTGGGAAGTGCCCTGGGACACCTAACAGCCGCCCGCTGGCCTCGAGTGTCCACTGGCTGGACGCCTGGGTTGGGGAGTTCCTAGTTCACAGGGGTGTCACCCTGGGCTGCGGCGGCTCACTCTGGTGTCCTCACCTGGAGGGCTGTAGTTGTAGTTTTCGTCTCTTCATGTATTCCAAGTCTTCCTGTAATGACGCAGATCGCCACGTCACGTGTGGACGTGAACGAGACAGGAGTGATCTTCACCGCCAAAGCCTTTTACCTTTTTGCCCTTTTCCCAATTTCAGCAGGAAGTAAACCTTCCTAAAAAAGAAAAAGAAGGCTGGGCATGGTGGTTCACACCTGTGATCCTAGCACCCTGGGAGGCCGAGGTGGGCGGATCGTTTGAGCTCAGGAGTTCGAGACCAGCCTGAGCAAGAGCGAGACCCCGTCTGTACTAAAAATAGAAAGAAATTATGTGGACAGCTAAAAATATATATATAAAAAATTAGCCAGGCATGGTGGCGCACACCTGTAGCCCCAGCTACTTGGGAGGCTGAGGCAGTAGGATTGCTTGAGCCCAGGAGTTTGAGGTTGCTGTGAGCTCGGCTGACACCACGGCACTCTAGCCCGGGCAACAGAGCGAGACTCTGCCTCAAAAAAAAAAAAAAAAAAAAAGAAAAGAAAAAGAAGGGATAATGTTGATTTTCCTTTTGATTTGTAGAGTATCCTCTCCTGGTTGAGCACCCTTGACCACGGAGAAGGGCCGGCATTGGGGAGGGTTCTTGGGAGTCTGGAAGGAAAAAAACCAAAACACCTGAGGATGCTTTACTTGGAGAACAGATAGCTCAGGGGGCTTCCTGGGGCCACCAGCATTAGAGGTGCCTCTTCTCCCTGAACCATGCCTGCCTGGGGTACTTTTAATTGCCAGGATGTGGAATTACCATCAAAAGTCAGACAGGCTGAAAGGTTTCTGTTTCCCTTGATTGTAACGCAGTCAAAGTGCCCCGACACTGCTCTGGTGCTCCCGTCCTCACCCGAGTTGGGGAGGCCCAGGTCATTTCATGGAGCTGAGGACGCTCATTTGTTGAGGGAGGCAGATCACCCAGGCGCCTGCAGCTGACCCTCTGCCGGCAGCACCAGGCAGTCAGCCGAGAGCAGAGCCGGCTGCCGCCACCGCGCTGCTGTCCTCAGGGCAGGGGCTGGAAGCCAGTGGTGACCTCTGGTCCCGTCTTTCATCTCATTTGTCTTCTGAGAGGCTAGTTTTTCCCGTTGTGTAAAAGAAACAGGAAAAGGCAACCACACATAATTTCAAGACCAAGGGGAACTTGTCACAGAGAATTTTAAAATATTATATGGTCCCTTGCTGCAATGATCTCTTCTGTCTTGAGAAGAAACACAGTCTTGAAACACATTGCCCAAGAATAGACAATGGTCCAATTTAAGTTCATCTGCTTCCTAGGGAAAAAAAATCATTTCAGGGTGAAGTGGGAGGGTCTCGAAACACAAAGAGGTTTCCCCAAGGGGTCCCTAACAGGGAACATGCAAGTGTCTTATATCAGCAGAACCAAGGTCTGTGTGTGTCCACGGGAGACTTCATCGTGATCGATGGTGCAGGCTTTATAGGGAGGTGGATTTGGCACAGTCCAAGAAAGCCCTTTCTGCAGAAGAGCTTCCCCGTGTCAGGAAGTGTTGGAGCCACTTCAGGGGGCTGTGGAGCACCGTGGGCAGGGCAGGGTGGCAGACCAGACGCCAGCCTGCACGGCTCCTTCCCTCTGGGCTCCCTGAGCCCATCTCATGAGCCCGGTGCTGCTTCCTGAGTCCGTGGGGCTACCGCATCTGGGCAGGTGGTGGGCGTGGGCCTATGGCCGCCCGTACGCACTTCACCCTCAAACACGTGTAAGTGGCTGTCTCTGAAGTGCTCGGGTCACGTCTCTAAACTTGCATTCCCACACCCAGAACTGACCGCAGCCTCCGCACTTAGCCAGCTGCCGGGAACACCGACCACGACCTCTGGGTGGTCTGACGCATGTTCTCAGTGTAGCGGTTCTGCGGCTGCACGTTCCCCACGGACAAGGGGACTGTTTGGTTTGGTTCGTTCGTCCACGTCAACTGGCTTCAGTCAAGATCCTGAACTTCCCAACAGGGTCAGGTGCAAACCGTCCTGAACCTGCTAAGAGCTAAGGACAGAATGAAACCAAGACAGAAAGCAAGACTGACCCCTTCCTCGGGTTTTTATTCAGTCCTAGCACTGGGACCCCAAGTGTGATTGGAGGACAAGATCCTCCGCTGGGGAAGGGGTCTGAGTGTTCTCAGGGCTCCAAGGAGGGCTGAGGCCCTGGGGCTGGGTAGGGTCCTGTGGGAATTAGGCCCCAGCACTATCTCCAAAATGTCTTTAAAGTAAGGATGTGGTTGATTTATATCTCTCTAGTGCCTATGCTGTGGTTCCAATTTCTATGTGGGGAAGGCCCCACTTTAGCTCCTGAGATAAAAAGATTCATCCAAGTGGTTGGATGAGAAATGGAATCTCTCCAAAAATAAACTATCTTTGAGGTGGAGGGAAAAAAGGCCTCTCAGGCCTTCCCTGGGCCTTTCCTGAGAAACAGGATTGGCAGCCCCGAGGGAGGCAGGGCCTGCTCTCCAGACCGTCACTTCCAGTCTCGCCACTGCAGTCCCTGCCAGCGGCTGCTCCTGTGATCTCCGGGGGTTCCTTTCCCCACTGGGGGATGAAAGGACACTCCATCCGCAGCCACCGCTGGGCTCTGCATCCTCGCAGCACGAGGGCGGGCTCGTCCGGGACTGCGGGGGTCCCGGCCGTGGCGCCTGTGAGTGCGCCGGCAGTGCCACTGCCCCCCACTCTCACCGACGGATCCTCAGGGGCCGTGGGGAGCGCTCAACCCTGCTGACTTAAAAATTACACCATCTTGCGCTTGGATTTTCTCTCCAAGTTATGATTTTTTTCATCTGCAAAATAGAAGCTGGGCTTCTACTCAGCTACAAGATGATAGTCACCAAGGAGTTGGGAGCTAAAGAATGTATTCACTTCCTATGGCTTCATGACAAGTGACCGCAGTTTAGCAGCTTAAACCAGCCCGGGTCAGGAATCTGGCCGCAGCTAGGCTAGGTCCTCTGCTCAGGGTCTCACGGGGCTGAATCCAGGCGTTGGTCGGGCCACGTTCTCATCTGGTGGCACCGCTGGGCGAGAATCCTCTCCCAGGCTGGTGCACGCTGCTGGCAGGACGCCTTTCCTCGAGGCCGCATGACCAAGGGCCCTGGCTTCTTCCCAGCTGACGGCTGGAGGCCACATTCAGGTCCTGGGGGCCACTCATGGTGCCCTGCCGTGGGGTCCTCCCCAGGGGCCATTCCCAACATGCTGTTTCTTCTGCAAGACCAGCAGGAGTGTCTCCGTCTCCAGGCAGCCAAGAAGGGGGGGTCTCAGATAATGTCACGTGATCATGGGAATTTGGGAATAGCAGCCCCCCCACTCTTTCCATATAACAACTGATCAAGGTAATGACACCCCCACCTTATTCCACTGGTCAGAAGACACCACAGGCCCCACCCTACTCAAGGGGAGGGAGTAACACAGAGCTGTCTTAGAATTCTGCCCACCACAAACAGTTAACATTCTTGAAGCTCCTCCTCCCACCTGGCCCAGCCCGGTGTCCTGGGCCCCCATCAGAGCAGGAGACCAGGCCTGGGGCAAACCTCCCCAGATGGAGATCAGCCCCTGTCTCCATGGCTTCCCCTCATCTCTGTCCAATGCGCTCCCCTCCCGCCACCCACCCTGCGAGCGCCAAGCACCCCGGGCCTTCTGTTGGTCCTGAATTCCTGGTGTCCTTGTGCTTGGGTGTCTCTTGGCCTCCCCAGGTGCAGACTAGCTCGCTGCCCGGTACCCCCAGCCTCGCGCAGCCAGGCGTCCGATAAGTGGGGGCTGTTGAATCCCAGATGGCTGATGCTTGGTGCTTGCAATTTTTTGCATCAGTTGCCAAAGTGGTATCAAAGGCTGTGGATTTCCTCTTGTCCTCGAGTGATAAAGGCCACTTGGCAGGTTAGGGGCCTCTGGGGAGGAGACTTTTGCCAGAGGGTAACTTGCAGCAATGGTCCCTATCCTAGGTCCCCGCCCCGGCCGAGCCCCGGCGGTCTGCACTACTCAGACGAGGACATCTGCAACAAGTACAACGGCGCTGTGCTGACGGAGGGTGTGAATCTCAAGGAGAAGACGGTGGACGCATCGGAATCTGAGGTCAGTGCCTGCACTTTCTGCTGAGCAGCGACACCATTCCCTGCTTTATAGTGAGTCTTCCGCTTCCTCAGACAATTAAATATCTTGGTCTTATCGGGGTCTCACAGCAGCCCCATGAGGTAGGGGTGACAGACGGCTCCCCTTCGGAGATGAGAACAGAACGAGAGAGCCCGAGTCCAGCCCCTAAGCCCTCGTTGGGCCCGTCAGACCTCACACGGCCTTGAGCAGCACAGGTGGTCCAGCCCGACTCGGGGAAGAGCAGGTTCCCATTCTTAAGTCCCAGGGCTGGAGTAAGAGAGGCAAGGCTGGCACCCTCTGCCAGGGCCAGACTCTGCACGGCTGGACACCAGCTCTTGCTTCACCTGTTAATCTTAGAGGTGGCTGGTGCGAGACACCTTTGACAGACGGCAGCAGCGAGCAAGATCAGTAACTTGCCCGAAGGGGACTTCGCCCTGGAAGCCCGCTCCTTCCACTTTACTTTCAGAGATAAGCATAGAGATTACCATGAAGTTTGGCGGTCTCTGGACCCCAGTTAGAGGGGCAGAGGCCTAAGCCCAAAAGACTGATGGGAAATGGGAGCCCCCACCAGGGGGGGCGTCTCCTCACTCCGGTCCCCGCCTACTGCTTCCCCCCCTGCGCCCTGCCGGAGGAGCTCCCCGCTCCCCTGCTGGCACTGGAGAGATGATTTACACGTGGCAGTGCCGGGTCACTCACCAGGGCAGGAGGAGCTCAGACTTGGACCCAGGAGATCACGCCCCTATGGGAGTGTCAGCCCCAGCCGTGCCCAGGACCCCTGGGCCTGCCCACCTTGGGCCTCCTCTGGGTCTGGGCGTTCAGTGGTTCCAAAGTGGAATGTGTCTCACAGATGGGGCTTGGCACCCCGGGGAAGGGGCCTTTGCCCACCAGCGCACCGTCTCAGTGTCTTATATTCCGGGCACACATGGTGCGGCAGCGACTGCAGAGGTCGCCCCATCAGCCATGAGCTTTTGTTTCCGACAGGCCCAGCCTGAGGGGGCCAAAATCGCTGAGCCACATGCTGTCCGTGTAGGGCTGCCCCGCCTCCTGGCATTCATACTCTAAATCAATATTTAATCTAAAACAAGTCTCACCTTCATTTTACCTGAATTCAGGCCTTACCGAGCCCCGGGGCTCAATGAAATGGCTCTGCCATCGTGGGCTGTGTCTGACTCCCAGCGAGAAGGGACAGCAGGTGGGCGCACGAGGCCCCGCTTTGCTCCGCGTGTTCTGTTTACAGAGGACCCTGGGCTGTCAGCGCCACAGCTGTGGGGCTGGTGCAGACAGCAGGCAGCAGTGCAGATGTCCAGAAAGGTACATTTGTCTAAAATGAGGGCTGTCAAGTGAAAGCCTGTAAAACTGACCTGCCTGTTTGTGATAAGGAAGCGGTAACCTCGTTCTGGCTGCGAGTACCCAGAGCGACACGTCGGGAAAGGGAGTGGGACTCTATCTGTCAGCAAAGAGAGCCACATCTCACGGGCACCTGCCTCAGATCTGTCCTCAAGGCCTGGCCCACTGCTCTTTGGAGAACGCGGGCATCGTGCAGGATGTGGTGGTTAGTGGGTGTGCACAGGCTCTGCGTGCTGGGCTGGTCATAGTTCATGTGTGCCGAGCACTTGCTATGGGCCATGCGTTTGTGCCCAACCAGCCCTGTGAGGCAGGATGACTCTGCTCCTTGTTCAGAGGCCGAGATCACCCAGCAGATATGCGTCGAAGCCCACACCCACCCGGACCCTCGTGTGTCTCCCGGACTCAACCTTTCTCCTGTAGCCCGACTCAGGGAAGGGGTGGCAATGGATGCTACTCCTAGAGCATGGAGATTAGATTCATGAGTGCTGAACTATTTAGGAGGAGTTCTTTTGTTTTTTTAAATTTCAAAATACAAATTAAGGGGGTACAAGTGTTTTTACTACATGGATATCTTGTATAATGCATGTCAGGGCTTTTTCTGCGTCCACCACAAAAATAGTGCTCATTGTACCCAATAGGTAAGTTTTTCTTCCACACCCACCTTCCCATCCTTCCCCTTTCTTCGTTTCCAATGTCCTTTATATCACTTGGTGCCTGTGTTTGCCCATCTATTAGCTCCCACTTATTAGTGAGAACATACGGTATTTGGTTTTCCATTCCTGAGATATTTCAATCAAGATAATGGTCTCCAGTTCCCTCCACGTTGCTGCAAATGATATTATTTCATTCCTTGATATGGCTGAGGAGTACTCCACATATACACCACGTTTTCTTTATCCACTCACGAATTGAAGGGCACTTAGGTTGATTCCACATCTTTGCAATTGTGAATTGTGCTGCGATAAACATTCAAGTCAGGTGTCTTTTGATGAGATGACTTCATTTCCTTTGGGTAGGTACCCGGCAGTGGGATTGCTGGGTTAGTAGCAGGTCTACATTTATTTCTTTGAGGAATCTCCATACTGTTTTCCATAGAGGTTGTACTAATTTGCAGTCCCACCAACAGTGTCTAAGTGTTCCCTTCTCTGCATCCACGCCAGCATCTAATGTTTTTTGACTTTTTTAACAATGGCCATTCTGATAGGAGTAAGGTGGTATCTCATTATAGTTTTAATTTGTATTTCCCTAATGATTACTTATGTTGAGCATTTTTTCATATGTTTTTTGGCCATTTGTCTATATTCTTTAGAAAAACTTCCATTTGTATAATTTGCCCACATTTTGGTGGGGTTGTTTGTTTGTTTTTCTTCCTGATTTGTTTGAGTTCTATGTAGATTCTGGATATCAGTCCTTTGTCGAATGTATAGCTTGCAAATATTTTCTCCCATTCTGTAGGTTGTCTATTCACTCTGTCAATTATTTCCTTTGCTGTACAGAAGCTTTTAAATTTAATTAAGTCCCATTTGTTTATTTTTGTTGTTGCTATATTTGCCTTTTGGGTCTTAGTCATAAGTTCTTTGCCTAGGTTGATGTCTAAAAGAGTTTTTCCTACATTTTCTTCTAGAATTTTTATGGTTTCATGCCTTACATTTAAGTCTTTAATTCAACTTGAATTAATTTTTGTATATGGCAAGAGATAGGGATCCTGTTTCATTCTTCTGCATGTGGCTATACAATTTTCCTAGCACCATTTATTGAATAGGACTTCCTTTTCCCAGTGTACGTTGTTGTCTGCTTTGTCAAAGATCAGTTGGTTGTAGGTAGATGGTTTTGTTTCTGAGTTCTCTATTCTGTTCCGTTGGTCTATGTCTCTACTTTTATAATGGTACCATGCTGTTTTGGTTACTACAACCATGTAGTATAATTTGAAGTTAGGTAACGTGATGTCTCCAAATCTGTTCTTTTTACTTAAGATTACTTTAGCTATCCAGGCTCTTTTTGGTTCCAAATGAAGCTTAGGATTATCTTTTCTAGATCTGTGAAATACAACGCTGGTATTTTGATGGGTGTTACATTGAATCCATAAGTCACTTTGGGCAGTACAGACATTTTAATGGTATTGATTCTACCAATCCATGAGTAAGGGATGTTTTTCCATTTGTTTGTGTCATCTGTGATTTCTTTCATCAGTGTTTTGTAATTCTCCTTGTAAAGGTCTTTAACCTCCTTTGTTAAGTATATTCCTAGGTATTTTATTTTCTTTGTAGCTATTGTAAATGGTATTGATTTCTTGATTTGACTTTCCGCTTGACTGTTATTAGTATATAGAAATGCTACTGTGTGTACATTGATTTTATAACCTGAGACTTGTCTGAATTTATTTTTCAATTCCAGGAGACTTTTGGTGGAGTTTTTAGGGTTTTCTAGATACAAAATCACATCATCAGCAAACAGGTATATTTTGACCTCCTCTTTCCCAATTTGAATGCCATTTATTTCCTTCTCTTGCCTGATTGCTCTGGCTAGGACTTCCAGCACTACGTTGAATAGAGTGGGGAACTATCTGTTTTAAAATATTCTCAAAATGGGTTCATGGGATGCATTTGGTCTGTTTCTCCTCTCACATGTGTGGTGTGTTTTGAGATTCAAACTCAGTTGATATTTATGTGGATTTTTAAATGCACCCATGCATTGAGCTGGGCATATACATGCATGCATAAATAAACACACATAAGCACATGCGCACACACACATATATACATGCACACCTAAATATATACATATATACACATACATACATACCCATATGCCCACATACACACCTAAATACATAGAGACAACAATACACCCATGTTATAGATATACAGACCTAAAACATTCATACATAAATATACACACATAAATCTGCACACATATATACATACACACATGCACATACCACACACATACTACATGAAATACACACATCTACATAAATACACACACATAGACACACATATATACATACCTAAATACAGACACACATTCACCCTACATATACATAAACACCAGTACATACCACACACGTGCATACATACTACATGCATGCACACTACATGCATGCATAAATATATAGACATGCATAGACACACAATACATGCATACATAAATATAAACACACATATACACATGCACACACACACACATACCTGAACGTTAATACAAACACACACGCACAGAGGTGGGAGGAGGCAGGGAGGTGAGGGTCGGGGAGGGGAAGGCACGAGAGGGGCCAGGGAATCCAAACCGAACGGAATGTTATGATCCTCATGTAGTAGACAGCACAGCCAAGGCTAAAAGAGTTCTCGGACTGCCTTGCCAGGACACTCACTAGTGAGCAGCACTGGAGAGGCAGCCCTGAGTGTCCGGCTCCAAGTTCCGTCTTCCCACCAGAACTAGGTTGCTGCAGTCAAGAGCCCAGCTACCCTGCTCCCACCCCACAAGTCCCGTGCTGGGAGGAAGGGGCATCTCTGTGGTTCCCACAAGTGTGCCTCGAGGTCCCTAGTGCCTTTGGGTCATGGACTATCTCGGGAAGCTGATGAAAGGTGTAGACTCCTCCACCTACATGCAGAATTTCACTTACAACCCCCTGAAGCCTCTCATAGACCCCTCCACCTAGGATCCCGGGAGACCCAGCTAAGAATCCCTGTGCCTGGGCCATCATGTGCTCCCTGGGTTCTCAGGCGGATAAAGCATGGCTTTTCTTTTCCAGAGAGTTCTTTGCTATATAATCTTGCTTCATCCTATCTTTGAAGCTTATGGATTTGGGAGATTTGCAGGCACTAAATATTCATGGGATCCCAATGGAGAGACCTAGGGGACTTAGATCATTTGGGACGAGCCAGTTCAGATGGTAACTGTTCACTTTGAACCACTATTTTAAATAGCTGGATTGAGAGATAATTAACATATCTTGTGATTCACCCATTTGAAGTACACAATTCGATGGTTTTTAGTATATTCAGAGTTGTGCAACCATCACCATAGTCAATTTCAGAACATTTCATCACCACAGAAAGACACCCTGTACCAATTAGCCATCACGCTCCAATCCCCCAAAACCATTCACACCCCCCTACCCAGCCAACTCCAGCCCTTGGCAACCACTAATCTCCTTTCTGCCTCTACAGATTTGCCAGTGATGGACATTTCATCTAAATAAATCATGCAATATATTGTCTTTTGTGACTGGCTTATTTAACTTAGCACAATGGTTTTCTGGAGTTTGAACCACTTTTACCAAGTGATCAACTTGTGTATTTCACCAGTTCTCTTTTGCTTTTGTCTCGGTCCATTTGTGTTGGTATAAAGGAATACATGAGGCTGCATAATTTATAAAGAGGTTTATTGGACTCCCAGTTCTGCAGACTGTACAAGAAGCAAGGCACCAGCATCTGCTTCTGCAGAGAGCCTCAGGCTGCTTCCACTCATGGCAGAAAACAAAGGGAAGCTGGCGTCTGCAGAGATCCCATGGGGAGAGAGTGGGAAGAGAGGAGCCAGGATCCTTTTAACAACCAGTTCTCTCAGGAACTAATAGAGTGAGAACTCAGTCATTACCGTGAGGATGGGGGGTACCAAGCCATTCGTGAGGGATCTGTCCCCGTGACCCAAACACCTCTCATTAGATCCCACATGAGACTTGATGGGGCCAAACAAACCTTATACAAACCATAGCAGCTTTGTTTGTTTTTAAATCCACCCTCAGTCCAGAATTTCTCCATTCATGTGAAATAAACATGTATTTTCTCAACATATTTGCCCATTTGTTTTCTTGGAAGATAAATGTATTTTTCTTTGTGTGGGTCTAAAGGAACACAGGCCAAGTGCCCTGAGGGGATTTGGGAAGGCTGGAAAATTCACGCTGGCGTCCCACCCAGCCCCCAGCTCCACTCTGGTCAGGATCTTTTTCTATTAAAAAAAATGCTTTATTGAGTTATAATTCACATACCATATAATTCTCCCATTTGTAGTATACAATTCCATGGTTTTTAGTATATTCACAGAGTTTTGCAACCATCTCCACAATCAACTTTGGAACACTTCCATCAGTCTAAAAGGAAGCCCCTAACCATCTCCCTCTCCCCCCAAACCCTGGCAACACTGGTCTACTTTCCATCTCTATAGATTTGCCTGTTCTGGGGATTTCATGTAATGGAATCACACATATGTGGCCTTTTGTGCCTGGCTTATTGCACTCAGCATAATGTTTTCAGGTTCATCCCTGTTGTGGCATGTGTTACTACTCATTCGTTTTTATGACTGAAAATATTCCATTGTATGGAAATACCACATTTTTAAAATGTTGATGAATACTTAGGTTTGCGTCTGGGATCCGCAAAATCACTCACAAGTCCGACAGTTCACTAGAAGGACTCACAAAACTCAGCGTCTAGTCGTCCTCGTGACTCAGATTTATCGGAGTGAAGGAATACAAAGCAAAGTTGACAAAGGGGAAAGTGCACGGGCAAAGTCAGGTGCAAGCTTCCAAGAGTCACACAGGATACACTTGATCCTCCACCGCTGAGTTGCAGGAACACGTGTGCGTCGCTGTCTGCCACAGCTTGTACCGTAGCCTTGAGCTTAGTGCAAGCTGTGGGCTGCACTGTCGCTACTGCTGATGAGAAACTCAGTGTCCAGCACTTTCACTGGGAGGTCACATGGGCATCCTCTCCCTAGCACGTACCAACATTCCAGACTCCCAGAAGGAAGGCATGTGTTTGGCATAAACCATATTGCACGGTTTAGGCACAGTGAGCCACTCTTAAAATTTAGGGAAACTTTGTGTCAGTGTAAGGAATTTTTACCAGTCAAGTTCCCAGATACCAACCAAGGGTCATCAATGGAGCCAGGCCTTTCTATGGCTAGTGGCCTCGGGCCTGCTCTGTGAGCCTTTTTCTGCATTGCGTTGTTTCTGCCTTTTGGCTGATGAATAATATGCCCTTTATCTGGTTGAGTTTGGTGAGTGTTTTTATTCTTAAAAGGTGTTGGATTTTTTTCAAATGGTTTTTCTGTGTCTGTTGAGGTGGGGTTTGTCCTTTATTCTATTAATATGGTATATTACATCAATTAATGTTTGGATATTAAATCCACCTTGCAGTCCTAGTATAAATCACAACTGGTCATAGTGTATAATCCTTTTTATATGTTGCTGGCTTAAGTTTGCAAGAGTTCTGTTGAGGATTTTTGTGTCTATATTTATAAGGGATATAGGTCTGGAGTTTACTTTTCTTACATGTCTTTGTTTGGTTTTTATATTAGGGTAATATAGAATGGCCTCACAGAAAATGATTTGGGAAATATTTCTTCCTCAGTTGGTATTAATTCTTTTAAGTGTCTGTTAGAATTCACCAGTGAAGCCATCTGGTCCTGGGCTTTCCTTAGTGGGACATTGTTAATTACTAGTTTTATCTCTTTATTGGTTATTCCATTTTTCTGTTTTTATTTTTTAAGTCAGTGTCAATCATTTGTGTCTTTCTAGGAATTTGTTCTTACTATCTCAATAACCTAATTCGTTGAGATACAATTGCTTACAGTTGCTTATAATCCTTCATTTCTGTGAGGTCGGTAGTAATATCCCCTAATTCATTCCTGATTTAATAATCTGATTTAATAATAAGTTTCTCTCTCTTGTTCCTGGTTAAAGTTTTGGCAATTTGTTAATTTTTGCAGAGAACCAACATGTACTTTTATTGATTTTCTCTGTTATTTTTCTACTTTCTATTTATTTCTACTCTAATCTTTATTATTTTCTTTCTCCTACTTGCTTTGGACATAGTTTGCTCTTCTTCTTTCAGTTTCTTACGTTGGCAATTTAGAATGTTGATTTGAGATCTTTCTTTTTGGAAATATAGGTAGGCCTTTATAGCTAAAAATTTCCCTCTAATCATGGGGTTAGCTGAATTCCATAAGTCTTAAAATATTGTGGTTTTTATTTCAAAGTATTTTTAAATTTCTTCTGTAATTTCTTTTTTTTAAACACTGGTTATTTAGGAGTGTGTTATAAATTCCTCTTATTTGTGAATTTCCCAAATTTTCTTCTATTTTCTAATTTTATCCTATTGTGCTCAGAGAAACATTTTGTATATTTTTAGTTCTTTTAAATTTACTTATTGTCTTCTGCTGTGATTGGGTGGAGACCTAGTTGATTTATTATATTGTTTCAGACTTCTGCATGTTTGATCTTCTGCCTGGTGGATCCATTCATCAATATATTGAATCTCTATTATTGTTGTATTGTCTATCTCTCACTTCAATTCTGTCAGTTTTAATTTCATGTATTTGGGCTTCTGTTGTTAGGTGCATATATGTTTACAATTGTTATAACTTCTGGATGGATTTACCTTTTTACCAGTATAAGATGCCCCTCTTTGTCTCTGCTAACATTTTTTGTCTTAAAGTCTGTTTTGTCTGATATTAGCAAAGCTATTCCAGTTTTCTTTTGGTTACAGTTTACATGGTATATCATTTCTATCCTTTTATTTTCAACATATTTTTTGTCTGAATTCAAAATGTGTCTCTTGTAGGCAGCATATAGTTAGATAATGTTATTTTAATCACTCTGCCCATCTCTGCCTTTTGATTGGATTGTTTAATCCATTCACTCTTTTTTTTTCTTTTTTTTTTTTTTTTTTTTCTTTTTTTGAGACCGGGTCTCACTCTGTCACCTGGGCTGGAGTGCAATGGCATCATCATAGCTCACTGCAGCCTCAAACTCCTGGGCTCAAGCAATTCTCCTGCCTCAGCTTCCTGAGTAGCTGGGACTACAGGTGCACACAACCACACCCAGCTAATTTTTCTATTTTTGTAGAGCAGGATCTCACTCTTGCTCAGACTGGTCTTGAATTCCTGACCTCAAATGATCCTCCCACCTCAGCCTCCCAAAGTGCTAGGATTACAGACATGAGCCACCACGCCTGGCCTAATCCATTCATATTTAATGTAATTACTGCTAAGGTAGACTTTACATCTGCCATTTTGATATTTCTCTTCTATGTGTCTTATCTCTTCATTTCCCTATTTTCTCTTATTATCTTATTTTTTGTTAAAGGGATTTTTCTAGTGTACATTTTAATTTCCTTGTTTTTGCTTTCACTATATATATTTAAGTTATTTTTGTTGGTGACTTGCTCTAGTACCAGTATCTACTTCAGATTTATACTGAACTTCCGTGACATATAGAAACTTTACTCCTATATATCTATATCCCCACCTCCTCTTTTTGTGCTAGTATAATATACATGTCTGTATATGTTAAAAACTCAAGAATGCATTTTTATAATTATTACTTCATATAATTGTATGTCTTTTAAAGAAATTGAGAAAAGAAAGGGGCTATAGCAGATATTAATATTTAGAGAGTTTGTCATTTTTTCCTTCTTATTTATTATTCTAGTCCTCTTCATTTCTTCCTGTGGCTTCAAGTTATCATTGAGTGTCATTTCCTTATTCCAGGGCTTCCTTTGTACTGTTACTGTTAAAATATGTTACATTTCTATAGATTATAGGCCCAACAATACAATTATATACACAATGTCTTATGCAATTCTTTTTAAATCAGATAAGAGAAGAGAAGAAATATGGAATTATACTGTCCTATGTAAATACCTTTATTGGTGCTTTTGTTTTTTCATATGGATTTGAATTACTGCCTAGTATCAGTTGACAGTTTAAACCTGTTAATCTTCGTTTAGTATTTCTTTTCTTTTCTTTCTTTCTTATTTATTTATGTATTTATTTACTGACAGCCACAAAAGCTGTTACCTTTAGTATTTATTGTAAGGAGGGTCTGCTTAGCATTGAATTTTTTCTCAGTTTTTATTTAAGAATGTCATTATTCCACCTTTAATTTTGAAAATACTTTTACTGGGTTTAAGATGCTTGGTTAACAATTTTCTTTCACTCTTTGAATGTTACTGCATTGCCTTCTGTCCTCCATTCCCTCTGGTTAGAAGTCAATTGTTAATATTATTTGAGTTCCCTGGTACATGATAAGTTCATTTTCTCTTGTTGGTTTCAAGAGTTTCTTTTTGTCTTTGTCTTTCAAAATATTGACTATGAAATGTATGGATGTGAATCTCTTTGCATTTATCTTATTTTCAGTTTACTGAGCTTGTTGAATGTATAGATTAATGCTTTTTTTCAAATTTGGGAAATTCTACATTATTATTACTTCCAGTATTTTTTCTGTTTCTTTCTCTTTCTCCTCTTATTCTGGTACTTTTATTACACATATGTTGATGCACTTAGTGTTGTCTCATGTTTTTCTGTTATTTTTTTTTAATTTTTTCTTTCTTTCTTTCTTTTTGATGACATAATCTCTATCAATCTGTCTTCAAATATACTGATTCTCTGCCAGCTCAAATCTACTGTTGAACCCATCTAATGAATTTTTAATTTCAATTATTTAGTTTTCAACTCTATGGCTTCCCAGTTTCTATTTCTTTATTGATATTCTCTACTTGGTACAATAGTGTCATCATGCCTTCCTTTAGTTCTTTAAATATGGTTTCCTTTAGTTCTTTAAACGTAATTATAATAGTTGCCTTTGAAGTCTTTGCCTGCTTAGTTCAACATTTGGGCCCCCTCAGAGGCTGCCTGCTTTTTTTCCTGTGTATGCATTACACTTTCCTGTAGTTTTTTTTTTTTTTTTTGAAACAGATCATTTTAGATAATATACTGTAGCAACTCTGAATACTGATATACATGCCCCTTTGAAAATTGTTGTTGTTTGCTTATTTGCTTATTTATTTGTTTCTAGATTTGGCTGGACTAGCTCAGTGAAGTCTCTTTCCCCTGCAGTGTGTATGCTCTGACTTCACTCCTCAGAGGATGCAGCCTTAGGCATGTGTAGCATCTAGGGAGATGACTGGTTTCAGTCGGGCTCTCTTTGACTGTCCCCATTAAGGTTCTGGATGGCGTCACACCATTGGCATCATGCCTAGCAGTTAACAATCGGTACTTGCTAGCTTTATTATCTTTCAAGTGCCCTGGGCCATAAATTGCTCCACATTCTGATCCAGTTACAGTCCATCCCTTTTGCAGTAACCGCATGCTGACAATTTTTGATGCTTGTTCTGACCCTAAGAGACTTCCTAGCCCTAGCTGTACCTTTGCTTGGCTCTCTCTGTTTAAACTTCTAGCTGGTTTACTGCTTCACTTATTGCTGTCGTGGAACTACCAGCTTCCTCTTAATTTCTCACCCCCAAAGTCTCCAATCTTTTCAACAATGTGCTTAGGCATGCTTTGCTCCAAATAAAGTTGTTCTCCTTAGGCAGATCTGGGGAGCTCTCTGTTCTAATGGAATATCTTTCCCCCTTGTTCAGGACCTCTGTGTCAGGGCACCAAAGCTGTAGGTGGGGACAGTGGTCCTCTTCCTCTGTAGTGACACACCTGCTACGGAAGTGGGGCACTGGGTTGAGATGTTAGCTCCCAGTCTTCTGAGCTTACTCCTCCCAGTGTGGAACTTCTTCTCTACAAATGAGCTGGGGTGGGACAATCAGGGCCAAATATTCCCTGCCTCCTGCACCAGGTGTAGACCTCCCAGCCTACAAGGCAGGGTGAGGGAAGGCAGCCCCAGTTCTCTTTGCCATACCTGCCTGGAACAAAGCTTCTTCAGTGTGGAACTGGGGTGGGGAAAGAGGGAAGGTGGATGAGAGATGTTGGCAGCTTTCCTCCCCAGATTAAACTAAATTCCTAGACCAGGACCCCTGTCTTTTTGGCCATCTGCCCAGGTGGAGTTTCTGTCACACTAAGCTGGGGGTGGTGGTGGGACGATAAATCATGGCTCCAATGCCACAGACTCTCACTATTCTGAGTGAGATTTAATAGATTTTCTTATATAAATCTTTTTCCATTTGCTATATGCCCTTATTACCATTTCCAAAGACTTTAGATGGTTGTTTAGAAAATAGATGGTTGTTTATAAAATAATTTTTACCTGTTAAATCATTGTTCCACTGGGGAAAGTTCTGCTGAGCTCTTCACACTGCCATTCCAGAAGTATTTTTTTTCCTTCGTGACTAATAATTCTTATATTCAAAGGAGATTAGTAACAAATGTGGGTTTCTGGCTTGGTCCCTTAACTCCAAATTTACAGAAACAGAATCAAGTCACAGACCTGTAGATCAGGCCCTTCGCGGGAGAAGCAAGTGTCAGAGGGAACAGGCTTAGCTTGCTCAGCAGTAGAATAAACACAAAAGCTGTAACACCAGTTTTCCAATAGGACTATCTAATAAGGAACTTGGATTTAGATGTGGGTTGAAGATGTTTCTCCTCCCTACTGAAGGCAGCTTATAGATTTACATACATTACAAACTGGGATATTAGGGATAAAGAGTAATGTACATTCTTTGCCCTGGGTTCAAGCCAGTGGTTTGCCACAGCATGGACGCAGTTTAAACCCACGGCCTGGGGCAGGCTCATCCTGCCCACCCTTCCAGCACACCGCCTTACACCCAGGGCATAAGGAGTCATAAACCCTACACAGTCTCTGCTAGAAAAACTCTCCAAAGAAGCTAATATTTCACTAAGAAAATAGCGATGCCATCATTTTTCCCCAGGGTATTTTTTAACCATTTTCAGAAACATTGATAAAGTCAAAATGCTGCCAGTCGGTTCCAGGTCCCTGATCGGAGCTGCTCTGAATTATGCCCGAGTGGCACATGGCACGTGCTGGGGCTCTTTCTGTTTCTCTGGTTAGAAATGAGACGGTTTTTCACCATTTCATCACACAGCTGCTTATGAATGATATCAGGACTATTGTTCAAATCACATGTTAAAAATTGTTTTCGAAACCCAAAGAAACAGTTTTCAAACTCCCTCCCGCTCCAACCAACTTAGACCAACCCCTTGTACCCAATTAATTCCTTAATAATATTTGAGTCTTTCATCTTGCCAGTGTAATACCCAAAGTGTTGAGATTATCTCTATTAGCTGCTTCCCAGGCATCTGTGCACCTTTAGAAACTCTCACAGTTGGTCTGACGCCTCATCCAATCACAGTCTGTCCTCCTGCGGTTTCCTGGGAAACCAACACACATCGCTACTTCACATCACACAGGAAACTTACCAAAAAAAAAAGACCCTGCAGCATTTCCTTTTTGTCAATAATTCTAAGTCTCTAAAATACATCCTCATTAAAAAATAATAATATCATATAAATAATAAACAGCAGGCAGCAGGAGGAAGAATGGTATTTTAACACTGTGCTTTCTGCAGCAGACAACGGCAAGGTCTGAGCAGGTGCCAGAAGCCTGGCTTTTAGCTCTAACTCTGCCTGACTTATTTTTTTTTTTTTATTTCAGAGTATTATGGGGGTACAAATGTTTTTGGTTACAAGGATCACTTTTGTAATGCTTGAGTCAGGGTTAAAAGTGTGCCTGTCACCCAGATAGTGTTCCCTGTACCCGTTAGGTAGGTTTTTGCCCATCCCCTCCTCCCCTTCCCCCTGCCTGATTTCCTTTGATGTTTACTTCCCTCTGCCTGACACTTATTTATCATGTGCCCAAGGTGCATTCCCACTTCTCCTCCCTAAACAAAGAACAAGAAGCAAAGGAAGCCTCTCTTTGTCTCTTGTTTCTGCTTCTTTCTGCACAATGGTTTGTTCTCTCAAATTGGCTTTTAGAATCATTTGGCTGGGTTTGTGACCACGGGCTTACAGCCTCCCAGCTTTATTCCCCACACAAAGAATTCTTCCCTTCCAGATGCAATGTGAAAAATCCCAGGGCAAGATGCTGATTGGCAGAGCTTAAGTCACGTGCTCACCCATTTGCCAATCACTGTTTTCTGAGAGCTGAGCCGTTCAGCCCACCTGGAAAGAATTGCTTCCTTCAAAGAAGGGGTCGAGTCCCAGACACAAACACTGAGCCACTCCCAATTTGTGTCTCCTGCCTGGACCCCTTCTTAGCACCCACATTTGTCATAGACCCTTCTCTTGGTATTATAGGACTTTTAAGAGTCTCATGCTCTACCGACTGAGCTAGCCAGGCAACCACAATATTATTATAGGACTTAGATCTTTGGTTGAGGAAGCACATAATATATACCTACTAAGAAGTCTTGAATGAAATGGTATTTTACTAATCACATGAACATATACAGGTGTGAGACATATGTTACATCATTCTCTAAACAGTTCTAGACATACGCTTAGAAATTCAGATTCCTGCAAGAAGTCAGCAGTCCTTTCCAGACTGTACCTACTCCCGACCTGGTCATGAACCCCGCTTCTCTACAGCCTTCCAGCTACAGGAGGAGGGGCTGGGCAAGGGTATAAGGAGGGCAGAGATGCCCCAAGGGTCACCAAGTGGATGCTACACAGGTTTACTGAGACCGAATCAAAAACACGCGTTCCCATGAATTTGATAATTTTTCCACCACTCAGATCAATATAAGACCCACCCCTATAAACAGTGTTTCTCTACCTTCCATAGGACCAGGTTGGAGATGTCCCCTGTCTGTTACTAGAAAAGCTTTATTTCTGCCTCCTTTGGCTGAGATACCAGAGCTGTGTCTGGCCCCATTCTGGCCCCAGCCTCTATGACCATGAAAAGGTCACTTGCATTTGTGGGTCCCGGTTCTTTCAGAAGCATATAAGGAAACTGAATCCAGTGGCTGCTTCTCACGTTTTTCCACTTGAGTGTCCCTCGTGGGAGGGGGGTTGGACGGGGAGGATCCCAGAGCACCTGAGGATACAGTCTGAAGAGGGTGAAAGTTGTAAACCTTCTATTTCATCTTCAGATGATAATGAACCCTAACCCCAGTCTGTGAAACCTAGAACTAAATTGCTGTCATCCATTCCCAGCTGTTGCGTGTAATTCTTATGAGAAAAGTGATACCTTCGATGTATTTCAATATGTGGTCTTTTTCCTTAGCTTTAGGAAATTTGGATTCAAAGTCAGCATCTCAAAAGTGACAAACCCAATTCAGGGGCTGATAACAGCTTCCTTTGGCTTCTTTCAGATGATCTTTGTTCTCTTTTCTTCCTGTCCTAGTTTGCACAGAGCTTTACCTTGTAATCCACCTCTAGGCCTCTAGAAAACAGATAAAGAATAAATCTTAAACAGCAGCCACAAATACAGATCCCTGATCTCTTAACTGAAACCCTCAAGGCCAGATATGTTTACAAATTTAGTGTTTCTCAGGTTTGGGAATATGTCGTATATTATGTCCCTTCCCCAGTAGGGTCGGGCCAGCACCCCATGATCAAACACGTTGGTATTTCTGCAGCAAACCATGAGAACATTCACACTAAATAGCCCACGTCTGTTCAGCTCAAGGTCAGCTGCTAAACTGGCGCAAGTCAGGTCAGGCTCGTCCCCAAATGAGTTATAGGAAACACTCTTGATTTTCAGAGCACCGTGGGCTTTGGAATCAGGAATCGGGGCTGTGGACCTGCTCCGCTCAAGCAAAGGGGACGCCACAGCCGAGGTCAGTTCCACATCTGCTGGGGCGCCGAACCCTCGGCGGGTCAGGCGCTCAGGCGCCAGCTCCCCCCTGGCCTGTCTCACTGAGCCTCGCTTCTTCCTCCATGAAATGGGAATAATGTCCACAGCACAGGATCGTAGGCAGTTGCCAAGATTGTGCAAATGCATCAGTCTGGTGTGTCACCGTCATTCACTAAGGAGGAAGCCGCGATGCTGCTGATCACAGTCATGGCTTGTGGAGAAGCTGGCTCTTGGCTCCAAGTGTCTGTAAGAAGTAAGAAGCAGAGGGACCGCAGGTGTATGCAGTGGCTGACAGCTTACTGTGCCGTAATGCAAACAGTTTACACTTAATGTCCTGAAAAGTCCCCAGTCTGTGTCTTGCCGTTACTTTCATGTAAATATTCCAGTTAGAGCTAGATTTTCAGCCTGCGTCGGAAAATCCCAAGTGTCTCTGGCTCCCCCTATGTTTGCGAGGGGTTTCTGCACAGCCTGGAGGCCACTGCTCTTCCAGGCTTCTAGGACAGACGCTGCTCCCCAGGCGCAGGGCAGTTCACGGATCAGAGCTTCCCGCCTGGGCGCTGATGTGGGTAATTCACTCTCCGACTACCAGATGACAGAGAGCAGCCGGCAGGAACATGGCTTGTAGCGCCGAGGGACCCTCAGGTTTTACTGCATCTCAGAATGGACCCTGTAAAATGAAGGGATACAGGCCTGGTTCCTTTCCCTGCCCCACCTTGCTGAGAGGCTGCTGCTCACACAGCTGGGGACCTGTTTTTTGCATTTTGCCTTTGAGAGTATTTTCATTCTGAAACAGGTGCTGTGACTGGGGCCACAGCCTCCCATCCCAAGGTGCGGAGACACCCGCACGTTGCACCGCCGCACCCAGCCTGGTGGCAGCAAGATGCTACTGGTCCCCAAGCCAGGTCCTGCCCGCCACGCAGGTACCTTGAAATGCTGGGCTCTGCCCACCACAACGTCCTGTTCCCTCCTTGAGCTTTGAACGCTGGCCACCGTGTTCACAGGCCCATGTTTGGCATCTATAATGTGTCCATGGCCCTCTGTACCGTCCACTCCGGGGCAGTGAAGAACCCGCTGTGTTTTCAGGGATCTGGGACGTGTCTCAGTGTTGGTCCCGAGGCAGAGCCTGGACCAGCCAGCCAGGTTTTGTCCCCACCAGGTGGCTCCCCTATGAGCTCAGGAAGCTCCCAGGACCCTCAGGTGGGGGTCCCAGGGTGTTTCAGCCTGTCTGGGAGGATGTGGCGCTTGTCGGGGAGACCAGGAGCCCTCCACCCTCTGGGGAAAAACTCCGTTTCAGCATCCATTTTCTCTCTTAGCAATCTTTCCAGTGATTTCAAATCAACCCAAAAGACCAAAAAAAAAAAAAAAAACCATAGCGTTTTGCTTTAAGAAAATGAACATAGAAAACATGTGAGCTCAATGTTCTTAATGGAAGCTACTGATTTATTTTATAAAAAGAAAAAAATCCCTCAAAGGGACTGATCTTCAAACATCAGTGCGATGCCTGGTGTGGCTTTTTCATGGCCGTGTGTTGAGGGACGAGCCGCTCAGCACCTGGTTGGGGGAGGCAGACGTGTTAGACATTCTGGCTCATCCAGGCGGCGCCATTTCTCGGTGCCCTCCCCACCGATGTCTGGGTGGACCGGATGTTATACTGTCATTTTCCATGGAGGCCGCAGAGGCTGCGCCCCTCTCCGCCCCTCTCCTCCCCTTCCCGTGAGCATCCTTTCTCTGGGCTGTAGCTGAGCCTGAATCTTGATCTCAGGCAAGCTGAGGACTCCGCTCTGTTTCCCGCCTGTGGGTCGCACGTGTTCTGCACTGCAAGGGCAGACAGAGCAGCCCCTGGGGCCGGGTGGGCCTCTCCTGGGGCGGGGACGCAGTGTACGCATCTCCCGGGTGGGGAGGCCCAGCTCTGCGCCGGGGACGAGACAGGAGGTTGGCTCTCCGTGTGCCCGTGCGGGAGGCCTGGGGTTGGGGAGGGGCTGAGACGGTAGGAAAGAGCTGGCATGTGCCCACCACAGTGACACCAATGGGCCTGCCTCCCGCACCCCCAGGGCTGCCCGGTGCCCTCCCAGGGGCCCCCCACCGCCCTTCACGCTCACACTGCCCTCTCCCCGCAGGCCACCGACTCGGACTACGAGGACGCGCTGCCCAAGCACTCCTTCGTCAACCACTACATGAGCGACCCCACCTACTACAACTCGTGGAAGCGCCGGCCCCAGGGCCGAGCCCCGGCGCCGCACAGGTACGAGGCGGTGGCGGGGGCCGAGGCAGGGCCGCACCTGCACACGGTGGTCACCACGCAGAGCGCAGGCGGCGTCTACACCCCCGCAGCCCCCGGCGCGCGGACTCCGCTCACCGGCTTCTCCTCCTTCGTGTGAGCGCGGCGCCTCTATCAGGGTAGATCGGATGCGAACACTTCGGAGTCTATTTTTGTTAAGACAATCAACTCCAATAACTGAGCTGAAGTTTTTGTTTAAAAAAAAAAAATTCTGATAAGTGATGGTTTTACCTACTTGTGAACACTAGATTTCAATTAGAAAGGTTTTTTTAATGGCTTTTTGTAACATCGCTGCAGGAAGCAGGTTTCTTTCTTTTTCTTTTCTTTTTAAGAGAAGGTGTATTTCACTGGTGCAATGGCTTGGCACCGCTGGGGCCTGGGAGGGTCTCAGACCTGCCCGGCCTGGGCTTCTCCATCTGAAAGACCAGCTGGGAAGGCTGGGGGTGGGGAGAGGAGAGCGGAGGGTCCAGTGAGATCGCAGGGCCACCCCTCGGCCGCCCCTTCTCTTTCTACCTCCTCTTCCGGAGAACCAACGGCTCACGTTCTCCATCTCGGGACATCTTCTGGGGTCTGGAGAGCAAATGTTCCTACCCAGGCTCAGGCTTGTGGACCCAGCTCCATCCGTTTCTGAGATGTTCTACTCAGCAGCGTCCAGGCCAGGAGTCAGCACCGAGGTTCCTGCCGTGGGGGCAGCCGTGCTAAGGGGGTGCCCTCTGACCCCGGGGGCCCAGCTGTTGCGTTCCGTGTCATCCCAGTGGTGAAACATTCGGGGCTTTTCTTTCTTCCTTCCTTCCTTCCTTTACACCTGACAGTGCAGGAGCAGGAGGCCTCCCCCCGAGGCCGGCAGCCACCGCGCCGGCCCCCAGCGAGCAGGTCCCTCCCGGGGACACACAGCACACGGCCACCTTCACCTAACAGGAGGAAGACAGACGGCATTTGCAGAACTGTGTGTTATGTAGGAAGTGTGCATTGTTAACCAGAGTATTTTTTAAATCTTTTTATCTTTTTTTAAGATATGTCACATGAAATGAATGCGTCTTTGCTGTCTCCAGGTGCCTTTTTATTAATTGTTCAGCTTTGTACATGGGAAAGATGAAACGCAACAGTGTCTCCAAATAAAGCGAAACAGCTCTGAGAAAACAAGGTCCTGACTTACCTCGTGCACACCAGGCGTCGCTGTGCACGCCGGGACAGTCCCTCCACGTGTCCTCTTGCCCCCGCCGGCCACCTGCTGCTTCTTGACAGCTGGCGCTGCTGCCCCACCCTGATCCGAGGCCAGCTTTTAGCCTTAACAGGTTTTCTGGAAACGTTGTTTTCTTTAATTGTCATTGCTTTGCTTTATCTTTTTTGGCTAAATGAAAATAGTTTGAACTACTTTGGAAAACTTAGAGCCCAGACATGGCTGTGCCCCCAGCCACCGCAATCCTGCCACAGATGGCTGAGCTATAGGTGAGCAGCCGCTCAGCCCGGGGCCCAGGGCTGGATGTCACTGGAGTGTTGCTGGTGCCAGCTGGGCTTGTGTCCCGGAGCTCCGTGAGGTCCCCACGTCCCCATCTCGCCAGCAGGAATGGGACACACTGAAGACTCAAGACCACTGTCAACATCCCCCAGTGCACAGCAGAAAAAGGGGGGTGACCTGCCAGTGCCCTGAGGGTGGGGAACAGCTGGGCCGGCGAATGGCCGGTACCACCAGGGAGACAGTCTCCTGGCCACGTGTAGTAAACGGGGTCTCTACCTGGCTATTTTCTTTGCACACCTCCCCAGGGCCGAGGGTGCGGACGCTGTCTTGATGTCTTGAGTCTCTGCTTGCAGTTGCTGGGTGTGGCCCCAGGAGACCAAGGAGAGTTTTGAGTGGGGTGAAAAACCCTTTTCAGCCCTTCCAAAATTAGAGGGTGTGGGAAGTCCTTTCTCCCTCTCCTGCCCCCACCTTCCTTTTCTCCTTCCTTCCTTCCTTCTTTTTCTGAGTGGAAGGGGAAATATCCTAAACCAAAAATCCTAGATGCTCTGCCCAAAGCCACTTCTGCGTGAAAGTCGCCAGCCACAGTGCCGTGGACAGAGCCCAGCCCCTTCCTCTGGGCCCCGGAGAGGGTGAAGGGGACAGGACACGGCCATGTGAGTGCTTGGATTTGCGGCCGATGAGCGGTACATGGAGAACATGGACAGACGCTGCCTTCTGTGCACTTTGCTCTCTTAAGCCATACGGACGTTGCTTTAAATGCTGGGGCAAAGCGTTGAGACGTCTTAGGTTGAAGATGATTTGGTTTTCGTGACAACAACATGACACTTTTGTTTCAGGCTCATATTTTCTGGATTCTCTCTACTTTTTGCGGACTTTGCTTTGTATGGAATGGTCTGTACGAGGCTGCCCTGGCACCGTGGCTGTGCCTGACCCCCCCGCCCCCCACTCAGAGGGACTCTGTCCCGTGAGAGCCACCTGCACCAAAGGAACGAAGTTGGGTGTTTCTGGTTAGATTTCAGCCTCCCAGAGTGACAGGGGCATGGAGAAGTGTCAATTCCTAACTTCTCATTTTAGGGAAGAAAAAAAAAAATTGCACAATAGGAAAATGAATATTGGATTTTAATCTCGGTTTTGAAAAGAGAACGAGCAAAATGTCTATAACCGAGGCCAGACAGAGCGTGCCCTTGCTGAAAGTCCTGCCGTCCGGGTGTCTCGAGAAGGCGGCGGCTGTGTCCCTGCTGATGCTCCCAGACAGGTCATTCCAGATCCTGTCGGCCAGTGAGCTGCCCTTGCCCTGCGAGGACGGTGCCACGGAGCAGCCAGGAGGGGCCGTGCTCCATCCGAGCCCCGGGGATGGGTCTGCACGGCCCCCTCCTCCTGGGGCGCAGTGAGCCGCGAGGGCCTGCGGCACATACGCCACCCTCTGGGCAGCACGGCCGGGCCAGGCCTCATCTCTCCCGGTCCTCCCTTCTCTCTCCTCCGTGCTTGTAAGGCGCGCTTGATTCCGCGCCACAGCAAAAGAAGACGCGACGTGGGGCACCGGGGAGCTGGCGAGGAGACGGGCCCCCGAGTAAAGCGCCTCCACCGCCCCGGAGTGTGGTGCTCATTCTGTAAAATTCTCTGGATGCTGTGCTTGTACTGACGACGACCGGGCTGAAGCATGGTGTTTGCGTAATGGTTCGTAGCATGGTTTTTAGTTTTTACGCGTTCTTGGCACACGGTGTAGTTATTCTCCCGACGAGCAACCAACCTGCGTGTCTAAACGTGGCTCTCTTTAGTTCAGCATCCCTGTAGCATGGATCCCGTCCGAAAGGTGAGAACCATCTAGAAACTCTCGAACTGAGCTCGTCCGCTGAGGCACGTCCCCTTCCAGGGTCACCTCCTGGTTCAGGGAGCGCTTGGGTCCGTCCTGAAGTTTTCCCTACAACATTTTCTGAAATTGTGTGAAAACCAGATCTCATTCAAAAAAAAAGAAAAAGAAAAACCAACAACTCGTAGGAAGCTAGAGAGGTGCTATGGGTACAATTTTTAATAAAAACATTATTTTGTTTCCTTAAGTGCTTGTGATTTTCTTCAAGTTGTGATGAAACGACTTAGGGGGCCTTCGGAATGTTCATGAATTCTAAGGCTGTAAACGTGAACCACTGAAACTTAACCCCAGTGTTACACCCCCTTAAGCTCTGCCAGAGCCCACTCCTGCTGAAATGCAGGTGTTTACAGGCCGTGAGACGCCCCCCGAGCTGGACTTGAGGTCAGAGGGAAAGCCACTCCATGGGGGACACTCTAGCCACGTGGCCGGGTGCCGTGGAGCCTGAGCCGTGTGCCCCCCTGAATGGGCCCATAGCCCTTCCCAGAGCCAGCCCAACCCCACCCCCACCTGGCCAGACCACCAAAGACTTCCCAGGTGCCCGGAAGCGGGAGAACTGCTCAGTATTGGACTTAGCCTTGGGCGGGTGGGGTGCAGCGGGGCGAGCAAGGCCGCCTTCCCCTCCCAAGGGCCCCGGCCTCACAGCGAGCGCCTCCCCAGGCTCACGGCGTGCTCCGGGCCAAGGGGAATGAGATGAGGCCGTTCCCCTTCCCTTTCGAAGGGGAACTTTCAAAGCGTGGTCTACCCCTCCCTGCCGAGAACCCTGGGCTTACGTGACCACAGCACCCTTATCACCTGCCCTGCCAGCCCTAGGATGAGGTTCTCTGCCCCAGTGCATTTCAGTGCCACCCTGGGGCTGTTAAACGTCCCCGTGCCCAGGCCACACAGCCACAATCTCTGGGGACTGGACCCAGGCATCTGGTTTGTTTTGAAAGTCCCCAGGTGATTTCGGTGCAGCCAAAGAAGCCGTGAGCGGGGAGGAGGAGGGGTGGCCCGGGAGAAGCGGGTGGGCTTCCGGCCTCGCCAACTTTGCCCTTTTGCTCCGGAAGTAGTCGCTGTCACTGATAAGTCCTAGGTAAGAACCTTTCATTTCTCTCTCTTTTCCCCGCCATTGCCCACCTACCTTCCACCCCTCTCTCCGTAGTATGTAATTAAAATCTGCACATTTTCCACGCTCTCCGGAATTTCTGAAATGGCAGCTGCCGTGTAAGAGGTGGTTGGCATTTATGGAACGCGTGCCACATGCGGGACCACGCTCTGTGCTCTCAGCATTTGTTAATCCAGAGAGCCCCACCAGGACGCTGTGAGGTAGGTACAGCGGGGTCCCGTTTTATACATGAGCAAAGTGCCCAGAGAGGTGGAGCCATTTGCCCAAGGGTAGCCAGCTGGCTGGGGACAGATCCAGCTCCAAACCTCGGCAGCTGGGGGCTCCGGAGCGGGGTCCCGGGGTCCCTAACCACTGCACCACACGGCCTTGCAAGAGGCTGTCTGCTCTCCCTGAGACCCCTCAGATCCGTGGGCAGTCAGAGCCGGCGTCACTGCTGCCACCACTTGGTATAAAAGCACGTGGGGCTCAGGTTAGGTTTTCCCCACCTCATCCTCTCCTGTAATAAAGAGAACGTGCGTGAGTGGGTTGGCATATGTTACTCAAAGCCTTGCCTTCATCATCAGCATCATTATTATTACTGAAAAATTAATGGGAGAAGATTTGAAATGCAACCATTTATCACAGAGAAAAGACATCTCCACTGTCTTGCTGGATGACAATTAGTTAAAAATACCTGCAGAGGAAGGAAAAGTGGCCTCGGGGAGAGGTGCTGCTGAGCTGGGGGCGGGGCAGGGCTGCGGAGCCCCTGCCTCGGCCCTGGGTTCTGTGCAGGTAGGAAGGGCAGAGCGGGAGGAAGCCGCCAGCTCCACCCCTGCTGGGAGGAGCCTGTGGGTTCTCCGGCTCTGGGTCCCACAGAGCCAGTCGCCTTCCTCCTGCAGCGCCCCCAGCTAGTAAAGGGGGCATCCCTTGGGCACGGAACCAGGTGGGAGCCGCATCTTCCTGGGTTCAGGTTTCCCCTGAAAGGAACCCAGAGCCTAGGCCCTCCTCCCCCTCACACAGAGCCCAACCCGCAGGAAGGCGAAGACTGAGGCACCACCAGGCTCTGGAACCCACTGGCACCGCCCCTGGCAAGGCACCTCTGAGCCGAGCTGGGCACCCAGGGGTGGAGGGAGGCCCTCTCTGCTTCTGCTCCGCACGCAGTACTCATCTCTCCCACCCAGCAGCACCCTCAGGGCCTCAGGGTATCACCTGTGCCCCGAGAGGTGCCATATGGGCGACCATTCTTTTGGGGCTGTCGTTCCAGGCCAAGAGGCACCAGCTGGCCCGAGCCAGGCTCATGGGGTGGGCACTGCTCCCTCCTTGGAACGAGAACCTCTCGAGCGGGGAAAGAACCAGTCGGAGGCTCCTCTGGGGTTTCCCCTCTGAGGTCCCCTTGCCTTCCAGAGCTGCCTTTCCACCTGCCAGTTCCCAAGCTCGGCTCCTGTCCATTTGTCCAGCTCCCGAAATCCTCCCATGTAGCCTGAGTCTGTCACACGCGTGTCACCAGAGCAGCTGCTCCTTGCACCCTGAGGAGCCCCCACTGGCCCAAGCTCTGAGCACAGGCAGTGTCCTTCCCCCCGACGGGCTTCCGTGTTGGCACCAGCACAGCCAAAGCCCCGGTAGGGCCTTCAGCTCTCGGAGCAGCGGCCACACGCCCTGCCGTCCGGCTCAGGAGGAAGCAGAGTCGCACAGTGAGCGTGCTAGCGTGCTCTCCAGCTGCGGCAAACCCGAGTCTCCAACTCGAAAGCAAAGAGTAGCGAACCAGCAGGGCGTGTTTTCCACAAGACGAGGCATTTCCAAGGCAAAAAGTGCTCTGTGAAAGTCAGGAACTATCTTGCCTTTGGGTCAGGTGCCCCAGCTCTGCGGGTCAGCGTGGCCAGGCCCCCGGCAGGGACGGTGGGGCTGACTTGGGTGAGGGACAACAGAGCAGGTGCCCCCTGCCTGTGCACACCCCTTCCTCCACCGCGGCCTCGTCCTTCTGAACCTACGTGAGAGGCAGTGGGGGATCCCTGGTGTCTCCAAGGGACACAGGATCCTTATGTCACTGTGTGTTGACCCCCATGGAAGAGAGAAGCCAAGTGTCAGGAGCTGTGCGGCGTGGCCATGGGAAGAGCACCTGTTTGCGCTGTCGGCAGGTGAGACCCAGGGCGCCAAGGCCATGGCAAAGCGAGATGCAGTTTTGATTTTGGCGACAAGGTCTTACCAAACTTCCCAAGAAAATAAAAATTCAACGTGGTTGTTGCTACTTTCTGTTCAATTCACAGTCAAGCTTTAGAGGTTTGGTTTTGTCATGAAGTGGAACCATTTTGAGATACTTTATTTGGGAACCACAAACATTCTAATTCAACAGCCTGTTTCTCTAAAGTCGTTGGCTCACCAGACGCTTATTTTAAAATGATTTGAACATGTCCATGGCTTTGCTTGTGCGAGTACTTCACGATTTGCCAAAAATCCTTTCCCTCTAATGGCTTAAGTCAATTAACAGCCAGCACAGGCGAAAATTCCAAGCTGTTAATTTTGGGTTCTGTGGTCTTAAAACATCCTGCTCCTCCTCAGATAAGACAATATTCTGCAGTCATTAAGCGAACCGCTACATTATGGGGTTGAATTCGATCCAGACGCAAATATTTTAATTTTTAAATAATCACATTTCCGACGCATCCTGAAAATGCTCCATTTCCATGGGCGTCTCCAGCCACCACCAGGGTATTTGGTCTGTGGACATGGTGGGTCCACAGAGCCCCGCGGGGTCCCCAAAGGGAGGCCAGGAGCGGAATCCCGTTCACCTGAAGGAGCTGCGGGGTTTGCAGGGAAGAGTCACTCGTCTCTCTCCATCTTGGGGAACATATTTTTGAGAACACCCACTGCCTAGGGACCGGAGGCCCTGGGAAGGTCTCCAGGGGCATCTCTGATGGAGAGGGGGGCCGTGCAGCCTCCTGGGCTCCCTGATTTTGTCACCCCCCTCAGTGGCGCCCACCCCTCGGTGGCCTGCACAGCCCCCGGCCTGGGCTCCCCCATCAGCCTTTCCCGCCACCGCACTGCTCTCCCCACCACTGATGTCCTTGTCTTCTCTCCACCTCTGGCCTCAGCCCGTGCCCCTCCTCTGCCAGGAAGCGCCCTTCCCAGCCACTGTGGCCCCGGCCAGCCTGCTCCTGTGGTCCCCGAATGCCCACTGGCCCAGGAAGGCCACACAGTTGGGTTCTTAGTGGCTCCTTGCACCCTCCCAGGACTAGCCCACAACCCTGTGGATGGGAGAGTTGCCTTCTCTTCCACATTTGTGCTCCCAGCACTGACTGTGGCAGACACCCCACATGCTCGGTGCTTCAGGGGACCAGCATGCGTCAGACGCTACCTGCTTTGCAGCCTGCCCGTCACCAATGCTGGGCTCGTGGTGGGTGTGGGCGCTACGTGCTTGACCAGCTGAAGTCCCATGGGGGACACAGACATGGCCCCTCCCCAAGGCCCTGTCAAGAAAGAAATCAACACTGAGGTTGCAGGGAACGCCGACAGCACCTTCAGGGTCTACCTCGGCTTCAGGGGCTGCCTTGCCCAAGGGCCCCCCTCCCTGGGGCAGCCACATGGCTGACGGAGGTGGCCATATCAAGGCCTGGCCATCCCAGCCAGACACAGGATAACTCTGGTGGGACATACTCGCCCTGGAGCTCCCAACGGGGTCCACATCACCGCTGGACTCCACCCAACCCTGCCCCCGCCTGCAGCTGTGGACACCCTGCACGCCACGTGCCCTCTGAGGGCGGCTTCCGGAGACCCTGCCCTGTGACGTGGAAAGGGCTGCCTGGGAAACAGGCATGGACACCCTCGGGAATCCCTCTCTGCTGGACTTGCCTGCCCTGCCACTGAGGCAGCTCCCTGCGGATTCGGGGGGATCTGCTGCAATGTCTGCCATGTGGGAAAAGCCAGACAAGAAAGGAAGTGTCATCACAGTATACTACGTGGCTCAGCTGTGCATGATATTTACATGGTTATTATATCTTGAACTTTATTGATTTCATTGACAAATTGTGATGTAATTCTGTTGGAAAGTTACCACATTTGTGACGATGAGCAGGGTGAGGGCTGAGATTCCTGGGTAAGTCATAAAACATCAAAAACTGATCAAAGTAGCAGCACAAGCGTGGCACTTAGAAAGATGAAGATAAATACAGCATGAAACAGTTGCAGACATTGGAAGCGATTGCCGGGGGGTGGGGATCGGGGCTGACAGGGCTGCGGCAGGGGATGGGACTTGGAACAGAGACCCCGCAGGGGATGTGGCTGTGGTGACATGCTTTCTCATGCTGTTTGACTTTTACATATATCACTTTAATAAAAAGGATTAAATGAAAAAAAAAAGGCACTGCACTGTGTGTAATTATGCAAGACTTGAAACAACCTCAGTGTCCACCAGAGGGGGACGGGGACAACGGACTGTGCTGTGTGCACACAGGGGACCCCTGCGGCTGTTTAAAAGAATGCGGTGGAATGAGATGCACACACGTCTGTGGACACAGAGAAATCTCCCAGTTATACCAGTAAGGGCGAAACAGGTGTGCTACCATTTGTGTGTGCATACACGCATGTGGATGTGTACACACGTGCTGGCATGTGTAGACTGTCTCTGGAAGGATGACCAAGACATCGGTAACAGTGGTGGCCTCCATAGGAAACAAAAGGAGATGAACCAGGGTCGAGAGAGACTAACCTTCGCGCTGTTTGAATTTTTCACCCAGTATATGTATATAGTCTTTCTCAATAAAAAAAAAAAAGAGAGAGAGAGAGAGTAAAACTAAGCAATGCCAGGGTGTCTAGGCGGGTTGTCCCCCCGACCCAGGTCCTACTGGAGCTGGAGAGTGTGGTCTGGAGCTGGAGAGGGTGAGCCCCTCCTGGCTGTGAGGTCTTGGGGAAATCACACCGCTCTGTGGTTATTTTCGTTTCTGTGATATAACACTGGGTTAGTTTGAGGCTTAGATGGGAAATGGGTAGGAAAACAATTTGAAGTCTCCAAAGATATGTTAGTGTAAGTGTATCCCTGTTGTCACCATCACTTCCACCATCACCACCCCAGTGCACCCCGAGTAAGAGACAGTGTCTACCAGTGGGTTTGTGAGCTGTCCCCGCACCGGCCATCCAGGTATCCACGGGAGGACCAGAGGCAGGAGACCATGAGACCCGCTCTGACAAGGAGGTTGGAGACTACCCAGCCCACACGCCCCAAGGCTTCGCTGCCAACTCAGTGCTATGGGTAGGATTTTAGGGAAACGAGGCATAGCCCCTGTCAAAACAAAATTCACAGCCATAGTTTGAACCAGCCCACATTGAAACTGGACTTGGTCAACATTTCATTTGGGAGCAATTTAGGGCATTTTGGATAGAAAATTTTGCCTTCTTCCATTCAGAATCGTGTCCTACGTTTGCAAAATTCATTTTTGAAGTTTCAGAAATCTTTACTTACCTAACTCTCGATTTGGAAATGCAGCTATCTAAGCTCACTCTTCCCCATGCCCCATGTCACATCCTCTGTGTCCTGTCTTCCCGAGTAGCCTCTGATTGTCTTTCACCACATCGAGGACAATCGCCACTAAATTTGGGGTCTGAATTTTCCGTTGCCTTCTGAATGAATCCGAATCCAGCTCAGACGAAAACTGGAAACACGCTGGAATCTCAGTGAGGCCTCAGAGAATCCTGGTGGCTCTTAGCAGAGATTATTGAAAAACAAGAAGATAAATGGCGCGAGGAGGCCGTGTTAGCTGGGGTCAAGGTGGTCACGGCTCCCGATGCTCATATCTGCTCCCAGGGAGGTTGTTTTGCTGAATCTACCACCAGCCAATTTGTCTGCTCCTTTGACGTCCTGCCTCCGTCTAGCTGACGGGCTCAGGAAAGAACCGGTTGAGCCGGCAGCTGCGAAATCATGGACAAGGACTTTGCAGAATGTCAGGGATAGAGAGAGTCATGTGACTGTGACTCTGTCCCCTGGAGGCACAACCTTTGAACGTCTGGCTTCCCAGTTTGTGAAGGGAGCTAAAATTCTACATCAGATGCTGTCAAGATCCTGGGCAGTCGCCCGTCTCCTGCTGGCACCGGCTGATTGTAAGAGCTGTGTGTGCTCACATGGATGAGCTATTTACATTTTTCTCAATAAAAATGCACCTTCATATTAATTTCTGTTTCCTGGAGTTATACGCTCACTTCCCATTAGTACCTTCTAACCTGGCCGGCCCATTCCTCTTCGGGGGGTTCTCAGGCTGTGCAAGTTTCTTTGCTTCTGGCTAGAGTAACATCCTACAAGTGTAGTCATGTGGGTCGACCCCTCAACCCACCGGCCGTGGGGCCAGTGTAGGTCATTTGTCTAGATCAGGGGTTCACAAACCACAGCTAGGGGCTAATTGTAACCTCTGCCTGTTATTTTTCTTCTAAGAGCTTTACTGACATGTAATTTACATGGCACACCATGTAGTCACCCAAAGTGTGCAAGTCTGGGGTTGTGAGTACATTTACAGAGTTGTGCAACCATCACCGTGTGCAAATTTTAGAATATTTTCATGATCCCAGAAGCAAACCTTGTCCCTTCAGCAGTCACTCACCATTTCCCCCCAAACCTGCACACCCTCTGCCTCCTGGCCTAGGCAACCACGAATCTACTTTCTGTCTCTGCAAATTTGCCTTTTTCGGAACATTTGAAATAAACGAAATCATACAATACATAGTCTTTGTGACTGGCTTCTTGTAGCATGTTACCAGTACTTGATGTCTTTTGATGGCTGAAAATACCCCACTGTAAGGATGTACCACATTTTGTTTATCCGGTCATCACTTGGTGCACGTTTGGATTGTTTCTACTCTGTCTGTCATGAAAAATGCTGCTACGAACACTCATGTACAAGTTTGTGTGTGGACATAAGCTTGCATGTCTCTCGAGTATGTACCTAGAAGAATTGCTGGGTCATGTGGTAACTTCATCTTTAACATTTTGAGAAACTGCCAGACTATTTTCCAACACAGTGACACCATTTTGCATTCCCATCAGCAAAGTAGGAGGGTTCTAATTTCCCCACATCCTTGTCAACACTCATAATTACATGTCTTGTTGATTCTGGCCATGCCAGGTGTTATAAAGTGGTGGCTCATTGTGGCTTCGATTTAGGTTTCTCTAATTAGGCTGAAGACTGATGCTGTTGAGCATCTATCTTTTCTGACACGTCTTAGATATTCCCATATGAAATGGCTACTGAAATCCTTTGCCCATTTTTTAAATTGAGCTGTTTATCTTTTTACCCTTGAGTTGTGAGAGTTCCTTACATATTCTGAACACAAGTTCCTTACCAGATACATGCTTTCTAAATATCTTCTCCCAGTCCGGGTTGTCTCTTCACTTCCTTGACAGTGTCCTTAGAAGTATAAAAATTTTAATTTTGAGGAAGTCCAACTTATCTATCTTCCCTTTATCACTAGTGCTTTTGGTGTCTTAAATCACTGCCTAGCTCAAGATTACAAAGATTTACTTCTGCGTTTTCTTCTAAGAGTTTCATAATTTTAGCTCTTACTAGGTCTATGAGCCTCTGTGAGTTAGTTTCTGTGACTGGTGTGAGGTAGGGAACCAAATTCATTCTTTTGCATGTGGATTTCTAGTTGTCTCAGCCCCATTTATTGTGAAGACTATTCTTCCTTCCCCCGTTGAATTGTCTCGGCCTCTCTGTCAAAAAAAAAAAAAAATCAGTTGAGCATAAATGTGAGGGCTTATTTGTGGATCTCGATTCTGTTCCATTTATTTGTATGTCTGTCCTTAAACCAGTATCACACTGCCTTGATTATTGTAGTAAGCTTTGAAATCAGGAGGTGTGAGTCCTCCAACCTTATTGATCTTTTTGAAGATTGTTTTGACTTTTCTAGGTCCCTTACATTTCCATGTGAATTTTACAAATAGTTTGTTAATTTCTGAAAGAAAGAAAAAAAAAAGAAGGAGGGAGGGAGGAAGAATTTTGATGGGGATTGTACTAAATCTGTCAATCAATTTGAGGAGTATCAATATCTTAACAATATTAAGCCTTTCGATCTATGAACATGGGATGAATTTTATTTAGACTTTCTTTAACTTCTTTATAGTGGAGTAACCTGAAAAACACTACCTCAAACCAGGTGATCAAGGCTAACCTAAGTGATAAGTCACATAGACAGCATGTGCCCTTCACACGACATGCTTAGAAGGCCACGTCACCTTGTACTCTTCCTCCCAAAACCCATAACCAGTCTGATCATGAAGGAAAAAACACAGACCAGGAGAGACGAAGACTAAATGTAATGTGGGATCCTGGATGGAATTCTGGAACCAAAAAAAGTCATTAGGTAAAAACTGGCACAATTGAATAGAGTGTGGCGTTGGGTTACGGAGCAATTTATTAATACGGGTTCCTTAGCTGTAACAAGCATATCGGAGTAATCAGGATGTTAACAGCGGGGAGGGTGTGGCGTACACAGGAACTTGCTCCACTCTTTCAGCAACCTTCCTGTAAATCTAAACTATTCTAACATAAAAAGTTTAGTTAAATTAAAAAATGTAATTAAAAATGAAAATGTTCTGTATGAAAAACTATACCTCAAAGTTAAAGGCTAAGTGACAGGCTGGGAGGAAATATTTGCAAATGTGAAAAACAAATTAATAATATCAAGGGTATGTGAAGAACTCCTACAAATCCATAAGGAAAAGCCCCAAACAAAACATCCTATAGAAAAATGGGCAGGGGATCTAAACAGACAAGTATAAAAGAAACACAAATGGCCAAAACTATTTAAAAGATACTCAAACCCACTGGTAATCAGTCACATGCAACTAAGACAAAACTGAAAATACCTTTCACACACCAGCTTGTAACAAATGAAACTATTCATCAAATCCAGCATTGGAAAGTAGGTAGGAACAGGAATTCTCATTAGCTACTGAGAGTGTGGACTCGGGGAGGAGCGTGTTAGTAAGTAGTGAGTCAAGGTAAGTGTCAGTAATAAATAAAATTAAAAATATGTGTACTTACTGGTATAGTAAGTCCTTTTCTAGATATCTGCCCCCGAAAAGTGACCTCACCTGTGCTCAAACGGGCAAGAGTAAGGATATTAATATCATCATTGCTTATAAGAGCAAAAAGTTGCACATAAGTTCTTCAGTAGTAGATTAGTTATAAATTACATTATTTTATTTTCTTTCTTTATTTTTTTGAGACAGGGTTCCTCTCCGTTGCCCTAGGCTGTAGCGCAGTGGTGCAATCATCATAGCTCACTGCAGCCTCCAACTCCTGGGCTCAAGCAATCCTCCTGTCTCATCCTCCTGAGTAGCTGAAGTCCCACCATGCCCAGCTTTTTTTTTTTTTTTTTTTTCCATTTTTTGTAGAGATGAGGGTCTTTCTATGTTGCCCAGGCTAGCCTCAAACTCCTGGCCTCGAGCAATCCTCCCACCTTAGCTTCCCAGCATGCTGGGATTACAGGCATGAACCACTATGCCTGGCTGTATTCTTATATAGTATGGAACACAAATCCTTTTTTAGCAGCAGCTAAAACAAATGAGGATGATCCCTGTGTAGTGACATGTAGTAATTCCTGAAGCATATTAAATGGACAAAGCAAACTACAGAAACAGCATTTGACTATTTATAGAAAGCAAAACCATCTATTTCAAATCAATAACTGCCCTCCCCCCAAAAAAAACCAAGAATTTCTCCAAATAGTTGAAATCTAAAAACCACAATTCCAAATAATCCATGAGTCAAAGAGAAAGTCTCAGGGGAAAATAAAAATACATGTTATTAAATTAAAATGAAAATACAAACCGACTGGTAGGTTGAAGCTAAAAAAGAGTTCTGAGAAGGAAATTTATAGCACTAAATACATGAGCAGAGGGGCAAAGTCCCCAATCATTAAGCTTCCACCTCAAGAAATTTTAAAACAAATAGCAAAATGAAGCCAAAGGAGAAGGAAGTAAATAACAAAGATAAGAGCAGAAATCAATGAAATTAAAAACAGAAAAATGATAGAGCAAAATCAACAAAACTAAAAGATGGTCCTTTGAAAAAGGTTACGAAAATTGATAAACCTCTACCAAGATTGACAAAGAAGAAAAGAGGAAAAAACAAATGATTAATATCATGAATGACACAGGGGAAGTCACCACAGACCCTGCAGACACCAGAATAATAATAAGGCAACCCCATAAACCACTCTCCACTCACAGATTTGATGAGTTGGATGCAACGGATGAATTCCTTGAAAAGTACCAACTACCACAACTCACCCAGTATGAAAAAGATAATTTAAATATCCCTATAACTATTAAGGAAATTGAATTCATAGTTTACAATCTACAGAAAAGGAAATCTCCAGATGGACTCACTGGAGAACTCTACCAAGTATTTAAAGAAAAATTCATACCAATTTTATACAATCCATTCTAGAAAATAGAAGAGGCAAGAATATTTCCCAACAAAGTTTATGAAGCTAGTATTAGCCCGATACTAAAATCAGACAAACACAGTTCAAAAAAAGAAACTTGTGGGCCAATGTCCAGCACGAATATAGAGTCAAAAATTCTTAACAAAATATTAGCAAATAGAATCCAGCAATATATAAAAAGAATTATACACTGTGACCAAGTAGAATCTATTGCAGGCATGCAAGGCTGCTTTAATCTTTGAAAACTGATTAACGCAATCTACCACATTAACAACCTAAAGAAAAATATTACATGATCATATCGATTCATGCAGAAAAAGCATTTGATAAAATTCAACATCTATTATGAAAAAACTCTCAGAAAACTAGGAATGGAGGGGAAACTTCTGCAATTTAATAAAAAGCATCTACAGTCTATGGCCATACCACCCTAAACATGCCTGATCTCATCTGATCTCAGAAGCTAAGCAGGGTTGGGCCTGGTTAGTACTTGGATGGGAGACCGCCTGGGAATACCAGGTGCCGTAGGCTTTCTTTAAAAAAAAAAAAAAAATTAAAAAAAAAAAAAAAAAAAAAGCATCTACAGAAAGCCTCCAGCTCACAGACTTAATGGTGAAAGACTGAAAGCTTTCTCCCTAAAACTGGGAACAAGGCAAGAATTTCCACTCTCACCAGTGCTGTTCAAAGTGGTTCTGGAAGTTCTGTTCAGAAAATGAAAAGTCATACAGTGAAAAGGAAAAAATAAAATTTTCCTTATTTGCAGATGACATAATACTCTGTGTAGAAAATCCCAAGGAATCTAAAAAAATACTTGTAGAACTAATAAGTGAATTCAGCAAGGTCGCTATACATATGACCACATTACAAATATCAATTGTTTTCTATACATTAACAATAGATATAATAAAGTATAATGCCATCTTACCATTCCTCAAAAAATGAAATACGGAGGGGCGAAACTAACAATACATGTATAGGACTTGTACACTGAAATCTACAAGTTGCTTGTGAAAGAAGTTAAAGATCTAAATTAATAGAGAGACACATCATGTTCATGGATTGGAAAATTCAACAGAGGAAAGTTGTGATTTTTACCTAAATTGGTATGTAAGCTTTAACACACTTTCTATCAATATTCTAACAAGATCTCTTTGTAGACATAGACAAGATTTTTATAAAATTCATATGCAAAGGTGAAGAACTATAATAACTATAGCAACTCTAAAAAAAGAAGTGGGAAGAACAATGCTACCTCATAACAGACTTATATAGTGACAGTAATCAATACTGCCAGCTATTGGCAGATGGGTCAACACATGGATTAATAGCACCAAACAGAGGACCCAGAAATAGTCCCACACAAGTATGCCCAACTGATTTTTGCCAAAGTGCAAAGATGATTCAATGGGGAAAGGAAATGGTGGTGGAGCAATTGGGCATCCATATGCCAAAATTGATCCCTAACTTAAATTTCATGCCTTGTACCGAAATTAACTCAAAATGGATGATAGACTGAAATATAAAATATAATTTTCTAAAACCTTTAGAAAACAAAATATAGGAGATTTGGGGGATCTAGGTCTCAGTAAAGAATTCTTGGATTTGATACCAAAAGCACAAAAAGAAATAAAAAATCAATAAAATTTACTTCATCAAAATGGAAAACATTTGGTCTGTGAAAGACCGTACAAGAGGATGACAAAAGCTACAGACTGTGAGGAAATATTTGTAAAGCACATATCGGACCAAGGACTCATATCTAGAATATATAAAGAACTCTCAAAATTCAACAGTAAAATAAAAATCAAACAATCCGATTAGAAAATGGGCAAAACCACAAAAGACATCTCACTGAAGAGGACATACAGACAGCAAATAAGCACATGAAAAGATTTTCGGGGCATCACTAGCCAGTGGGAAAATGCAAATTTAGACTGTTATGAGATACCCGTGCACACCTATCAGAACAGTGAAGATAAAAATAGTGACAACACCCAATGCTGGCTATGATGTGGAAAAACTGATGTCTCAAGACACGCTGGTGGGAACGTAAGACGATAAGCAGGGCTTATCTTTAAAAATTAAACACACCGCGAGAATACAACCCCCCCAGTTACACTCCTGGGCATTTATCCCAGGGAAATGTAAACTGACGTCTGCGCCAATGTCTGTACGTGATTGTTCATAGCAACTTTATTTTTAAAAGTCAAAATACTGAAATGATGAAAGTTAAACACACTGGAAGATATCCATGCACTAGAATACTGCTCAGCAATAAAAAGGAATGAACTATTGATATACACAACAACTTGGATGGTTCTCAGGAGCATTAAGCTGAATGAAAAAAGCCAATCTCAGAAGTTCCCATACCGTACGATTCCACTTGTATAATGTTCTTGAAATGACAAAATCATAGAGATGGAGAACAGGTTGGGGGTGGCCAAGGCTATGGATGGTGGAGTGGGCGGTGACTAAATGAGGGTGGCAGGAGAGAGATCTTTGTGGTGTGGACAGTTCTGTGTCTTGACTGGGGCAGGGGGCTACATGAATCTACATACGTGAAAAATAGAACTACACACACATCGTATTAATCCCAACGTTAATCTCCTGGTTTTGAAATTGTACTTAGTTATGTAAGACATAGTCATTGGAGGAAACGGGAGGGAGGGCACACCGTAGCTCTCTGTAATAACTTTGCAACTTCCTGTGAATCTGTAATCATTTAAAAAATAGAAAGTTTCAAAAATTGCAATGAGATACCACTACACACCTATTAGAATGGCTAAAATTAAAATGACAGTAACAAGTGTTGGCAAGGCTGTGGAGGAACTGGAAGCCTCATGCACGGCTGGTAGCAATGTGAAGTGGTGTGGCATCTTTGGAAAACAGTTTGACGGTTTCTTAAGAAGTGAAGCATGCACCTACCTACAACAGGATTTAGCTACTCCACTCCAGGTGTTTACCCAGAGAAATGAAAGGCTATATCCACACAAAAACTTGGAGAAGAATGTTCCTTGCAGCTTTCTTTGCAATTGCCTGTGTCGGAAACAACCCGTACGTCCATCAGCAGTGAACCCATCAGCAAATCGTGGCACATTCAGACAATGGAAGCTGCTGAACAATGAAAAGAATGAACTATTGGGACATGCAACCTCATGGACAAATCTCAAAATCCTTATGCTGAGGACGAAGCCACACAAAGACGAGAACATACTGTTATATATAAAATTCCAGGAGAGTGATTAGGTCTTGAGAGTGGAGAGCTCAGGAGTGGGATCACTACCCGCATAAAAGGGCTTCCAGGCAGCCCCTTCCCCGTCTGGCACGTGAGGGGACATCTGTGAACCAAGACTCAGACCTCACCAGACGCTGAATCCGCCAACTCATCGACCTTCCAGCCTCCGGAGCTGAGAGATGATTGCTGTTTGTAAGCTGCCCCTATGGTGTCTGCCACACCGCCCGGCCGGTCCAAGACAACAGGAGACAGTAAGGAGAGCACTTGAGGAGTAAAAATCTTGTCTTTACCACACAGACCCCTGGTGGTGCCAGAGAGAACCCTGCAAGGACGAGGAGGAGTCCGGGAAGCAAGAGGAGAGCCAAGGAGGTCGATGCCACCGTCCCGTCTGCCACGAGCCGACCCAGGACAGGTGATGCCATGAATTGTCTCGGTGATGTGGGGACCAAGGGGTAGCAGATCGTTATCAGAAAGCGACACTCCTAACAAGTGTCCTTGAGTCTGTGCAAACCCAGAGACGGAGGGGCACACGTTTCCTGGCAGTCAGGACTGTACAACCTGCATTTTAAAGTCCCCCGGGCTGGTGGGGAAGGCACCCTCGCAGGCCCGGGGTGTCCAGCGCTGCACTGGGGCCGGCTGGCGGCATCGAGCGTCACCTCGCTCGGGGACAAGCCCGGCAATTTGAAACCAAAGCACACGTCCTTCCTGGGAGTGAGTGGGTGCAAACCCTTCTCCTCTTTCTCGTTAGAAAGGGAGATTGTGCGAGAGACGGCACGGCAGGGCCGCGGGGCGGGAGACACGTGACCAGCAGCTGAGTGACTCACGCAGGGACGGTGGAGGCAGCTCTCGGTGCCTGGCCCCCTCCAGGCCATGACATGAACGTCTTTCCAGCCTGACCACCAAGACACGAACGCTGCTGGCGCCCGTGTCCCGCCCCTGCTGCTGGGAGTCTGCCTTTGTTTCTCCAACTGCAGGCGGCCTTCCTGGCCTCTGTGGGGGGTGGGGGGTGGTCCCCACCTCCTGGGGGGATTAACAAGGGGTGGGGAGGGGCCCGGCCCCTGCTGGAATCTGGGGACCCTGACACAGGCCTGGGCGCAGGGCATGGAGGGCTATGGGGTGGTGGCACCCAGCGGCCCACCCCACTCAGCCATCGCTGGTCCGGGCTGGGCAGCCGACTTGAATCCCCAAGGCAGGACGAGGCCTCGGCAAGGTCAGGAAGGTGTTCCAGAAGGTTCCCTGCCCAGCCAGCCCCGGGTCACTGGGTTCGCCAGGCCACTGCCAGGGATGACGGGGGGTGCAGAGAGGGGTCAGACACCGCTTGACCTCAAGGAACTGGCAGAACTGAAACGGAGGAGTTGAGACACAACAGAGAACAGACTCAGACGCCACTGACGCCCTGGCCACCTCCAGGGTAGATGCGAGTGCAGTCGGAACCGTCCTGCCCCTACGGTGGCGCCAGGGACGCTCGCTCTCGCGGCTGCTGCTGTCGCCAGTGTTTGGGGCACACGCCAGCAGGAGGACGGCGCAATGCGTGCAGGTGAGGGAAGGGCCCGTCGGTCATGACACAGGTACGGAAACTTCTGGGCACACACACGGCTGGGCAGGGGACGTTAGAGATTTCCAATCATAGGACATAAGGCCAGAATTGCCCGGCCCACGGTGGCCGGCCCCAGCCTTCCCTGTCAGCCAGGGATCTGCAAGGAACAACGCTCATCCCTGAGTGAAGGTCGCCGAGCGGCTGAGGGTCGTGTCCCTCCTCCCGAGGTGACCGCAGCAACGGTGCCAACGCCTGCGGGTGCCCTTCCTCCCCCGCAGTGTCGGCAGTTAGCTCGGAAAATCTGATTTGTGTATAAACAAAACAGCGCCCAGAATCCCAGCACTTTGGGGCGTCGAGGTGGGAGGATGGCCCAAGAGTTGGAGGGTACAGTGAGCCGTGATCACCACACTCCAGCCCAGGCGACAGAGCAAGACTCCGTCTCAAAAAGTAAATAAATAAAATGAAACAGAATGAGAACAACTTGAGCATGACGAGCTTTATGGATCTGTAAGAAGCAACCCTGAGGGAGAACCTCAAGCCGGCTGTGACCTTTGCCAGGGTCACCAACATGCATTTGTTCTGCCACTTCTACACGCTGGGGACAGAGACGTGACTAAGACAGACGAGGTCACTGTCTTCACAGCGCTGACATTCTGGGGGAAGGGACAGACAGAAAACCGATGAATAAGGTCATTTCAAATAACCAGGTCGGTGTCGGACAGAGCGGGGTTCAGGAATGAAGAGACCCGTGGCTGAGCGAGGCCCTTCCGGGAGCAGCTGGGACCACTCAGCGAGGACACGGCCGGGCAGGACGTGAGCTGGTCACACTCAGGCCACAGTGAGTCTTGGGCTTAGCATCTTTTTTCCTCCACCACGTCGTCCAATGCGTGATTGAACTTTAACACGTCATCACCCTCCCCGCCCCACGCCAGCTGCAGAACCATCGCACGGGGACCCATCGCGGGGGGCCCGTTGGTAGCCAGTCACTGCCTCGGATCTGAGCAAGAAGAACATTGAAATGAAAAGAGACCCTTTGCTTCCACGGCAGCTGCATTTGGTCCAGATTCAAAAATACAGTCTAAATTTCTAGAAAACCCCACAAAAGGAGACCGTCTTTCCTGATCTAGAGAACTTCGGTTTCTCACAGCTAACTCTGGATGAAATGGACTCTCTCCAACACACTGGCACGGGAGCCCAGAAATTGAATTTGTCTGAATGCATTAAATTTCTGCATTAAATATATTAATCCATTAACTGCATTAAGTTGCTGCATAGTGTCAGTGTAAGGCAGTTTATTTATCCAGTCTGCTACAAACGGGCATTTCGGTTATTTTCAGCCACTGGCTTTTACAGTCAGTGGGATGGACATGCAGGGCTCGCTGCTGGTGCACCAGCTCCAGGGTGGGGCCCTATTATGAATAAAATGCAGACCCCCTCGCATCATGCCAGCCCCCTCCCCTAACCAAGCCCAGCATTTTATTATGAACAAATGTAGCACTTCTCTTCCGGGTGGAGGGAGAGACAAGGAAAGACTGGGGTGTCTCAGCGGGGCAGGTGGGGTGTTGGTGAGGGAGGCAGGGGGCGCAGAATTGAAAGGCCCGGGGGACGTGACAAGCCCTCCAACTTGGATGATGTATCCAGGGGCTGCTCCGCGCCACTTAGCAGAAAGGAGCGGGAAAGTCAGACTTTGAAGGCTGCCTGCCTCATCTTCTATTCAGTCAACCTCTGAGCGCCTCCCTTGGGCTTCAGACTTGATGCCAACCGGCTCAGCCGCTCTCACACCGGCTGTGCCCCGTCTCTTCTGCTCGAACAGTCGGTGCCAGCAGAGGAGCCTGCCCAGTCCCTCGGGCCCCTCGCTGGGGCCCCGGCGCCCGTCTCTCTGCCCACTGGCTGTGCGGGTACCTGATGGGTGCAGGATGCCTCTGCCCACGGGTCTCTGAATATTAAAACAGCTTTAAACGTTTCCCCGGGCAGACTGGCTCAGCAGACCCTCAAACACAGGGTGTTGTTTTTAGAAACTAAATAAATCTACATAGATCCAATCTCCAAAACACATCTTGTTCAATGAAGCTTCAAGGAAAGAGCAATTTGGCTTCACAATACTGATGCATCTCAAAACGTTCCCTGCTGCCAGGGACAGACGAGGGTGTTCCAGCCCTTAGAGATGGGGACACGGGGGCGGGGGACGAGGACTTGGACAAACGTCTTCGTGAAGATGTGTGTTTCTGCCTCAGGAAGCTGCTGTGAGGGTAAGAATGACTCAAAGGCTAAGACTTTGGTTTCTCCAAACAGATGGAAGAAGTTCCCCCGGGGAATTAACTGGAACATAGTTCCATTCGGTACCTGAATTGTCCTTTTTTTTCTTTCTGTTTGATAATAGTTTCCAGTTATTTTTAAACATCACTTTTATCGAGGCATGCCTCATACACAGTAAACCACACACATCTGAAATGCACAGTTCAGGGAATTTTTACTATGTTTCTGCCTTTGTATCGTCAACCTGATCAAGATATAGACTATTTCCAGCTTCCAGAAGGTTCTCTGGTGCTCCTTCCCACTCCCCACGCTCCCCCGGCAGGTTACTGGTCCTCCACCTCTATCATTATGGGTAAGTTTTGCCTATTTGTGAACTTCATATAAAAGTGATCGTATACTAGTGGCCTTTTGTTTCTGGCCACTAGTGTCTGTGCGATTCACCCAGGCCGTGTGGTCGCAGTTCATTCATGTTCATCGTTGTTAGTATTAATATTGCGTTCCATGAATATACCAGAATTTATTTACCCATTGTACGATTGATGGATCTTTGGGGGGTTCCAGTTTGGGGCTGTTATGATTAACGTTGCTGCGAACATTCTTGCATGTATCTCTTTGTGGTCGTAAGCAATGATGTTTTCTGGATCTGCACTCAGGAGTATATATGGTGGGGGGGTGTTTACCTTTATCGGAGACTACAGAACTGCTCTCCCAAGGACCGAGTGCCACCCCGCATGCCCGCTGGCGCTGTGTGAGTGGCAGCTGCCCCGCACCTTGTCGCGTTTTAATCGCAGGCACTCTGGCGGGTGTGCGAAGCCACTGTATGGTGGTGTTGACTTGCATTTCCCTAATAACTAAGGGTGCTCACCACTCACCGAAATTCTCTCCTACCTTGCAGGCCCAATTCCTGAACCCTTTTCCGACAGCTCAGCACCGTGTTCACGCCTTCCTAGCCGACTGTTGAAGAGGCAGACACCGGCACCCGCAGAGGGGCCCTTGGTTGTCCCTGCTCGAGTCTCCGGTGTTCCTTTCATGACACTGCTCTCCGCAACCCTCGCTGTATTTGCAGAACCTTTGTACCGTGGGCACCCAGTGGCAGAGGAAGGTTTGGTTTATTATTTTGCCCAGTACGTCTGACCCTGTGCTGGGCTCGTAGCTCAGGAGGTGGCTGGTGGATGGGAGGTGACGTTCCTGGACCATCTCGATCCCTTGGCTACCTCTGTTTTACTGCCGTAACTTTTAAGTCATCTTTTCCGGCACAGGATTTTTGGGACCTACAGCCACCCCCCCAGCACCCCCTTCCGTGTGGACGCTGTTCCCGCAGTAACCCCGAGGAAGCTTCTCTCTGCTGTGTTAGCAATTGATGGAGTTGAGTTTCACAAGCCGCTGGCCATCCTCACGGATACAGAGCACCCCCGCAATCAGTGCTTTGGCCCACGAATGCCTCTCAACACGCTGTGTCCCCGAGGGCCCCGGGGGCCTCACCCCCTGCGTGACACCAAACCCACTCCCAGGAAAAGACCAAGGGCTGCTCCTCAGGGCTGCTGTGAGCGCGGAATGAGGTCAACTGCAGGGAAGAGATTTGCAAGCCCAAAGCTTACAAGTAAAGAAATAAAAAAAAATCATCAGAAAAACTTCACGTGTTGCAATGTGGTTTCACATTAGATTAAAGTACAGCAAACCCTTAGTTCACGAGCCCAGAACATTCCAGGGTCTCCAAGCTCTTTCGACTGCACACCCATGTGAGCAATAATTTTTCGAGCATGCCTCACAAATATATTTGCACTTATTTATTTATGAAGCACACTATGTACTACTGTGCAAATAGGTTATGCCCATAATAAAACATACTCCAAAGTAGGTATTTTTTACAGGGTAAAATAAAAATAATGTAAAGAGAGATTTTTAAGGCTTTTTTTTTTTTGGTACCGATATGGATTGTGGTGTGTGTCCCCAGGTGTGGCCCGGCCTGTTTGTAAGCGGCTCTTTGGTGAGCGATGAGGTGCTTAGGAAAAGCGTTTCATCAATAGCATCTCGGTCTCCGCAGCCCTGTTCACGATACTTCCCGAGTGTCCCCCCTCGACTCATTCTCACCTTCCCCATGACACGGACATGGTGCTTAAAATCTATATGCACGGATGAGGCTCAGCACGTGGCCCCTCTGGTCTGATGTGTGACCTTGGGCAGGTTTCTCCCCGAATTCCCCACCCATGAAGTGGGGCGGACGGTGGAAACGCCCTGAGACTGGTGCGCGTGTCGGACAGGTGACGTGTGCCGAGCGCCCCGCACGGGGCGCCTGGGAGGCTCCTCGTTCTTACCCACAGTCACTCACAGTCTGTTTCTCTTGGGGAGGGAGGGAGTTCCAGAATTCTCGCATCCCTAATTTCCCTCCCACCCGAGACCCTGTGGGGCTCGCACAGGGTCTGGAGCCTGCCCCGGGCGCCGCACCATGTGTGCAGTCCACTCACAGCGTCCTTGTCCCCCTTACTGGGCTTCCCGTGCCTTGTGTGCTGTTGGAAAGAATGAAGGTGACTCTACTGCCCGGAGAGGAGCTGGACTTCATGGATGTCACCTAACGTGGCAAGAGGAGCAACAGCGAGTGGCCCTGGGTGATCCTGGTCTCTGCCCCACCAGGCTCCTCCAGCAGTTATCCAGGTGCCACCCTGGTCACAGAGGCACGGTGGCCCTGGTGGTTCCCGCCTAGCCGTGGCACGCCAAGCGTTGTGTTAAGAGCTCACCCTTGGCTTCCTCCAGAGCTGCTGAATCTCCAGGCCTGAACCTCAGTGCCCTTGACCCAGACCCAGGGCAGCCGGGTTCCAGGGACACAGAGTGGAGACGCGAGCAGGACACACAGGTGGGCTGGCTGAATTGCGACGGAGTGTTGTGATGTGAGGCCAAGCATGAAACAGGAGGGCACAGCCCCTGCCCCTCGGGAGGACAGTCCCTGCCGCAGTGAAGGATCCACACATGATGGGGTTGGCAGGGGTGACCCCTCTCCTGGGACCAGACAGGGGGGCAGCGTCATCGAGGCCATCACCTGAGGAGGGGTCGGCTCCCCACCTTCCCTGAGCCCTGTGCCGGGTGCACTGAGCCCGGACAGTTCGGGGCCCTGGATTCTCAGCTGCAGCACGACATGCACATTCGATGGGGTTCATCACAGCTCGTCTCTGGGGTCCCCAAGTTCCTCGTTCATCAGTTTGGGACCAAGAGGTGAGGAGGTGACATGTGGAAGAACACAGGGTTGGCCTGGGGGGGGCGTTGTGTGGGGCCTGTGACGTCCCAGCGGTGTTTGCTCCGGAGCCGTATCTGACACCCGCCTTGAGGAACCTCCTACCCACAGGACACTGACGCCTGTCACACACTGCTAGAGGGTCATCCCTGAGACCGAGTGTGTCGTCTGTACTCATGTCCAGGGCTGCTGTGACGAAGTACTACGGACTGGGAAGCTTAGCACAACCAGAATCTGTTTCCTCACAGTTCTAGAGGCCGGAAGTCCAAGACCCAGGTGTCAGCGGGGCCACGTTCCCGCCAAAGGTGCTAGGGGTCGTGTGGAACAGGCCCCACACGGGAATGCGGGTCGAGGCTGCCTGGGGCCCTGGAAGAAACATCGTGGAGTTTGGGGCCTCAGGACCTGAATTCAAACACTCCTCAGGGAATGAGTCTGGGCAGGTCGTCGATGATTCATCTGAGCACCTGATTAATCTGCAAAACAAAATCAGTTTGAAGATGAAACGAGATGATGACAATACGTGAAAATGCCTGGCGAGAGTCTCCGAAGGCTCCAGGGCAGGCTCCTTCCTGCCTCTCCCAGCTCCGGGGGGCTCCAGGCGCCCCCCGGCTTGTGGCTGCATCGCTCCAGCCTCTGCCTCCGTCTCCACACGGCCGTCCTGCTTCATGGGCCTTCACGTGGCCTTCTTATGTGGACACCAGTTGTTGGATTTAGGGTGCAACAATCCTGGAGACTTAAATGTCCCATTTTCAGTCTGAGTCTAAATTCTAGAATGTTCCAAGATCAGGAGACACTGACACGACTGGACCAGCAAGCATGGGTTACCCGACATCAGATGTTGACCTCACAGGAACCACAAAAAATAGGAATCCTGCCCAAAAAACATGAATTGGAGGGGGGAGGAATGAACACATAGGACAGTGAAGAATATCTTGAAATTCCACGACATGTGCAAAGTGGCCTGACATTCACACACGCAGCGGGTCCTTGTTGAGCACCTCGAGTAGCCCAGCCCAGGCGCCAGGCTTCAGGGACCTAGCGGTGGACAAGCTGGACACTGGCCCTGGCTGCAGGGAGCTCTCTGTGCACCGTGACAGGTGGAGACAGGATGCATCTGGGAGGGAGACCCGGGCAGGCGCACGGAGCCCCACGCTGGGAAACGCCCAGCACGCGGCGTGATCCTCCGCCGTTGCTGCCTGGAAATGCTTGATAATTTTGAACAGGAGGCCCTGCTCCCACCGCCACTGAGCCTTGCAATTACGTACCGCTCCTGGCCGAGGAGGAGGCAGACATACAACAAGCAAGTGAAGCAATAAATAAACAAGATAAATTCAGACGTTGGCGAGTTCAGTGAGGGACACACACCAGGACAGGGGCAGAAGGTGGGACGGGGCAGAAGGTGGGGCGTGGCTGGGGAGGGACACGTGTCCCGGGAGACGTCTCTGAGCAGGGGTATTTGAACCAGGATTTGACCAAGAAGCAGCTGCCTTACAACGGCGTGTCCCAGCCAGGAGGAAGGGACAGGAGATGCAGAGGCCCCGAGGCAGGAGGGGCTTGGTGAGCCCAGGGCCTGGGAGGCCAGTGTGGCTGCATGCAGGGAATGGGGGGCAATGGGAGGTGGGCGGGGAACTGGGGTGGGGCTGGCTGGGCTCCACCAGAGCTGCGCCCCTGGAGGCTTCTAAGTGGGAGGCCCCATGATGGAACATGTGTAGGGAGAAGGGAGGCAGGGAGGCCGGGGAAGACTGAGGTCCAGGGGGACGGAGCACAACAGGGGAAACTGAGCAACAGATTGGATTCCAGGAGATGTGGGAGGTGAAGCTGGGGGGTTTGCTGACGGATAGAACAGGGCCAAGGACAACTTTCAGGTTTGGGTCCTGACCACGTGGGTGGACGGTGGAACCATGGACAGAAACACGGGGGCAGGAAGGCACCGTTCATGGGGGATGGGCAGTGTTGTTTGGCCACATTGCACTAGCCAGCACTGGGGGGGCGCCAGGTGGGCACCAACTATTCCGAGGAAGCAAAGGTTATGCCAACCCTGAAAGAATGGCGCCAGTGGGCTGCCACCCACAGCCCACCACCCTGGTGGGCACTCTGGGTAATAGAATTCTTTCTTTTTCTCTGCATCCAGCAGGAGGTGCATTTAGTAGCCACGTCATAAACACCCTCTTCCCCGACGAGGCTCAACAGCAGGTGCAGACCTGGACACGCAGGGCAGGAGGCCCCCAGGCTCTGCCCCAGGGGACACCTGCGGACGGTCTGTGAGGACACCACAGAGGTCAGCGGGGGACTGTCCCTCTCCAGGTCTGCACTGTGCTCCAGAGCACGGCAGCCCGAGGAGTTCTGTCCTGAAAGGCGAGAGGGCTGGACGCGAATCTGTGCCGACTCCCAGGGTGTGGCATCGTGGAACGCCTTCTCATCGTCACGTGACCTTCACAGATGGGGAGATGCCCGGGTTATCAGTGCACACTTGGGTGAGTCTCATAAACACATCTACCAGTGCAAACACCACAGCACTCGAGACGGGGAATCGCATCACCCCAGAACGTCCCCTGCCCTCCTGCCCCGTGGTGTCTACACCACAGGCAGCCACTGCTCTGATTCCCGTGACTAGAGATTAGCCTTGCTGGTCACTGAACGTCATGAAATGAAGTCACCCAGCACGTAGTTCTTGTGTACTTTGTTCCCTCCCATTGCTGGGCAGTTGTCTGTCGTGTGGATGTACCACAGTCCGCTTCTCCACGCTCCTGGTGACAGATTCCCAGGTTGTCTCCAGTTTGGGGCTAAAACCAACAATGCCACTAGGATCGTTCTCTTGTGAACAAGTGTCTTCATTCCTCTTGGGTGGGTATCTAAAGGCAGAAAAACGTTGTAGGGTTTTTAAAAGGACCTCGGAAGAGCCATGTCCCATGCAATCCCAGATGGCCTCCACCCAGTCTGGGTCGCCACCGTCGTAAAGAGACAATCCAAACATTCACCCAGATGCGGTCGGGAGCATCCAACCCACTCTCTCCAGCCAAGGGGTTTTATAATCTCCATTCACGCACTGTGCTTGGAATTTAATTAACTCTATTGAGGAACGTGACACCCCGACCAGCTTATAGCAGCTGGAACATTGCGGGGTTTATGGCCAGACACTAAAACCAAAGCCACAGGGAGACAGGCTTGCAGCCAGGCACATCAGCAGCAAGGAGGGTAAAGATGTGTTGAAAATAAAATTTAATTTTCCAGCTGCGGTTATGAACGAGTCGTATTCCGGCATCACTGTGGGGTCGCAGCCTAACAAATGAGGCAGGGACCGAGGACAGTGGCAGCAGCCCATGTGGGCAGCGAAGCGGGGAAGGCGGAGCCGCCCCCCACGCCACACGTGGGCCGGAGCCAGAGCGGCCTCCACCAAGTTTTTCCCGTGCATCCGTTTTTTGCATAAATCCTCACGGTCGCAATCAAGGAAATCACCTGGAACCTATTTAACTAAATCGCTTTTCACAACAGGCCAGCCACGCGGGAAGGGAATCCATCTTGTGTTCCCCCGGAGTAAGAAAGTCATAGCCCCGCCAGGCACGGCCCTCGGGGCACGGGCTGTCCCATCAGAGCAGCCCTGCCATGGGGTACATGGCCTCGTGACGTCCAAGTTGACAGACTCCAGCCCCGTTCCTGGACTTGCCGTCCCTCCTCCCGTCGGCTCTGCTGCCCAGACACGGCCACCTTCCCCGGACGTTCCCTCGACCTGCACTTTCCTCCTCCGTGCCTGCAGGAACACCCCTGTCCTCAGAGGTCACGCAGATGCCAGCTCTTCCAGGTGAGCCTTGTGGGCGCCGACTCCTCCCTCTCCCCGTGTGGGCACGGACAGACCCCACGCGCCACCAGCGCTGTCCGTTCGGGGTTCTCTCTTCGCGGCAGCCCTGGCCTTATTTCCTCCTCGCTCCCTAGGTGCATTTCCACCACCTCTTTTAATCTTCACCACAACAATGACATCAGTCAACAGGGATAAGGTTAGAGATGCTTAGTGTGAAAACAGACTGTGGAAAGCTCGCAGGCAGGAGTACTTTGGAATTCTGCACCCGTCACGGCTCCCTGCTAAGGAGCTGGCAGTTTTCTTAAATGCGGAAGGTCTGAAGCCCCTGACCCTGCACAGAGACTATCCTTGTGTGGCCTTTGGTTAGCCCCGGGGTCCTCAACCAAGCGTGCAGGAGAATTCCTGAGCAGGGTAATAGGGCCCTAACCAGGGAAATCACACTTCATGGGGAATTGAAGAGCTTAGAAGATAATGACTACATCAGGTGGAGTTCACTTTAGCACTCAGCCGGGCCCAAGAGGACGCAGACCACGGGATGTCCTCAGGAACATCTCGTGGGCCCTGGATCCACTTGTGTATCCACTTGAGATTTGTTGTCATAGTATTTTTTTTTTTTTTTTTTAAGAGATGAGGTCTTGCTCTGTCACTCAGGCTGGTAAGATCATAGCTCACTGCAACCCCAAACTCCTGGGCTCAAGCAATGCTCCTGCCTCTCCCTCCTGAGTAGCTGGGACTACAGGTCCATGCCACCACATCCAGCTAATTTTTTAATTTTTTTGTAGAGACAGGGTCTCGCTATGTTGCCCAGGCCGGTCTCAAACTCCTGGCCTCATGTGATCTTCTTGCCTCAGCCTCCCAAAGTGCTGGGATTATAGATGTGAGCCACCGCACCTGGCCAATGGTTGTAAATTTAAGGTGAAGCCATTTAGCCAGAAAGTGTACAAATTTCCCTTTAGGCATCTTCAGGTACCTGGGTACAGGTGCAGGGAAGGCAGATGGTTGGGTTCAACCAGAGCTAGCATTTCCCCTCAGCAGGTATGATGGAGACAGAGGGGCAAGAGAGGCAAGGACATGTGCACCTGTGTCCCTCAGGTTGCCCTAGCTGCAAATAATAAAATTCCGAATTCATAGTGGATGAAGAAATAAAAGTTATTAATTTTTTCACATAACCACAAGACTAGAGGCAGGAAGCATAATAGTGCAGTAATGCCAGAGGGCTGGTTTAGGGCCTGTGAATTTATCCTGGTCTTCTCTGCATGGCTGCAAAATGGCTACAAGTAGCATCAACATGATGAAAGATGGAGGGAGACCAGAAGAGAATTAGGTGGAAGCTAAAGATATTGATCAGTTTAAGAAATCATTAGGGGGAAATGAATATGATTAGAGGTCTCTAACAAAGACAATCACTACAAGAACAAAATTAGAATATACAACTCTTAAACAAGCTGAACAAAACTCTTTATCCAATGGAAGCAGGAATGATAATTTTTTTTTAAAGCACAGAAAATAGAAAATACAAAATAAGATAGCAAGACTAAATCCCAATATAACAGAAATTACAATAAATATAAATGAGTTAAATATACCAATTAAAAGTGGAAACTCAAATTGGATCTAAAAAGAAGAGCCAGCAATATGTTGTTTTGAAACAACATATTTAAAACAGAAAAATACAGAAAAGTTGAAAATAAGAGGATGTAAAAAGATATGCTAGGAAAATAATAACAAAAGATGGCTAAGGTGGCTATCTTTTTTTTTTTTTAGAAATAAACTTTAATAATATTAATTTGTTGAGATTTGGGATTGTTATAGCAGCTAACCTGACTAATACAACCATCTACTTGTATCATAAGGTTATCTGGAAACAAATGGTATGTAAATATGGGGTGTGTGTATATGTAGAAAAGTGGGTCACATTGTGTAAATTTCCCATTAATTGTCAAATGTAAAGTAATTGCATTTTCCTTCCAATTTTTGCAGTTTATTTAGTAAGAATGACATGCATTGTAAGCAAAAAATTCTGATGATTTATTTATTTATTTTTATTTCAGCATATTATGGGGGTACAAATGTTTAGGTTATGTATATTGCCCCTGCCCCATCCGAGTCAGCTTCAAGCGTGTCCATCCTCCAGACGGTGCGCACCGCACCTGTTAGGTGTGTATATACCCATCCCTCCTCCATGCTCCCATCTGCCCAACATCCAATGAATATTATTACTATTTGTGCACTTAAGTGTTGATCAGTTAAAACTAATTTGATGGTGAGTACATGTGGTGCTTGTTTTTCCATTCTTGGGATACATCACTTAGTAGAATGGGTTCCAGCTCTATCCAGGAAAATACAAGAGGTGCTAGATCACCATTGTTTCTTAGCTGAGTAGTACTTTATGGTATACATATACCACATTTTATTAATCCATTCATGTACTGATGAGCACTTGGGTTGTTTCCACACCTTTGCAATTGTGACTTGTGCTGCTATAAACATTCTAGTGCAGATGACTTTTTTATAGAATGTCTTTTGTTCTTTTGGGTAGATGCCCAGTAATGGGATTGCTGGGTCAAATGGTAGTTCTACTTGTAGCCCTTTGAGGTTATCTCCATATTGCTTTCCACAGAGGTTGCACTAGTTTGCAGTCCAACCAGCAATGTATGAGTGTTCCTATCTCTCCACATCCACGCCAACATTTACTGTTTTGAGACTGTTTGATAAAGGCCATTCTCACTGGAGATAAGTAATATCTCATTGTGGTTTTGATATGCATTTCTCTGATGATTAGAGATGTTGAGCATTTTTTCATATGTTTGTTGGCTATTACTCTGTCTTCTTTTGAAATGTTTATGTTCATGTCCTTTGCCCATGTTTTGATAGTGTTGTTTGATTTTTTTCTTGCTGATTTTCCTGATTTCTATATAGATTCTAGTTATCAGCCCTTTATCGGATGTGTGACATGTGAATATTTTCTCCCATTCTGTAGGTTGTCTGTTTGCTCTCATGATAGTTTCCTTGGCTGTACAGAAGATTTTTAATTTGATCAGGTCCCATTTATTTATTTTTGTTGTTGCTGTGATTGCCTTTGGGGTCTTGTTGATAAATTCTTTGCCCAGGCTAATGTCTAGAAGAGTATTTCCAGCGTTTTCTTCTAGAATTCTTATAGATTCAGGCCTTAGGTTTAAATCTGTTATCTACCATGAGTTGATTTTTGTGAGAGGTGAAAGGTGCAGATCCTGTTTCAGTCTTCTACATGTGGCTATCCAATCTTCCCAGCACCATTTATTGAATAAGGATTCTTTTTCCCCAGTGTATGTTTTTGTCTGCTTTGTCAAAGATTAAATGGTTATATGAGGATGGTTTTATATCTGGGTTCTCAGTTCTGTTCCATTGCTCTATGTCTCTGTTCTTGTGTCAGTACCATGCTGTTTTAGTTGCTATAGCCTTGTAGTATAGCTTGAAGTCAGTAAATTGATACCTTCCAATTTGTTCTTTTTGCTTAAGATTGCTTTTGCTATACAGGGTTTTCTCTGGTTCTATACGAAGCGTAGAATTATTTTTTTCTAGATCTGTGAAAAATGATGTTGGTATTTCAATAGGGATCGCATTGAATCTATAGATCACTTTGGGTAGTATAGACATTTTAACAATGTTGATTCTGCCAACCCATGAGCATGGTATGGTTTTCCACCTGTTTACGTCCTCTGCTATTTGCTTCCTCAGTGTTTTGTAGTTCTGTCTATAGAGGTCTTTCACTTCCTTAGTTAAATATGTTCCTAGGTGCTTTATTTTCTTTGTTGCTATTGTGAAAGGTATTGAGTCTTTGATTTGGTTCTCAGTTTGACTGTTGCTGGCAGGTGGCTATCTTAATATATTACAAAATAGGATTTAAGGCCAAAACACCTACTACAGATGAAGAGAAATACTATATATATTTTACAAAAATAATATTTACTTAGTAAACATCCAAAAATATATTCAACCAACCAATGAAAGAACTGCTGGAAAAATAGACAATTTGACAATTGTGGTTGGAGGTTTTATTATACCCCTCTCAGAGAGATCAGATGGACAAAAATAAGCAGACATACTAAAACCTAAATAATGCTATTAATAAGCATGAGCATATACACACATATATGGAACTTTATACCCAACAAATAGAGAATAACTTTCTTTATGAACACATACAGAACATTTACAAAATTAGATTCTTCAAAAGAGTTCTCAAATTCTAACAGACCTAACTTACTATAGGTAAGTTATGCCACAATAAAAATGTTAATTAAAAATGTAATCTAACAGCTTCAATGAAAAGTCACATAAACTGTATTTTCCATCTTTAATTCAATAACATTATAAATTGAAATAAAAGGACAAATTAAAATCATATGCTTGGAAACCAAATAATATATTCCATGATGACCCTGGGTTAAAGAGAAAGTCATAAAAGGAGTTAGGAAATATTTGCAACTAAATGATAATATGAAAATTACATATCAAAATTCTAGGACATGGCTAATGCAGTCCACAGGGGAAATTTTATGGCTTTAAATACTTTTATCGGGAAGAATAAAGATTAAAAATAAAGGAGCTAACCACACAGAAACTTGCCAGGAAGGAAGGGTCACAGCAGCATCATTTTGGAATTTCTAATTCTGAACAGTAGAAACAACTCAAATGTCCATCACCTGGTGAACAGATAAGTAAATGTGGGGTATCCATGCAATGGAATATTATTTAGCAAAAAGGCATGAATTACTGATACACGGTAGAACATGGATGAACCTTGAGAACATTATGAAAAGTACAAGAAGCTTGTCACAAAGGACCACATATTGTATGATTCTATTTAAATGAAATGCCCAGAATAAGCAACTCTGCAGAGACAGAAAGTAGATTAGTGGTTGCCTTGGTCTGGGATGGAGGGTGGAGTTGAAGGGTGATGGGCTAGGGAACGTGGGATTTCTTTTTTAGGTGATAAAAATGTTCTAAAACATTTGACCTGATCGTGGTGATGGATGCGCAGTTATATGAATATACTAAGAACCACTGAATTGCACACTTCTAGTAGGTGAATTGTATGGTATGTGAATTACATCTCAATAAAACTATTAAAAATACTAATCTCATGCTTATAACATTAAATGTACAAACCAAGCTAAACAACTAGGAGGAGATGTAGGAATCTCAAGGTAGAAAGGTCTTTCTAGTCATAAAAACATAAAAGAAATAGCAGCAGAAACAAATGAAATTGTACTGATATGTTGAAATTTAAAAAAAAATGAACAACTTAAAAGTGGAAAGATAAACTAGGGAAAAATATGTGCAAAATGTTATGAAAGGTGATGTCTTTGAAAGCAAGTTCTAAAGCTAGAAAAATAAATAGCTAGCTGACATGTAAAATATTGTATATATTAATAATCAAAAATACAAATAATGCAAAGTGAGGTATTAAAAAATCAAATTGTCGAGGCTTTAAAAAAAGGTAACACACAATGTTAAGATAAGTACTGTGAGATGACACCTCCATTCACTGCATGTGGAAGAGAAAATCCTATGGGATTTGTGAAGCACCCTTTGGAAACAAGCACCCAAAGCTTACATAAGGTTCATAACTTTGACCTGGGAATACTGTTTAGCAATTCATCCTCACATAGCAATTAAATACATACTCAAAGATTTATATACAGATATTAATTTATAACAGCCAGAAATGGGGACCCTCCTAAATATGTACGCATTAGTGAACAGTTAAACCATGACAAATTTGTATAACAAAGTATACGTAGCCATTAAAAAGCTACTGATTGCCATCGGGAAATGCAAGGAATCACCAGGTGAATAAAAGCAGGAGCCAAATTGAAAGTACAGTAGATCCTAATTCTGAGTTATTTCTTTTTTATTATCATTGATTTGCAAGAGCTCTTTGTATATGAAATAACTGCGGACATGAACATATGCACACAACATACTGAGAAGAGCACTGCTTGACATCTCTACCTGGGTGCTCAATAATGTTACGGAATGTAGCAAAACGAGAACTATAGAGAAACACCAAAGAACGAATCCTGGCTTTAGGAGGTGTCATTTAGAATGATATTTGTTTTGTCTAGGACTTTGTGTATTTTCTAATTTTTCTACAGTCCACACAAGTTATCCTTATAATCAGAAAATAACTTAATTAAATTTTAAAACACCACCGAGATGTCAAGGAAAATAAAGACTGAAAACTGTCCATGATACTCAACAAGTAGGTGAAACAACCAAATAAAAATCCAAAGGAAACAAAAGCAGGAGAGATCAGTGTTGGGAGGTGGCCGAGGAAACAAACACTTCGTACCTTTACCCTTGAGATTTACAGCAAAGGAGTTTGGAGTTAATTTTCAGTTCACTGTCCTGGTGTGAAATAAAAACCAAGACTGTTACCAACGACAAAAACATTTTCATGGTGGTTTTTCTTTTTTTAATTTTTTGATTCCCAGTCAATAATTTCCTACCCCTTTTATCAGAGCATGTTACCACTACTGGCTCCTAACAGGTGGAAAATTGCAGTGTTTTGTCAGGAACTGCAAGAACAATTCCGAGGCGAGCACGCCCGGTGTGACCCACGGGGCAGGCATGGGCTCTGGGAGCCCAGTTGCCTGCAATGGGAACCCTTCTTCCCCCTATTTGCACGCGGCTGTGCAGAATCCTGGATCACTTTCCACCCTTTGGCCACCAGCTTCATCACAGCAAATGAACATGGGCAGCGAAAGTCCTTAATCACAAAATAACCCCAATTTCTGGAGAGTGGAGACATAAAAATGCAACATCGAAATTCTAAAACCCTCTTAGTTGGGAGAGCCAGGCTATCTCGTAATCAGTCCATGAGAGTAGCTAAAATGTTTCTGAAGAGCAGCTGAGGCACAGATAATAAAGGAGATTTGGGATTGTTTCTGAGCCAAACGAAATAATGTAATTCACACTAACCAGCTGCATGATGGGCCCGGAGTCACTCTGTCTGGTTTATCCCAACACCGACTCCAGAAGATTTTTTTTTCCCCCTCAGATTTACATTTATGGTCCTAAAACTCTGTTTCAAGTTCTCGATATTCCGGAGAAATGTAAAATAGTGTAGCAACTGTAGCACTCTTCCTACGAGGGGCTGCATAAAAGTTAAACTGCAAAGAGATGGTTGATAAGACTTAATTTCACCCCCTCTGTCACTCCCAAAGTGGCTTGTTCCGGGTTGTGACCCCTTTGCAAAGTGACATGTTTCCCACCTCTCCAAACGTTTGTTCATGCCCCCGCAGATCAGGACCTGAAGCCAGGTGCGACAAAAATAAAAATTCTGGTGCTGAGGTGGGAGTTCCCTACTCCAGTTTGCACACCCTCGCCCAAGAGGAGCCCTGCGTGGTCCCTGCAGCCGTCTGAAGGCAGCAAACTCTCAGTGGGCTTCCTCTGGGCGCCCCCCACTCCCTCCTCCCATGCCGACTGCTTGACACATTCGCTTCGCCTGTCCACCCCGGGGGCTTTTGCGTGAGATACCTGATAGCGACTGGACGTTGTTCACATGATGGGAAATGTATTCCGTACATTTCACGTTCTCCATTCTTTGTAGAGATGAAGAGGTTTCATGCAGGGGCCACCAGCACTGCAGAGTGACAGTCCCCTGGGGATGCAGGCATCGTGCATTTGAGGAGGTTTCCTGAGCTCAGGTAGAGTATCCCGTCTCCCTTTGCTCAATGTGGAGTGACCGCAGGACCATCCGAGATGACTAAATGTCCCCCACTGCAGTTGTTTACTGTGAGAATTCGTGGGTCGTATGTGAGAACACAGCTCACGAGCTCTGTGCCTGGCGCTACTCCAGGTGGTTATTCCAGGAGGCCACGCTTTGTAGATCACATGTGGACAGCGCTCCCTGGAGTTGTGCACCAAGACGGCCCTAAGACATGACTTCCACCTTTGAGCAGGCATCATTCCAGTGGTCACCTCTAGGGGGGGCACCTCCAACCAGGGCAGGGGTTGGGGGCTTCACAATACGTGTGCATCGTAGACCTACTGGTCTCTCATTCAGATTAATGGGGGCTTCTGTTACGATGAAGACATTGGGCCAAAGCCAACATCGCATCTGCCAAAATACGAGCAAACATGACCCAAAAGACCTCACGCCAGAATATCACGATCTTTCCAAACTGTGCTGTTGTACCCAGTGCATCCTTATTTTTCACAGCTGTATCCACTGACCCACGTCTCATAACAGAGAGATATCAAAGATGGCAACAGGAAAGAGATCGCGTGAATTAGCCAGAATCATGTTCTGATTTTTAAAAACAGCTTTATTGAGATACAATTCACATGCCACGCAATTGAACATTTAAAGTTCAATAGTTTTTAGTACAGCCACACAATTCTGCAGCCAACCACAAATCTCATGTTAGAACAGTTTCATCACCCAGAAAAGCAGCTCCGCATCCTTTAAATATCACTTTTCACTTCACTCCCACCCCCAGCCCAGGCAACGACTCAACTACTCTCCGTCTCTGTAGATCTGCTGGTTGTAGGCATTTCGTATTAATGGACTTGTGCAATACGTGGTGTTTTGTGACTGGCTTCTTTCATTGAGCATAATGTTTTTGAGGTTCATCCATAGTGTAGGATGTTTCAGTACTTCATTCCATTTTAATGCTGAAAAATATCTCATTGCATGAATATAGCACATATTGTTTAACATTTCATCAGTTGATGAACATTTGGGTTGTTTACACTTCCTAGCTATTGCCAACAATGCTGCTACGAGATTCATGTACACATTTTCATGTTTTTATTTCTGCTGGGTTTATATCTAGGAGTAGAACTCTTGGACCATGTGGTAACTCCTTGTTTAGCATTTTTAGGAACTGTCAAAGTGTTTTCCACGGTGGCTGAAAGATTTTACATTGCACCAGCAATGCCGAGGGATCCAGTTTCTCCACATCTTTGCCAACACTTATTATGGGCTGTCTTTTTGACTGCAGCTGTCTTAGAGGGTGAGAAATGATATTTCATTGTGGTTTTGATTAGCATTTCCCTGATGATAATGATGTTAAAGCATATTTTCATGTACTTTTTTTTGCCATTTATGTATCTTCTTTGGAGACATGTCTATTCAGATTTTTCCCCATTGTTTTCAAATTGAGTTATTTTTTTAAATTATTGAGTTGTAAGAGCTTTTATATATTTGAATAGGAGTTCTTTACCAGATATAAATTCACAAACATTTTCTCCCAGTTAGTGGGTTGACTTTTCACTTTCTTGTTACTTTTATTTAAAGCACAAAAGTTTTTAATTTTGAGGAAGCCAAATTTGTCTATTTTTCTTTTCATTGCCTGTGCTTTTGGTGTCATATGTGAGCAAACACTGGCTAAATTAAGGTCATGAAGATGTACTCCTATATTTTATTCAAAGAGTTTTATTATAGTTTAGCTCTTACATTTATGTCTTTGATTCATTTGAATTAATTTTTGTGTATGATGTGAAGAAAGAGTCCACTTCATTCTCTTCTATGTGGCTATTACGTTGTTCTGGCACTATTTATTGAAAAGATTATTATTATTATTATTGAAAAGATTCCATTGAGTTGTCTTGGCACCCTTTTCAAAAATCAATTGACCATAATTGTAAAGCTTTATTTCTGGACTCTCAATTTCATTCCATTGAGCTATATGTCTATCTTTATACCAGTACAAAGTTTTTCTTGATTATAGCTTAGTAGTAAGCTTTGAAATCAAAAAGTGTTGGTACTCATTTATTCTGCTTTTTCAAGGGTGTTGTGGTTTTTCTGGGTCCCTTGCATGTCCATGTGAATTTTACAAGCAATGTGTTCATTTCTGCAAAACAAGTAGCTGGGATTTTAATAATTCCATCTGGAGATCAGTCTGGGGAGTCTTACCATCATAACTATACCATGTTTGCCAATCCATGAACATGGGGGGGAAACAGAAAGTTTATTTAGATCTTCTTTAATTTCTTTCAACAATGTTTTGTAATTTAAAGTGCACAAGTTTTGTACTTTTTTGTTAAATTTATTCCTAAGTATTTTATTCTTTTTCATAAAAGGAATTATTTTCTTAATTTTATTTTAGGATTATTCATTGCTAGTGTATAGAAATATAAGTGATTTTGTGTGTTGGATCTTTTATCCTGCAATCTTGTTAACTTCATTTGTTCTGATAGTTTTTTTTCAGTGGATTCCTTGGGATTTTCTATGTACAAGATCATAACTCTGCAAATAAAGATAGTTTTACTTCTTCCTTTCTAAACTGAATGATTTTTATTCCTTTTTCTTTCTTAATTGCCCTGGCTAGAACTTCCCATACAATGTGGGCTAAAAGTGGTGAAAATGGATATCCTCATCTTTTTACTAATCTTAGGGGGAATCATTCAATTTTTCATCATTAAGTGTTAATGTTAGCTATCGATTTTTCATAGATACTTTAAATCAGGTTGAAAACTCTCCTTCTATTCCTACTTTATTGAGTATTTTTATCTTGAAAGATATTGGATTTTGTCAAATTTTTTTCTATGTCTATTGATATAATTCACATGGTTTCTGTCCTTTATTCTATTAATATTTGTATTATATTGATTTATTGTCAGATGTTACATCAACCTTGCATTCCTGGAGTAAATCCTAGTTGATCATGCTGATGTTTTCATGCTGTTAGCTTGACTTATTTTATTGATGACTTTTATCTCTCTATCCAATGGAAGAAATATTGGTCTGTGGCATTGGGGTATTTCTGGTTTTGTGATGTCTTTTTCTGGTTTTGGTATCAGGGTAATACTTGCCTCATAGAATGCGTTAGTAAATGTCCTTCCTCTTCTATTTTTTAAAGAGTTTGTGAAGCATTGGTGTTATTTCTTTAAATGTTTGATTGAATTGACCAGTGTTGCCATTTGATTATGGGCTTTTCTTCATGGGAAGCTTTTTGGTTGCTAACTCAATCTCTTTATTTATTATAGGTTTATTTTGATTTCCTATTTTTTTCCTGATACTAGTTTGTATCTTTCTAGAAATTTTTCTGCTTCATCTGTTATCTAGTTTATCTATAAAATTATTCATAGTATTCCCAAATATATAAAATATAGATAATGCATACATTATTTTGTAAGGCCGGTAGTGATGTCTCCTCTTTCATTCTTGATATTAGTAATTTGACTCCTCTCTTTTCTTTCCTGATCGGCTAGCTCAAGGTTTGTCCATTTTGTCAATCTTTTCAAAGAACCCACCTTTTGTTTCATTGATATTCACTTCCAAAATGTTGTGCCTTTTCTTACTGGGCTCCCTGTTTGCTCATGAGAAATCTGTAGTCATTCAGATCATTGCTCCCCTATAGGTAACATTATTTGGTTATTTTTTTTTCTAGCTACTTTCAATATGTTCTCTTATTTTTAGTTTCCAGCCTTTTGATTATGATGTGTCTGAGTTTCTTTGAGTTTACCCTCACTTATTTTCTTCTCGAATCAGTAGGTTTTATCTTTGTCTAATCTTGGGAAGTTTTCAACCACTATTTCCTCAAATACTTTTCAGCACCGTACTCTTTTTCCTTTTCTTCTGGGACCCAGGTGACCTGAAAGTTAAACTTTTTGTTACTGTGCTCTATTCATTTTTTTTTCAATCTTTTTTCTCACTATTGATCAGATTAATTTCTATTGATCTATCCTCAGTCAGTTCATGGACTCTCTTGGTCATCTCCATTTTGCTAATGAGTTCACCCAGTGAATTTTTTATTTCAAGTATGATTTTTTATTTCTAAAATTTTCACTAAAAAAGTATCTTCCATTTTTTTTTTACTTAGAAATATCATTTTAATATATGTTCCAAGACTGTTTGGAATTGCTCATTTGAACATTTATTTTAAATTGTGGTAAATGCACCCAACATAAAATGCACCATATTAACAATTTTCAAGTGTGCAGGTCAGTCGTGTTAAGTACATCCACAGTATCATGCAACCAGTGTCCAGATCTCTTTTCATTTTGCAAAACTAAAACTCTGTACCTCTCAAACGCCCACCCCAGCCCCTGCAATCACCATTCTACTTTCGCTGTTATGCATTTGACTACTCTAGATACCTCATAGAAGTGGAATCTCACGGTATGCGTCCTTTGGTGACTGGCTTATTTCACTGAGAATAATGTCGTCAAGGTCCATCCAGGTTGTGGCAGGTGTCAGAATGTCCTTCCTTCCTGAGGCCGAATAATCTTTCATCGTATGTTGTCTTAGTCCATTGGTGTTGCTATAAAGGAATACCTGAGGCGGGGTAATTTGTAAGGAAAAATGATTTATTTGGCTCACGATTCTGCTGACTGGAATACTGGGCATCTAGTGAAAGCCTCAGGCTGCTTCCACTCACGGCGGAAGGGGAGCAGCACGTGCGCAGATCACACGGTGAGAGAGGAAGCAAGGGCGAGGGGGCAGGTAGCACGCTCTTTAAACAACCAGCTCTGTGGGAACTAAGAGAGCAAGAATGTGCTCACTGCTGTGAGGATGGCAACAAGCCGTTCATGAGGGGCCTGTCCCCATGAGCTAAACACCTCCCGTTACAGCCCACCTCCAACATTGGGGGTCCAATGTCAACATGAGACTTGGGGGACAAACATCCAAACTGTAGCATATGGACATACCACATTTTATTAATAATGTATTTATCCATTGACAAACACTTGGGTTGCTTCTACCTTTGGGCTATTAGGAGTAATGCAACTGTGAACAGAAATCTACAAATATTGGCTTGAGACTCTGCTTTCAATTCTCCTGTATACCCAGGAGTGGAGTTTCTGAATGATACGGCAATTCCATCTTTAATTTTTTGAGAAACTATCCTATTGCTTTCGTTTTACATTTCTACCAGCAGGGCTCAAGGGTGTCAGTGTTTCCACAACCTTGTCGATACTTGTTATTTTCCTTTTTTTTTTTTTTTTTTTTCTTTTCGGTACTAGCCATCTTAATGGCCCCATCATTTGAACATTTTTACAGTAGTTGCTTTAAAGTAAAATCTTTGCCAGGTAATTCTAGTGTCTGTGTCAAGTGCGTGGGTCATGGCTCCAGGGTCAGCATAGTCCTCAAAGCCTCTGTGGTGTTCTTCCCATCTGGCCCGGGCGTGGGCCACCCAGCGGTCAGTCTGGGACCTGAGATGTGGCTTCTCCATAGTTCAACTGTGCACGTCTGTGATCAGCCCCATGTCTGGGCCACGTGGTGGGAGGACAAAGAGAGAAAAGAGCTCCCAGGGTTGGGGCCACCTGGTAGGGCACCAGCTGCACTGATGACAGAGGAAACAGCCCCTCTCTGCTGGGGTCTTTCCAGCTGCCACCCCTCCACTGGGTTCCCTGAGGGCTGGATCCGGAGAGAACAGAAAATAAGATGAGAAAAAAGAAAAGAAAACCCTGGTGGGGGGAAACTGGGCGGGGGGAGCATTCTGTGCTCTCTCTGAGCCGCAGGAGCTTTCCCGAGCCTGCCCTGTCTGTGCCCAGGGCTCACCCCTGCGCTTCCAGCCACAGCATTTCCAGCTGGGAACACTGGAGGGAAAAGTGCCCCCCACCCCGCCGCCCACTGGGGGGCACTTTGAATTCTGGTCTCCCCCGATCTTCCTGCTGCTGTTTCCTTCTCAGACTCCTCATTCTGTCCAGGTTTTATAATTATATACAGCAGAAAAGATGGGCAAAGTGTGCTCATTCCACCTTACCCAGGGCTGGAACTCGAATTGGCCTTTGGAAGCTAAAATCCAAAGAGGAACACAGATGGGAACAGATCTATTATTTTTACTGGAACGATAACTAAGCCCGCAGTCTCCTGGTGACAGGTTAGCAGCATCATCTTCCCCTACGAAGGACAGCTTCATTACCGTGGTCTCCGTTTCATGCCCCAAGCATAGCTTTATCTAATTTTGCTTTATCTGAAAGAAAATTATTCCGATTCATTGAAATTTCCAGCTGCTCCTGGACGAGGTTGAATAAATGAATAAATGACTCTCAGGGACATTTCCACTTTCTAAAGCTGTTTTATCACCCGCACGCTCTCGGGTCTTCTGATTTCTGCAGCTGAGGGTCTGCAGGGATTAGCTCAGCTCACGGTATTGAATATCGACCTCTATCCTGGATGAGAGAGTTGACGCCAATGCCAACTTCAAACAGAGGAATTAAAAGACACTAGGGCACAGTCACTAGATGCATACGTGTGACATTCCCCGTGGATGCCTTAAGAGTTTGTCATAAGACACAAGGAGAAGTCAGACCAAGGTGCTCTGGTCCTCTACTCATTCGGATGCAGAGTGTGTGCGGTGGGACGCCATGGGTCACCCCGTCAAATATCAGCGATTATTGTTTGAGGTATTGCTGTTGTCTGAATTCCTGTGTCCCCCACCCATGACCAAGTTCATATATTGAAATCCTAACCCCCAAGGTGACGGTATAAAGAGGTGTAGCCGTTGATCACGAGGATGGAGCCTTCATGAATGAGAGTTGTGCCCTTAGAGAGGAGATTCCAGAAAGACTCCTTCCTCTGTCCCACCATGCGATGACACAGGTGCAACCTGCTGGCACCTTGATTCTGGACTTCCCAGACTCCAGAACTGTGAGCAAGAAATTTTTCTGTTTGTGAGCCGTCTGGCTTACGGTATTTTGTTAGGCCAGCCAAAATGGACTTAGACAGATATTAACTTACATAAGTTCTCCCCTGCTGAAGCTGTTGGCCTCAGAAGATTTGGAGCAGGAGGGGAGACAGGAGGTACTTGCCAGGTACTTTCTCTCCCTACCTGGTTTAGTTTCAAAAGCTTAAATTCATTGAGGAAACAGAGTTTGAAGAGAGAAGTGAGCTTCTGAGGAAAACAAGGAGATGGAGAGTTTCTCTCAGAGGAAAAAAACTTCTCCTGGGCAGGAACAGTAGGGGCTACAGTTCCCCCAACAGCAGGGCACCTGTGCCAGACATTTAACTGTGCCCCAAAGTTGTGCTTGGACAGGGGCCACCTGCTATTCCCAGTGTGTGGCTCTTGGCCGGGACTCCCAGCCTCACAAAAGATACCAGGACCCCCAAACTGGTTCATAACCAACAAAGAGAACTTTAGACTTGAAGGGTCCACAGAGACTGGCAACGAGCATCTCTGTCCTCACCCGTCTATGACCTAAGGGACCGCCACACTGTCTGGACCCCGCCCGAAACTCCAAAACCTCAGCACAAATTCTAGATGGGGAGGCAGAGCCCTAAAAATGCCTGAGGCTGTATTTCCATCAGCCAAGCAGGACAGGGACTTGGACACAAAATCAAGTTGATTTAAAGATAGTAGAGGCATGGGACATTTCTGGAACACCCCAGCTGCGAACTGAGAGCTCGTCCCTCCCGGCCACACGTGCACAATGATAAACAGGAAACAGAGACGTAACCCTCGCGGAAAGAAGAATTTTGACCAAATATACGAGGCTGCCGGAGCCAGGGAGTCTTATTCAGCCAAATGATTACAGCTCGAGTTTTATTTCTAAGCGTCTTTTTCGCATTATGTTGTCACCTATAATAAGTAGCACTTCTTGCGCAAGTGCTAGAAGATCCTAATTGGCCCTGGAGAAGGGAATTTTCACGTGTTTCAGGAGAGAAAGGATGAGCAGCATATGCAGTTACACTAATGGTTTCATTTTTTAAGGCGCTGAGTATTGTTTATGTGCTGTTCCTGTTTTATTGTGCGCAGATTAGCAATCGCTCATCCTGACCCGAGCGCCGGATCGGGAGGCTGCGTTTCATTTACCGGAGCCGCCTTGATTGGTTTTTATTTTTCCCTCCCCTGCTGGGGTCAGTAACCAGATCCGGTGTGGTTTCTGCTGAATCAGTTTGCGGTGATTTGTCTTGTCCGCAGTCCTCGAGTTAATTGTGTCTTCAAATGAGCGCGGGGCTCAAATGCAGACTCACTTCCATAGTGGACGCATGTATTTCTCCATGTCTGACAGTCCTTCCCCCCGGACTCTAGCTCCCTCCCCGCCCTGCGTGGCTGTCATCACACGGCTCTGGGGCCTTGATCTGGGAGGAGTCGGGGGGAGGGGAGCGGGGGGCCTCTGGCAGGTCTTCCCTTTCAGACTCCAGAATCCAGAGCTACCCCAGGGATAAAAGGACGCCATTCTCCTCTCCTCGTTCCAGAGAAATGCACTCTCAGCCCCTTATTTTGAGATAGCTCTCCCCACTAGAAATCTACTAAATTTCTCTCTTGTATCTTCTGGGAATCAACACGGTCTCTCTCATGGACAGATAGCTCTGCCTCCAGGTGACCGAAAGAAAAAGCAAACTTCAAACAACTAGCATAAAAAAAAAAAAAAAAACCCTTTCTCATAGAGAAACTAATATTTGTCCAACTTAGAATGTGAATAGACACCGGACAGCTCTACCGGAATTCGAGAGGTTCATTCCACACACCTGTTACAGGTGCGGTGGACCCGTGGTTGTATTAAAGTGAAGACATCCTAGGCCTTGGCCTGGCACAAGCCATAGTCTCTATTAATGCTCATTCGTACAGTACAAAGGCCATGAGATGAGTCAAAACTGCTGATGAGGGAGCTGCGACCACGTGGGAGAAAGGTAAGTCACCATCACTGTTGTTCACGGCAGCAGGGAAAGGATGAGTTGATAAAATCCACATGTGCACAAACCACCGTCTCCACAGCATGGGTAGTCAAGACATGTCCCTTTATCCCTTCTGTAACCGTATTTCCATCTCTTGAGGCCACCTTAGATAAAGCTGTGAAGTAAGAACACCCTTGGGTGTCGAAACCCCTGCTACGCTGGCGTCCTACTCCCTAAAACCATGTCTGGTCCCTCCGTAAAAGCATCTACAGTCGATTCTCATTATTTCCAGTAATTATGCCCTATAAGGTCACTGCAAAACTGAATTATTGAATACCAAGCCAGTGCTCTTAGGAAAATACAGCGTCGTGTGTGTTTCTGTTAATAAGCACCTTATTTAATATGCAATGCTGACACATTAACGTTGGACGCACAGCCAACAGCGCTGTCACCCCACCCAAACAGGGCACATCTAACGGGCACATTTTCTCCGCAAGGCACATGACGGCCTTATGCTGGGGACACCGGCAGCACCCAGCGCTACACACGGGGCCATTTTAAACAGCAAAATCTACAAAAGCCCATAGACATGGAAAGCGTGGCCCTCAACAGACACCGAAAGGCTGGGAGCGAGCGCATCAGGGGCCTCGAAGTTTTCGCCGCCCTGCATGTGGCTACGAAGGACTGAAAAACCCCAGGAGTATTGATTTGGGGTCACAAATTCACTTTAGCGAGTCAGCAATTTCACAGACACAGAATCCACCAAAAGTGGGGCTGGACCCCGCACTCCGGACCTCTTTGCACCCGGCTTGTCAACGACCTTGCCGTCCTGGGTCTGTGTGTGTCTGCTTGGGTGGCCCCAACCAAGGACCACAGACTGCGTGGTTTAAACAACAGCAATTTATTTTCTCACAATCCTAGAGGCTAAAAATCTGAGCTCAAGGTGCCGGCGGGTTGGTTCCTCCTGAGGCCTCCCTCCTCGGTCCGTAGACACCCGTCTTCTCCCTGCGTCCTCATGCGTCCTCACTCGGTCTCTCCACGCGTCTGTGTCCAAATCTCCTCTTCTTATAACGACCCCAGGCGGCTGGATCGGGCCCCACCCTCATGGCTTCCTTTTACCTTAATTACCTCTTTAAAAGTACTGTCTGCAAATACAGTCCCACTCTGAGGTGTGGGGGTCAGGGCTCCACAACGTATGAACATGGAGGGGTCACATTTCAGCCATAACAGCCCCGTCCCTTCAAGTCCCCTCTAAGCCACACGGATTTGCCATCTCAATGTAAGACATTAGGGTCTGAAATATTTTTCCTCGCTGAACGGTCGTCTGAACAGCAACAGCCCGAGAGACCCCAGGTGAGAGCAGCCCTGACTACGCCTTCCACACTCCTGACCCACAAAACCAGGAGCCAGTTAAAATGACTGCTGTTTGACGCCACTAAACTTGGGGGTGATTTGTTTTGCAGACGCTGGGACCATAAGTGTCCCCAGGAAAACAGAGTATGGTTTCCTCATTGGGTCAGAGGGCCTGGCAGTGACTTGAGCTGTGTTAATAGCAGGCGACACATGCAGGGGTGAGTGGGATTAGGACAAGGCAGCCACTGGGAGACGTTAGGTCCCCATTCTCACCATATTTGCTCTTCACCATGCAATGACAGCGGCATGCTACGCCCTCCCACACGCTTCGAACCACACGCATGTGCAAGCTCAGCCTCAACCGGTCTTTAGGGCTGACCGAGACCTTGGGCAGAAGGGACCAAGGTGACTCAGCCCAGCATGTGAAACTCAGGATCGTGCTTCTTGCTGCTTAAACCTGACCTTGCTTCATGACATTGGTGCTGTATTCCCTTGGATTTGGGGAACTTGCTTAGGAGTCTTTTGCCAAGGAGCTACCATGATGGAGTGGAAACTACAAGGACTTTGGAGTCAGACAGCTCTGAAAACATTCTAGTTCTGTTCTGCTACTTTATCAGGCATGCATTTAGCTGTAATTAAGGGAAAACTTGAATAACATGGGTTTAAAAAATATGGTGTTATTTTTCTCACAGAAATCTGGAGATAGGTATTTGCTGACATTGTTTTAATGTCATCAGTAACCCAGGCTGTGTTAGCTCTGAAATTCATGAGGTTTTTTTGTTTGTTTGTTTGTTTGTTTTTGCCTCATGGTTACAAGATGGCTGCAGCAGCACCAGATATCACATTTGCTTCCAAGGCAATGAGAAGGAAGGAAGGGTGAGGAGCCATGCTAGCCTCATCTTCTCTTTTTCTTTTCTCTTTTTTCTTTCTCCTCTCCTCTCCTTTCCTTCCTTTCTTTCTTTTTCTTCCCTTTCTTTCTTTTCTTTTCTTTCCTTCCTTCCTTTCCTTCTTTTCTTTCTTTCTTTCTCTCTTTCTCTCTTTCCCAAAACCACCAAGAACTTCCCCAGAGCTCCCCACAGCAGTCCTGCATGGCTGCAGGAGAGGCTGGGGGGCTGGGAAACAGCTTTGTCATGATGATCTTAGGCAATCCTGAGTCCTCCCTTGGGGCTGGATGCATTGCAGCTCTTTACCCAGGAGAAGGGGCGATGGCCAGTTAGCAGTGCTCACCCCAGCCACGTGACCTGCCTCATGCCTCAGTGGCTTCGAGCCAGTCACCGGAGCCCCTCAAGCCTCAGTCACTTTATCTGTAAAATGGAACAACTCCACATCCTCACCAGCGTGCCTGGCTCGCCAAGTACGCCCTGAATGAAGGAGGCCCTGGAAGAAAGGCGGCAGCTTCCCGCTGTCTAAATGTGCTGCAAATGTCTATAACTAACCTGGTGGTGGGAACATAGAAATGCTCACCGTTCTGCCTTGGAGTCCAGCAATCTGCTTTCAGAAGGAAAAAAAATCAAACTGGACGTGCTAGAAAAGATGTTGTGCTGCAAGTCACAGCCACGGAGAGCGGATCAAGTGAGCCGCAGCCCTGGTCTTTCTCAGGCTGGAGACGCCAGCTGGAGCCAGAGTTATGGCCCTAACAGCACCGCCAGGCCGTGGCTCTGGCTTCATTTATGACCTGTGGTTACTGCGCCTGGTGGGGAACGCGATGCCCGCGGAGACTCGCTTTGCATTTACTTAGCGGCTCTTACACATTCATTTCCTTGGAGTCTCTACTTTTTTGTAGGATCATTACCTGCCTCCAAGGTGCGTCGCAGCCAATTTCATTCGGAGAAAACTGGCTTACATTTCGCTTAGGGCAATGTCACCAGGGTTGTTCTGGGATGGCAGACAATAAGACATCGCTTTCGTCCCTAAACTAGATGCATTCCCTCCTCCGCGCCTGACCTTGTTGTCGTTAATCAAGCTGATTTTCTGTCACTGGCCTAAATTGGTACTTGCTGCAGTCTCTTCGCCCTACAGAGAAATTCCTTTTACCTCCCGAGAGGCCGAGTCCTTGGCTCCTTGTAACTGGAATAAAGTGACTCGTGAAACTGTTCCACGGGCTTTCAGAATGAGCATGGCTGTGTGAGAACGTTTTTCTATGTCTCCTCCTGGAAATCATACATAAGGAACAAGGAGAATTTTAAAACCCCATAAACTCTATTTTCAGGGAAAGCGGAAAATAAATAGAGTCCACAGACTTCCACGTGCGTGTCCAGACTGACAAGGCGGCTGGGACGGAGCGGGGAGAGGGGAAGGGAAGACAGAGGGGAACCGGCACCAGCCAGAGGCGGCTCCCCAGGGCGAGGGCCCCCCCTCCCCCCGCCGACCCTCGCCAGCCCAGCTCCTGCCTGCAAGGACAACCCGCGGTGACTGAGAGGCTGGTAGAAGAGGCTCTTTTGCACTTGGTTTTGTCCAGAGAAGCAGGGCCCTACAGTACGAAGCCATATTTAAGCAGTAGCCCCAACTACAGCAAAGAGAAGAAAACTCCTTTGGGCTGTGAAGACTCTGATCCGTTTCCTTCTGCCACACATCAGCGACTCCCTGCAAGGGGCTCACTCACAAGATCACTGCCACGTGTCTTCCCGGATCCTTCCCTTCCTTTGTTCGTGTCCATGGGGTTTTAGCTGTGCACGTGGCCACGCACCTGGAGACTAGTCTCCAGCCTCTGTTTCAGCCACATGTGGTCGTGCGACTGCTTGGGGCCCACGGGGTGGGACCCAGAGGGGCGTGCACAGCTCCTGGCTGACAGCCAACCCCCTTGTTGTGGACTCTGCCCGTTTTTCTTCTTTCCTGAAGCTGGAATGCAGATGTGGAAATGATGCCGCTTCTACCGTGTTAGATTCAGGCAGGAAGCTGGTGAAGGAGCAACAAGACGGGAAGAACCTGGGCCCCTGCGTGACTTCATGGAGCCTTCCCCACAGCCTGGACTGAGAACCCCAGGACCGTCAGGGAGGAGAGACACGCATCTCTCCTATGGAAGCTGCTGTTCTAGAGCTGTAACCTATATCCTAGATTTTATATCCTTCGTATAAATTTGCATATGGAAGTGGGGTGTGGGCAAAACAAAAACCTAAAATACTTTCATTGGCTTCGTGGCCTGTGAGGGGCTCCTTCGATGTGAAGTGAGCCTGGGTCCTCACTTTACCCCTTTGGCAGGTAAATCAGCCTCTCCAGGAGCCAGAGAAACTGGGTGTCTCCAAGGTCCTGGCAAGGTCCTCCTGCCCACAGAGCCATGTGAATCTCTGTGGCCTTTCTCTAGGCAGTTGTCAATCAATTTCCAAAGCTTGCTCTTACTCCAAGATCCCAAGTTTCAGTAAACTTTGCCCAGGAAACCCCAACTGTGCAGAAACCCAAAAATATTTTCTCTGCAGTCCCACAGTAAGCACCATGCACACGTCTCCCAGCTCTAATCTTTTTCCGTTTCCTATTTTGCAGAGCCTAAGGGGAGGGCTTATTGGGCTTTCTGGGCATTCTGCAAGATGTGAGCTCTCCAAAAAGACGGTGTTGAACTTGTCATGAATAAACATCAAGGGCTCTTGACGAGTATTTTTAACCCACCTCACTGATTAGACCACGAGCCACCGCAGGTAGAGTCTTGTCTTGAGGTCTAGAGAAGCTTCCAGGGTCTGACACACTCTTCACCTGCACTAGGCAGCTGAATATTTGCTCCTTGACTTTCTAAAAAACTCAGCTGTCGACCGTGAACTGGTTTCTAGCTGGAGGACGTGCTCCGTTCAGAAGGCAGCCACTCGTGAGTGCATCCAACCCGCTTCCTGTCCCTGTTCCTCAATGTTCTTTAGCAGAAGAAACTTCTTTTTTGTCCCCAAACAAAATCTCACCCAGAGTATCAATATGTAAAAAGAGATGAAAGTGGATGGACCATGCCGGGTTCCGAGGGGCCCACAGCTCTGCCTGCTGTGTTCACCTCAACTCCATCCTCCTTTCTCAGTCTCGCCATCAGAGCAAGCTTTTTGTTTGCTCAGATGAAAGTGATGGATTTCACGGCTTCGCTGTGGCCCTCCATGCCCCACTGTAATCCCGCCACACTGGACGGAAATCAGAGACTCACTCCAACACAGCAGCACGGATGAACCTCGCAAACGCTCTGCTAAGCGAAGGAAGCTGGACACAGCCGAGTCCGTACTATTTAAATCCATTGATATGAAAGTCCGGAACAGACCAAGTAAAGCTACAGTGACAGAAGGCAGGTCAGAGGTTGCCTCTGGGGGGCAGGGACTCACAGGGGAGAATGACCCAGGGTGCTAGAAAGTTCTCTCTCTCGCCATGCAGGTGTGGTCACACAGGTGTATGCACTTGTCAACATCCATCAAATCATCACACATAAGACCTGTGCATTTCACTACACGTAAATCTTACCTAGAGAAAAAGTGTAAACAAGTATTTGAACTCTAGCTCGTGAAATGCACGCTGACGTGCTTAGGGGTGAAGAGCGTTCACGTCTGCCGCTTCCTCTGAAATGCATCAAAAACCAGATAGATTGACAGGTTTCGGGAGAGACACGTGAGAGACCAAGTACAGCAAAACGCTAATTGCAAAATCTAGGTGGTGGAAGGTAGCTGGTCACGGCACGCTCCTTTAAACTGTGATTGAAGATTTCCGTAATTAAATGTCGGCGGGAATATTCATCAGAAATCCATAGTGTTGAAAGCAGAGACAGAACGCCGGCCTGGTTTCCTGTTGAAGAATGGCTGTTATTTAATACTTCTACATACTCTCTTCTAAATGTTTTCCTGAACTTTCTTTTCTGCCCGCTCATTCAGAACATCTTCCTCCATCTTCTTTCATTTGTAAAAAGGTCATCTTTTCAGGTATGATTTATATACAGTAAGATTTTACCTCTCAGCGTGCAGTTCCGTGAGTTTGACAAATGCACACAGTTGTGTGACCACCACACTCGACCGTCACCTCACATGATTCCCTCTGTGATTCGTAGCCGGTCCCTCCCCTAACCCCGGCTCCTGGACGACATCAGGCTATTGTCTGTCCCTACGCTGTTGCCTTTTTGAGAATGTCATGTAAATGGAATCACATAGCATGTGGCCTTTTGAGCTGGACCTTTTCCACTTACCACAGTGCGTTTTAGACTCATCCATGCTGTGCACGTAGCAATAGTTCTTTCCTTTTTTCCCCCAATTTTTCAGTGTTGTAAAATACACAAAATATCAAATTTACCATCTTAACCATTTTTAAGTGTACAGCTCAGTGGTACCAAATACTTTCATAACGTTGGATCACCATCATCCAACTTCATACTTTCTTCATCTTGTACCCATTGAACAGTCATTCCCTATTTCCAACCCCCAGCCTCTGGCACCTACCATTCTGCCTTCTAGCTCTGTAATCTGGACTACTCTACGCACCTCATGCAGGTGGAATCACACAGTAGGTGCCTTTCTGTGTCTTGCTTATGTCACTGAGCGTGACGTCCTCAAAGTTCATCCATGTTGCAGCAGGTGTCAGAATGTCCTTCCTTTTTAAGGCTGAATAATGCTCCACTGTATGCAGATACTGTGTTTTGTATACCCACAGTATTTTTTGAGGACTTCTGTGTTAGTGTTTATTAGTTTATTCCTTTGTGTTGCTGAGTCTACATTCCACTGCCTGTGTGTACCAAAGTCTGGTGTCCATGGACATCTTGGTGGCTTCCAGTTTTTGGTTTATTAATATAACAGCTACAGACTTTTGTGGGATGTAAGTTTTCATTTCCCTTGGGTAAACACCTAGATTAAGATCATCAAGTCTTATGGTACATGTATGAAATTAATACTTAATTGAATTTCAAGCAGGAATGCAAGGTCAGGAGTGTCTGATTTTGGCTCAAGAGCAAGGACAGTTTCATCAGAGAGGAAATATTTTGTCTGAGCCTAGAGAGAGGGACCAGTGCTGGTCTCAAAGCCACGACAAGGTGACCAGACTTTGCTCTGCTGCTAAACAGGATGCCCTAAAAGTTTCAGTGTACAAACACGGCCAACAGTATATTTTAGGAAGACGGTTATTTTGTCACCTTTCAAGTGGGCACATCCCAGCTTCTTGCTGTGAACATTGTAACTCTGAGCTTCCTTGCTGTGTCTGGGGAACCTGCCCCTGCTCGGGCACAGCTGCCTCTACTGCTCAAGGAACAGGCTGGAAAGTGCCAGCTCCCAGCGCTCCCATCTCCCGGGCAGCTGAGCGTGGGCTCGTGGACTGGGCTCCAGTCTGGCCATCGGTGCCCGCACACTAGGCTTAAACTCAGAGTTAGTATGACAAGGGAAAAGGGACCTCCAGGTCTCTTCCTGCCAAGAGTGATCGCAGCAGAGCAGCCGTGTCAGGGCCGGTGTCCGGAACAGCAGATGCGGCTCCCGGCGTGGGGGACGGAGGGGCGGGGCAAGCAGACCTCTCAGAGCCCCAGCACCTTCCAGCCAGTGTGGCCTGGGGACATCATCAGTGGCAGCACAGTCTCAAGCTTGCTTCTTAGACCTCACGGAGATCCCCTAAAATCCTCTTAATAAACTCCTTTTCTGCTTTAATTAACCACATCCAATTTCTGTGGCTTGTAACTAAAACCCTCACCAATAATTCTCCTGTGCTTCGAGTGCTGATTCCTTACAATTGAGCCCACGGTGGCACTCGGCCAGGGGTGGGATCTCAACAGGTGTTTGTCAAACGAACACATTTAGAATTAAAAACCTGAGGATGTAACAGCAGCACCTCTCCTTTAGAAAATACTCATCCAGAAAGGATTAGAAAACTCTCTGCCTAAGGTTGTAACTCACAAGAACAGGGGGACAGCGAGGGTTTCGTCCAAAGACAATCCAGGCCAGGACATCCCAGGACCACAGAGCTCCATTGTAACCAGACTGCAGAGGAACCGGGGGGTGGAAACAGGCAGGAGTGACGGGTTTGGGGAGGAAATGAGGAGAAAGGATAAAACTTATGTCCACAACCTCCAGAGGCTGCCGTCTGCCTCCGCTCTAGGACCCAGAGATCACTCTGTGGTGACTATGGGTCCCCAGGACTCAGGGAGAGACCTTTCCACTCACCGCCACTGGGAAGTCGAGGCAAAGACTTGAACAGGTGGAAGTGGGGACTGGAAACCCAGCTGTCCCCGTAGTGTATTGTGGAACCACAATGACATTCTTATTCTTAACGTCTCTGGGACTCGGCAGCCTAATGACGCGAGAGTGTAGCAAATGGCCAGCTCTGAAGCCATGATGACATATGTAAGTATAATTATTATCTCATATCACTTGATGTCTCCACGTGGATGGCTGTCCTGGGTTGAGTGGGGATGACATTGTCTCTGTGTTGCACCCAACACCGACAGGGCTGGGACCCCTGGGAGAGGCAGCATCCAACCAAGAGTCCCCACGGCAAATGAGACACGGGCTCTGTGCTGCTGGCTTCCTCGAGGCACCGCCACACGCCTCCACCCACGACCTGGGTCCAGAGAAGGGAGGTCGGGTGTTCATCTTGTCCCTCTGAGGACTGTCTGTGTCTGCACACACTTGGCTCAGCCGCTGGGACTAAGAACTGTGCCTTCGGGCTCTGGCACCCAGGTGTAACGCAGGGACGACCTTCGCCCCTCGCTCTGGGAGTGTCTTCAAAGTCAACTTCTGCAAACCACACGCTGCTCAGACTCCTGGCAGGACATGAGGCTGCAGAGCAAAGTACTTGCTTATTAAGCAACTATGTGTGCGCCAAACTCACCTCTAGTTCCTCACCTCGCCAGGCCCCCAAATCCAAACGCTTACATCAAGACCTTTGCCCAACCCCACCTGGACCAGGCGCTGAGAGACCGACCTCAGACCACTGCCAGCTCATGGCCGGCTGGAAGGTGACCCCCCCCCCACCCCGCGCCGCCAAAAGATACATCCACATCCTGGTCCCGGGAAGCTGTGAAGGTGACCTTGTTTGGGAAAAGGGTCTTTGCAGATGTATGTGAGGATCCTGGAATGGGGCAGTCATCCTGCATCACTGGGGTGGCCCTAAATCCAGTGACGAGTCCTCCCAGGAGACACAGCGACAAAAGCGGGGAAGTAGTGGAACACGGGGCAGGGTCTGGAGTGACGCGTCCTCGAGGCCAGGCGTGCGGACGGCCACCAGAGGCTGGAATAGGCAAGAATCGTTTCTCCCCTTGAGTCCCCAGAGGGAGCCCGGACCCAGGTTTCAGACTTCTGGCCTCCAGGACTGTGAGGATGAATTTGTTGTTTTAAGCCACCCCATTTACGGTCATTCATGACGGCAGCCCTAGAACACGGCCGAGTGGCTCACCCTCGTCTCGTGGTGGCGCCTGGTCTCCCTCCCCCGGTAACTCAGAATGTGGCTGTATTTGGAGACAGGGTTTTTAAAGAGGTGATTAAGTTAAAATAAGGTCACTAGGGTGTGTCCTTATAAAAAGAGGAGATTTGGACACAGACACACAGGGACGACTGTGTCCCTCATGAAGAGTGAAGATGACCATCTACAAGCCACGGAGAGAGACCTTAGGGAAAACCAACCCCGCCAAACCTTTAGTCTTGGACTAACGGCTTCCAGAATTACAGTTTCAGCCCCCAGGCTATGGGGTTTTTTTGTTTGTTTGGTTTTGGTTTTGGGGGGCTTTTTTGAGACAGAGTCTTGCTCTGTTGCCTGGGCTAGAGTGCTGTGGCATCAGCCTAGCTCACAGCAACCTCCAACTCCTGGGCTCAAGCGATCCTCCTGCCTCAGCCTCCCAAGTAGCTGGGACTACAGGCATGCACCACCATGCCCGGCTAATTTTTTCTGTATGTATTTTTAGTTGTCCAGCTAATTTCTTTCTATTTTTAGTAGAGACGGAGTCTCGCTCTTGCTCAGGCTGGTCTCCAACTGCTGACCTCAAGTGATCCTCCTGCCTCGGCCTCCCAGAGTGCTAGGATTACGGCTGTAAGCCACCATGCCCGGCCCCAGACTGTGGTTTTGTCGTGGCATTCCTGACACATTCCTACAGACTAGGGATTGGAACGAAGACATGGACCTGTTGGAGAATGTCACCAATGAGTATTGCCGGGCTTCAGCCTTGGAAAATCTTGTCCCCGCACACGAGTTTCCCATTCTCATGTGTTTCTTTGACCACCTTCTAACAAACTCTCAGGAAATACTAAACATTGTGATGTGAGTGGACAACTTTGACAAGTTCACGTCCAGAATCTGAGAGTCCTGCCTTGCAGACAGGAGAATGAAGGTAGAAATTCCCAAGTTCTCTGTGTGTCCCACAGAGCCTCCGACTTCATCACAAGCCCTCTTTCCCACCATCTCCCCCCAACACTAGGTTTTTATAGATGAAGAGGTCACTTGAGATTGTGGGCGTTTTAGGCAAATGCAGCCAATGACGGTATTGTCTCCAAGTTTATTTTCACTTCCAAGATGGGCTATTGCAGGAAATTTATCTCAGCTAAGAAGAAGAAAAGCAGTTGTAATGACTTTCGAATGCCTTTGGAGAATATTGATGCATCCTCCCAGGTGTGTGGAAGCAAGTGAGCATTTTCATTAATATTAGTTAATGTTATTAATGTGTATTGGACACGTCTCTGGGACAGGCACTGTGCTTGGTGCTGCAGACCTAAGAGGAAGCACAAAGAGATTTGGTGGCTGGTGCAGTGAGCTCGGGGTCTCATGACAGCCAGACGCTCATGGGAAAGGAGCTGCAGGGGAAGGGAACGTGGGGTCGAGACTGAGCCCTGCCCAAGCTCAAATGCATTAGGACAAAATGTGCGCATGGATGTTTGTAGAAGTTTTATTCATAATTGCCAAAATTTGGAAGCAACCAAGGTGCTCTTGAGTAGGTGAGTGGATAAACAAACTGTGCAACCTCCAGACAGTGGAATATTCAGCAATAAAAAGAAGTGAGCAAACAAGCCATACAAAGACACGGAGGAGGCTTAAATGCATATTGCTGAGTGAACGAAGCCAATCTGAAAAGGCTACGTACTGTACGATGCAGACGATACAACATTCTGCAAAAGGCAAAATTATGGAGACACTAGAAAGATCGGTGGTTGCAGGGGTCACTGGGAAGGGAGGGTGAACTGTGGAGCACAGGGGATTTGGGGCAGTGAAGCTGCTCTGCATGGTCCCGTAACGGTGGGCACGTGACCCACAGCATGTACAGCGCGAAGAGTGAACCCTCACGTCCTAAATTAACTGTGCACTTCAGTTAATGGTGACTTATCAATATTGGTTCATCAATTGTGACCAATATGCCACACTGATGTGGGATGTTCATAATAGGGGAAACTGAGGCAGGGAAAGGGGTAGATGAGAACTCTGTCCTTTCCACCCAATTTTTCGGTAAACCGAAAGCTCTCTTTAAAGAGCATCAGGAAGGCTGCAGAGGAGAGAGATGACGTGTTTGAGAGTGGCAGGGTGCAGGGGGAGGGTCAGGCCTCAGCCTGGGGTGGGCCACCCCCTGGCATGGCAGGCGAGGAGGAGGAGGAAGAGGAGGAGAAACACACCTGGGGAGACCTGGGGACAGGGGTGGGGAAGGCATTTCAAACTGCTGGTTTCCCTTTTCTCCGTGAAGAAGGAGGCAAAGTCGTTTCCTTGAAGTGAGGGTGGGAGGTGGGGTTGGACGGTGGGTAGGAGGTTTGAGAAGAGGTTCAAAGTAGCCATGGAAGGCGCTGGAAGAAGTTGCTGAGCAGAGGAACCTGAGGGACGTGCCGGAGGCCTGGAGCACGGTCCCCATTGCCCACTGCACCTGACACCGCACACACGGGCCGGCTCGACGTGGATATTTTATCCCCACTTTGAAGACGACTTTCGGCCGTCTCCTCCCTCCCCGACCAGAGGGCACCTACGAGGCCGCGGGCCGAGCTCCAGCCCCGCCTGGGCGGCTCCTCCTGCAGCAGGTGAATCTCCCTTCTCTGTGCCCGTCCCACTCGGGAGCGCCCCCCTGGCAGTCAGTCCATCCCATAATTGTTTGTTTCCACGACTGTTTCTCCTCCTAGAGGCCCCGAGGGCTGGGTCAAGGCCTTCTTCATATTTTCCTACCAAGTGTTTGGCACAGCTGAATCATTACCTCAGGGTTTTGTCAGGGATCCAAGTGTTTGACTTTCACTAATTAACAGGGTTAAAATTTTCCCACAGCCCTGACAACAAACGTGCCCTTTGGAAAAGGCTCATCCTTAACTGTAGCGTGTGGCAGAGGAGTGATTTCTGGGTGACCACGTTGTCACTGGCGTCCCCGAGCTGACTGCACCTCGCTCTGAGAACAAGCAGTGCCCTACTTCGTTTTTGTGATTTGTTTCTATTGAGTTGAAATTGACATGACATCAAATGGACCATTTCAAGGTCAGTGGCGTTTAGTCCATTCACAACGTTGTGCAACCAGCACCTCAATCCAGTTCCAGAGCTTTTTTGTCAGCCCAGAGGAAACACGGTACCCAGTAGGCAGCCACCCCCCGTCCCCACCCCCTCCCTCCCCTCCTGCTTCTGGTTGCTAAGAACTTCCCGTGTGGGGCCTTTCGTGTCAGTGCGATCACACGACACGTGGCCTTTCGTGCCTGGCTTTTCCGGGTAGTGTCACAGCCCACGTCAGTGTTTTGTTCTTTCTATGATTAATTCCATGGTGTGGACAGACCACACCATCTTTCTTGTTCATCCATTCACCTGACGATGGGCCATGAGTTGCTTCCACCTCTCGGCTGCTGTGACTAGTGCTGTTGTGAACACGGCGTGTGTCACCCTAATTTGAACAAACCCAGGCCCACAATCACCCCCTTCCCACCTCGTGCCCCCTCCACGTACAGGCAACTGGAGACCATGCTCTGTGTGTGTGTGTGTGTAGGACGTAAATGATATTATTCCATACGCTTCACTCAGGAGTTTGCTTTTCATTTTCTTAATACTACGTCTTGGCGTCCCACCCACCTTGGGTACCCACAGATATACCTAGTTGTTTTTACCTGCTGCAAAGTCGTCCAGGGCACCAGTCACCAGTGTGTGACACTCGGGGGCGTTTTCATTTTTTTCATTACACCAAGTAATTTTGGAATGAGCATCATTTAAATGTTTTCTCATGTAAACGTGTCACTATTTCCTCTAGGTTGATATTGAGAAGTGATCTCTGTCATTGGATATGTGCATTTCTAGTTTTAATAGAAAGTACCAGCCAGGCATGGTGGCACACGCCTGTTGTCCCAGCTACTCGGGAGGCTGAGGCAGGAGGATCGCTTGAGCCCAGGAGTTGGAGGCTGCAGTGAGCTGTGATGACGCCACTGCACTCCAACCTGTACCGTGGTGGTGAGACATCATGTCCTAAAATAATTTATGTGGTTTTTATAGGAAATGATGGTAATGAGACATTTCTCAGCAAAATCTCATCCCTTTACACATGCATTGGAATATTGCCTTTGACACAAACCTGTAGGCCATGCTGGCTGAGCACGTGCGTCCTATAGAGGGCAATTAGTGATACGATTGTTTACGTGTGATTTTTCAGCTCCGGTTTTCAGTGGTGTGAGGCAGTGAGTTCTGCAGGTCACGGTCACGCGTCGACTCAGCACGCCCTTTTGACATCCGCTCTCCCTCTCTCCTCCCGTGCTGGGCAGATTCCTTCTCTGAGCAAACCGAACAGCCCTTCCCTCTCTGCCCCGGACCTTTCTTTCACAGGCAGGTTTTCTAAACTACCGATTCCATGATTCAACATTTTCTGCTACTTAATGAAAATGCATTCCCCTCAAATTTCCCAAATCATTTTAAGAGTAAGAATTATCTATTCAGGAAATAAATATTTATGCAGATGATTTCCACCCGCTGCCTCTCTACAGATTATGAAGGGAAATGCGGCACCAACTGGACAAAAAAAAATGAAAATTAAGAACAAATTTTATTGCATAAAAATCCCTGGGATTAACATCGATGGGCAGGAGCCTGGAAAGGGCCCATCCTTCCTCAGTTTCCTGTAATAGAATCCCACATGTAATCAAAAGAGCAAACATTAATACGGGAACAATAATGAGCTTTGTTTGCTCCATCACACAGCTTGTTAATGATTCCCAGACATATACCAAAACTCATCTCACGGTGATGGACTAATAAAATAAGATGGCCTGCAAGAATTTAGTATGGAAGCTGGGCACGGTGGTGCACACCTGGAGTCCCAGCTACTCGGGAGGCTGAGGCAGAGGATCGCTTGAGCCCAGAAGTTTGAGTCCAACCTGGGCAACATAGTGAGACCCCCATCTCTAAAAAATCATAAATAAATAAATAAAAATAACAATAATTTAATATGGTTTGAGCCTTTTTCTCCCTTTTGCATGAGTAAAGTGTTGACAGAGGAATTGGTAGTGGGGACTGCAGGTGTGGTTTACTCAGGGGGTGCTGTGCTGCATCACCCCATGACACAGCCAGACAGCCCCGGTGGAGCCCTGAGGTCTGACTCTTGAGGTTGATTTGAGGCAGTCAGTGCTTCTGGGGGGAAGGGGGGTGATGCTGGAGGACACATTGAGGCAGCCGCCCAAAGCCTGGTCTCACATGTATGGAAATTTGCAGTTGTTAAATTCTACGCGATGAATGAGGAAGCTTCCTGAATCTCTCTTGAATATTTCATATCTGTTGGTTCCGCAAATGTTTAGGCACCTTGGGACAGATTGAATTAGTGGTGTGAATTCCTCCCTCCCTTGTGGACCTACTGTGCGTGCACATCCTTGCCATGGCTTTGTGGAGGGCAGGGTCTTTCCACCCGTTGACTCTGGGCTTGGCTGTAGGTCATGCTTTGGCCAAAAGAAGGTCATCAGGTGAGATGCAAGAGCTTAAAATGTGTTCATCCAGTTGGGCTTACCTTGCACTTAGGCCATCACCATGAGAACACGCCTCAGGTACCCCACTGACCCCAGAAGAGTAAGAGTCACAGAAAGAAAACCTGAACTAAACTCAGGCCTGGAGACAAACTCAGCCAAGTCCAGGCTCGATCAGCCAAACTCCAGCCAACCAGCAGACATATGAGCACCAAATAAATGCTTGTTATTTTATACCAGTGGGTTTGGGGGTGATTTGTTATGCAGCATTATTGTGGCAATAGCTGACTGATACACAGCTATAGTATGCTCAAACAAGGGTGCAGAAGTGAAAACATGTAATGTAAGAAGGTTCTAGTGTTTAAGGAGTTCGTTGAGTGGGGGGCAGGTGTGCAAACAAATGAAAAACCCTGAGATAGGTGTTGTTACAGATGTCTGAGCCAGGGGCAGTGGAGACCCCCGGAGTGGAATGGTCAGCTCCTCCTTCCCAGGGAAGCCAAATTGAGCTAAGAATGAACAGAGAGTCCCCAGGCAGCTAAGGGAGCGGGGAGGGCCTTCCAAGCAAAGAAAAAAAGTGTGTGCAATGTCCAGGGATCTGCTGGTCATTCAGTCTGGCTGGAGCACAGAGCATTAGGGGAAGGTCAGCCAAGGAATAAAGCCAAAATTGGGGGCTTGCACCCCCTCGTACCCCATTACAACCAGAGCAGCAACCACTCCAAAATTCCCATGGAAAAACCTGCTGTAAAACCTGAAAATGATTAAAGGGCGACTTTAAAGTAGTGGGAGAAAAATTCAACCTGAAATCAGTAAAGTAATACATAAAATTGCAACTTTAGAAATGCAGATGAGACTTGATTTTCAGGCTGTGCCTGAGATAGATCAAGGATCAGGGACGCAGATAATATCCAGACTGACAGATCTGAAAGTCAACAGAGAATTAGGCGGGGGAGGGAAAAAACAGCAGAAGGATAAAAAGCTTGTAAGTGGGCTGAGATCTCCCAGACAGAAAAAAAAGAAAAAGAAAAAGTGTCAATTGACTAAATCTTCAGGCTCTGTAGTCCGGGCAAAGGGTCTCGTGTACGGTAGTAAGCATCTGAAGCATTCCCAGGGTCAGGTGGCAGGACCCTGCGTAGGGACAGGGCTGCCTGAGAAGAATAGTGTGCAGTTCACTGTGTCCAGGCATCATGGTCTGGGTGGGATACGGCCAGTAAACTCCAAAGCCCTCGGGAGCCAGGCAGACAGCATGAGGTTAAGACAATAGGGAGTGGTGAGGAGTGGGCTAACTGCCCAGAGGGGAGTCAGCTGCTGCTTAGCCCCACTCACCTGTTGGAGAGTGGGTTTGAAGTCTCAATAGGGCTGCATCTTCTCACCGTTTTTGGAGACCTCAGATCTCAAGATTTTAATGAGAAATCATTCAATGTGTCAAAAAGTTAACTTATTCAATTTTAAAACAAACAGAAGGAATACTTCACATGTCAAATTCAAGATCTGAATAGACCAGACCTACCCACCTGCCAGCAGTTGTAAAGCTTTGGTCCAAATCCCAAGGTGAATGTAGACGATCACCTCCGGGCGGACGAGGGATTCGAAAATAGCCAGATTTTACCTGGGATCCAAAAGCCCCCTTTGCTTCAAGGATCGGCGCAGGACGGGCTTTCTGAAACCACAGGAAAGGCCGGAGCGGGAGATATTAGTGAGCTTCACAGTCTCTGGGAAGCCTCTGTGCTGGGTCCTGAGAATAAAATAAGATACGGCAGCCACGGTTTCCTCCAAATTTGGATTCGTAGGATTTGGGAGGTTGTAGGTTTTTTGGTTTTTTGGAAAAGCATACAAAAGAATAAAAACTGAATTGCATTTAGTTCTACATTTACCTAGAGGTTTCCCAATGTGTCCAGATGCATAAGCCTCTTGCACAGTAATACATAACCACAGGAATCATCTTAGGAAGTTTAATCATTTTGAAATTTTTAGGGGGTGTATCTGTCAGGGAAGCAGAGCCACTGTGAGTATTATGGAATAGAGATTTAGTATAGATGTTAACCCTTACACAAACGTGGGTGAGCAGGGGAATGAGGGCTGCAAGGCAGAGCTAGGGGGTCATAGGCAAGTCGCTCGGCCGTCCCCCTGGAGCAGGGGGTGCGTGGGGGAGTGGGATCCTACAGGGAAATTCGGGAAGCCCAGCCCAAGCTGCAACTGCAGTGGGCTGCGGAGATGAATGTGAGAACTGCTGCCCCTCTGGACCCACGGCCAAGGGGCTGCACATGGTGTGTGTTGGGGGCTGCTGTCCCCTGGGGCCAAAAGCAGGTGCACCCCCCCAGGCTGAGTGGAGGAGAGTGAGGACAGCTGGACCCACAAACACCTTGGGTCTGCCCATCCCCATGCCAGACATGGTGATCAGGAAACTGATCCAGCTGCTATTCCTCCATCTTCCAAATCCCCCACGAATTCCTCCTCCCGTGAACTCTAACTGGAAGCTCCTGGGGCAGGTGCTTCCGGGACAAGGAGTTCTCAGCCTCAGCCAAGGTGATCAGACAGTCCTGCACACGTGGCACACGATACAGAAAGGATTATAAGTTAAAATGCATCACTTTAGATCAGTATAATTTTTTCAGTCTTATCTAACAAAATTTATTATATCAATATTTATTTATTTCACGAACTATACAGAAAATGTTGGGGGCCCCCAATTAGCTCAGTATAAAAAACTTGATTCATTTACCAAAAAAGGTAAAAATAAGAGATGAATATTGAAATGTAAATTGAAATTCAATGATGTGTTATATCCTAAAGATGGACCCCCAAAAAAATTGGCTTGATGTTCAAAATTCGTGAATCTTGAATTTCAAAACAATCAACTGATTTGGAGGGAGGCCATAAGATTTTTTAATAAAATATGTATAGTTCCAGATTTGGGAAATTTTTCTTTATTGCAGTAAAATACAATAACAAAATTTACCATTTTAGTTATTTTTAAGTACGCAGTCCAATGGCACTAAGCACATTCATATTGTTGTGCAAACATCACCACCATCCAGCTTCATAACACTTTTCATCTCATAAATCAGAAACTCTTCCTGTTAAACACTCACATTCCATTATCCACCCCTGCCCGGCCCAGAACTCCCATTCTACTTTCTGTCCTTAAAAGTCTGACCACTCTAGGTCCCTCCTATGAGTGAAATCATTTGGTACTTGTCCTTTTGTGACTGGCTTATTTCACATAGCACGATGTGCTCAAGGTTCATCCATATTGTAGCAGGTGTCAGAATTTCCTTCCTCCATGTTGTGCATAGACCACATTTTAGTTATCCATTCATTCATTGATGGACATTTGGGTTGTTTCCACCTTTTGGCTATTGTGAATAATGCACCTATGAATGCAATGCACAAACATCTGTTTATGTCCCTGATTTCAAGTATTTTGCGTCCACACCCAGAAGTGGAATTACTAGATCACATGGGAGTCCTATTTTTAATTTTTTGAGGAACCACCCACACCATTTTTCACAGTGGCCGCACCATTTTACATTTCCACCAGCAGTGCACAATCAACTGATTGGTATTTAAAAAGTGTTTTTTAATCCTTTAAATATTTTTAAACTGTTGTGTTTTGTTTTTAAGTGAAAAGGTAAGAGACGGTTTCAAGTTGCTATTTGCTATTGTACCTTCACAAATAGCACCTTGCAGACATAGACAGAGACAATGACGCCTGTGTTCCCCAAGGACGGCAAGTCGCATCAGGTGGTGTCATCGCTGTACTTTCTCTCTCGAACGTTAATTTTTAAAATATGGAGAAATGTCAACGTGCCATTTCGATACAATGGCTGTAATTTACAGATCTAGGAAAGAGCTGTTGAGAATCATCTGGAGACAGATTTGAAGACTCTGTGTTTCTTTTTATTCTCCTATTATTTAACTTGCATTTAAAATTCAAAGTTCCACATGCTTTCCATCTTTGAACAATGGTCTATTCTGCATACGTGTTAGGGAATGGCTAAGGATGATGACCATGTAAAATTCTATAATTGAAAACCATTTGAAACTGCATAATGGTCAAATGTGCCTTGGTGGCCTGAGTCCTTCGTGAGTGAGAAAACTCCACAGCCAGGGGTGGGCTCACTCAGTATGCACGTGGAGGCTTTCAAAGCCTCTAATTTAAGTAATAAAAATATTAAAATAACAAGCTTAATAAGGATTTTTTTTTTTTTGCTGGAAAGAAAATATGTGCTAGGATCATTTTTAGCCATTTCTGCCCCCGGGACATATGTTTGGTTTATGGAAACTGATTGGGAAATGCTGATTTAATCTTAAACCCTTATCCATGAAAATGATGTTGAAACTGCTCTGGAACTATCCTTAAATACAGAATATTCTTTCTCCTGCAGAACCAGATGAAAGGAAATGTTGGGAGGAATCCCTGCCTGAAAGTTCTGAAGGAGCGTCTGAAAGAGTGTCCGGGCCCAGCGGGAGGTAAGTGTGTGGGAGACACTCGCACGCTCCAGGTGGTCTCAGCAAGACAGGCCGGGGTCATGTACCCGGAAGGAGCTTCTCTGAGCAGTAGGAGTGATGGAGTGGCCTGCCCAGCCATTTTGGGAAATTGAGACACAGCCCAAAAATGAACTGAACCCAGTTTCCAGTGGGGGAAAACAATGTGTGAGTTCCTTGCCTCCTTGCTCCATGCTGGGATAGCTGAGACAGAGAAAGTAGGCCTGGAGCATCTAGTGGCCTACCTGAGAATCAAGCTAGGAGAGACATTGCCTGTGAGTTAAGCCAACAGACATTCCTGAGCCATTCCGCCTCTGCCTCCACCATGGAGGCTGGAAAAATCCCCCATTTCCCTGGCTCCCTTGCAGCTAGGATTTGCTGTGGGATGCAGTTCCTGCCAATGACATGCAAGCAGAATCCTGTCGTAAGCTTCTGATGAAGTTCTTGTTTTTCCTGCTAAACACAAGAGATGGACCTGGCCTCTCTTTCTTCTTCCTTTAAACACACATTCCACATCTCTAGCCATGGTGGCCAATTTGGGAGCCTGTTGGAAAAGTCAACAGAACAGCAGAGATAAGAGCCCACAGCCATGACTTCGTTGAATGGCTGTCACAATGCCGGGAACTGCCTGCTTCTGGACTTCCTGCTGCTTTTAGATGCAGGTAGAGAAATGCCAACTTCACCCACCATCTTCAAACCTGCATCTCAAAGTGCATGGGTGTTTGAGTTTTGCTGTTGTTGTTGTGTATGTGTCTAGAGGAGAACTTACATTCTTTTATTAGAGAACTCTAGAGCTGAGATAGACCTTAGAAATCCTGTAGTTGCCAAGCCCCTGTACAAACAGATGCTTGGGGGCTGCTTCTTCCCTCCCCAAGAGAATTCCCCTCACCATTAGGTAGCGTGGGTGTCCAAATGTTTTCATGACTTTTTAAAGGATTCTGCAAAGCTTTCTCTAAAATCATTCATGTGCAGGTTATTTCTCCAGAAGAGGAACCACCAAAGAAAGAAAGGATTTCACTTGGACATCTTGGAAATTGTGTCTTGAGCTCTTCCTGTTTATGCATCGACTTGTTATTAAAATTAGGATATTCCATGTTTGTGTAGCGTTTCTTCCAAATAAAAGAAATGGAAGGCATATGATGTGGTTTGAGCCAAAAAAGAAAAGGAAAAGAAACACCACGTTCAATTAAATAATCCATAACTAAGCCCGGCTTTGTATGAAAGTCCCCTGAATGAGATTTTTCGGAGTCAAGGAACTTTTGCAAGCCCTCACTGCGAGTCTCCTCAAGTTATGGGGACAACCACCCGGAAGGGTAGTTATTATTATCCCTGTCTTGAGTTGTCCTTTGTGTTAGTGTAAAGGTTCGCTACGGGCAGCGGGTGCGCTCTCACTGAAAACTCTGCATGAGGCTGCGCAGAGCACTCAAGACGCCTCCCTGCAACAGAAGGAGCACGGGGAGCAGAAGTATTTAGCCACTGGCCCCTTTGTGTATCAGGGGAGGGTCCCCCTGGGGCATGAACTCCTCCGTGCTTCCAGCCTGGTCTGTGCGCTTGGGCCAAGGACGCTCCTGCACAACGGGGAGTGAGCTCAGGCAGAGACAGGCAGCGGCTAGTGTGTCTCAGAACCACCTGCAGGTGACCTTAGAGCCGTGGAAGGGATGGGGGCTTGACTGGGTTGGCCTCATGTTAAAAGGGACGACATTCAGGAACTAACAGAGGAAGAAAAGGGAATGTGTCAGTTAATTCTTCACCATCTCGCCCCAAAACATGGGGGACCTCATTTTGTCCTTACTAAATAATTACCCTCCCTACCTTACAGGTGAGGAAATGGATTCAGACAGAGGTGACGTGACTTGCCCAAGGTCACAGGTAATGCAGTATCTGACTTTCCGCTTTGTGTCATGCGGGTATTTCTCGACGAGATGGATAGTTTTCACGGTTAACTGGGCCTCATCCTACATCCCAATCCTCAAGCTACAGCACAGCCTCCGACCGAAAAACAGAATATGCGGAAGCAGGACTGTTTCATGACATCTGGGGCATTTAAATGCCCTGCTGACTTTATCGATCCTAACACAATAGCAGGTCTTTACGCACCATGCTCAGCGTTATTAAATGTGAGTTTTCTCCTCTCTCTATGTATTTTTAAACATGTCGTGATGCTTCCATTGTTTGGAATAACTGCTGTTAGCAGGAACGGGCTCCGTCCTGAATAACACGTCAATACTAATACAGTAGCCGGCCATTACGCGTCCATAATACACATTTTAGATGTGTATGTTCTTCTCGCTTAACCTAGTTTATTTACGTATTCTCCACTCTACAAGCTAGCAACTATTTTTTTTTTTCTATACTAACTCTAGTTCCCAAGAGCCCTGGCAAAATAGTATGTAAACAGAAAAACCCAGTAGATGAGGAAAGAATGGACAGATGAATTAATTCATCAAGTTTCGAGACCCAGATGCCTCAGGACAAATGCAACATCTTCCAAGAATAGAATCCTTAGGAGGAGGAGAATTATCTTAGTGTGACCCAGAGGTTCTCTCTCTCCCTCGCATATATATTTTACTATATATATTTATAGTCTGTCTGGAAAGTGTCCAGCCATGTAATATGAAAAATAGAGACATTTATTGAAGACAATACAAGATGCAAGAAACATTGTACATTGGACAATGACGCTCCAGTCTCCTTCGAAGGAGGCACATTAGGAGCTCACACAGTTCTCCCAGTGTCTGTTAACCTGCACACATTCAACGTTCTCGGGTGTTCTGCTTGGTGCAGGCCTTCTAGAACGTGAGTCACTTTCAACAGATTCTCCACCATCTTGGAAGCGTCTGTGCCACACCTTTATTTGCGCTGCACTCATTGCATCGTGGACCAACAGTCGCCCTTGCTCTGTCGGGCTGGCAATTTATGTGCCCCAGGGGTTTCGGAAGACACCGTGCTCTGCTGGGAAGACGAGGATCCCCTCTCTGGTCCCAGGTGCCTGAGCCTTGCCATGTTCCCCCCTGCCCTCCCGCCCCAGCTCTGTCCTCTCTACTGTCCACAGAAGGGCTTTGTCTCCTGTCCTCTTGGATGTTCATAATGCAGCCAAGACGCTCTCTGTCCTTGGAGCATCAGACCTTCGCTGGCCTCCCCAAGTCCGTTTTCTCTGCCCCGTCCTGTCTCTGGAGAAGGGGTTACTTTTTGGACATACAGCATGGCTTCAGCACTGCCCACTCGGCTTCTCTCAAGACGGACCGAGGGTAGCTCCGATCGCTACCGGAGACCAGAGGGCGAAAGAGCAGATCGGGGACATCATTTTGCTTCAGTGTCCGGAGCTGGAGGGTTCTGCACATCCACTAGGGCTGTGCATAAGGGCGAGGCCATCGCCAGCTCATGAGTCACAACCACACGCTGCCTCCCCAAAGCAGCGTTCAGTAATTAAACACACAAGCAAACAAACAAAGCAGTATCTTCCTGGCCACTCACCTGTGTCACTGAGAAATGCAAAATAATGACAGTGCACCGAAGCAGTGTTGATGGGGACGGTTCCTGTGAGAGTCTCTAAGGGAGGGGAGAGGTCCGGGCAGAGGCGGCAGTTTGGGCTCCAGCAGGTCTGGCGCTGTCAGATGCCCCGAGACCGCATTTATCCTGCCTGGTTACTGGGCGCCGTGATGGCACGCGGTGGCCCCAGGCGGGTCCTCATTGGATTTTCCTGACAGCGGCACTGAATCACTTCTCCAAGTCCCTCATCCTTCCTGAAAATGCGCTTCCTCCTCTGGCAGGAGAGGGTCCAGGCGGAGCAGACGCAGCCTCGAGATGCTCTAACCGGGGGCCGGGGGCCGCCTTTCCCCATCTGGAGCAACTTAGGAGTTTCCGCTTAGATTCGTGCGTCCCGAGCCTGCCAGTCTCTCAGTGACGACTGACTGACCCCTACCTGGCTCTGCTCACGATAATGGATTGTTCCTTCAGAGGCCACCGAAGGAGCAGCGCTGTGAGCTCCCAACATCGAATTCAGCCAAGATTTGAGGGGTGATCGGACTTATGCAGGAGGAGGTCGGGCCTGGGACGGCTTTGGGAGAAAGAAGTGGAGGGGACAGAGGCAGTTTGTCCCCACAGAAGCCGAGAGCAATGGGGCTGTTGGTGTCCCAGTAGGGCACAGGTGAGAGATGGGAGCTAAAAACAGGGGGCTTAACTGAATATTAAGGGACCCTGTGATGGGACTGCAGGCCATCTGCCCTGCCCCCACCCTTCCCTGACGGACGAGAGACAGGACGTTTATTCTCCAGAGAAATGCAGCAGCCCCAGGGAAAGAGTCCTCACAGTCCCGCGCACCGGAATCTCTCAGCAGGAAGCGTGGCGTCCCACCCAATCTCCTGACTTGTTCAACACTTCCTTAACGACCATCTGTTGTGTTTCAGGCAAGTTCCAAGTTCTTGGGGTCCCGCACGGAAGAGAACTGGCTACCAGGGTCCTGTCCCCTTGCCGGCTCACGGTGGAGCCGCTTCCTCATTCACTCAGCAAACACGCATTGCGCACCTACTACGTGCCGGGCACTATTCCAGGAACCAAGGACACAGCGGAGAACAAAGTCAAGCCCTCCTCCCCAGCACATGCCAGTGGGACGGTGGAGAGAGGTGATCAATAAATAAAACGAGCATAGTTAGAAGTATTTCTTGCTAGCTCATTTTTGTTTTGCACTTTTTAGCTTGTTTTGCTCTATTTTTGCCATGGAATAGGGTTTCTCTTGTAATACTCTAATAAAACAGCTTTTTTTATGATTTACCCGTGTAAGCTGGACATTTCTGGCACTATGACATAAAAAAAAAAAAAAGATAAGAAACAGAGAATCCACAGAAGAGATCGACCTCTGGCTCACTGGAATTTCCCAAAGAGAGAACTGAGAAAAGGAAAAGGAAAATATGATTAAAGAAGCGATCCGTGAGCCTTTCTAGCGACGGAGAAAGCCCACAGCTCACTCACTGTCCTAGGGTATCAGCCCAGACCCCCACGCACCCAGAGCAGACCCTAAAAGCTCCAGAGGGAAAGCAGAACAGACCAAACCGGGTCACCGACACAGAACTGGGAACCTTAGTGGCATCTTCCCTCCCAACAATACCGGAGCTTAGAGGGCAGTTCAGGAGTGTTTAAAATGATTTTCGGTTCAGGATTGTTTACCACGGAAAACAATCAATCTAGTCAGAGTTTAGAAAGAAGATATTGCCAGACATACGAGGACTCAGAAACATGTAATTCTCACACGTGCCTTTCTTTGCACACCCTCGACAGGGTGCTCCCGCAGCACAAGGGGTCGCACTGGGAGTGGGAAGACATAGTTTATCAGGTTGGCTGCAGACAGCTCAAATGAAGAGCTGCTCGTGAGGGCCAATGCATAGAGGTTTTTTTGTTTGTTGTGGAGACAACACAGGAAGCCGACACCAGAGACTAGCCACCGTTTCCGCCCTGAGGGATGAAGGTACAGTCAGGTGCCGCAGCGTCCCTGGAGCACGGTGGCATTGAGAGTGAAGAGCCACCAGACAGGAACCCTCACGGTGGAGAGATCAGGTGAGTGGGGTGTGCTACGTAGCTCTGCAAACATAAACCCCGCTTACTGGTTTAACTCAAAACATCGGGAGGCTGTGTGGATACGAGAGCAAAGTCTGCACCTGGCACGGCAGAGAATTAACGGAGGACTTAAATTTAAAAATAAAAGCATAGCTGAATCAGCACATTTTTTAGAATTTTGCAAGTCAAAAAAAAAAAAAAAAACAGCCAAAAATTAAAAGTGGTTCTGGGTACAGAACACAAAAGAGAATCGGGGGCTCCCATAGATCTTTGCACACCCAGCGCTGTGCACAAGAGCCAAAGGTAGAAAGGACCCGCGTGTCTGTGGACAGATGAGTGGGCAGTGGTGGGGTCCACCCATCCCATGGGGTATCGTTCAGCCTAAAGAAGAGGGAAACTGACACCTGCTCAAACTTGGACGAACCTCGAGGACATTACGCTCAGTGAAATAAGCCACCCATAAAAAGGCAAATACTGTATGATCCCACTTACACGAGGGGCCTAGGGCAGTCAACCTCACAGACACAGAAAGTGGAACGGTGGTTGCCGGGGGCTGGGGAACGGGTAGCAAGTTGTTTAATGGGTCTGGAGTTGCAGTTTGGGAAGATGAAAGAGTTCTGGACACGGATGGTGGCGATGGCTGCACGATAAAGTGACTGTGCTTAATGCCACTGAACTGTGCACTTAAAATCATTTTTTACAAAATGATATGTATATTTTTCCACAATAAAAAAAGTTAGACGTGGTTATCCATGAGAAGTAGGACTCAGGGTTAGGGAAGAGTGATTTTCATGATAAACCGTGTGATAACATCTGATTTTTAAACTGTGTGTACATAACACTTTGTAAAAAAAAATTTTAAATTAAAAATCTTTTAGTTGGAAGGAAAGGAAATCTGTATAAGAATATACATCCTTATAGGCCATGTCTGCTTCCATGTCTTTCATCTCGCCAGAATGAGAAATAATGCATTTTTCTTCCCAGGCAGAACTGGCAGAAACGTAGAATCCGTTTGGAACAGCTGAGATGTTACACTGGAGATCCTTTTCTGATGAAAGGGAGCGCTTTTAGTGCACATTTTTCAAAGCATGCTCGCAGACATCAGCTGATTTGATATCGTGTCTTTGTATTATGAGCTGGAAGTGCTTTTGCTCTTCATTTTAAAGACGAGGAAGCTGAGACTCACAGAGATTAACAATAAATTCCTATAGTACCAGACTCCCGGGACATGGTGAAACCAAACTTATGCATAACATTTCACAAAATAGAAAATTTCTCACATATCAGTGGTCACTTAAGCATAGTTGGCTCTAAAATGGACAATCAGCAAAATTATTGTATGCTCTGTCTTCCCACCTACCTACCTAGCAACGATCTACCTGTCATCTGTCTGCCTATAATCTGTCACTTATCTACTTACCTATTTGTCTGTCTACAGATATCTACTTACCATCTACCTGCCTCTCTGTCTGTCACCTTTAGGGTGACCGACCTCGGTATGCCTGAGACTGTATCCATTTGCACCCGTTGTCCCAGGTTAGCATTTGTCTCATTTCTAACCACACGGTGTTATACACAGAGTACGGCCAGATGGACCTCCCCTTTGTGTACTGGAAGCTTCTGCCGTCATCTCGTCTAGTCATGTGTGAGACACGTGTGAAGGGAATGGAAGTCTCACTCTCACATGTGATTAAATCTGAAAGTTGATGATTCATAATCTGTCCCTTGTTTCCCAACCATTTCCAACATGAATTGACCCTTCCGTTTCAAGGAGAGCATGTAGGGGACTTGCTGGTAAAATTGAGCTGGCCGATAAAATGCCATGAACTTGGACAACGAGGCTGGGCACAGCCACCCCATCCAGTCCTGGGTGGAGGTGTGGAGGAATCTCCTGCCCCTGCCCGTGCCTGGGAGGGCCAACTAGGCATGACCTGTGCTTTGCCCTGCAAGAGGCATGTACCCACCAGACCACCAGTTGTTTGGGTCAGTGAGAAACACGGGAAAATATACATAGGTGCAGGGGAAGTTTATGTAGACAATGCTCTATACAGAGTCTGTTAGACTAGTCTGAACACTCTGACTATAGTCGTATAAATGCTTATTGCATGGACCAAATCTGCAACTAGTTATGAATTTTATGGTTTGGTAATGCCTTTTTTATTTTCCAGCAAACCCTTAAGGTAGTAATAAACTAAAAAAAGAAAAGTAAAGTGCTTGTTTAATAAAAATTAAGTACTGAATTTCCATTTCTCAAGAAAGTTGATGACAAATACCTAATTATACAAAATGCTTGGTGACGTACCTTGGGGGCTGGGGTGACAGCAAACCTCACGTGAAAATGAGGAATAAAAACCTGCAGAAATTTCAGTGTCTACTGCAAGAGTTAATTGTCGTTTTAAGAAGACTGTGCCCAATGATGACAATTTAACACGTGTAGCTGTGGAAGGTACATTGACATAGTGCTCTGCAAAACATGACTTTTCATTTAGATCCAATGACTGTTCTTCTAAATTAATGTTGCTCATTTTCACTCCCAAGTTCTCTTGCGTAGATACAAAAAGTGAAGCACGTAGCTTCACTTTATTATGCATTGACTTCGTTAGCAGAAGAATTTCACAAACAGTTAAATGATGCCAGTTTGTATCCAGGTCATGAGATGTTTTGAATAGAAAATCAGATAATACCAATTACGGTTTGAATTTTTTCAACCAATTCATATTATCAAAGTAAAGCCTTTGAACATTCATCCAACACTACCATGAATGCCATTGAAAACTCAGTTAAATTCAACATTGAAGATAAAATAATTTTTTGGCCGTGATAAAACAATACAAATCTTCATGGAGCGCAATGTCAAGGTAAAAACATCTTCCTTACTAAATTATAAAATCTATGGAACAAAAAGTGTACTTGGACTAGTGCTGCACACACAATCGTTTCCAAATATGCAGCAACATTCTACCAATAGAAACAGAAGCTGTGTCTGCCACAATTTATAAATATTTTATTTATACAAAGAGTGACTAAACTACAAAATTATTTAAATGATGTTGATGGTAAATTTTTAAAACATGAATGCTTTTTCTCCTTGCTTCTCATCATCAATGCATTTTAGAAATGTTTGAGCCTTTAAACACTTTTAAATAGAACACTGTTTAAATTAAGTATCCTACAATGATAGTGACTTTTTTTTTTTTTGTAAATGAGTCTTCCAAATTTTGGATGCATTATTTTTTTTCAAATCAGTTGGAAATTTTTAATTAAAGTAATCATGGAGTACCAAAAGATCTTCAATGCTTAGCAAAATGTAATTATTGGAAATAAAGTCTGCAATCAGGAAGGTATTGAAATTTGTCCCCACAAAAGCAAGCCTGGAAGTAAACAACTTAATTGATATGAGCTCAAACCACGTACATGATTTAATTTTAAACTTCTAAAATTGTGTTTGGTGATATCTAGATGTGCGGGAAAAATCTTTTGATGTAGCTCCTATTTATAATTTGATAAATTGATACCCCGAGCACCTAGTTTCCCAGCATCTCTGATTAGCAAAACACTCGAAAGAATCATAAATAAAGGAAAATTATTTCATGAATTTTGATTCATAAGAATATTTGTCAACAGAAGGTATTCTGAATGGAAGCAAAAAGACAGAATCTATAAAAATTTGGACTGAAATACTGACACATTTTAACACAAAAATAATAAAATTGATGATAACCTCCATTTATCAGAATTGCTGTGAACTTACGAGATACCTCAGCATCTGTAGAGAGAAGTATTTTTATAATTTAAAATATTATGACTGACTGCAAAGAATCAATTGAAGGTGTCACATCTTCAAATTCATTAACCATAAAAGCCACTTTGAAGAAGACTGCAGGCAGTTTTATGAAAAGTAACATAGCACAATATTGAAAAGCTTCATTTTTCAGAAAAATACCAGTGACATGTATTAGAAGTATATATAGCCAAGAAACAGAGAAAAATGTGAACCACCATCAAGAATAATTATTCTTATGTTACTACCTAGTGTCAGATACTGAATAGAAACAACATAAAATGATTTTTCCTTTAATGCATATAGATTCTGGTTTTTAAATATATTTATTTTTTGAAGACAGTTTTTGAAAGAACTATTTTGTAGGTCCATGAACAGAATGAAACCAATTTGTCAGCCAATATAAACATTTTTATAATTATTTATATTTTAGCACCCCTTTTCAACCTCAAAATTTTCCTTTTTGGAACAAAAAAAAAAAAAAATTAAATGGTTATAACCTTTCGTGTTCCAGAAGAGATTTAAGGCAACCTAAAAAGATATAGAACATTCCAGCGTTTAACCTCACTGAATCCTAGTTTTGAGCCTCAAGGTCCTTTTTCAGACTTGGCCTGCTTGTAGTTAAAGTGACCGATTTCAAGCCAGAATGATTATAGTTTTTGCTGTAAACAGAATTAGGGTTACTAGTTTTTATTTTGCTTCATATTCATTCTAATTCATCTGACTCCTTTCTACCCCGAAGCAAATTATAATATGGTATATTGATCCCATCCGGACTTCAGGTGTTTGCAGTAGGCCATTTGTGCACAGTTTTAATTCGAAAATCAATCATCCAACCGTTACTGGATACCCCTCCCTAATCTGTGGCATAGCACGACCTTCTCAAATGTGACCATGCGGGGAGACAAGTATATAACGAGGTTCTTTACCAAAAGATAAAGTGTGTTTCTGTGAAATTAGGTGTTTCTGTTTAGAAACAACTGCAGTTAGCTCCGGCACACAGGTGCATGGGCGGCAGGACCCGCAGGGAGTTAACAGAGGCATTTGGGGGGAAACTTCCCTTCCGCTTGGGCAGGGTGGGGTGAGTGAGTCTGGCAAGCTGTCAGGGAACTGATGACGGCAGTGTGGGGGTCAGTCCGCAGCTTCGTACCCAGGGACACCATCTCCCAGAGGTCGGAACCTTCCTCTTCTTCTTGTAAGCTACAAGGAAGAGGGCAGAGTGGAGCCAGCTGAGAGAAACGAGTTAATTAAAGAGACAATTCTTCTCGCTGTTCGTGGAGAGAGGGCAACCCTGGGGGGACGGGGGGGGGGTTCCCCAAGGATCTCTGGAATGTTCCCAAAGAGAGCTTCTTGCAAGGCAGGTCTTGGCGTGGGTTTTCCCAAAAGCCGACTCAGAGACAAAGACTCGAGCCCAGGTTGTTTGTTTGGGGTGCCCTGAGAAGGCCAAGGGAACTCAGAGGTGCAAGGCTCAGCCAGCCCTGAGCGTGGTGTGGAGACCGCAGAGGACGGGGCTCGGGGGGGTGGCCGAGCTGGGGTCATTCTCTGACGACTCCCCTGGGGGCTTCTGACAAAGGTTGATCCGTCTCCTGTGACCAGAGAAAACCCCCACGATCCAAAAGCCACAAGTGTTAGCAGTCGGGAGCTTCGGGGTCTGCACCCACAGGCACCACCAGGCGGGACTCCGCCGTGTGTGGCTGCACCACCGTGCGTTTGCCCAGGCTCCTGGTGACAGAGGAATCGTTATTGCCATCATTTTGCCATTACAAACAACACTGCCGTGAGCGTTTTCAAACAAATCTCTGCAATCGTATGTACACAGTTTTCTCTGGGATCTGCACCTGGGGTGGGATTGCTAATTGATGCAGTGTGGGTGTTACCACCTGCACCAGCTAGTGTCAATTGCTTCCCAAGGTCATCACATTGATTCTAACCAACTCCGGCAGTAGGAGAGTGAGTCTTCCTCCCGATTCACGCTGTCACCTGTGTGTCCTCGAGTCAGCCTTTCTCCACGTTGCCCACCTGGTAAGTGTGCCTTTCAGTTGCATTTTCATGATTACCAGGGAGGTTGGTCATCTTTTTATGTGTGTATTGCCTGCGAGGTGCTTTTAAAAAAAAAAAAAAAAGGTTGGTGCTGAGTGGTTAATTCCATAGGCTCATGTGTGCGGCTTAGGAAAGCGGGTGTGTGTGTGTTTGGATCCTTTCTTCATTTTGAGGATATTTGTCAAGCATAACTCTTCAGGCTACCTTGGGAAGGTATTTGTGATGGTTAATTAATAGCACTTTTTTCAGAGACCCCAGTAATGATTTGAACCACTGCAATACTCAAGTATGAATGATAACATCCTGAGAAAAATAAAATCATATTCCCCAAAACCATCGTCATAATTCCTTCACATTAACTGAACTTTCAAGACTCTAAGATTTTTTTTTTTTTTTTTTTGAGACAGAGCCTCACTCTCTTGCCTGGGCTAGAGTGCCGTGGTGTCAGCCTAGCTCACAGCAACCTCAAATTCCTGGGCTCAAGCAATACTCCTGCCTCAGCCTCCCGAGTAGCTGGGACTACAGGCATGTGCCACCATGCCTGCCGGCTAATTTTTTCTATTTTTTTTTTTTTTTTTTTAGTTATTTGGCTAATTTCTTTCTATTTATAGTAGAGATGGGGTCTCACTCTTGCTCAGTCTGGTCTCGAACTCCTAAGCTCAAACGATCCTCCCGCCTCGGCCTCCCAGAGTGCTAGGATTATAGGCGTGAGCCACCGCGCCTGGCCCATGTTAACTGAACTTTCATTGTGCTGTTTGCCTGCATTTGTACTCATTAACCCATTGCAAGTACCTAGGGAACGTAAACAGCCCCAGTTCTACAGGTTTCCATTAGATCCCGAACAGCTATTTATATTTTGATCACAATCCAAGATTTTCCAGTTGCATTTAGCTAGCATTCCTTTGTTGTTGTTGTTTGTTTGTTTGTTTGTTTTCTTATCTATTCTTTGACTGTCAGTGCATCAGGAAGAGCAGCAGCATCTTCTGCCTTCAATAAATCCTTTCTCAGTTTCTTACATTCAAGAGCAAGATGGGAGAAGCACTGGGTGGGAAGGAAACCCCGTAAAGACGTTCTTCATCCACCATCTCAGTTCGGGGCAGAGCTTCAAGCCAGCAGCAGGGATGACACAGGAGAAGTTTAAACCACAGTTGCTGAATAAGTGACCATTGGGAAAGGGGACCTGTGCAGTGAAGGGTTAACTCAGCAGGTCTTGGTTGTCCAAACCCTGCACATTAAAAGTCTGGCCTTAAACTGGCTCCCGGGAGGTAGCCTCTAAGCCCTTGGACCGTCCTGTCTGGTAAGAAGGTCTTTGATTACCTGGCGGCCTTGGGTCACGCCACGTAGTCTAGCAACGTGATTGACAGTGAAGGCTTTGGGTCACATGATATCAGCTTGACCTCTGGCTGGAGACTGAGTTCAGCCACACAAGTGGTTGGCCAAGTCTATGTATCTGAGTACAGTAAAAGCTCTAGACACCGAGGCTCTGGCAAGCGTCCCTGTCTGGCCATGCTCCATGCCTGTTGTCATACACAGTTGCCTGGAGGAATACGTGCCACTGTGTGACTCCCCTGGGAGAGGACTTGTGCCAGCTCTGTCCTGGACCTGCCCTGCGAGCCGTTTCCCTTTGCTGATTTCAGTCTGTATCCTTGTGACATAATAAACTGTAATGTGAGTACATCTTTCCTGAGTTCTGTGAGCTCTTATCGTGAATCACAGAACCTGAGGGGAGGTCTATGGGCCCCCCAATCTGCAGGGCCTTGCTGTCCACACTCAGCATGCACACAGGTAAGGTGCAAACCCACTTAGGTCCTTTCTCCCCATCTAACCTCTTCATTTACCACTGCCTTAGTTCAGGTTACTATAAAAAAATATTACAGACTAGGTGGCTCAAACAACTGTAAGTAATTCTCGCAGTGCTGGAGACTAGAAATCTGACATTAGGGTGACAGCACGGTCAGGTTCTGGTGAGGGCTCTCTTCCTGGTTTGAAGACAGACGCCTCCTTGCTACGTCCCCACTGAGTGGTGGGGCAGGGAGGAGAGCACTCTGGTGTCTCTTCCCATAAGGGCACTAATCGTATTCATGAAGGCCTTGCCCTCATGACCTAATTACCTCCCACAGGCTCCATCTCTACATAGCATCACATTGGGAGTTAGAGCTTCAAAAAATGAGTTTTGGCAGACCTAAACATTCAGACCATGGCAACCACTAACCATTGCTATATCCCACCCCCACCCCCAAATGCCAAGGCCTTAACCCCATGAAAGCCAGCCAGAATTCCCTAAATTTTAATGAAGAGACCCTGGAGACAACATTTACTATACATAAATGGCCTTTTGCTTCCAAAGCTACATCCATGGTTCTTGGTTCACATTTCAACGTGTTGGTTAGAATTGGCCCAGACACAGAGACAACTTCCTTTAGAGATGCATATTGTCAATTCTTCTTCTTGCTGAGCCTATTTAAATCCTTTAAATGATGACACCTTTTCAGGTAATATATTTATGTATCCTGTGCCTCTTGCATAAGAAGCTACAACTTCTGGCCAGGCATGGTGGCTCACACCTGTAATCCTAGAATTTGGGGAGACCAAGGTGGGAGGATTGCTTGAGGCCAGGAGTTTGAGACCAGCCTGGGCAACATAGTTTGACCCCATCTCCATGAAACGAAAAGAGGAAAGAAGAAAAGAAAGAAAGAGGGAGGGAGGGAGGGAGGAAGGAAGGAAGGAGAAAGAAAATTAGCTGGGTATGGTGGCACACACCTGTAGGCCCAGCTACTAAGGAGGCTGAGGTGGGAAGGTCACTTGAGCCCAGGAGTTTGAGGCTGCAGTGAGCTATGATTGCACCACTGCACTCCATCCTGGGTGACAGACCAAGACCCTGTCTCTAAAAGAAAAAAAAAAAGTTACAACTTCAACAGTTTCAACAAGCAAATAACTCAAACAGCATTGATTATTCATCCTGTTTTCTTCAGCTCAGGTTAGAAAGTTCGTTTGAATTACAATAAAATTACATGGAAAATAGGATATATTTTAAGTGAGAAAAACAGATCACAGAACCATATGTACAGTGTAATCCTAGTTTTGTCAAAACTGCACACATATTTGCATAGAAATGAACACGGAAGAAAAAACCTTCAGATGTTCACAGTGGGCTCTCTGCCAGAGGATGGGATTGTGGGCAACTTTTCTTTTTTTATCTTTCGGTTGAGTTTATTGTTTGATTTTTCTGCAACAAACATGGATTAACTGAGAAAGAAAGGAAGAAATATTAATAAATGAATACATTATCTCTACTGTCCTAGTTTATTTTCTTGTCTGACCTTCTTTATAAGTTCTGAAGGAAGCATTCTGCAGGGTGTTTTATGCTCATAAGATCCCATTGAGTTGCAATATAAGGTCTGGGGCCAATGCCCTGAGGGCGGGAGGTGTGACGGGGCCTGGAACCTGGGCTCCAGGAGGCCAGGGATGGCCGCTGCGTCCCAGGGGCCTGAACTGGCACCTGTAGCTTGCTGTGCCCAGCCCTGCTTGTCCAACTGAATGAAGGGTTCTTTTGTTTTCTTTGCCAAACCTGGTTTGAGAATTGTGGGGAGAAAGAAGCAAGGAGAGGAGGAGGAGGAGGAGGAGGAGGAATAGCCTAAATAAATGCACCCATTGACATGTAAGTCATTTTGCAGTCATCGGTTTTCTGAGTAAGTCCGGGGGAGAAACACAGGAAAAGTCAATCCTGCGGTATTTCTGTAAATACTCGCTCTTGCATGTCCCAAGGTTTCCAGGTCCTCTGCCACTGCGTTATCCTTGAGCATAAACTCAAGCTCCGGCTGACAAACACGTTTGCTGTTGGCCTCACCGAGGGCCTTAATGGAAATTGGAAGCTGTGTCAAAGGTCAATTCCACTCACCCCCTTTTACAGGACCAGGGGCTCCCAGTCTGGGGGGAAGATTGCTTCACTTACTGCACAACTCACCTCCGAGAATAAAGAATTCTTAGGTTCACCTAAATCCTGCAAGCGAGGCAGGACACACTACGTGGTCTTCAGTGTGGGTTTTCCCAACAAGGATTTGAGTCACCGACGCACGGTCGTAAGGAGACCCTGAGCATGTCTCACACACGCCAGCTTCTGGGTGTGCCCGTCACTTGGTGTGAAATGAAAGACACACTCATTGTGTAAAACTGGTACGGGACCGTATGCTAAAGCTGGGGCGGCAAACTTTTCTCTAAAGGCAGGAGAGTAAATACATTTGGCTCTGTGAGCCTTGTGGTTCCCTCCTGACGGCTCAGCGCTGCCATTGCGGCTCAGAGTCCACCATAGATGGCATGTGAACAAGCCAGCGTGGCCCTGTTCCAATAAAACTTTATTGGCAAAAACAGGCCCTGGGCCTACCTGAGGGTCCCTTTTCTAAAGAAAATAGTAACCGCAAAGATTTATGAAAGGTTTATTTAAATTGTTTCAGAGTGTGTGTATATATATGAAATATACATATATACTTTGTTTTATATACACTTTGATAATATATCATATATCTACACTTTGACTATATATCATATTTATATATTTACACAGTATTTAATAATTTAATATATTTTATCAATTGTATTAAATTAATATAAATTATTTATACTTTATCATATATTAATATAACATACCTTAGTCTTATAAATTATTTTAATTATTTAAATATATTAAATAATATTAATAATATAATTTATATTATATAAAATACGTATTCAAAATTTGTGATATATATACGTATATGTATTATGTGTGTGTGTGTATATTTATATAGCTGACCCTTGAACAACTCAGGGGTTAGGGGTGCTGATACCTTGTTTAGTTGAAAATCTGTGTATAACTTTTGACTTCCCAAAAACTTAACCACTCATATCCCATTGTTGACTGGAAGCCTTACGCATGACATTAAGTCAATTAACACATAAATAGATTAGTATCTACATATATTTTGTGCATTCATAACATACTTAACTTTTTCTTAATTTTTTCAGTATTTCTAGGCTAGACAAGATTTTTCAAATTACTGCAAATCTCCAAAAAAATTTTCCAATATATTTATTGAAAACAATCCTTGTATAAGTAGAACTGCACAATTCAAACCTGTGGTGTTCAGGGGGCATCTATATATTCAGAGGTACTTATATGTTTGATTCCTTCTTTACCAAGTCCAGGAATTAAACATACGTGAAACACAGAGGCTGTTTGTTGCCTTATGTTTGGGCTGTATGAGCTTGGGCCCTTCTAGATGATCAAAAAGGACAAGCAGTGGAAACACTGCCATTGTCCCTGGGCCTGGCCACTCCCTCCATCTCAATGGTCCCTCAACTCATTCTTTCCGATGCTGTAGAACGGCCCAAGGGCTTCATTGGCCACCATATTCAGACACCCCATCTTCTCCAGGTCACTGTACCTTCTGGGTGGGCAGGAATTATTAACAAAGGAAAAAATAGCTGCCAAAAAGGTAGCTATCCTAGACCTGAACTTTATCTCCTACCTAGTAAAGTTGACTCAAAATAGATACCTTTTGTTACTCCACTTTTTACTTTACTTTTTTTTACTCTTTTTACCCCAAATGACTGCTTTTCTAATGGCCAAACAGAATGCATCGTAGAGAAAAAAGTGTTCATACATGTTCATTTTTATTGCCCAAGAAACACTTTGGTCATAGCGGCTGCCTTCCTATTTACAAAATATATGTGATTTTTATTCTGCCTGAGTTGAAATTTATGTATATTCCTATTATTGTCTAAAAGTCACAGAAAAAGAATCACTTGGAGACTAAATGGAGCAGAGACAAACCAGTCTGTGCACTGGACGACCCCCCGCCACCCCCCGTTAGGTGCTCAGCAGGGAGGGCTCGAAGGCCACCAGCCAAAACGACGCCAGTGGACAAGTTTTCCAGGCAGCTGGTGTCTGAGAACAGGATATTTCACACACGAGCAAGGCAATGACCTTGCCCAAGTGATTGCTGCTCCCTTCCAACTCCTGTATAAGTACGCAAGGTGGCAGAGAACAGGGTCCTTCTCGGGGCACTGCCATGTTCATGCAGCCGTGCCTAAGCCCGGCATGCCTTCCTGCGGGGTTCCAGAGACTACTGCTGCAAAACAGGTCACCCCAAAACTGTAAGACATGAAGCAATAATTTTATTATGTTCACATGTGCTGTAAGTCAGGAATTCAGACACAGATCCTTAGGGACAGCTTGCCTCTGCCCCCCACCATGTCCTAGGCCTCAGCCGGAAAGCGTCAGAAGCTGGAGGTGACACAATAGCAAGGCCCTGGAAGCATCTAGAACAGCACTATCCAATGTAGTGGTCTTCAAGTACTTGAAATGTGGTTAGTGCAACTGAGGAACTGAATTTGAAACTTTATTTAATGTCAATGAATTTAAACGTAAATAGCCACATAGAGCTAATGGCTACCACATTGGGCAGCAAAGATCTAGAGTCACCTTCACTCGTGTGTCTGGCAGTTAGTGCTGACTGTTGACCTGGACCTCAGCTGGGCTGGTGGCTGGAACACGCCCATGTGACCTTTCCCTGTGGTCCCTTTGCATGGGCTAGTTGGGCTTCCTCATAGCATGGCAGCTGGGTTCCAAGGATGAGCATCTCCAGAGAACCAAGGGGAAGGTGTATCATCTTTTATAACCTAGCATTGGGAGTCATAGAATGTCATTTATGCCATGGTCACAAGCCTACCCAGGTTCAAGCAGAGGGAACATAGATCCTGTCACTTGACAGAGGATACTCAATGTCAAATTGTAAGAAGAGTATGCAGAATGGGAGATGTTATTGTTATTAAGAGAGAAGTTAATACAAAATCAGTTATCTATTACTGTGCAGTAAACCACCCCAAAACTTGGTAACTTAGTGACCATTATTTATTTTGCTCACGGTCTGCAGGCTTCAGAGGAGACAGCTCATCTCTGCTGGAGACAGCTCCATCTAGGGCAGTTCAACTGAGTCCTGAAGCATCCACTTTCAAGATGGTACACTCACGGGCAGGTAAGATGGTACACTCACGGGCAGGTAAGATGGTACAGGCTGTCATCAGGGAGCTAGGTCAACTTGGGCAGAGGTTCATGGGTCTTGGTTTCCCTCCATATGGACCTTTCCATGGGCTGTGCTGCTTGGGCTTCCTCACAGCATGGTGGCTGGGCCCCCAGAGTGAGGTTTCAGGACAGCAAAGCATTTTTTTCTGACCCAGCCTCAGAAGTCACCTTGCATCACTTCCGTTGTACTCAACTTGGGGAGGCAGCGCCAGGAGCTGCCCAGGTCCCAGGGGAGAGGACACAGATTCTTCCACTAGATCAGAAGGGAGGTAAAGGCCACACTGCAAGAGGGGCACGTGGGGTGGGAGGCACAGAGGCCATCTTTGGGAGAAGTTATGTTCCACATATGGGAAGGTGAGAGTGGGATACCCTGCCAGTCCCGTGCCTGGAAGGTGTCTGAGCCTGCCCCTGGGTATCAATGATGGGTTTTCCTGACAAATACGCACCTCGAATCTCATTGCAGTCTCTGAGCGCACTTTCATCAGCATCCTGAGAGGCGCAGTTCTGGTTCCTCCTGCACCACCTAGTCACGATCCTGTGTCGGGTGTGAACTAATGTCAGATGAATGTTCGTGGTCCCATGTGCAGCACAAGTGTGTCCATCTCTGAAGCAGGAGGGTCTGCCCCATTTGGGCTGTTGCCAGGTGTGTGAATCACAGACCAAGTTGGTAAAGATTTTCACATACAGATCCAAGGGGGGAATAAAAGGAGAGCGTGGCAGTTTCCATCTATTAAAAATAAACTGGGTGATTTTGAATTACAGCTGTTTCTAAGCACTGCCTGTTTCCATCGGTCAGAAACTGGCAGTGGCTCTTAAAAAGTCCTTCCATGTGCTCTGGTTATTCTGACACACTGGCAGCTTCTGGAACATGCCAGGAGTCTTTGCATGCACATTTACCTCTGCCTGGAATGTTCTTCCTTTTCCTCTTTCTTTCGCCTTGTCACATCAGCTGTCTTCTGGAAGCATCTCCTCTCCTCGTGCCAGGCAGGTTGGGTGCCCCCCCGGTGTCTGACTTGTCGTGGAGCTGCAGTGTCCTTGTTGCCATTGCTGGTTGTGTACAGAGATGTGTCAAAGTGACACAGGGCTGCTTTGCAGCACTTCAGTCCCTGGAGTAGCCCCGCAGAGGACTGGATCTGAGGTTTGATAAAATCAGTTCCCTGACACATCTTTAGAAGGTGACGTTTTCTGCAACAAGCTCAAAGGACACATTCTCAGCAAACCAGGCTGGAGATACCAGGCTGTGGGTTTGGGGTGAGCTCCGCCTCTCATGCCTTCACCGTGTCCCACAGGAGAGTGGCTTGGATTGGAGGTGACAATGTGCTGTCTGTCCGTGCTGTGGTCCGTGGGTCACGAGATTTCCTGGGTGGGGCTTTCCAAGCCTCTAAGATACCCAACTACACCACCCTGAAGGGTCAGATAAAAGCCTCAAAGACGTTCCCTGGACGTGCTCCCCGGTCCCTGCTGTGTTGCCAGAGCCCAGCGCCGTGCCCGTGAGTGGGCAGAAACCCAACAGGTGGTTGAGACCCAACAGGTTGTCACACGGTGTAGCCGCACCCTGAGTGCATTTACCTCTGTACCACGTGTAGTCAGCTATGAGACAGTGAGAGCGCGTCCCAGATCAGGAAGGAGAGGAAGGACGCTGCGCTCGGGCTCCGGGGGCCCGTGTTCCCCCGAGAGCAGGAGGTAGGAGCAGGAACCCGCCATTGCTATAATAGAATGTGCCATCGTGCCCATCCCAGGAGCCTCTTGTGGCACGTCCCCGTGCTAGGTGTGATTCTCATGTTTAGAGATCCACATTTTTTTAGACAACACAACCTGGACACTCAAACTAACTGCTTTGTGTTTACGTGGAAATCATGGTACCATCCATATCTGTGTATATATGCATGTGTATGTCTATACATTACATATAATATATAGGCACATTATATATCCTATATAATTAATATAATTAAAAATTATGTATTATAAATAATATATAAATTATATTACATGTAATATTGTATTTACATATATGCAAATATTAATTACATGAATTATAATTATATTGATTGTATTATATATAATATATTAATTAAAAGATTTATTTTAAGGAATTTGCTTACACACTTATGAGGGGCTGGTAAATCCAACATCTGTAAGGCAGCCAGCAGGCTGGAAACTCAGGCAGGGGTCAATGCCACCGTCTTGAGTCTTAAGGCTTCATTTCTTCTTCAGGAAACCTCCGTTTTTGCTCCGAAGGCTTCAAATGATCAGATAGGGCCCACCAAATTATCGAGGGTAATCTCCTTTACTTAAAGGCAATGGATGGTGTATGCTAACCACATCTACCAAATACCTGTGCAGCCACCACTAGATTAGTGTTCCACTACTGGGTACCGTAGCCCAGCCAAGCTGACACATAAAATTAACCAATCACACTTTACAAGAAATTTTCAGTGGCAATATTGACTGAACTTGACTTTTTCCCCATACCTGCTGACTTTAAAATCACAGCTCCAATATGTACACAACTACAATGTTCATCTTTGCATACTAACAATGCCCCAGGGATTAGGCCGGATGTCTTCCGAGGGATCATTACTCAGCCCAGTGCATAAATCAGCCAGTGATTAAGAGCAAGTTCGAAAATACCGTGCGTAGTTTGTGGTTTGGAAAAACAATGTGTATCTATACATCCGAACTCCACTTAACAATCTTAATGTACCTCTGCAAACCCTGCCAGTGAGCGAAAAGCTGTTAAATGAAAAAGAAATTTCCATTCCTTCATAGGAGAACCTGTGACGCGTTCCACCCCAACCGAAGCAATCTAAACAGTTTTCACAGATAAAATATATATCAATTCAACAATGAAAACAAGGTTATAAAAGTAACTCCTCTAAAGTAAATAAAATAGTTTGTACGTAATATATACTGTAATAAAGTTTTATTGCACTTGATTTTTGCTTTTTTGCTTTTTTTCTGTACTTCACCATTTTTTCAACCTTTCAGAGACTCTTGGTCGCTCAAAGTACTTTAAAATAGAGTTACAACACGCACAGTCACCTTTGGGGCAAAATAAAGGCAAACATGAGAACTTGTCAAGACAAAAACGTGGAAACAGTGCGTCCACACAGCAGACTAGAGGGTTGTTGGCGATCACACCTTCTACCCCCCTCCGTTGGCACATGAGGCAAAGCAAAACATTTTGGCATGCAATTAAATTTTATCATATAGATGATCTCCCACCAGAAACTCCGTGTCAAGTAAATTGTATGTCCTTGCTTGAAACTGTATGGCAAAATACTGCTTCTTTATAATATGTTTTATTTAGTGTGCTTTAAGTGGAAAAAGTCATTACACACACGCACACACTCAAAGAGTCATTGTTTAAAAAATGCTGTAACTGTCCAAGAGCTGTCACAGCCAAAAGTCATAAACTGAAGAGTCGTTATGTGAGGTCAGTGCGCACATGCTTGCAAATCACAGACTGTTTCTAGCAAGATACACAAGAAGCTGGTCACAGTGGTTGCTGCTAGGTAGGCAGACAGTGATAGGAGGGAAATTTAGTTTTAACTTAGTTTATAAATGACTGGAGAAAGAAAGTTTAAGGATAGCAGTGGGGTCCCCGAGTAGGTCCCTACAGCCTCAGGTCGAAGTACACAGTTGGATGACATCGCAGCGGGCAGTTTCCCTGCAAGGCCCTCCTAGGGGGTAGGAGGGATGGCACCCGCTTCTGAGGTCGTTTGGTGAAGACTGTTTTTCTCTGCGCAACTTGATGAGAATTCACAGTGTTGCCCTGTAGACAGAGGCCTGTGGAGCAGACTCTGTTACCATCCCTTCTTCCCACCATCCACCACAGCACCTGAGAATGACAGGTCTGTACTTTATCAGCCTCCCTTGGCAGCTAAACCTGGCCTACTTCTTGTCCAGTAGATTATCAGAGAAAATCTACTGAGGGAATCACCTGGTCAAAAGAGACATACAAGGAAAAAGTCCCCTTCCTTCTCTCGGTCACAGCTGGGTGGAGATGTGATGCTGGAGCTGTGGCAGCCATCTTGTGACCATGAGGAAATTCACCTCAGGAAGAAAGCTGAGGAGGACGATCAAAAAGATAGAAAGTGCCTAGGTTCATGATGTCTTCATTGTTCCACTGAAATAACCAATCCCGGAACAATTTACCACTGGAATTCTTATAGTGAGAGACTAAACATCTATATTACATAATCCTCCGTTTTTCAGGTTTTCAGTTACTTGTAGCTGAAGTGTCCTAATGGATGTAGCATGTAATAACATTTTAAATAATTACTTTAGACTGACAATGTCCATGAACATGATTTTCATTATGACTTTTTTTTGTAGGTTCAGGGAACAAGAAATAAAAGTTTTAGGAGTGAACATTTTATTAGAAAGCCGAAGTGCGGTCAGTACTTTGTGGTTTTGGGGTCAGTGATCTGCATAGCGCTAATCATGAACAAGCACGTTTTGAGAAAATGGCTCCTTGAGATTTATCTCTTTTAAAATTTCTTAAAACTAGGATCTCTTTTCCCACCAGGAAGAAGCTAGGGAAGTCAGCAGCCCTCCCCTGCCTTGTACTACCTACAGATCTGCTCACAGTCTACGTGGCCGTTATTAAATAAACTGTGACTTGAGAAACAGTTCCTCTGAGTCTGCTATGGGCCCCAGACGCCCAACCCCTGCGGCTTGTGCTACCTCCGTCAGCTACATCCAAGGAGTGGGCGGTATGGGGCAAACAGGGTCTGGAACCGGAACACTCAGGTTTGAATCCAAGCTCTGGGGACCCCGGTCCTTGCTGAGTGAACTTAAACAAGTTAGTGAGCTCTTTGGCGTTTCCTAATCCAAAAAGTGACTATAATACCTATTTCACGAGTATTCTAAGAATTGAATAGAATATAATTGTTAAAAATGCCTCATCCACATTCCACTTCTACCTCTGAGGCATGACACCATGCATGCCTCTGCTACAGACAACGTGATGTTATAATTATTTTAGGATTCCGCTTTGTCTTTCTTTTGTGTCCCAGCCCATTCATCCACAACATCGCCACGGCAGGGTTTGTGTTTTATCTCCAATTACGTTTCCAGGGTTTGGAATGCAGGAGGAGCTGGGTTGAATTTATATACACATTTACATTCGAAGCTGTTGGGAGGCAACTGAGCAAGAAACTCACCCAGGAGGAAAGTCCAAGCATCTATCAGAGGATCCACCTGAAATCTTAACCCTGTAAAAAGAAACAACATAAAGCCTCAGAGATGCTGGTAATAAACTCATTGCTGTACAACCTTCATGGGGGAGAATCTCTCCGTCTTCGATTGTCTAGAAATCAGTCATCCATGGCAGAACATTGGCTTGGCCCTAGACACAGTGAGAACGCATTCAGCTACAAGTGACAGTAAACTCAGCTAATACAGGTTCACTCACTGGACAAGGAGACAGGTGGTGGCTGGCACTAGCTCAAAAGGATTGTCAGAGGTCCAAGGTCATTTCATTCTTTTGTTCCTTCATCTTTAAGATATGGGCTTTTGGAGCTCATGCTTGTTGCCTCATGGTCGCAAGATGGCTGCTGCAGTGCCAGACACTGTGACCTTATTCAAAAACAGGAAGCATCGCGGCTGTGGTTCTGTAATGGTTCTCTCTTATTATCAAAGAACGAAAAGCTTTTGTTGAAGCCTCTCAGCAAATGTTTTCTTAATCCTCACTGGCCAGAACCATGGTATGTGGCAATTTCTCACGGCAAAACAAATACTGGAAAAGCAACATGTGACCGTTTTTAATTCTCTAAAGTGGAAGCTAAATAAGAGAGACGGGAAATAGGATCTATAAAATGAGCATCTATTTTCATCAGAGTCAGTCCCAGGGCCACAACTAGTCCCATCGTCAAAAAAGCAGATTAGCGTCATAGCCTCAAACACATACAATCAGGTTTCACAAACATATTCAGATTGCATATTTATTAAATGCCAAGCGATACATAAATCATGGAACTTGTACATTTTAGGGAGGGCACACAGACAATAAACACATGTGATTAAGTATGCACAATAAGTTAAAATTGGTATTGACGCCTTGAGGAAAATAAAAGAGCAGATTGAAGTAGAGAGTGATGTCAGAAATGTGGGTATTTCTAGCCAAAATATAAAATAACATTTGTGAAGACTATGCCGAGCTACACTGAACACCGAGCATTTTCGTCAAAAATCAAGTTACCTTCTAATTGCAAGAGATAGCACGACTCAGCTCCCCTCCCGAGACTGCATTTACCGCGACTGAAAATATTCTTTTCATTTAAACAAAGTTTCCCCAGCCCTTTGTGCTCTGCATGCAAACCCCACGAGCAGTGCGATTCGGGAAGGAGTTTCATTCTCATTCGTTAAAAGACATTTGTTTCCTCTCCGCTGGGAGGCTCTGCGTACGGAGCAGGCATCTTTTTGACGATTTTCTTTCAATTTTGCTTATTGTTCGATGGAGAATTCTAGCCCTTCTTTAGGGAGTTGGTTTAACATCCCACCTCGTGAGATGAGGAGCTGGGAACGTAAATACAACCGTAAGAAGAGAAAGGCCCCGCTGGGGTCAGAGGGGTGCAGCGGGGCATCCGCCTGCCTCCGTGGTCTCGCTGGGACCGGGTGGAGTCGCTCCCGGGGTGTCTCTGACCCCGATGACTGACTTTCCTAAAACGCAGCGCAGAGTGAGTGATGGAATCTCGGAGCTGTAAATGCCCTGACAAATCATCTCATGCAAACGTCCACACGCTGCGGAAACCCTTAGCGCGATGTTCCCGGTGCACGTGCATCCCTCTCTGTCGGGCCAGGTCCCTGTTGCTAAGACTCAGTACTGCCGGCTCGCTTGCCTTGAGTGTCTCCTCCTAACCGGCGGCCCCTGGTCCTGATGTCGCCTGGACGCCCACCAGCCTCCCTCCTAGCATCCCTCAAGCCGACTCCAGCCAGGTTTTTAAAGCCACCGCTCTGTCCCAACCGCTCTGTGTCAATTTCACCAAGGCCTCCATGCCTTCAAATCCAGCGCTCAGCGTTCAGCCCTTGATCTTACTGGCTCTAGAGGCAGCACTCGGCACAGACAGTCACTCCCTTCTCATCGAGTCGTTGTCTTCATTTGGCATCTAGGACTCCGAGCCTCTCCCTTTCCTCCCGCCTCCCTGGCGGCTCCTTGGCAGTTTCCTTAGCTGCTTCCGCCTCTTCTCCCCACCCTCTGACCCTGGGGGGGCCTGCAATGTCCTCTCTAGCTACCCTGTTCCCTGGTGGCCTGGCCTCAAGTCCCCTCTGCAGGCTGATGCCCTGAAGGTGTGTCTCTGGCCCAGACCTCCACTGTAATCTGAGACTCAGCCTCCTCCTCCTCCTCCTCCTCACTGACGCCCTCTCTGGCCTTCCCGCTTGCACCCTGCCCCGAGAGTCTGTCCCAGCAAAGTCCTCCAAGAAGGTGATGGTCACCATTTTACAAGATGCTCCTTGACCACGATCCCCATTCTTCCCTGATGTCATCCTTCATCACTTCCTGGTCCCTGGCTCTGCTCCGGTTAGTCTTGGAAAGCTCTGGGCATGCTCCCACCTCAGGGCCTTTGCTCACACTGTCCCCTGCTCCAGTGCTCTGTGTCCACCGGGACCCTCGCTCACCTCTCTCAAGCATTTTCATCTGTCACATCAACAAGAGGGTCTTGCCAGAAACTTTGTATTTAAAATTGCAACCCCCACCCCACCCCTGCAGTCTCCATCCACCCTCCTCTGCCTTCCCACCCACTGTCCAATTGATTTATTTTACATCTGTCCCACTACTGCGCCCCCAGAGCGCTGGTTCCTTGAGGGCAGGACCTGAGTCCGTTTTGTTCTCGGCCACATCCCGGCATCCACAGCAGACCCTGGCGCAGAGCAGGCGCTTTCTGGTGGTTTCCTGAGTAAACCCTCCTCTACTTCCCACAGGTACTAAAAAGCAAATATCCTGGTCCCCTTCCATCTTTACCAAAGACCTCAAGTCCCTTCATCCACTCCTTCTTTGCTGTGGTTTTTCAGACCCACCCTCTGCACGCACTTTGGTTTGTCAGTGGCTGTCTTGGAATGCAAGCAGGAAATGGAATGCAACCCTCCCGCTCCATTCTGGAAAACATACATGGTACTGCTCTTGCTGGTTCCCATGATTGGAACCGAGTTACGCGTCTGTGTATAGGAACTAGCATTGCTGCCGGGGTGGTTGCTGCGTGCTTTGGGTGAAATTAAGCTTGTGATTGGCTGAAGCTCACAGATGTTTTTCACAAGAAGTATTGCCAAGTGGAGTCTCCCCTTCTACGCTCACACAGCTGACTGCCTTTAAAGTTCTTGAAAGGGGCTAGATCAAAGATCGACCTTCTGTAGCTGCCCATGTGCACCTGTGTTTCTTCCACTCTCGGGTTAGCAGAGGGTTCAGGGCTCCGGTCAGGGTGAGGGTTCTGGGAAGATGGGTGTGAGTGTGGGATGGTGTGGGGCTGGCCAGTGGCTCCAGGTAGGAACCTGGAAATGTCGTCGGGCCAATAAGCAGGGCCTGGGAAGCAAGGAACAGCCTGGTCCACAGAAAAGGGCAGAGAGAAAAAAAATTAGATACTAAGGGCCTCAGACCTTGAAATACAAGGAGAAGGAATTTTTATACTGTCTTTTTCAGGGCCCATGACCAGTTAGATTTATGGAAGATTTTTTTTTTTTAAATGTGCTTTACCTAAATCTTGATGTAATTCTACTTGCATGGAATAGGGATGGTCATATCATATCATGTCATATCATGTGGCCATAGGACCCAGTTCTGATCAACAAGATGTACAGAGATGTGTGCTAGGGATCTTAGACTGCATGGGCCACCCTTTGGTCTCCTGGCTTTGGATATGGTTGTGTGAGGATGCAATGCCTGGAGGTGTGGCAGCCGTCTTGCTAACATGAGGTCATATCGAGGAAGGCAGAGAAGAAGGTAGTTTGGGGCCTTTCTGGTGCTGATAGTCCCAACCTTGGGACTGTCTACCTCTGAGCTCATAGTTATGATTTAAGATACCGGTAAATAGGTTTTGTTACCAAAAGCTTGTAACTAATATATATCACCTTCTTTTAAAAATGAACTAGTTTGGTATAACCTGTTCTCAGTGCACAAATGTATACCACATTTTCTTCAAATATTCACATGGATCTTGGGAGAGCAGGCATGAGCACTTCACTTTGTGTAATAACTCCAATCAATTGGTGGCAGCCACTTGTACCACGATGAAAAGATTTTTAAGGTCAAATCCGGGTTCATCATGTAAGAGTGCCACGGGCCGTCTTTTTTTTTTTTTTTTCTTTTTTTGAGACAGAGTCTCGCTTTGTTGCCCAGGCTAGAGTGAGTGCCGTGGCGTCAGCCTAGCTCACAGCAACCTCAAACTCCTGGGCTCAAGCAATCCTCCTGCCTCAGCCTCCTGAGTAGCTGGGACTACAGGCATGCACCACCATGCCTGGCTAATTTTTTTTTTTTTCTACATATACTTTTAGTTGGCCAGATAATTTCTTTCTATTTTTAGTAGAGACAGGGTCTCGCTCTTTCTCAGGCTGGTCTCGAACTCCTGACCTTGAGCGATCCACCTGCCTCGGCCTCCCAGAGTGCTAGGATTACAGGCATGAGCCACCGCGCCCGGCCACGGGCCATCTTGATCGGTGTCTGCCATGGGCACGCAAGGTGAGGCAGGAACACCTGGGCTGACCCTCCTTCAAGCTGAATGTTAGAATTCTGGGCAAATTCTAAGATTAACCTTCACCATCATCCCAACCCCCTCTTCTGAAAAGCTAGATATTTTCCCATTTCTGGTCTTCGTTCCCTAAGATTTCTTAACTGTAATGGAGGACGGTTGAAAGTCCCAAACGTAGGTCTTTAAATGCAGAGTCTTTCATTACGTTTCCAAAACTAGATGTGCGACTTTTTCTTTTATAATCTCCTGGACTTTCCTGAGAGTCAATTTTGTTCTGAATTTTCTTTTTCTTCCAGAAGAAAAATCTCTCTCTCCCTGGACCCCGGGGTTGGAGGGGGATGCTTTGGGGAAGAGGTGGGGGGCACGGATTAGCACACGTGTGTGTGACACCCACACCCACACGCTCTGGCTGTGCACGTGGCCCTGGGAACGCTATTGTCTCTGAGCAAACGGCCTCCGCATGTACAAAGTGGAGACAACATTCCCCTGAAGGTCTGGGGTGCTGGGGACATGACAGAATACACGGAAAGTGCCCGGGATGTGTCAGGTCACCAGTAAGCACACGTTCTTGCTCCCCGAGTCTTTGTTTCTCTTTTTGCTAAAAAATGCCTCTTTCTGTGTTGATCTTGTTCTTGCGATGGTTGATTTCAGGTGTCAACCTGAGTGAATGAAGGGACACCCAGAGAGCTGGCACAGCATTATTTATTCCCAGTCACTGCATGGATTATTCTAAGCGCCCCCGCAGGCACTGAGACTGACCCTCACCTGCTGGAAGGGAAGCCCAGGTGGTTGGGCGTTTGGTTAGGATGCTCGGGCTGCCCCAGGTGTGTCCGCCAGGGTGTTTGGGGAGGAGATTGGCCATGAGTGGTGACTGGGTGGGGAAGATCCGCCCTCAGTGTGGGCAGGGACTGTCCCATCGGCCGGAGGCCCGGGTGGAACAAAAGGCTGGCAAAAGGGCGAACTCACGCTCTCTTCCAACGCTGGGACGCCCTTCTCCTGCCCTTGGACATCAGAACTCCGGATTCTCTGGATTTTGGACCAGGACCACACCAGCGGCCCCCGGGCTCTCGGGCCTTCAGCCTCGGACGGAGGGTTGCAGCATCGGCTTCCCTGGGTCTGGGCCCTTCGCACATGGACGGGGCCCTGCTGCGGACTCCCTGGTTCTCCTGTCCTGGGACCTGTCAGCTCTGTAATCGAGTGAGCCAATCCCCTGGTAAATCCCTTCTCCCCTCTATCTGTCTGTCTGTCTGTCTCTCTGGAGAACCCTAACGAAAACAGGGTTCAAATCACACTGTGATTTTGCCCCAAAGAGTGGACATAGCTCTTGGTCTTTTTGCTTCCAGCTTAGCTTCCAAAGCCCATCACGTTTAGTCTTCGTGCACCTCAACCGGTTCTGATCATTGGTCCCCACGCCACTCTTGCAGGTCGCGTTGTCTCTGATCCGCGCTCCCGGCTACGTGCTGTTCTCTCGCACCCTCGGTGTGTCTCAGCCAATCCCCATAACGAGCGCTCTCCCGACACCGGGGGCCTGTCCCACCGGCTCCTTTAGCTGTCTCTCCGTTATCTCATCAAGCCCATTTATAATCATGCAGTCGGAACTTCACCATCCACAAACGTCCGCACCAACGGAGCTGCCCTTTCATTGACAGTCACTAATAATGAAATCTTACCTCTATGTTACCGCCAAACTTTAGAAGTAAAACTTCCCAAAAATCTAGGCTATGGCAGCGTGGGGAGCAGCGTCCATGCTGTTTCTTGTTTCATCAGCTCCAAATTCCACAGACACGCTCTGTGGTTCCTGCCATTTCATGGCATTAATTTGAAATTTTCCAAAAAGTTTCCCCAAAGAAAAAAAACTAATCCTCATAAATTCACTGGAAGATATTTCCAAACTTTCCAAGAACCACCACCACCTCCAACCTTCCTCCCCCCCAAAAAATCCTGACATGTCATGAACTAGTTTGAAATCTGAAGAATATGTCACGGCACTCCCTTTGTGTGACAGTGATGGTCCATTTTTAATATTGAGCGTGCGCTAGGTTTCAGGCACTTTGAGAGTTATTTAATTCTCACAGAAACCAAAGGACTTAGACACTTTTTAAAATATCTGTTTATTTTGAAATAATCATAGATTCACAGGAGTTGCAAAGAGAGTGCAGAGAAGTCTCATGGACACTTCCCCACCCAGCTTCCCCCAGTGGTGACATGGTAATTATAACATCCCATCAAAACCAGGAGATTGACTTGGTACAGTGTGTGTGTAGTTCTATGTCATTTTATCACACGTGCAGATTTGTGTCACCACCACTGTCACCAAGGCATAGAACTGACCCATCACCACAAAGGTCCTTCTCCTTCTGCCCCTTTGGAGTCACACCCCAGCCCCACCACCCTAACCCCTGGCGGTCACCAATTTGTTCTCCATCTTTATAATTTTGTCATTTTGAGAATATTATATAAATGGGATTATACAGTATGTGACTTTTTGAGATTGACTTTTTCACTCATCATAATGCCTGTGAGATCCATCTAAGTTCTTGCTTGGATCCATAGTTCATTCCGGGGCTGGGCACAGTGGCACCTGCCCATAATCCCAGAGCTTTGGGAGGCTGAGGCAGGAGGATCACCTGAGGACAGGAGTTCGAGATTACAGTGAGCTATGATCGCACCACTGCACTCCAGCCTGGGTGACAGAGCAAGACCTGTCTCTTAAAAAAAAAAAAAAAAAGTTCATTCCTTCTTGTGACTGAGTAGCGTTCCACGGTAGAGATGCACCCCAGGACAGCAATGAACCACGCACCTGTTGAGGGACATTTTGATTGTTTCTAGTTTGGAGCTATTACAAATAGAGCTGCTGTGAATATCTATATACAGGTTTTGAGTAGACATAAATTTTCATTTTTCTGGGATAAATACCCAGGAGTACCATTGCTGGAACACATGGCAAGGGTATGTTTTCCAAGAAACTGCCAAGCCGTTTTCTAGAGTGTCCGTGCCATCTTACGTCATGTGAGCGTTCCGGCGGCTCTGTGTCCCTGTCGGACTTGGTGTTGTCACTGTCTTTATTTTAGCTGCCCAGACAGGTGTGCGCTGACGTCTCGCCGTGGTCCTACGTCGCACATCCCATGGCGGTGATGTGGAGCATCGTTCCGAGCGCTGGTTTGCCCTTCATATAACCTTTGTGGTGAAATGTTTGTTCGTATCTTTGGCTCGTTTTCTAAACGGACTCTTTGATTTTTTTTCAACTGCTGAGTTTTGAGAGTTCTTTAAATATTTTCAGACTTGAGTCTTTTTTCTGATATCTGGTTTGCACATATTTTCTCCCAGCTCATAACTTGTCTTTTCATCCACTTCACAGGGTCTTTTACAGAACAAATGTTTTTAACTTTAATGAAATCCAATTCATGATATTTTTCTTTTATAAATCATGCTTCTGGTGCCATGTCTGAGAATTTATCACCAACCCTGAGATCCTGAAGATCTTTTCCTGTGTTTCCTCTTAGAAGTTTTATAGTTTGATGTGCACATTTAGGTCCATTATCCATTTGGGGTTAATTTTTGTGCAGGTCTAATGTTTAGGTTGAGAATGCTTTTTTGAATAGATTGGCCTTCCTCCCTGGAATTGCCTTTGCACTATTGTTATTTTTTTTAATCAGGCAGGAGTTTTTTTGTTTGTTTGTTTCTGATGAGAAATTCACTGTAACCAAGTACCGTGTCATTTCTCTCTGACTTCTTTCAAGATTTTTTCTTTCTTTTTTTTTTTTTTCTTGGTTTTCATAAGTTCGATTTGATGTGTCTTGGTATGGATTTCTTTGAGTTTATCCTGTTGAAGATCCACTCAGCTTCTTGGGCCTGTAAGTTTGTGTTCTTTTGCCAAATTTGGGGGATTTTTAGCCATTATGTCTTCAAATAGTTTCTCAGCCGCGTCCTTGTGCACCTCTCCCGGAATCTGGTGATTCGAATGTTAGGTCTTTGGTTACAGCCCCTCAGGTCTCTGGGGTGCTGGTCTGTCTGTCTTTTTTTAGTTCATTTCCTCTGTTTTCAGAGTGAGGCGTTTCTATTGTTCTCTCTTCTCGTCCTCTGCCCTCTCCACTCTGCGGTCGAGCCCATCCGCTGAATTTTATTTTTTTTTTTTTTTTTTTTTTTTTTTTTGTTGAGACAGAGTCTCACTTTGTTGCCCAGGCTAGAGTGAGTGCCGTGGCGTCAGCTTAGCTCACAGCAACCTCAAACTCCTGGGCTCAAGCAATCCTACTGCCTCAGCCTCCCGAGTAGCTGGGACTACAGGCATGCGCCACTATGCCCGGCTAATTTTTTCTATATAGATTTTTAGGTGTCCATATAATGTCTTTCTGTTTTTAGTAGAGACGGGGTCTCGCTCAGGCTGGTCTCGAACTCCTGACCTTGAGCAATCCACCCGCCTCGGCCTCCCAGAGTGCTAGGATTACAGGCGTGAGCCACCGCGCCCGGCTGAATTTTTAATTCTATTTTTCTTGACATCATCTGTCTTTGCTGAGACTCCCTTTTATCTCTGGATTCAAGCGTGTTTGTAATTTCCCACCGAAGGACGGACACCAGCTTTTCCTCCCGTGTGCGATAACTCTCACGTCTCTTTTATCTCCGTGCTGGTATCTGTCGGCCGTCTTTCCTCGCCCAGGCTGAGATATTCCCGGTCCTTGGTATGACAAGTGATTGCTCCTGAAACCTGGGCATTTTGGGTACTTTGTCATGAGATTCCAGCCTTTACTTACATCTGATGTTGGGCAGGCGTCCTCCGGGCCTGCTCTGGCGGGGGGAGGGGGAGGACGCCTTGCTCCTGCCGGGTGGGGGTGGAGGGCCACTTTCCCCCTCAGCCTCCCTTGACACCCGCATGGGCCGGGCTTCTCTTTACTGCTGGGTCTGGTGGGAGTTTGAGCTCCCACTGGGCCTCCACTGAGACCCTCCTAGCTGGGTGGGCCAGGGTGACCTCATCCCCACTGGGCAGTGATAAAAACTCCTAGCTCTCTACGAGGCCTCCTCCGACTCCACCCCAGCCAGGAGCAGGAAGAGGGCGCCCTGGTACTGCCGGACAGGGCTGGATGTCCCCGCATGGTTTGTACTGACCCAGCATGGGGAGAAGGGACATCCTGTGGCCACCCCGTGAGATATGGGCCACGTCCCCACTGCCTGCCAGGGATGGAATTTCCCTCCCCACGCAACTTTTGCTGGTGGGGTGGGGTAAGGGAGGTGAGGGAAGGCACCTCCTTCTCCGGTATTTGGCTGGAGCAGAGTGACTGTCGTCTCAAAGTTGTCTGTCTTGCTAGCTTCTCCTGTCCTGGTCCTTTGGCCAGAGAGAGCAGGATTTTGTTCAGGATTTTTTTTTGTACCTGTTTGCATTTCTTGGTTGCTGGCTTTTCCAGCGCCTAGTTTGGAATATATGAGGCCAAAAAAAAAAAAAAAAATTCAGGGAACTTACTGCCATGTCATTCCTTGGGTCCTGGAGTCCCCAGCCAGTCTGCCTTTTTCTCTCCTTCCTTCAGAGGACTCTTGTGTTTGTTTTCAGTTTTTTGTTGTTGTTTGTTTTGTTTGTGGTAAAATACACATAACATAAAGTTTACCATTTCAACCGTTTTTTAAGCATCTTGTTTAGTAGTATTAAGGACAGTCACATTGTGTCTTGTGGTTGCTTTATATGTGACATCCTGGGTTTTTGGTTGTATACAGCAAGACGAACAGGAAAAAGTACATCCACTCCATCAAGTGGAAGTCAAAGGCATAATTTTAAAACCACAAGCCAACGAGATACTTACTGGAGAACCGTGAGACGGTATGAACATGTGATCAGTTCCTGCAAGTGCTTTGGTCAAGGTATGCTCGTTTCTTTCTAGAATCAGGTGGAAGCTAAGGACCGTGCCCTAACTGGGGTGGTGCTCTGTTGAATGAAGGCCAGGTGCAGCCCGTCATTAATCCCGTGGGTGTCCTGGCTGGGTCTCCAAGGTCATGACCTGCATCTCTTTGCTGTGGCGGGCCAGCTACAGGGAACCGATGCCCTCCAAGTATAACCCTCAGCTCATGACTGACGCCTTGGTGTATAAATACCCCTACTCCCCCATCCCTTGGAGGAGAACACAGGGGCGTGTTCTGCAACAGCAGGGCTCCCCAGTCGGGCTGCACTTCAGTTACCCGCGTGGTGAGTTGCTGGACACCGATGGTACCCTAGATAGGCTGTCTTTCCTTCTCTCTTTCCTCCCAATGATTGTGGGGATCACCTCCCAAATAAACTTGAACTTGAATCCTTGCCTTAGGATATACCTCTAGGGGAAGCCCAACCGCAACACTATTTATGTTGGGAAAGTCTGGGAGCATCTCAGTGAGTTTCCAAATTAGCAAGAGCCCCATTCTGAAGAAGTGGTGGACACCCCAGTCCTCCCTCCTGCATTTAATGTCTCTCTGACAGTTTTCTCTCCTTCACGCCTCGCTGTGCCTGTTCTCCACGGGCATCTGACTGTGTGGCAGGGACTCCACTGTATGTCCCTTGGGTAGGAACTCAGGTTGTCTGTCACAGGTGCCAACTGCCTCTATTCCTGTCACCTCTCTGACATGCAATGGGGTCAGGAAGTCTGCGCTGGTTTTTCTGCATGTATGCCCTGCCTCTCAGTCCCCTGGTCTTAGTGACAGTGGTTGAGTCCACCAACACCCATGCAAGGGCTCAGCAGTGTCCGACGTGGGCCCTGTGACCTGTCAATCCACAAACGTCAGTCTCCTTCCTTCCTTTTTCTGCGACGGCAAGGCAGTAATTTCTAAGGACAATTTTCCAAGACTGATAACTAATGTAGGAATAAGTTTTTTCATCCAGTTGCTTGGATCACTCAAGGAACCAATATTTGATCACGCACTGGTCGTTATAGCATTATATCTGTGCTGTAGGCACCACAGGTTCTTGGAGGATGGAAACAAAAATCACAAAGTTTGCTTTTTTTTTTTTTCTTTAGGCTCCAGATAACTCCACCTCATACGCTGAGTAGCCTGATCTAAATTCATGAGCAAGTGATGATTGGGGGAAGATGTAAGATTTTCAGTGTCATATTTCAAATCAGATTTTTGAATTGTGAGTAGATATCAACTATGTGGGTTCTCATTTCCATACCAGCGACAGTTCGGTAAAATTTACGAACTTGGAACTTGCTTACTGGGAGAAATGAAAGCAGTTCTGTGTATCCTACAACCCAGCCAGGACTCTTGAAATGCCACCGATGACATACGGTTTCCTCTAGGGTGCGACGTGGTGGGTTCTTGCTCTTTTGTATATACTAACTCATTCTTCGCCACTTCCTACTGGCCATGCTCGCACCAGCTCCTTTACATAATGCCTTACAGTGCGAAACATCTAGAATCCATTACTATCTTCAAGACTATGAAAAAAGATGATATTTTATAGGTTTCACTTTTTTTTAAAATATCTGTAATTTAATTTCAAATACATAATTTAAACTTAACCTCAATGACATCATTTTAGAATTAAGTTTTTCTTTTCAAATAACTAAGTATATAAGATAACCAGACCATGTGCTGGCTTGGAATGCTTTTTTTTTATTTCAGAATATTGCGGGGGTACAAATGTTTAGGTTACATATATTGCCCTTGCACCACCCAAGTCAGAGCTGCAGGTGTGTCCATCCCCCAGACAGTGCACACCACACCCGTTAGGTGTGAATATACCCATCCCGTCCTGCCCCTCCCACCTGCCCAATACCCAATGGATGTCACTTCCATATGTGCATGTGTTGGTCAATTAGTACCAATTTGATGGTAAGTACATATGGTGCTTGTTTTTCCATTCTTGTGATACTTCACTTAGTAGAATGGGCTCCAGCTCCATCCAGGATAATACAAGAGGTGCTAGATCACCATTGTTATTGTGGCTGAGTAGAACTCCATGGTATACATATACCACATTTTATTCATCCACTCATGTATTTATGGGCACTTGGGTTGTTTCCACATCTTTGTGATTGTGAATTGTGCTGTTATAAACATTCTAGTGTAGATGTGTTCATTATAGAATGTCTTCTTTTCCTTTGGGTAGATACCCAGTAGTGGGATTACTGGACCAAATGGTAGTTCTACATTTAGCTCTTTGAGGTATCTCCATATTACTTTCCATAGAGGTTGTACTAATTTTCAGTCCCACCAGCAGTGTATGAGTGTTCCTATCTCTCTGCATCCATGCCAACATTTATTGTTTTGGGACTTTTTGATAAAGGCCATTCTCACTGGAGTTAAGTGATATCTCATTGCGGTTTTGATTTGCATTTTCCTGATGATTAGACATGTTGAGCATTTTTTCATATGTTTCTTGGCCATTAGTCTGCCTTCTTTTGAAAAGTTTCTGTTTATGTCCTTTGCCCACTTTTTAATGGGTGGTTTGATTTTTTTTCTTGTTGATTTTCCTGAGTTCTATATACATTCTTGTTATTGTCCGTTTATTGGATGTACAGCATGCAAATATTTTCTCCCATTCTGTAGGTTGTCTATTTGCTCTAATGATAGTTTCTTGCTCCTTGACAACAAAGACAATACTTGCTCTTGTTATATTACAGTAGTCAAGTTCACCTCTCACAGAGATTAAACTAAGACTGGAGACACCAAGGACACTTTGAGCACAGATGGGTTATGCTCACAGGTGCATTTGTACCATTTCTTTTCTTAACAAAAAATGCTTTTACCCCTTGGTTTTCTCACTAGTGTGTGTTATGAGGACACAGAACCTTCTTGCAATGTGCATCACCAATGACGGCATCCAGGACGTCAGCTCCCAGGGCACTAAGTTCTAGGAAGTAGAAGTAAGACTCAGTTTAAGCTTTTTACCAGTTAGTGATTTTTTTTCCAGAACTATGGGATATTTACTTAATGTAAATGTAGGAAATGATTCTATTTTCTCTCTCTCTTCATTTTTTTTTTTTTTTTTTTTTAGAGATGGGGTCTTGCTCTATCACCCAGGCTGGAGTGCAGTGCTGTGATCATAGCTCACTGTAACATCAAGCTCCTGGGCTCAAGTGATCCTCCTGCATCAGCCTCCCGAGGAGCTGGCACTACAGGTGTGTGCACCATGCCCAGCTAAGATTTTTGACATATAATAAGGATTACTGGAGATATGTGCTAGAGGAGATATACAAACCAACCTACATTTCTATTTTCTAATTAGATATGACCATATTGATAATGTACCCCTTAGTGTAATTATATAAGAAGTGCCTCTGTACACGTATATATAATATATATATTAATAGCTAGAAGTTAGCTCTGCCTTCTCAAACTTCCATAGCATTTATAGCTCTTTTATAACATTGTCCCATACCATTTAATACAATAGTTATTCATAGATACGACTTATTTTTCCTAGTAACACACAAAATCCTTAAAGACAGAGGTTGTCTTACATGATATATGTAACCCATACAGTATAAAATTCATAATCAGGCCCTACAGGGATTTCCTAAATAAATGGTTTTGTATCTCACCAAGAAGAACTCTCTCTTAGGCAAGGATATCCACTCTCACCACTTCTATTCAACATAGTTCTGAGAGTCTAGCCAGGGCAATTAGGCAAAAAAAAGAAATAAAGGGCATCCAGTCAGAAAGAAAGAAAGAAAATTATCTCTGTTCTCAGATGACATGATTTTATATGTTTAAAAAAAAAAATTCTAAAAATTCCACAGGGGGAAAAAGCCCTGTTAGAAAAAAATAAATGAATTCAGTAAAATAAGAGGATATACAAAATCATACAAAATCAACAAACAAAATCAAATGCAATCAATTGTATTTATATACACCAACGCTAAACTATAGAGAAAGGAAATTATGAAAACAATTCTATTTACAATAGCACCAAAAAGAATAAAATACTTATGAATGCATTTAACCAAAGAAGTGAAAGACTTGTACACTAAAAACTATAAAGCACTGATAAAAGAAATTGAAGCAGACACAAATTAATGGAAATACATCCCATGTTCATGTATTGAAAGAATTAATAGTGTTAAAATGACTATAATATCCAAAGAAATCTACAAATTCAATATAATCCTATCAAAATCCCAATGGCATTTTTAAAGAAATAGAAAAAGCAATCCTAAAATTCATATGGAGCCACAAAAGCCAAAGACTCCAAATAGCCAAAGCAATTTTGAGCAAGAAAAACAAAACTGGGGGCCTCACACTTCCTGATTTCAAAATATATTACAAAGCTACAGTAATCAAAACAGTATGATTCAGGCATAAAAACAAACATAGAGACCAATGGAACAGAATTGAGAGCCCAGAAATAAATCCACACGAATATAGTCAACTGATTTTTGATGCGTGCGAAGAATACCCAATGGGGAAAGAACAGTCTCTTAACTAAACAATGCTGAGAAAACTATTTAACAGATAGTCACATCTAAAAGAATGAAATTGGACCCTTATCTTACACCATACAGAAAATTAACTGAAAATGGATTTATGACTTAAAAGTGAAATCTGAAGCTATAAAACTCCTAGAAGAAAATATAGGGTAAAATCTTCTTGGCATAGTCTTGGCAATGATTTCTTGGATGTGACACTAAAAACAAGACAACAAGAGCAAAAATTGAAAAGTGAGACTACGTCAAACTAAAACATTCTGCACAGCTAAGGAAATAATCAACAGAGTGAAAAGACAGCCCAAAGAATAAGAGAAAATATTTGCAAACCATATATCTGGTAAGGGGCTATAAGAAACTTTTACAACTCAATAGGAAATAAATAAGTGAATAAATGCACACATACCTGTATATCTACATATTTAACCTGATTTAAAAATGGGCACAGGAGCTGAACAGCCATTTCTTCAGAGAAGACATATGAATGGCCAATAGGTATGTGAAAAGATGCTTAACGTCACTAATCATCAGGGAAATGAAAGTTAAAACTACGATTAGATATCATCTTACCCCTGTCAGTTACCCGTGAAAATATTAAATGGAAAATTCCAAAAGTAAACAATTCATCAGTTTTAAAGTATGCACCATTCTGAGTAGGGAGTGTGATGAAATCCCAGTCTGTCCTGCCCAGAACATGACTCGTCCCTTTGTCCAGCCTCCAGCGTATCCACGCTGTCCCCACGAGCTGCCTGTCAGTCACTAAGACACCGTCCTGGTTAACAGATCAGATCAACCGCCAGAGTGTCGCAGTCCTTTCATTGAAGCCACCCCTATGTTACCCAACAACAGCCTCAAAGCACAAGAGTAGTGACGCTGGCAGTTTGGACATGCCAAAGAGAAGCCATAAAGCGTTTCTTTTAAGTTTTTAAGGAAAAAAAAATCATACGGTGAGGTGGCTAAGTTCTACAGTAAGAACGAATCTTCTCTCTGTGAAATTGTGAAGAAGGAAAAAGAAATTCATGCTGGTTCTGCTGTCACACCTCGAACTGCAAAAGTGGAGGCCACAATGCGTGATACGTGCTCAGCTGAGATGGAAAAGGCATTGGATTTGCAGGTAGAAGACAGAGAGACGTGTTTCAACTGGCAGCATTCGGGCTTGGTACAATGCAAAGTTTCGGGCATCCACGGGGGTCTTGCACTGTATTAAGGAGGGATTACTATTTACACAAAAGAATTGAAATCAGGATCTTGAAGAGATACTTGCACTCCCACATTCATTGCAGCTTTGCTCACAATAGCCAAGATAGGACCACAGCCCAAATGCCATCAGCAAATGAATGGATAAAGAAATTGTGGTATATACATATAGAAATGGAATATTATTTAGCCTTAAAAAAGAAGAAAATCCTAGCTTTCACAACAACATGAATGACCTGAAAGAACTTATAGTAAATGAAATAGGTCAGTCCCAAAGGGACAAATACTGCGTGGTTCCTCTTACATGAGGCATCTAAAGTAACGTCAAGCATGTGAAGTGAACAGTAGCATGCCGGTCACCAGGGGAAGAGGGGTGAGATACAGGAAGTTGTTCGATGAGTATAAAGTTACAATTCTACAAGACGAGTGAGTTCTAGAGATCTGCTGGAAAACCTAGTGCCTGTAGTTCACAATAAAATATTGTGCACTTAAAAATTTTTAAGAGGGTAGATCTCATGTTAAGAGGTCTTAACAACAATCCCACAACACACAAACACAACACACACACACCCCCCCCACAAAGGGACACAAGGAAACTTTTGGACAGGATGAATATGTTTATTACCTGGAAATTTTAAAGCAAAAGAGACTTAGTTTTAAATACCAATACGAGTCACTTGGTGAGCACTTCAATTCTTTCGCGAGCTCTGGTCAAAGGAGGCTGGACTCGTGGTCTCCACCAGTAGGTTCACAAAATGAGACTGTGTGTAGCCGCGTAGCCCCACGTTGACTTGGAAATTGGCTGCAGAGTTCACAAGCCCCATTGTCTAAATTGTTCCCTGAGTGATCCTATCTTGTCTGGGGCAGGGACATTTCTTGCTGGAAAAACAACAGAATAAACATCAGCAGGACTTGAGCAAAATTCAAACTTTATCACAAAACCTACCAAAGACCAGTTTCCGAAATGAGTTTCAGATGGCTCAATTCATCTCCAGTAAGAAAGACTGAAAACTTCCAGACTTCAGATTTGTATCTTTGCTTTTAAATGGATTTATACTTCTCTAAAATCAAGGACCAAGTTAATTTCTATCTTTTCCTATCTGTTGATGGATCCTTGAACATTATAAGCTGCTTAATCATCCATGTGCTTAGGAAACTAATATCATCGTATTGTATATTCTTAGTAAAAGCTCAGTTTTTCCAGAGTTGTGTCAAAAGTTGAATTTATACAATAGGGATTTTTTTTTTAACATTTCAGTACAGACACAAAGAGTATAAGTGGGCTTTCTGAAAAGGAGAAAGCCAAACAGGTTACGGCCTAGTTCACAAGCAAACTGTCCAGAAAACATTCTAATTGGGGAAAACGGCCGTGAGGGTCAGACGCTCCCGGCGCACAGCTGCCCCTACAGCTGAACTCTTCCGTTCGCCTTCCTGTTTCTGACACTTGCAAAGAAGTAAACTGGAGTTCAGGGCACAGAATTTGAAAAGGCAAAAGGCAAGCGTTCTTCTGGGTGAGTTGAGCCTCGTCCTAGGAAGGACTCCCATTTGCAAAGGTAAAACTTCTAATTGGGGAGAGACAGGCAAGGCTGGGGGGCTGGTGACTTCTGGCAAAGCAAGCGTCGTCCCCACGGCGCCAGCAAAAAGGTGCACAAGGGAACCAACGATGTTTCTTTTTTTCTTCGTATTCTTTTGTTTTGTTTTGTTTTCAGAAATTGTGAATAGTCTGAAATTTTAAAAAAGAAATTGTGATGAAAAAGGAAATTACAGTTGTGCATGATTTGTAAAAAAAGGTGCTAAATGGAACTTCAGGCTTGGTTTTCTCTGGAAGTTTGAGCATCTTCTGAAATAGAGTTCGATAGCGCATGTGAGTTGAGCTGAATCCACGTCTATCCCTTGTCATTAGGAGCCTGAGTGATGTGACCTGGAACCCATGGCTTTCTGATGCTCCGGCCAAAGTAAACAAATCTTAGAAGGAAAATGAGCCTTCTTTGAGCACTCTGTTTTGGTAATTCTGAAAGACAGAAAACAGCTACGATGCACACAGAGGTGTGGGAAGAGATCCCCTTCGAGACCCCGTTGCTGCCCAGCTGGGAGTGTGGCCTCAGCTTCAGAGAGCCCCCCATGGGGTCACCCCTTCCTAGGTGGCCTGCATCTGGAGACTGAGCAAGGAAGGGGCACAATGGTGTGGCCGTCTCAGACCAGGTACCAGTGGAGATGCTCACTCCAGAGTCCCCACCGACGGGGCTGGGGGTTCTATCGGGCTGTTGGGGGGTTGATTGTTTTCCTCCACCCAGTGCTGATTTCTCCTCTTTTCTTCTCGGGTACTGGTCACCAAGGAGCAGCTCCACCCACAACTCAATCTCCACATCTGCTTCTAGAGGACCCGAGCCATTCACCTGGGCACTGGGATGGAGCGTTTCTTCCTCTGGTCTCAAATAGTCCATTAGGGCCCAAGAGCTAGCGCAGTGGTTCTTGACCACTTCTAGGTCACAGATGCTCTTGAGGAAACGAGGAAGGCTACATTTCTCCCCAGGAAAAAAGCACGTAGCACGTGCGATTTGGCCTGCAGTTTCATAGAATTTGGAGAAACTCTGGAACCCTTAGAGACATTGACCCCAGTGATTATATCTCCACCCTAAGCCTCCCTTGAATAATGTTCTGGTAAATTCCTTAGAGTCTGGGTGTTATTGGACTTACGTAATGGTAAACTGATTTTCCTCTTAAGGCAAGTGGCTGAGGGGTTGAGATACACCATGGTTCTCATCGGGAACCTAGAAGAGATGATGATTCTTAAATGTGGAAGATGAATTTTTAGCTTGGCTTAAGCGCCCTGTCCTTACATTAGAAATGCACTTAAGGTTTATCCCAGGGCCGGTGTCTGGGTGGCAAACAGAAAGCGCCGCCATTCTTTCCTGCCACTCACCCCTCAAACCCATTTTCCTGACTAGTGTTTCTTACTCCTCCATGAAATTTCAGGCAGATTGCATAGACTTTGGGGTCACTTCCAGGAAATATAAGTGAATAGTATTTTTTTTCAAGGATTTAAACACTCTAATATCAAAATGTCTTTATTTCACTAAGTCTAAAATTTCTCTCCTCCACTAGCTTGGGCTGGCTTTAGGATTAGAAACCTCCAGTAGGAGGGAGAATGGTCCGTTGTTTCCTATTCCTGGCTCAGCCTCCTTCCACACTCCTAGCGGTTGTCGTTGGCTCCTCGGGGTCAGGCACAGTGGAGAGGAGGATGTGGCTTGGCTGGTGCAGTTGTGACCTGAGCTGGGGCACCGTGGGTGTGGTGGATGCTCTGAGGGGTGTCCCTGAGGCTCCCCTACACGCTCCCCTGCTGGGAGCTCCAACTGCGTTTCCCTCGATAGAAGCTGTACCTCCCCCACCTGCTTTCAACAACCCTAGGCTTCTTGCCGTCCACCCATCTGCTGAGTCACTTTGCCTGCCTCCTTTGTAGGTTGGAAGTCACCTTCAAAATAGCTCACTGCCTTGAATCCATATCTGGTCACTCCCCCCCTCTCACCCCCGGCACACGTTGGGCCCATCGCCACTGATGAAGGCGCAGGTGCAGGCACAGGTGCGTGCGTGCAGCCCTCATTCCCCTCGCCCTGCCACCAGGGGGCGCCCGACACAGCCTTTGCCGTCCTCAGGAGTGAGTCGGACACGCCCATGCCCGCATCCCTCCAACTCCCTGACTCATGTCAAGTTTCACAGATGTTCTCTCAAAGGCACACCAGCCCTCTCGTGCTCCAGAGACACCCTCCCTTTCCAGTCTCCTCAACCCCCGTGATAAACTATCTGCCTTTTCTTTTGTAACCTGCTGGGAGAGGGCAGGTCAATGCCGCGGAACCAGTAGACAATGTCTCTGCCTGTCCTGACAACGGAATAGCTTCCATTGCAATGTCCTGTGACAACGCTATGATTTAGTCTTCAGGGAAAAATCCGTCTATACCCTTTAGTTCCCTCCGAACTGTGAGCTACGTGGGCATCAGGACAAGACTCCCGCTACATTAGAAATATTGGCACATATGAATAGAACTATGCAATTGTGCGCATCTATTACCTATTTGGGGCTGATTAGGAATATTTTGTAATAGTAAAGGAATTTTTCCATCTGGGCCAAGACCCGAGAGAGAATATACGCTAGGAAAATATCCATTCAACGGGCTGAAATGTCCAGAGCAGCAGAACGATTGTCTCTTTGAAATACGCCCGACATCCCGAAGTCGGCTGCCTGTGTCGGCTGACAGGCAGCTGCAGGGAACCTATTTTTGGAAAGCCTAAAATCATAGAATTTCAAACTTCCAACGGAAGCCTGAGTTATCTATAAAAGATGTTTTAGGGAAAGGAGTAGAAATTTTTAAGCCCTAACTTTTTAATAAGCCATAACAGTTCCGAGTGTCGCAGACACACAGCCCAGGGACACTCACCTTCGAAAAGTCCTAGATGGACAGATATCATTTCTACAAATGAAGAAAAATGCAATAGAAAGGTGTTGCAAAAATACCAAAACTGGCCACGTCTCTACCTCACGACCTGAAGCCTTGTGGACCTGGAAGGTGATTTGAAGATAAAGTTCCAGATTCTACAGACCCTGTAAGTGCTGGGCTGATTAGAAAGAAAGTTAGGTGCTCACACAGTGAAAGGTGTCATTGTGAGAAATTTAGAAAGGAATGTAGTTTTATTAACCTGATAGACCTTTATACATCAACCATTGACAAAAAGGGGTGTCACTGAACTCCATGGAAAGATAAAAAATTATTTGGAATTCATATTTATATTGCTATTTAAATCCATATTTATAAAAGCAAAGCTATATATTTATATATATAGTTTTTTCTCAATTTTAATTTTTTCCAGTGGGATTATTACCCTTCATTATCAAATGGTTGATAATTAAGCATTTGCAATGTGATTTGTGAGCTAACAGTTATTAGAGCTTTGAGTGGCATGAAAAGGGGTTAGGAACCCTTCAAGACCAGGCAGATGGCGGAATCCGCTGTCTCCCTTTTAGACAGGTCTCAAGAGAAATGACCCAACTCCGTAGTTCTCAGCAGGGGCCGTCCTTACCCTAGGAAGCATTTTGAAAATTGGTGGGGCCACTCCTCGTCACAATGACTGGAAACACTCAGGTGGGCTCGGAGATGCTGTAATAGATGCCCTGCAATGGGAAAGACACTTCTGCAAATCCTTCGTGACTTTGTCATGTTGTCACTGACATTGAAATGGTAAGAGCTTTAGAAACCGTTGATAATTATCAGAGCTTAGATGAAACTCAGATATATGTATAAACACAAAGTATGTTTTGCATGGTTTTAATATACATGGAATTTCCGGAAATGCAAATTCAGTGGGAGGATTGTACTGTGATTTTTTTTTTTTTTTTTTGGATTTTACCAAGCGGTTTTTTGTTTAACCATTTTAGAAAACCATATCACCAGTGGCAATGCTAGCCATGATCATTTGAGTTGCCAATACAATATTTCTCTATGAGTTGGCATTTGTACCACTTACACACACAGCGATTCTACCTATAGATGCAAGCGTCTGACCCCTTCTTGTCATCTTCTAGAGTAGGCACACCTGACCATGCACACATTCAAATATGTATTATTTTGTCTTAATTCCTCTCCTTTGACATAAGTTGTATTACAGTAAGGGCTTTAAATTGATTTTTTAAGTGATATTATTGAAAGAAATAAGGTACAACCTAGCTTTGGGTACATATAAAATTCATCTTAAGATAATTCAAAGGGATGTTATAAAATATTTGTTGTAAATGGGGGTCTAATAGGTAGCAAACCGCTGCCTTAATTGAAACATTGTGACACATTTTTTTTAAGTCCTGATTTGTACAAAGTCTTCTCTATATATGTTCGATATATATGTTTATTATAACACGATTGTTAATTGTGTTCAAATCTTTTTATATCCCTACTGATTTTTTTTGTCTACTTGAGAGGTAAGTTAAAGACTCTAATATTATGGTGGATTTATCCATTACTAGTTACAACTACAGATTTGTTAATTTTTGCTTTATAGATTTTGAAGTTTTGTTATTCGGTGCCTACAAATTTATAACTGACATATTCATTTCATGAAAAGAAATTTTGTCATTATATAGTGACTCTTTTTTTCTGTCTTAAAGTCTATTTTATTTTATTTTTAATTGATATGTAATAGTTGTACATATAAATGCACATATACAAACACACATACATACATGCACATATACAGACACATGTATACACACATGCACATGCACGTGCACATACACACACATTCACACACATACATACTCATACACACATACACACATACACATACAGACTCATACATATACACACATATGTGCACATGCACATATACATGCATACACATGCATGCACATATACAGACACATGTATACATACATGCACATATATACACATACCTATACACACACGTACACACACACCAAATTTGCTCCATGATGTCCAGGTACAAGCAACATCACCCTTACTGATTTTTCTAAATCACAGAAATCTCAACCCTGACCCCTCTCCGCAAGGCCCTCCTGCACAGGACCAGACAGGAAATGCCTCTGACTTTGCTGGCCAATAGAACCTTAGTTATGGACACTGGAATCTGAATGTCATATCATTTTCACATATCATTCTTCTCCTTTTTCACCCAACCATTTAAAAATGTAAAAAACCCTTCTTAGCTCATGGGCTGCCCAGAAACAGGTGCCAGATCAGACCCGGCCCGTGGACCCGTTACCCATAGGACGGCCACGACAGCCCTGTGAGGGGAGTGATATTAAACCTTTCCCTTAGTGAATGAAGGAACTGAGGCGTGGCGATGCTGTGTGACTTCCTGAGGTCACACTGCCGAGAATGTGGGAACAGCTGGGGACAGGTGGGTCTGATTCCGGAGCCTCACACCTAATGCTGTGGCGGGTCACTTCTGGCTACTTCAAATGAGGTGTGAGTGTCAAATAACTCAGCCCTCGGCACATGGCATCATTAAGGATATGAAATTCTCTTCCCAGAGCTTTGCTTTAATCCTGAAGCCTCCAAAGGGTCCCACGACTGAACTTGCTAGTGAGGAAGGCAGTTTTTCGGACTGTCATGAACGTGGGCTGTGACAGTGAGCTTTGTCTTCACAGACCCCAGGTTCGGAAGACGCCATCGTTGCAAGTATTCACTTATTTACTCACATTCTACAATGTTCCTAAAGGGTTTCAGGTAACTAAGGGCACTGAAGAAGTGAAAACTGGGTGATGTGAAATCTTGAAATATCAACCGTAAGTCCGGGGCATGCTCCTGCAGGGTTACTAATTTGATTTCTCTCTCTTTCCAACACTTAAGCAAGAAAAATAATTCACTAGTGGAAAGAGCCAAAGGTGGGCTTGTCAGCCTCTCAGTCACGCGCCTCTAGTTTCTGACAACATGTGGACAACTCCGTTCCACAGACACTTTCTAATCATTGCTCTGTGCTCTTCTTGTGATAGCAAATTATTTGAGAAATACAAAAAATTACTGGACACAATTCTTATGGTCGGGGCACTTATAACCACTGAAGAAATCAGTTCTAGATGAATCCATTACTTAAGAAATGTCATTGCAGCTGTGTTTGCTTCTGACTTTAGTTCTCAGAACAAACCCGGTAGTGAGTGACCTGCCCCAGGACCTTTGCACGTGCTTGTGCTCGCCTGCTCAGAACGATCGTTCCCTTTGCATGGTTGGCTATTTCTCATGGCCTAGACCATGGCTTGATAAACCCTTTCTGACCATTCGTATAAGGAGTTTCTCTTCTGTTGGTCTCTTTCACTGTGTTCTGTTTCCCTCATAAAACTGTTCATAATCTGTAATTTTGATGTATTAATTACATAATTATAATATATGATTTGTTTGTGGTTTACAACATCTTTATCAGTCTCCTGCTCTCAACCGGAAGCTTTAAGGAGACCACTGTTTCCCTGACACTTGCATGAGGCCTGGCACATAGTTGGTGCACAATACATGTATATAGGATGCACACATGATTGAGTGAATGAACAGAGATGAGGCCGGAGGGGGCCACATGGGTGGGCCTCAGACCCTCTCTCATCTTAGCTCCAACCAGAGCACGTCAGCCTTTGGTAGTTTTGCATTTGGGAATTCATGTCATTTTCATTGTGATTTCTAAAAACAACCACCAAAAAAAGGCAACCAATCAAAAGAACGGAAAGGTAGCTGGTCTTGCTAAACTGGAGTTTATTTTGCAGAATTGTGAAAGACAAGGTTGGTGGGATCTGAGCGTAGACTGACGGGAAAGCGATAGCGATGAAATTGGTGTGCTGTTGGCACAAAGACGGACGAGGAGACCAGGGAGCAGAGTGGAGAGTTCAGAAGCAGGCCATAGCCAGGCAGTCATGTCATTAACAACGGCACCACGGCGATTCAGTAGGGAAAGGACAGTCTCTTCAACAAGTGGTGTGGGGTCATCGGATGGCTTTTCCTAAAGACAGGAAACAGCTTCCTTGGGCACATGCCTCTCATATTCAAGCCGGCCGCCTCCTTTATCTAACTCCCGCACACCACACCAATATCCCCCTGCCCTAAAGCATCGCAGGACCAGACACCCGGGATGGGCCACCCCATAGCCCAAAGCCACCAGAACTGTTCACACTGGCCAACCCTGAGCTGTTGACTCCGCCCTCCCTGCCTTCCCCGGGAACCCTGGTAAAGATTGCAGCCCAGGTTTCCAGACACTCCTGCTGCCCTCCTGCCCAAATCTGCTGTCCCCCACGGGTCCCCCAAGGGGATGATGTGCCACATCCCCTTCTCCTGGAACTGTGAGTAGCAAACTCTTCTTCCAATGGCATTGGCCTTTCTGTGCTATCACTCAGTCACCTCCATAAATTAAAATCCCTCTGGTACAAATGAGGCCTGTGCCTGCTCAGCAATGTCATTCTTAGAGAAATGAGTTCATTCGTCCACCAAGAGCACACACTAGAATGCTCACACCACTTTACTCGTAATAGCCGCAAACCCAAAACAACCCAAACGTCCATCAAGAAGTGAATGGATAAATCACAGCATATTACACAATGGAATATTATAAAGCAATAAAAAAGAATGCCAAAAACAATACCGTGGATGACTCTTACGGGCACTCTGTGGACCAAATACAAAATAGAGCATAGTGTGCCAGGCACAAGACAGTCTGTAGCGTGCAGTCCCACCCGCGTAGAAAGTGAGACATGCAAGGCCGATCTGTGTTCGTGTAAATCACATTAGCAGTTACCTACAGGGTGAGGCGTTGACCAGATAGAAGCCGAGGGAGACGTACTTGTGGGTTCAGGGGATGTTCTAAATTTTTTGGTGGGGTGGTAGTTACACACACGCACACACAATGTACACTTGCTGTTAGTATATGTCAGTGTATGTATATGTTACGCCTCAGTAAAAAAAGGCTTTTTTAAGGAAAGGATAAACTCAAGGTTTTAAAAATAAAAGTTATGCTCCTGGATGCTTGGATGCAGAAGTTGATAGACAGGGAAAGAGAAAAGGGGACTGCGAAACTCCAGGACTGGGAAGAGTCGTGCCCCTGAGGGACACAGGCACAACGAGGACAGGGCTGGGAAGCTGACTTCCACCGTTTGGGACATTTTGATTTTGAGATAGCGGGAGGGCCCCCGGGTAGAAACGCCCCGTACACGGGTGGAGACCCAGGCTTCAGCACGCAGTAGGTAAAGTCTTACACACTGACGGTCTCCAGGGGAAAGAAGGTTAATGAAACTCACATGCAAGACCCGTCCTCAAACCATGTCCACGACTGGGAAAGAAACCAAACTCCGGCCAGGAGGGCAGGTGATGTTTGCGAAGGCGAAGGGTCTTGGACAGAGAAGCAGAAATGGAGGGTGACTTTGACAAGGGAGGATCCTGGCTCCTTCCTTTCCTTCTTTGCAATACTCGTGGGTCCCCATTTATCAAAGTCCTCGCATCTGGGGAGTGTTGGGGTGCATTTCCAGACCCCAAGAAAAGTAAGGTCCAAAGCAGTCCTTCCTCACTCAGACCCCCACTCATCCCCCTTCATTTGTTCTGAATTCCCTGTATTCAAACTAAGTCATGAAAGTTTAAAAAAAAAAAATGGGGCTGTATTCACTCTTCTGTTCTAGCCAAGGGATGGGCTGAAAGGTCATTTCAAATAATTATCGCCCTGATAGCTGAGCAGATGGCAATCACCAAAGCGAGCCCCACCACGCGGCATCCCTGCGGCTGATTCACCTTCATGCCTGGACAATTTGCTCTAACTAGATTATATTTCATGAACGCCATTTATATTCTTCACTTTTCCAGGTGCCCGAGAAACTGAATTTCTAAAGGATTTTTATTCCACAAGAGGCTATTCCTAGCAAAGCTATGAAAGTGGGCCTGGATCCAGAGATCTAACGTTGATCACTTGAGACATCACAACTGTCCCCAAGCTCGTCTTTTTCATTCCTGCCTCTGTGTCCTTTCTCGAGCTGTGCCCATCACCTGCAGCCTCCTTCCTACCTGTGCTGCGAAGCTCTTCTCTGATGGTACTCTGCGTGTGTGTGTGTGTGTGTGTGTGTGTCATATGCTATGTATATTAATATAGGACTACCATGGTAGTAGTGCTATGTATAGACTAGGTCTTCAATCTTTCTCCATTTTTTAATGAATCACATCCAAAGAAGAGAGAAGCAACACAGTTGCAGTCAACATTTTTCTTACTTTGTCATCCTAGCAACCATTTCCCTCCTCTTTTACTACCCTTTTGTTTGGTCCTTTTAGTAAAAATTCTAAAGGAGCTGCCTACACTATGAAAATCTACCTCTCTCCGGGAAGCCAATCACCCGGGATGGCAGGTGCTACCTCTGTGAATGGGTCATTACTTTTAGGAGGAGGTATGAATAGCCCATTTACTTTGAAGAAATTAGAGGAGAGTACGGAGGCAACAACATATAATCACTTAATTTGGAGCAGATTTAGGCCTGAATATAAGCACCTTTGATTTAAAGCAGAAAAAGCAATTAAAGGCAGTTGGCAGAATGTTCTTTCAAATCAATGAAGTCATTCAATCAGTCCATAAAAAACGACTAGCTTTTGAAAGTATAATTTAATCCCAAGCAAGGAGAGAGGGGAAAAAATGGCAAAGATTGGCATCCATGAGCAGGAAAAACAAAATGCAACAATAGACCATTTAGGAATTTCCATGATTTCATTGGTTTTCTAGTTCCATTTTGTTTTTCAATCATTCTACTTCTCCAATACATTGGCAAATTGGTCAGTCATCTTACACACCCAGCATCTTAACCCCTCCTAGCATTTGACAAGTCTTCACCTTCTTGGGGGGCAGGGGTGGGTGGGGAGGAGCAAACACTGTCCACACTGCCAGGACTGAAGATGAGGGATACTGACTTTCCCAGCCTCCCTTGCAGCTCAAGCTCGGACACGTGACCTGCCCCCACCAATCAGAATCCGCCTGTGTTGATGCCCAAGCTGGTGATCTCAGAAGCAAGGGACAGGGGCCTCTGCCCAAGCAACCTGACCAGAACCAGAACCAGAAATTTAGGGGAATTTCTCTAACACGAAAATGCTAGCTATCTGGGAGAGGGAACATCAGTCAAAGAGAGAAGGATGGTGGGAAGCGGCTGAAAGACAACACCAATGTTATATAAATGTCACAATTTTGCTCGGAGGCAAATGAGTTCAACTTGTAGCAAAAAGGGTCTCAGATAGGGTCAGTCCTGAGAAAAATTAGAAATTTGCTTTCAGTGTAACTCTCCCTTCATTCCCCTGTTATCTCCCCAAACTGCCCTGGTTGTCTGACTCGCGCTCAGAGACCCGATGCCCCCTGAGCGCTGCCGCCCCTCCCAAGTCCCCCAACCTCCTTTGCAGGACCATTCTTCTCCCCCTGTGCAAAGCCGAGCGCTCTGTTTGTAACTCCGTTATCACTGTGCAGTGTCGTGTTACAATGAGGCCAAGGTGCCTTATCTGAAACCCTTGGGGCCAGATGTGTTTTGGAATTCAGAATTTTGCAGCTTTGGAAAAGATGACGCACCGCATCTGCTCCGTATTGCATTACAAACCCTGAAGGATCTGGGGCAGCACCCTGTGATCAAAGCCATTAATATTTCTGCCGCAAAATCCATGAATATTCAGACTAAGTGGGGAAAATAATGATTATAAATAGTCTCTCATGGATTCAGGTCAGGTTTTGCAGCAGCAAAAGAGCTCCAAACAAACTTTCATCAGAACTCTGGCTCTTCAAAAAAAAAAAAATCTTTCAATTCGCAGAACTTTCGAATTTTGGAGTTGCATGTAAGGATTGTGGACCTCTATTTACATATCTTTCAACCCCACCTGACTGGAGTGGCTCCCTAACCATCCATAAAATCTCAGGTCTTGCTACAAGGTCTGACTAAATAAATGATGAATGAAGCAAAGAAGGAAGCGTTGAAGAATCAAAGTGGATGCCTTCCTAGGAGCAACTGGCTAATGTGATAAACTAATACAGGGTGGGCAAACTTTTTCAGTAAAGGGCCATATGCTAGTTCTCAGCTTTGCAGTCCAGATAGTCTCTGTTGCAATACTTACTTCTGCCACTGTAGTGCAAAAGTAAATGAACAGGTATGGCTGTGTTCCAATAAAACTTTATTTACAATAACAGGAAGAGGGCCAGAGTTGGCCCACAAGCCATGTTTTCCAACCCCTAAACTAATCCAGACAGATGCCTTATTTGGTGATCCGGATTCATTCAGCAAACACTTAAACAGGGCTTCTCTGATGAGCTGGGCACTGTTCTTGGTGAAAGTTAGCAGTGACTAAACCACAAATATCTGCCCTGATAAGCTTACATTCTAGCTTATTGTAGAAATTAGATTAAATTCTTCAAATCATACCAACTCTCTCCTTCTCTTTGCTTTTATCAAAGTGGGCCTGTGCAAACTCCATTTTGTAAAACACTATACAAACTTATTGCAAGAATATGTAATTTAGGCCGGGCGCGGTGGCTCACGCCTGTAATCCTAGCACTCTGGGAGGCCGAGGCGGGCGGATCGCTCGAGGTCAGGAGTTCAAGACCAGCCTGAGCAAGAGCGAGACCCCGTCTCTACTAAAAATAGAAAGAAATTATCTGGCCAACTAAAAATATATATAGAAAAAATTAGCCGGGCATGGTGGCACATTCCTGTAGTCCCAGCTACTCGGGAGGCTGAGGCAGTAGGATCGCTTGAGCCCAGGAGTTTGAGGTTGCTATGAGCTAGGCTGACGCCACGGCACTCTAGCCCGGGTAACAGAGCAAGACTCTGTCTCAAAAAAAAAAAAAAAAAAAATATGTAATTTAGAGATTGACAATGTCTCATAATCTCTAATGTGTCCCCAGCCCACTATTCAGAGATAACCAATATCTCTGGTTAGACAGCAGCTTGGTGCATAAACCTTTAGATACTTTTTTCCTTTGTATTCACTTCCAAATATGTAATATCTTCCCCAAATTGGAGCATACTACACATACACCTAACTCTGTCTTTTAGACATCTTTTCATGTCAATGCATGTAAATTCATCCTCATTCTTTTTCATTTATTTATAGTATTTCACAGAATGTATGTGATATAAATAATTGCTGATTATTGAGAAACTGGGTAATTTCTAATTTCACTATTAGAGGTAACACTATCATCTTGTGCTCAGATTGTGGTTTGGAAACACTGTACTCTAACAAAAGAACTAAGGCTCCTTGGAGAAATGGCTGATTTTAGGACTAGGGCAGAGAAGATAAAGAGCTAAATGCAGAATTTCTAGGAAAGCTGGCCTCCAAAATACACAGTACAAATTTTAGAGTCCTAATATATCCAAGAGTGTTTGTTTCCCCAAATCACCCTCACACCAAAGATTGTCACTTTGTTATATCATTGCCAAACTGAAAGGCAAAAGTTCTCATATTTATTTTAATTTCTAATTACTTATTTAAAAGAAAAATGAGAATGTTTTTATAATCATTGAACTTTTTACTTCCACCCTTGTGAATTTCATGTTTCTATGCACTGCTGTTTAAAAACGGGGCTATTTCCTTTTTCTTCTGGGTTTTGAAAGAGTTCTTATTTTAGGAAAAATAGCTCTTTGTGTTGCAACTATTTCTTCCAAAATTGTTAATTTTTTAAATGAAGTTTGTTACCTTACAAAATATTTTAATTTTTGTGACGTCAAATGTATCAGTCTGTTTCTTTATCACATCTGGTTTTGTCCAGTGGTCAGCACACTTTTTATGTAAAGGGTCAAACGGTAAACACTTTAAGCTTTGAGAGCCATATGTCTCTATTGCTATTACTCAACACCGCCCGTGTACTGCGAAAGCAGACAAAACATGCAAATGAACCAGGGGTGGCTGTGTGCCAATAAAACTTTATTTACAAAGACAGGCAGCAGGCAAATTAGTCCCATGGGCCGTAGCTTGCTGATACATTATTTAGTCCATATGTCTTTGACCTTTCTAAGAGCTCTTCAATGCTGAAATTATTTTTTTAAAGATTCACCAACAATTCCATCTATAACTTCTTTTGGATTTTATTTTTTGAAATAAATTTTATTGTGTATATTTCAGGCTTAAACATGGTGTGATGGGATACGTATAGATAGCAAAATGATTACTGTAGTGAAGCAGATTAACATGTCTATCTTCTCCCATACAAGAGTAGCTAAAATCTAGTTATTTAACAAAAATCCCTAATACAATTCGATTTTAACTCCAGCCTTCATGCTGTGCATGAGACATCTAGACTTGTTCCTTGACGTCTGCTACATTGTATTCTTTGACCTGCGTCTCCCCGTTCCCTCTCTCCTCTGCTCTCCTCTCCCAGAAACACTTTCATTCTCTCTCTCTGCATATTTGACCTTTTGTTGTTCCTGTCCTTTAGATTCTACATATAAGTGAAATCACGCAATATTTTGCTTTCTGTGTCTGGCGTATTTCACTTAGCATAATGACCCAGGCATCATGAATACTTAGGAAATCAGTATGGAGGTTACTAAAGAAATTAAAACCAGAACCACCATATGACCCAAAAATCCCTCTTCTGGGTATATACCCAAAGGAGATGTTTTTGTTTTTATGCAGAAAATTTCTATTCAGAATTATTTTATTTTCACTTGTGTGCTTTATTTTTCTCCCAGATTTATTAAGGTATAATTGACAAATAAACATTGTATATATTTATGGTATACAATGTCATGTTGTGGTATGTGTATACATTGTGGAATTATTAAATCAAGCTAATTAACATTCATTATCTCACATATTTTTGTGTGTGTGGTAAGAATATTTAAGATCTACTCTCTTAGCAATTTTTAAGTACACAATATATTTTTATTAACTATAGTCACTATGCTGTATAATAGATCCCCAGAATTTATTCCTCCTGTCTGAGACTTTGTACGCTTTGACCAACATCTCCCATCCCCTCCCACCCGCCCCTGGCAACCACCGTTCTACTCTGCTTCTATGAGTGTGACTTTTTTAGGTTCCATATATAAGAGAGATCATGCAATATTTGTCTTTCTATGCCTGGCTTCTTTCTTCTTAGTATATTGTCCTCCAAGGTCATCCATGTTGTTGCAAGTGACAGGATTTCCTTCTTTTTCTTAAGGCTGAGTGGTATTCCATATATCTGAAGGAAATTAAATCAGTATGTCAAGATGTCAGCACTCTCATGTTCATTGTAGCACTATTCACAATAGCCAAGATATGGAATCAACCTAAGTGTCCATCAATGGATGAATGGATGAAGAAAATGTTATATATACATATACATAATATATATATAAAACATTTATATATGTATGCAATGGAATTTAGTTTGATAAAAAGACTATGGTCAAATCCAATTTGATATCATTGTTATAAAAATGGCTTGTCAATTTACCTAACATGATATGTTAGATAATCCTATGTTTTGCCTTTGATTTGCAAGCCAATGCCACACGACCATTCACCGGCTTTCCATGTACACGTGGGCCTATTCCAGGATTCTCAATCTCTTCCTTGATCTTCCTATTGCCACAGCCTTAACCATTGTAATGAGGGGGGCTCGGTAATGTGTTTGAGTGTCCCTGAGACTAATTCACCTTTGTCCTGAGGACTGCACAATTAGAGATGCCTCCCAACCCAAGATCTCTACCCCGCTCTCTCAATGAGAGTTGGAAATTATAAGATGCCAAATCAGGAGACTAAGATACAGAGTCCAGCTGCATCCGTTGGGGGTTTGCTCGGGAAAATAGAAACCGATTCAGACATTTCCAGCTTGAACGGATTTAATACAAAAAAGTGGGAGACCTAAGAATAGCATGAAAAGGGAAGAAGGAGGGAAGTTGGAGAAGCTGGTGCTAGTTCAGGAAGTTCGGAAACAACTGCCGGTGGGCTCAGCTGTTTTCACTTCCCCCGCCACGGGAAAGGAGCGGGTACGTGCTCCAGGTGGCACAAGACGGCAGGACGCCGTCAGCCTGGGCTCCTGGCTGGGTACAGACACCTCCCGATGACTCTCCACGGACGTCCAGCGTGAGTAAGAAATGAACTTTTGTTGGATTAAGCACCTGAGATTTGGGGGTGTTACCAAGTCCGTGTTATAGAGCAGCTTTTCCTGACTCACACCGTATATTTTAAGTAAAAAAGGCAAGAAAGGGAGGAATTCTCCCTCTCTCTCTCTCTTTCTCTCTCTCTCCCTCTCTACACACACACACACACACACACACACACCCCTCTATATTTTAAACCAGTAACTAATTACAAATGGTCACCCATGGGGTCAGGAAAGGACAGGGAACAGGGGTGGAATCTCAACTTCCCTGAATATGGTTTCTTACACAGTTTTGACATTGGAACCATGTAATTCTTTTAAATATTTTTAAAAATTAAATTAAAACAAGCAAATCCCTAAATATTTGAACTAACCTGGAATCAGTGGCCCTAACTGTGTATAAAATTGATAACATAAGCACATTTTTAAAAAAAAAAAAAAAAGAATTATTTCCTACAAATTTAGAATACACTGTTTTGACCATACTTCCTTAAGGAGACATAGTCTGGGCACAAAAATAAAATAAAATTGCAAGGAAATTTTCAACCACATTCAGTTTGCTTTAGTGTTAACTCATATCAATATTGTTATCGTGAGTCATACTGATTTTATTATAGGTGAAACAAGACTTTCACTACATATGTGTATGTGTGTGTGTGTGTGTGTGTGTGTGTATATATAAAAATTTTTTATTTATTTATTTATTTTTGAGACAGAGTCTTGCTCTGTCGCCCAGGCTAGAGTACTATGGTGTCAGCCTAGCTCACAGCAACCTCAAACTCCTGGGCTCAAGTGATCCTCCTGCCTCAGCACCCCCGCAACCCCCCGAGTAGTGGGGACTACAGGCACGTACCACCATGCCCGGCTAATTTTTTTCTATTTTTAGTAAAGATGGGGGTCTCACTCTTGCTCAGGCTGGTCTCTAACTCCTGAACTCAAGTGGTCTTCCCCCCACAGCCTCCCAGAATGCTAGAATTACGAGCATGAGCCACTGCCCCTGCCCAAGACTTTCACTATAAAAGAAAAGAAATATAAAATGTAGAAAGTTAAGCAAATTTCCTGGATTTTTTAAAAAAGTATTTAATGTTTAAATTTAATTTTATTTAAATTTAAATGCTTAATATTAAATTTAAAAATAAAATATTAAATATTGAATATTTAAACTTGAATTCTCAGAATAACTCATAATTTTTTAAGACATATGTTTCCACCAAAAAGACACAGAAGCAAGGACAGCCAGGGTGTCCCGGGTGGACCACTACAGGTGCAATGAGCACATAGTCACCCATACTTCGGTATCTAAATACCATCCTCCTTCAGAAGGAACCAGCACTCCTTGTAGAAGTGGCTGATCCAAGGTCTGAGACCGAAGGGCGTGTGGCAAGCCTGATGCATTCTGGTTTTGCTCCAAAGCCAAGGTCATTGTCAAAGATTAATGTGATGACTTCAAAAGGACAAAGAGTACAGTTTGAAGGGCTCCTACTGCACATTTTTTGGCTCTTCTTAAACTTCCATTTCTTCTCTAACCCACAAGTTACTTAGCAGTGTGCTCTTCAGTTCCCAACTCGTGAGCATTTTTAAATTTGTCTTTTTGTGTTGACTTCTAACTTAATAGCCATGTGATCAGAGAACAACGGCCGTGTGAAAACCATTCTGTAAGACGTATTGTGGCTCCGTGTGGCCGGGCAACGACGGGCTGATGCGTGTGGGTGCCCTGGGTGTTCTCGGCGTCTCGGGCTCTGAGCGCAGAATTCCACGTGGGGCCATTCGGTCAATGCTGTGACTTGTGCAGATCTCCCACGTCCTTGCTCGGTTTTTTGTCTGATTGGCTTATCAACAATTGAAAGAATTGTAAGAGTGGATTTGTCAATGTCCCTGCGGGTCTGTCGCTTTTTAGCTTCATCTACTTAGGGATGTTTTACCCAGCACACCCGTGTTTAGAATGGCTGCATTTTCTCGCTCAATGGAACCTCTCACCATTACACAGGGACCAGCTCCACGCCTTGTAATGATGTTTGTCTTAAAGTCACTTTGTCTAATGCTTACCTGAGTACAGCTGTCTTCTCGGTAGTGTGTTGCTAAGGGTCTTTTTCTCCATCCTTTTATTTTCAGCCTTTGTGTGCCTTACGCTATAGATATATGTGCCTCTTAAAACAAGAGACGGGGATGGAAAAGGGTAGTTGGGATAGTAGCCACTTCCCCCTGCCCCCAGAGAAAGCTATACAATCACTGGCTTCTAGACGTGGCTTGGATTTAGGGACAGGTTTGTTTCCTGCCCCCACCCACTTTATGGTTTCCTGAATGGGATCAGAGAAGCCAGATGGGGGCGCGCAAGTGTCACTTAGAAGAACCGAGGAGTATGTTCGTCAGACACTGTGTAGAGAAAGCAGCCACCCTCAGGTCTCCTCTCTCCTCTTCTCTTGCTATATTTGGTCTTTGTTTTAGTGACCTTAACTTTCCATGAGGTTAGAAACAGGACGTGGAGACCACAGACTGAAGGGGGCCTGCGGGGAGAGGGAGAACTGAGCAACCACTCCATGGGGAAGGCCACCCCATGGGGGCAGAAAGCGCCCTCTTCCCAGGCCCAATTAATCCAGCACAGGTCTATGAAACAGTGTCCCCATTCAAGTTACTTTATGAGTTCGTTATTTGCATGTAATACCATTTTTCTTCTAAATCAGAAGAAAATCGGTTTAGAACAAAACTCATATGCCCGCAGGAACAAAGCAGGGGAGGCAGGTGGGTGAAGGACCCAGCCTTGGTCACTGGGAGCAGGGGGGAGTTTGGTGAACAGGGTAGCACTGGTCCCATCTGCAGGCTGCCAGTGTCCAGCCCGTGGAATTTCCCAGCAGTTTGGAGGTGTCTCATGATGGAGATCAGCGCCTGCTTTGTTGAAATCAATCACTGTTGTAGGGATGGTGAGCTGGGAGGAGATATTAAATGCATTAGGTTTGCAGAGCAAGTCAGAGTCAAAGCCTCGGGCGAGATGCTATTACACCTTCTGTCCCGTTTATTTTCTGCACATGTAGAGCTCTTCCTCTGGTGGGCTGGAGGTTAACACAGGGAAAGAAGGGACTTCCTCACGGACATGGGGTTGAAAGGACCAAAATTCAAAGTGTTTGAGTCGCAAGCACAACAAGCTTTTAAAACCAACTTATAAACTTGAAAAAGCCTCCGGCATCAAGAGAAAAGACTCAGATTCATTTCACGTCTCAACTGTGACATGACTAAGCAAAATACTTAATTTTTTTAAAGACTTTTAAAATGGAAGCTTCGGAAGTCAGTTGACACACGTGTCAAACGCTTTATACAAAGAACATACACTTGATCTAGAAATTCCATTCCTAGGAACTTGTCCTAAGAAAGGGCTCACTGGACATAGACGAAGGTATTGAGGATGTTAACTGCACTGATTTTTATAATAGAGAAAAATCAGAGAATAACCTAAATGACTATCAGTAAAAGATTTATGGAACAAATAACAGCATATCCATGCAAGGGAATACTTTGCAGCCAAACTATGCTACAAATCAATACTTATGAACATGGAAAGATGGCCATTGGAAAAAAAAAACAATACGATATTGCTTTTCTTTTAAAAAGAAACGTGTGAACAAAAATACGTGTACCTTAAAAAACGTCAGAAAATTATTCATCAGAATGTTAACAATGGTGATCTGAATGTTAGGATTATTGGCAATCTATTCTTTCCTTTATGCTTTTTTATAATTTGTAAGTTATTTGAAATAAACACAGTTTATTATAATTTATAAACAAGGTTATTAAAGACTCCATTGATAAAATTCTTTCAGCATTGAAATGGATAATTGATCTATTCAGTGGTTCATGTTTAGTCTAAATTATAAATTCCCAAAGAGCAGGGAGCATTTTCTACTTCTTATATTCTCCCCACATCTCCGTACACAACACTGCATGTATTATAACAAGAGCTCCGTAATGGCTGTTGATTGACGGGGTATTTAGATGTCAAGCACTGAGGAGGTATTAGCGAAAATAGCTAAGAACTAAATTGCATGGCTGAGCCTTTGGCACTAGAACCTTAATAATTGAAAACTAAAACCTTCAAGTCATTTCATTTTATTGTAAATGAACCCACCCACAACTCCCCTGCGGTTTTGAAATCTTGCCAAAGTGTTGGTTCTGATCCCATCACTGGGCTAATGTGAAAGTTTTAAAAGCTGTTTAATGGCATGATGGTCTTGCAAATCATAACGAGGGAGGAAAAAAAAATGAATTGGGTTTTTTGAAAAAGCCACGCGTGGACCTGTGATTTCTGATGGGGGAACAGGGCCTATCTAGGCAGATTGGAGAAGGTGATAAAATCTTACTCTGCATTCCCGACTTCCTCACTATATGTTTGCCTGCCGTATCAGTCAGCTGTTGCCACGTAACAAACAGACACAAAATGTCCATGGTAATGAAAAGTAGCATGTGTTTATTGCTCTGGGCTGGGCTCAAGCTCCCCGGCTTCCTCCAGGAGTTGGACCCCAGCCTGCTCCAGGCCTACTCAATACGGAGTCCAGGTTGCAGAGGCAGAAGCTATTCAGGGGAAGCTCTTCTCGTGTCAATAAGAGAAGGGCAAGCGTGCCTGCCCAACCACACAAGCACAGTGCAAACCCCCGCCGTGTCGTGTACACGCACATCCTTTTGGCCGAAGCAAACGCCAAAACTCAGGGAGGTAGGGAAATAGATTCCACCTCTGTAAGACCCCAGCAAGGGTGCATGTGCGTCCACAGATCTTGTTCCCCACCCCCTCCTGCACTGAGCCACCCCGGCTCTCAGTGCAGCCCTGGCTTCGTCACACAGAGACATCGCGCATGGAATGAAATGAAATGTTATCGGCATTGTTAGAAGGAATATCATGGGGCAACACTGGTGCTTAACTCCAGGAAATGAATTGTGGCATCTCAGACAAGACAGCCCTCCAAGACACTTCTATGTAATCACCTATTCTACCTAAAGGAAGAGCCAGCCCTGCCTGGAACAGTAAACCGCACGTCCTTTTCGTGTAAATAAATGCTGGTGTGATGTTTTGTCGGCTCAGCCCTTCTTTTCTTTGAAGGTTCCTTGCAGAGGAAGAACTCTCCCCCAGTTGGGGTGAGCGTAGCTTTTCATCTCTCTTAGTCACAGAACAGGGGGCACAGAGGTGCTTGAGCCGCGTGTACAGGGAGAGTGCCCGGGGCCGAGGGAAGAATAGAGTCTGCTTCACCCCAATCAGAGAAGACATACAGCGATTGTGCCACAGCACGGGGCAGGCAGGAGGCCACGTCCGCCAGCCGTGGTAATTGGCACCATCCGAGGAGGAGCGTTTATATTTCCTTCAAATTGTGGAGCAACAACAGCATTTGCACTAATGATTCCTCGCTTTAAGTGTCTAGCAAAAGCATGTGAAATTGTACTTTGCGAAGTCGTAAATTAGGCTGGGCTCTTGGGGCCTGTGGTGAGGTGGGTGGATGAATGCGAACGCCATTAGTCATGTTGAAAGGAGAAAAGTCGTGGGTGAGAGGGTGTTGCCGCAGCCTTCAGCGACCGACAGACTGCCCAGAGGTTTTCAGCCTTTTCTCTCCAAATCTAGATGCCCGTTGGCAATTTGTGTGTCTGTTGTGTTCTAAACGAGGAGGGGCATCCGTAGCTCCCAGGGGCTTAAATGAGGCTGAGATGAGAGGGAAATAGGACCGTCTAGCCAATAATACCCGGCCAGATGGGAAGACAGGGAGGCTTGAAGACAGGATGGTTAGGGTGGGGGGCTCAAAGCACAGCTCTGCCTGGCTGCATCAGGACCGACTGGGCACTGGTTGGAAATGCACATTCTCAGGTGCTACCCCAGAGCTACTGAGTCAGAAACCCTGGGCGTGGGGCCCAGCTGAGGGGTGCCCCAGCCATCTGAGGCACTCCAGGGAAGAATAGCAGTCCGGGAAAGTGAGACTATAAGGAAACCGACCTCCCCTTGGAGGCGAGTGGAACCAAGCAAGTATAGAAAAAAATCTGGGTGTGGGTGACATCATTTGAATGCCCGAAGCCACGCCCATTCCTAGACTGCCCAGTTACATGAACCAAGTCTCCTTTTTGCTGAAGTCACTTTAGATTGTTTTTCTGTCTCTTGAAATTTAAAGCATCCTAACAGGCATAGATGGTTTGGCATCTGTAAAGTCAAAGAAGCTGCTGACCCCACCGTGGGCACACGGACAAAAATGAAAGCACTTGGATCTCCTGGGGAGGACGGTCTGGAGACCCCGGCTGCTCGAGGCCCTCCTTGGCTTCGGAGAGAGATATCCCAAGCCCTGCGGCCCCTGCCTCACACACCCGTGTCTCCAAGCACAACACAGAGGGAGACCCGGCACCTGCTCTCCAGTGTCGTACGTGGGCCAGCGGCACCTACATCACCTGGGCGCTGCTTAGAGATGCAGGTTCCCAGGTCCTGTCCAAGACTTTCTGATCAGATTCTGCATTTTTAACGGGACCCCCACGTGATTCACGTGCACAGTAATCCTGAACCACAGTTCTAACCTAATGAATGAGCAAAATTATGCCGGATGAAATCTCAGCCATTTCAAGAATCAAACTGAATTTCTGCTCATTCAATCTCATCTAAAGCTATACTTCCAATGATTGAGATGATCAAACGACTAGGTCACCCTACGACTATAATATCATATAATATAGCAATGCATAATTAATATATAGATTGCCCTTAGGTAGTATATAGATTCTACTTTGAAGTACACTAGGCATCAGACAGTATTTTTAATGCACATGTGTTTATCAAATTGCATGAATATAATGCTATAGAATATTAAGACAAAATACATGCCTTGAATGATACCATGTTAACCATAACCATCAGCATTATCAACAAATTTTCTGAGTAATGACTCAGCTCTTAACTTCATGCATTTCCATTCACCGAGTGACCAGAATAGCTAATTGGATACTTGGTCAGCACCAAAATAACGTTCCTTAGAATCTGAGGCAGCTGAAAGGGCATTGGAATCTCTAGCAGTTCATCTGCTGTGGAAAGAAAATTCTGTCTTGCTTCCTGAATTTCAAAGTGATTTTTTTTCTGGCCTTCCTCTGCAATAAAGAGCTACTCAGAAAGCCTTTGGGAGCCAGTTTCCACCCGTGGTCATCGTCCATGGCATAACCTCAGGGTAGCAGGCACTGAGGGTGTAAGAGTCCTGTGGGGGCCACGTTTGGGTGGGATCAGCAGTAGTAAGGACTATGAAGGAAAAAATAAAGACCTCACCAGGGCTTTGTTTAAAAAACACAAAGCTGAGTCCATTCAAATGCAGGCAAAGGATCATGCACCCAGGAGAAAATGTAGTCAGCATAAAAACAAGGCTTAAATTCTGCACAGGGGCCTTGGTGGTTGTGCTAACTGAGGATTGGCCACTTTTGTCATGGAAAGAGCTCAGAGCAGAAAGAGCTCAGCGGTGCGTGCACAGGGCTTACAACAAGCCCCGCTGTTCACTGGTGTTGGAAATGTCTTCTGTTTGGCCCAGAGGGGATCTAGTGTCAGTCCGCGTGTGTGGTCCTCTGTCAGCTGTGGCTGGCGGGAGCCAGGTGAGCTAGAACACAAGAGGCAGTGGTGACACGTCTGAGACAGATGCTGCTGCAAGTGGACATTTTCATACACAACACAAATGCACTTAGTCTGCATTTATGGGTCCTCTGATATTGATCCCTCATCTTGATCTTTGCTGTCGTGTCATCACACTGGAGAGGCTTTCCGTGCTGTCCTAAGATTGCAACTCCTCTCCCCCAGCCCACTCTCCACCCTTGCTGTGGTCCGTATCTCCACATAACTCCCGTCACTGCCCGTCATCCTGTGATGAGATGCACGATTATTATACCTGGGCCCCTCTGCTGCTGTCTCACCCGCTTCTAGTGGAAGCTGCACAAGGAAGGGGCTTTGTTTGCTTCCAGCTGCGTTTTCAGCACCTAGGACAGTACCCGGCACATAGTAGGTGCTTGGTAAATGTTTCTGAGTAAAAAGTAACGTATCAAGTGCTAGACAAAACTAAGGTTTCTTTAAAAAAATAATAAAAACATTGTATTATAAAACATAAGTCAGATGCTGTAAATTTTAGTAAAATATGTTGTAAACCCTATGTTAAAAAGCATAGGGCGATGGGAACACTCATGTCCTGCTTTGGAAGGCAATTTATCAACATCTACAAAAATTTTAAATTCTCCTACTCTCCGATCCAAGAGTTCTGCCTCTCTGAGTCTACACCGGCCCTCGTGCACACGGAGGCCAGAGCACGGATGTTCACAGCGGCATTGATTGGGAAAAATTGAAAACAAGTCACAGGCTCCCTCGGCCACCTGCTCCCTGTGGACCTCATCAGAGAACACAGCAAGTGCTCAGTAAATGCAGCCCTCATTATCCGCCGCAGGCTGCCTGCCCGTCCTCTGTCACGGCCGGGGCCCAGGCCATCGGCATGAGTGACCAGCCAGCTGAATCAGCCACCACAGTCTGGGGCCACAGTCCACGGCCCTGAGAAGGGCGTCTCTGATGCATGGCCGTCTAGGAGTCAGCTCCGCCTGTGCCGTGGAGCCCCGTGTCTGCTCTGGGCTCTGCACGGCCAGCACTGAGGCTGGGTGGCTGTGGCACACAATATGGGTTTTAGCGTAGCCAGACTCAGGCATTTAGGGGGAGCTTTGGGAAGGAAGGACCCGGTGACTTTGGCTTTGCTCCAGGCAGTAGAGAGGGTGACAAAGTTTCTCCCACAGGGACGGACAGCTGAGATATGACTGCGATCTTCAACACGCTGTGTCCGCTGGACAAGTAAGGTTGTGGGTCCTTCCTCCCTGTCAGTCACAGAGCTGAGCTGACCAACCACCTAAAAATAGGGATATCGGGCCTCTCTGGGTCGGGCATCGCATTTCAACAAGAGCTCAGTAGCAAACTATTAATAGTGGCTGCTTTTCAAAGTCTGTGCACCTAGTAGCTATTTCGAATCCACAAGTCCAAAGCCCCAAAGGGTACCTCCTGGCAGAGGCTGCAATTGGCAAAATCACCATACTTGTTCCACCTCCTGCATGTAAGGAGTGTGACAAGGCGCTAGGAGCCCACACTGAACGCTGACCCATCCAGCAGAGGCAAATGGGGAGGAGATTGTCCTGCTACGGGTCCCTACCTCAGCTCTCCCTGGGTCACGATGGCCACTCCAGCACTTATGAGACACGGAATCGCAAGCATGTCACATACACATTACCCTTCTTGTGCAACCAGGGGGAGAAGCAATAGGAACAGTGCATTCATAGGCCCAGAGGCTGCACCCACTAGGTCACCCCAACTTTTTTTTAATTAATTGCAATGTTTGCCCAAACATCATCAGTTTAATTTTGGCGTGTGCTCTCTCTCTCGCGCGCGCTCTCTCTCTCTCTGTCTTCCCACACCCCCATCTACAGGAGCACAGCAGTGTAACACCTCCTTATCAGGGGCTGTCACAGCTGCCAAGAGACCCTACTCTCTCCTGACTGGGGGTCTGGGAAGTGGTGGGGGGCAGTGACGACTAGACTCGGGGTGGCTGGGGAGACCTTTTGATCTCTTTAGTTCCTTCGCCCAGGGTTCATCTCTTCCCCTGTGCTCCTCCCAGTGTCTGGAGAGTGCTCGGGCCCAGAGGCTTTCTGTTGGCCCACCCCTCACACACAGGGCCAGGTAGGATGGTGACTTCAGCACATGTATCCACAGAGCAGTAAGAGCTTGTGTCTCTCTCCTCCCTGAAGCTGCCCAGCATGTGTGGACCATCGTGTCCACCTTGGGAATAGGGAGACCTTGGCCCCACCCTGAGTCCTAAAAGCTGGTGAGGCTGGGGTGGGGGTAGCAAGGAGTCAGGGTACTGAAGACAGTGTCTCTGAGCCAGTAAGAGAGACATATTTACACTCAGGTTTCAGCAGCGTGACAACTGCTCATAGCTCAACTGAACAATCTTCAGACATTGTTAGTACATCTAAAACCTTCTACCAGCCATGGAGACTCATAACCCGCTCTCCTCCCACCTGGAGAAAAGTAGAAAAATACCCAAAATGCCATTTGAGCTGCTTATTTCAACCCTACAGCCACCTCTCCAAACCATCCTACTGACGGGCAGTGAAGAGGACGGCGTACTGCCCAGCTGACTGCACAGTTTGGTCAAAGCGTCAAGCACCAAATCCCAGGCACTTCCCCCATGTCCCGTTCCCTGGTCTTTGGGGCCTTCATCTGCCTCTTCCAGAAGGCCATGTCAGTGTCCTGGCCACATTGCCTAAACTGTTAAGTCAGAATCAGCGAAGGGCCTGGGATTTTACCCTACTCACATGCTAAATATTTAGCTTGCCACAGTTTTAAGTACATTGTACTGACAGAAGACACAAGACCCCTGGGTCAGAGACGCAGATGGTTTATTACTCACAGCAAAAACAGCAGACGGAGAAGCATCTTGTGGGTTGGGTTTCCCCACACCCTAATCCCCACAAGGCCATGCACTGAGGGCCAGATGTCATCTGTATGTCCAAAGAGGCACACCATCGGACCCTAAGTTAGGGGACTCTGAGCTTTTATGAGGCTGTCAACACATCTGCTTGTCTTCTGCTCTGGAGGGAGAGATTGTTCATTATGCTGGAGTGTAGGCAAATACTCCCAGAAGAAGAAGGATGTTTTATCTTTACCACCCTGAGACATCTCCAGGGAGGTACGCCTCTAAATTTCTCTGAATATACTATCTCTGGCTTCCAATACAGATTTGCTATTCAAATTCGTTCTTTGCTCAGAAGGCCAGGCATAAATACAAGAAATCCAAGGAGAATTGTCTCCCAACAGTATAATCTTTTGTGAATTGTCTTTTCAAACATTTGGGCCATTTTTTCACTTGTAAATTCATCATCTTGTTGAATTCTAAGAGTATATTTTGTATGTATGTATGGTGATATATATAAAATATATGCACACACATAACATTTGTAAGATATATGCATTGAAAACATGACATTGAAAAAAATCTCTCTGATTCTGTGATTTACCTTGTTTACTTAATGATGCATTTAAATGAGGAAAGTTTTAAACGTTTTATAAAGTCCAATTCATCAACTTTTTAAAAATTTATAGTTTGCTTTTCATATCCTATTTAAGAAATTCTTGCATGCTCTAAGCTGCAAACATTTTCTCCTATGCATTCTTCTAAGACCTTTGTAATTTTTGCTTTCGTATTTAGGTCTATGTTCTATTTCAAGTTAATATTATATATAGTGTGATGTAAGTGTTCATGCTTATTTTTTTCCATATATATATCCAGTTATTCTAGCACCATTTGTTGAAAAGATTTTTTTTTCCCCATTGATTTGTCTTGGAAACTTTGTCCAAAATTAATTGATCATGTATGTATGGATCTACTTCTGGACTTTCTACTCCAGCACTATCTAATAGAAAGATAATGCAAGTTATAAATGTATGCTACATGTGTAATTTTAAATTTTTTAGTAGCCACATTTTAAAAGGTGGACAGCGATTGAACTGCCATCTTAATAACCCATAGTTTAGTCAACCATGACTTCCTACCGCCTGGTTCTATTTTTATACTGGATGGAGCCTGGCTGGCCAACACGGCCAGTGGCCACCATGAAATGTGTGTCAAGTAAAATAAAACAGACTAAATTGACCCATAAGCTGGAGTCCTCAGACAAAAGCAGAGTGCATGAGCTATGACTTTCAATGTCATGCTACATAATCAATGCTGAACATTTCCTTCTGTCCAACCTATGAGGAGCAAGGAGCAAGACTCTAGATCCTGAATCAATATGATGAGTTGTACGAAGTTTAACTCAAAGAGGCGAGACATTGTTCAAGACTGGAATAAATCTTAACATAAAGCTTAGTTAGAAATAACATACGATATACTATCCCCAGCCGCGTCGACGCAATTTCTAAAAATAATTGGAGGAATCTTTGTGGTTAAAAAACAAAGACTTGTGGGAGAAATAACATTAGGAGGACAGAGGTGATAAATAAATAGGCCTTTATAATTGCTGATTAGTTAACAAAAAATAAACAGCAGCGATGTACCAAGATTATGTACTAAGCATCACTTCCCTCTGACTTTAAGTCCAATACAATGGCAGAAAATATCATTTGAAGGAGAATAAGTCCATAGACTAGAAATTTTGAAAACTGTTTTGAAATACAGAAAGTACACAGGGTGTGATTTACGGAGGGAGGACAGGCAGTGGACGCAGCAGCCCAGACCGTACGCAGAAGCTGAAGCAGTTCAGAGATGCTCCGAGCCCGGAGCAGAGTCGAGATTGGAGCCCAGAACCCCCTGGCTCCGGCCACTCATTTTCCCATCACATTCCCCGTCTCTGCCAAATATCTTCCTAAATAATTTAATATTTTAAAAGTTATCTCACATTTGTAAAACTTTGGCTTTAAAAAGCAAACAAAAAAAAATTCCCCATAAAAAGTATCCTGATTAATTATGCCACCACATTTTTCCATATTTTCCTCTTTTCAAGTGTGTTTTGCATATGCATTATTGCAATAGTAGTATGCGCACAATTTTATGTCCCGTTCTTCATTTAACCTCATGTTAGTATTTCCCGTTTTACTGCCGAGCCTTTATGGCTGTCACTTTTAATGTCCCCATAATATTCTTCGATTGAATACCCCGTGATTTACTTTCTTTCCTCCTTTCGGGCATCTGGATTCTTGCCAATTTGCGCTATTATAAATGACACTGCAATTAACATCTCTATTTCCTCAGATAAATTTAAATCTGTTTTATGAATTAAAAGCCGCTGAACTGACTTCTGTGTCAATCCTTTTTGAACAAAAATGGAACGTCCTGGTTTCATTACAAGGAACGGTCTAAATTGAGATCCCCTGACAGAGCTGTGTGACAAGTTGGGACAGCAACTGCAGAGTTCCTAAAGCACTAGAGAAAACATCCAGTTAGTTTATTTGTCCCTCTTTCGGGGAACAAAGTTCCATGTTGCTTCAACTTAAAATGAGTCTCAAGATTGGTAACTTTACCCTTGACAGGAAGTTTTTTCTTAAATAGTGTCTCTTCTGGTTTTATCCCTTTCTTTGGATCTTACTGCATGTGACCAAGGTGGGGGTCAACTATGAACACATAATTTTCAAGCTGTTTGAAATACTGGGTAACACAAAGAAGGTTTCTGTTTCTCCAAGAAGTATTTTGTCACCGCAGTGAAAGCAATGCCTGGGTGAGACTCCAGCAGGAGTGTGTGTTGGGGGTCGGGGAAGTTGCATGAGTAAAGTAAAAGGACCATTTAGGACTCTTAGAAATTAAAAACAATAGTTAAAATGTAAAATTCAACAGATCAGGTGAATGATCAAGGGAGCTGAAAACTGATCATTGCCTGAATAATCAAACCACTCCAAAAGCTATGTATTATTAATAATATGAGTTTCCTAAGTAGAGGATTGACAGAATCGAGGAGAGAAAAAGTTAATAGTCAAATAATCCAAAGCTAAATAAAGACACAGTATTTGTGTTGAATGAGTTCACTGAAGGCTGGTCACAATGAAGGCAACAGAAACGCACCTACAGGCATCGTTAGGAACTTTAGAAACAAGGATGAAAAGGAAGTCCTAAAAGATTTCACCAAAACAGGCCAAAATCATGGGGGGAAAGGAAAGAAAACAGCTTGCTTACAAAGGAAAAAACTCAAACGGGGAAGCCAGGCAAGGTGGCTCATACCTGTGGTCCCAGCTACTCATGAGGCCAAGGCAGGTGGATCACTTGAGCCCAGGAATTTGAGACCAGCCTGGGCAGCATGGCAAGACCCCTTCTCAAAAAAAAAAAAAAAAAAAACCAAATTGGTTCTGCCTCCTCATTGGCAACAGTGGATTCTGGAAGGCAAAGAAGCAATAACCTCAAAAGTCTAAGGCTAAAAATTATTTTGAACCAAGCATTTTATATACAGTCAAAAATGATTAATAATATTTAACTGTGAGATGAAAATAGACACTTTGAGACATACAAGGACGCAGACTTTACCATCCGCAAATCTTTTTTGAACAGATTAGTTAAGGACTTACTCTAACAAAACCAAAAAATGAATGAATTGAAGAAAGTAGACAACGTAACACACAAGTAACCGTAGCGAGGGAAGACAATGAAATCAAACAGCACAAACAAGTCATCTCGTGAGTGTCACAGGCAGAAAATTGAAACGGAGGGGAGAAGGAATCATCCGGCTAACTAATTCTGGATGCAGAATATTTTAAAATGTGTTACCGAAAATGTCAAGCTAAGAGAAGTCTCAAAAGATTCCAGTGTGGGATGGGGAGAGTTGAGTGTGAGGGGCAGGACGGCTGCTAGCAGCTGGAGGAAGTTGAATTAAACTCAAAGTCCTGTCTGATTTAGAAGCAAATAAACATACTAATTCTAGACATTGTAAAAAAAAAAAAAAAACTTTAAGGGTAGTTACTAGAAAAATAGAAATAGATATATAACTTCTTAATCTCAAACTACTGGAGGAAAAATAATAAAATAACAAAATAACCAAAATGCTACAGACAGGAAATAAAGCATGCAATAAGACCTAATGAACAAGTTGAGAGTATGCAAAGCAGGTGGGCTCTAAATGGCTAAAAAGATGCTTATTTGGACCATGTTTAAAACAACTAGGCACGTAAAAATTTGAGTTTGGCACTGGTGGGCTTTTGTGCTAAAGGGTCCCAGCCTGCTGTGAAGACATAAATCACATAGAAGCCAATCTTCAGGGACCGTCTTTGGGTCGTTTATGTAACAGTAGGAATGTGGCTCTAGCCCATATCCGGTGCTGTGTGAGCCTGATGGGACAACGTAAGTTATGGCAAAATGCGCTAGAAATATTACGCATCAGCGAGCCTCGCACTGGCTGTGAGTGACAGATGGCGTGATTCCATCTACACAAAGAAGTGACTTCATTTTCTCGCATAACGGAAAAGTTCAGGTGTATGTCCGGCAGCAGACACACTTGGGTCAGGGACGTAAACGATGTCTGCAGGACCGAGCCTGTCCTTCCGCAGACCCCGTCCTCCTCCGTGTGGGTCCCCTTCTCAGGCAGTTCACGGAAGCCAGTGGTTTCCAGCAGCTCTGTGCTCTGTCTTCCCAGTTCAAGTCCAGTGGGACAGTGAGGACCGCCCTCTGTCAACCGCCCCACACAGCGCTCATTGCCCCTCGCTGGCCTGCCGGGCTCCCGTGTCCAGGGCAACGCCTGCTGCAGTGACCCGGGCCTGAGTCGTACACCTGCTCCTGCCTGGGGAGGGGGTCGGGGCTGAGATGGCTCATTGAGAAGGATCTTCCCTCTCAGAAAGCACCGTATGTATGGGCTGACTTTGATCATTATGTACAAGCATTTAATGACGACGATGATGATGGCATGACGTGTAACTGGCTCAGTGACAAGAATACCACACGTTTAATGTTCTTTAAAGTCCTTTCCTAGTCAACGGAGTCCTGATTCCCATAGAAATGCACGAAGCACAGGGTCCCTGAAATTGTATTTCTTCCCAGATTCCATTATGGCTGGATGGTTCTACTGCTCGATTTAGGGTCTTTGTTCCCCAGACATTATGAATTGGGAACTACTCATGGTGTGTGAAGGAGCATGACACACACTGTGATCTCAGTCACGTAAGAGCGTACGTTTAGCTGAGGACACACACACAGGACCCAGCAGGACACGTCGGGCTGAGATGATTTTGTTCTTTGCCTCCCATGTTTTTTTAGTTTCCTATAATGCACATATTAACTTTTTTTAAATGTTATTTTTAAACAGCTGTAAGAAAATAAAACTGTGCCCAACATGTGGTAGACGTGGATAAGATCAACCTCATAGCTATAAAGACTCCAAGCTGCTGACGCCCTTCAGAGCTCTCTGACCAGGGCCTCCCGGGGAGGCTGCTGGGCGGCATCACCTAGACGTTGTCAGACCCCTCTCTGGTCCCCTCTTCCTGGAAGTTCCCCTTCCTCCCCCCCTTCTGGGAAGCAGCCCCATCCTGTAGCCTCTGAGGGTCTTGCACCATAAGGGACTTCCCCCCAAGCCAATCTGTCAAAGCGTTGACCAAATGAAACTCGTGCATTCTACTCCACCTTGCAGTCGAGTGTCTTTTTCCTCACTCAGCCTCCAAATCCCTCAGACTCACTACAATTAGCTCGCCTGCTTATTGAGAAGTAGGAAGACCAGAGACATCGGAAACGTTCCTCAGGCCACACAGCTAGTCAGGCTGGTGCTCAGACTAGAACGTCACTCCCTTGACTCCAGTTCAATGTTGTTTTACTTTCACCCATGGACCTTCTCTGGACTTCCTGGTTTCACTACAACATAGATCAGCAAACTACAGCCTATGAGCCAAATCCGGCCCACTGCTCGTTTTGTAAATAAAGTTTTATTGGCACACAGCCACACTCGCTAGTTTATGAATTGGCTCTGGCTGCTGTCATGCTACAGCAGCAGAGATGAATCCTTGCAACAGAGACCCCACGGCTGGCAAAGCCTGAGACATTTGAGCTCCGGCCCCTTTCAGAAAAAGTTGGCTGACCTCTGCTGTAGCAAGTTGTTGTCCGTGGTCCCTGCTAATCCTGAAGACAGACTCCGGTCTATAGAATCTCAGTTTTATATGAGAGATGGAGTGAGATACAGCCAAACACCAGCCAGCTTTAAATTCTTGAAACAGTTGAAAATCCCCACTCTCCATCTCTCATTCTGAGCTCTCAGTGGCTCCGGCTTATTCAGGTGGGTTTCAGCTCTGCAATAGACGATGCTCCCCTAAACCTGCCCCCGGCTGCCCCTGCTCAGGAGGCAGGTAAGGGGAGCCTCGTTGCTCGTAACAGATAAGAAAATAAAGGGCTTCGTTCTTAAGCGATGACTAGAAGATGTGTTCTAGACACGAAAAGCTACAGATGCAAAGACACTGGCATGAGCAGAGCGTTGCTGGGTTTGGGGGAGAACTGCTGTCATCTTAAGACTAAATCGTGCTGGAGGGTGAATTAAAAGGATGACTTGGCAAGGAGCTTAAAAGATACTTATATGTCCCACAAATTGTATTTAATGGTGTTTTGCTAAGTAATCTGGCTTCTGGTTTTACAACTTGGATTTTAGTTATAAAGAGCGTGTGTTGGAACACGGGGCTGAACTGAAAAGCCACCTTCTAGCCTCCTATGGGCACGTCCCTTGCTAGGATTCTCTTATGCAGAGCCGCTTTCGCGGATAAAAGTCAGCTTACAACAGCAGCATCAGCCCTGGCTCTTCCTCGTCCTCTCCTGTCTCTCCCGGCTACAGTTCGCAGGAAGGACACAGGACAGAGAGCAGAAACAGTCAGGTCCGCCCTTAGCCACCGGGGGCTCCCAGCCCAAAGCAGCGCTCAACAAGGAGGAGAGCGAACGCTAAGTCAGGCTTGGCACTTGGATTAACATCTCAAATTTCAGACAAGCTAATTGCTGGCTTGAGACTGTGTTTGCTTCTTAAACTAACCTGGGGCTGTCTTTTACATAAGAGTGAACCAAACACCACGGCTAACCAAGCCCATGTGGAGAAGGGAGGGGAGCTACCCACGGAAGTGGGAGAAAAAGAAAGTCACATTTTGATTGTGTCTAGAATCATCCTTATTCAATGCAGTGAGTATAGCCCCTATTAAATTCAGGGTTTTTTAATCTCATGTATTGGTTTCTAGACCCTTCATCATCCCGAATCCTCTTATCTGATTACACTTCAAGTTTGCCTGGGATTTTTCCTCTTAAAACAGACTATTTACATAGGCTCATGCCTAGAATTGCAATTTTTCAAAAGCTGGGTTTTCATATTGTTGCCTGCCAGTGGACTTCCCTTCCCAGCGTTTTGGAAGGATGAACCCACTAGGAGGGAGGGATGATGGCCACACCCATGGGGCGATGGTTTTACTGCCCCTAGGAAGGACACGCACCCCAAAATCCAAAATTCCCCGAAGTTATTCAGTGTCGCTCACAAGAACCCAAAGAGATTGTTGGTGAGTTTGATGCCTACCATTCTCCTGTGGGGTTTTGCACTCCTATTGGGCTCAGTGCGAATTCACAGATCGGGGACAAGGACCCTTGTTAGCACAGGACACGTGAGCCAAGTGGGGTTCAAGTCTTCAAGTCTTCAAAGTTTCCCAAAAATGTCAGAAACTTGGATTTTTTTTTTTTTTTTTTTTGTAACTCTCCTGAGTTCTATATGCTGGCAGCAAAATAAAACTAATTTTAAAACATTCTATGAGCCAAACAAAACAAATGTATGCACCTGATTCAGAGCAGGCTCGCGACCTCTGATTTATTGCCAAGGTCTAATTGGGAATAAATCTCAAAAGCGATGAAACTGCCTGGGCCAGACCTGAATTCAGCAGAGAAAAGGAGATGAGAGTCGTTGCCGTGTCTTTGCCATGGAAACCCCATGGGAGGAGGCTTATTTTTTTTTTCCTGTATTAAGAGATCAATGGGAGATTAATAATAATCCGGTACATTGATGTAACACTTCAAACTTGAGTGGTCGCTCAGCTCTAATCGCGTTTGATCCTTGTGACAACCCCTTGAGCTTGTCAAGAACATCCAACACTCTCTAACCCAATAAAGGGAGATGAGAACCCAGACAATTTCACTTACAGAAAGAAAGCAAAGAGAGGAAAGGTAGCAGAGGTAAAGAGAGGACCCAGGTTTTAGTGGAAATGCTCAGAAATAAGCTCATTTTTCTTTGCTTTTGTCTGCTGTCTCTGCGGGATGGACTTTCCTGTTCCGAGGCTGCAGGAGGCAGGAGGCAGGGATGTTCTAGGGTGGAGAAACAGTCGGAGAAACAGAGCACGGCTGGCAAGATTTGTCAAGAAAATACAGCCCCATAGTTGAGGATCTGGGGACATAGTTGGGGATCTGACTTGTTAATGTCCTCAGACTCAAACCTGGACTAACCTCAGTCAAGCCTATATTCGTTAAAAAAAAAATCATTACCTGGAGCCCATCTTTATAATCTGGTGACTCAAAGGTAGTGTTCTCTTATCAAAAGTGGAGTAAGCATGCCCATTAGGAAGGCTACTATTTAAAAAAAAAAAAACAAAATAACAAGTGTTGGCAAGGATGCAGCAAACTTGGAATGCTTGCGTCCTGTTGGTGGGACTATAAAATGGCACAGCCACTATGGAAAACAGTATGGCAGTGCCTCAGAAAATCAAAAGTAAAATTAGCATGTGACCCAGTGATCCCAATGCTGGGCACAAACTCGAAAGAATTGAAGGCAGGGTCACAAAGAAATATTTGCACACCCACGTTCCTAGCAGCTTATTCACAACAGCCAAACAGTGGAAACAACCCAAGTGTCCGTGGACAGAGGAGTGGATAAACAAAATGTGGTCTATCCGGACAATGGAATATTATTCAGCCTTTCAAAGGAGGGACACTCTGACACCTGCTACAAGATGGATGAAACTTGAGGACATTATGTTGAGTGACATAAACCAGTCACCAAATGACAAATACTTAATGAGTCCACGTATGTGAGTTCCCTAGAGCAGTCAAACTCATAGAGACAGAAGGAATGGTGGGTGCCAGGGTCTGGGGGAGGAGGGGATGGGGAGTTGTTGTTTAGTGGGGACAGAGTTTAGGTTTTGCCAGATGAAAAAGTTCTGGAAATGGGTGGTGGGGATGGTTGCACAACAATGTGAATGTGCTTAACGTTCTACTGCTCTGTACATTTCAAAAATGACTAGGATGGCAAATTTTATGGTATGTGTATTTTAATTTTAAGTGAGGTGAAGCCCCAGAACTGATGCAATGCCTTCTGCCCCAGCCCCCCTCTGCTCCCACTTTGCGCTTCAACCATCCCCCTCATTCCAGACTCCCCAATTATACTCTGCTGGCACCACCTGGTTTGTCAATTCTGTTTCCTCTGCCTGGAATGCTCTTCCCTACTTCACCCCTTTTTGTCACCAAACTCAGCTCAAGTGTCAGCTTTCTGAAGACTTTCCCATCCTGACCACCTACAACCTGCCCTGAACATTTGCTGCTCCATCTTTGGGCCACACCTTTGCCCTGTCTATGTTTCTGTCACCATCCTGTCACACGGTATTGTGTCTGCTTGTTCACGTGTGTGTCTCCCCTATCAGACCATGGCGGGCAGGAGGAGGTGTTACGAGGAGGGTGCCCGAAGGCATGGTGGGAACTAGGCCTTTCCTCACTGACCCGGGAGTAAGGAACCAAATATTTGCAGATTGGATTTAATTAATATGGGACTGTGATAGCCTTAAATGGGTACACCTCCTAACTTCCTGGTGAATCTTCTATTTCTCTAGGTTGTAGCATAGTGCAGGTTCCTAAGCTGGTGTCACTGCAATTTGGGGCATCTCTAGGGGCCATCGGGGCCCTCTGAGTCTCATGGGACAGAGGAAACCCATGGGAGATGGCTTGGGCTCCTGGCCTGGTCTCAGGCTCGAGATGTCTTAGTAAACTGTCCAGCAGGGCAGGTCCCCACCCTTAAAGAAAAGTGCCTGGTGACACACGAGGCCTGGGAAACTGAGATGGGAACAACTGAACCATGAAAACGCTTTCAAAGGACAACCTTGGAGACCTCTGTGCATATAACCTAACCCAACCTGTCAGGGGACTTGGGCCAGATTCCCAAGAAAAGAAGATTATAGTAAACAGCTTAAATAGCAAAAGAGATCAATAATTCTTTAAAAGCTATACCCCCTGGGATAGTTAAAAGCCTAACTGAAAGACTAGAGACATAAAGAGAACGAAGAAATGAGAGTCCAGAAATAGACACACATGTTGTATCATCAATTGATTTACACAAAGTTGCCAAGGCCACCCAAAGGAAAAGGGACAGTCTTTTTAACAAGTGATGCTAGAACAACTAAATATACATATGCAAAAAAATAATAAGAAACTTCTTGCTGGATGTGATGGCTCATGTCTGTAATCCCAGCACTCTGAGAGGCTGAGGTAGGAAGATCGCTTGAGCTCAGGAGTTCAAGACCAGCCTGAGCAAGACGAGACCCTGTCTCTACCAAAAACAGAAAAAAATTAGCCAGGCATGGTGGGGCACGCCTGTAGTCTCAGCTACTCAGGAGGCTGAGGCAGGAGGATCGCTTGAGCCCAGGAGTTTGAGGTTGCAGTGAGCTAGGCTGACGCCATGGCACTCTACTCAGGCCAACGGAGTGAGACTCTGTCTCAAAAAAAAAAGAAGAAAGAAACTCCACACTGTGTAAAATATTAACTCAAAATGGACCTAAATTAACCTAAATGTAAGAGCTAAATCCATAAAACATCTAGGGAAAAAAGCACTGGAGAAAATCTTTGTGACTTTGGGTTAGGAAAGAATTTCTTAGGTATGATACAAAAAGCACAATAAAATGTAGAAAAAAAATTGATAAATTGGACTTCATCAAAATTAAAAAACATTTACTCTTCAAAAATACCATAAAGAGAACGGAAAGGCAAGCCATAGACTGAGAGAAGATATTTGCAAAGTATGCATGTGACAAAGAACTTGTATCCAGGATACACTAAGAAGAACTTCTTACAACTCAATAATAGGAAGACAAAGAACCAAAAATAAGTTACAGATTGAATAGACATTTCACCAAAAAATTAGATAAATAGCTAATATGCACATGAAAAGATTCTTGGTCTTATTAGTCATTTGGAGGATGCAAATTAAACCCACAGTGAGACAGCATTAGACACCTACTATCATCAAAAAGATTGTCAATTTGCAAGGCTATGGAGAAATTAAAACTCTCAAATATTGTTGGTGCAAACGTAAAATTGGAAAGCAGTTTGGCAGTTTCCTTAAATGTTAAGCATACACTTATCACATGAACCTTATCACACAAACCAGCAATTCCAAAATAAAAACATGTCCCCACCAAGAGTTGTCCATGAATGTTCATAGCAGCTCTATTCATAATAGCCTCAAACTGCATACAACCCACATGTCCATCAGCTGATGAAGGGATGAACAAAATATGATACAGACACGCAGTAGAATATTACTCAACAATGCAAAGGAATAAACTACTGAGACATTAAACAGTAGGAGTGAAACTCAAAAACATTACACTAAGCCTAAGAAGCTCGACACAAAAATCTACATATTATACAATTTCGTTTATATGGTATTTCCAGAAAGGGCAGAACTTCACAGATGGTAAACAGATCAATAATTGTCTGAGTCTGAGGTTAGGAACAGGCACAAGGGAATTTGGGGGCTGATGAAAGTGTTCTAAAACTGGGGACAGTGGTGATGTTTGCAGAACCATATAAATTTACCAAAAATCATTAAACTGTGCACTTAGAATAGCTGCATTTATGATACATAAATTATACTTCAATAAAGCTATTTTTAATCTGCTATAAGTTACTCAGAAATTCTTCCCCCAAGAATCTATCCTTAATATACTTTAGCAAAAATATGAAATGAGTCATGTATTAGTCTACTCATTATGGCACTTTTGTATAAGTAAAAAGCCGCAAATAACCCAAATGTCCTTTGGTAAGGGACTGAGGAATTATCTGTGGTGTAGCCATACAAGGGAACGCTCTGCACTGACAGAAAGGAATGAAGTGGATTCCGACATATGCTCTACAGTAAATTCCAGAAATATTATTAAATGAGGAAAAATTAATCTGCAGAAGAAGAGTTTGTTGGATGAATGGAAGTTTTAAAAGAGATAATATTAATGTATTTGTTTATCTTTTCAATAAAAAATGATTAAATATTTTTGGGAGGTTTTTTGGTTTTTTGGTTTAATTTTGCTTACCAGATAGTCTCGTGCCTGTGCTTCCTTCAGTCTGAAGTGGCAGTGCAGTGACAACCCTGCCAAATGCCACCATAACTGCCAGTTAACTGTGCCATTTCCCACAAGTGCCTTGTTGAGACTTTCAGCCACAAACAGGACTTTCATCAACCTGGTAATCTGGGAGTCACGTGAGATGAGTTTATGGGAGGAAAGTGGGCCAAAGAAGCCCACTGGGTAGGCAGTGGTGGCCTGCAAACACTTAACTGGCTCTCCAAGGGGAAGCCCTGACTTGGAGTGTGTGCCAATTTCCAGGGTGTAAATATTCCCACACGGCCAATTTCAAACTAACCCTGTGAAGTCGCTGAACCTGGAATTGGGATGAGAGGCACAAGCTCAGCCCTCCCATGAAGTCCAAGCCGGTTCCAGCACATGGCTGGCAACGAGGTACCATGTCACACATCCAATTGGCAAATCAAAACATCTGACAATACCAGATGTTTAATATAAAGATGGATTAAAATATGGTAGAAATGTAAATTGGTGCAATCACTTTGGAGAGCAATGTGGCATTATCGGGTATTGCACATACTCTACAATCCAAAAATGTTTGTGGTTTTCCATCAGGAGATCAGCGTTTGTTGCAGAATTGCTGGTAAGAGCAAAACACAAATGAAAACAATGTAAATGTCGGATATAGTTTGGATATGTGTTCCCTCAAAACCTCAGGTTTAAATTCCATGCCCAGCATTGAAGGTGGGGCCTGGGGGGAGGTGTCTGGGTCATCGGGGCAAGTCCCTCAGGAATAGCTTGGTGCCCTCCCGAGATGATGAGTGAGTTCTCCCTTCGTTAGTTCACGCGAGAGCGGGTTGTTTAAAGGCACCTGGCACCCCCTCCCTCTCTAGCTCCTTCTCTGGCCGGGTGACAGCCTGCGCCCCCTTCACCTTTGGCTTTGATTGGAGGCTCCCTGAGGCCCTCACCAGAAGCAGGTGCCACTGTCACCTTCTTGGACACCTTCACTGTCCACTTTTTGGACAACCTGCAGAGCCATGAGCCAAATACGCCTCTTTTCTCTATAAATTACCCAGCCTCAGGTATTCCTTTATAGCAACACACAGTGGACTAACGCAACATCCATCAGTAGGAGAACTGGTAGATTAATTATGGAATAGTCACTCGATAGAAGAATGCTCTACAGCGTTTAATATTAATAAGCTAATATACGTATCAAGGCGATCAGATCTTGGAAAATAGAATGTTGAACGAAAAACAAGCTTTAGCATGCTCTGCTATGCATAACATAGAACTTCTGTAAAACTTTAAGATGCATAAAGTGATACCCTGCAATATCATGGAGAGAGATGTAGTCACTGAAACACGATGAAATCATTTTAAATAGAATAGACAAACATACGCCAAATTTATGAGAATGTTGCCTCTAGGGAGGAAAAAAGGAGACTGAAAGATACAAAAGGTTCTTCATTATATTGTTCTATTGCCATTAAATATTAAAAAATTATCTGAAATATTAATTGCAGACTCTGAGTAATAGGGAGTGTGTGCTGGTTACCGTAGTCTTTATGTTTTTCTGTATTTTGGAAGCTCCTTCAAAACACTGAGGCACAGTCTTTTATGACCATGGATTTTTAATTCTACCACAATTCACTGGCAAATCCCACAGGTCTGATACCCAGGCACAGAAGCGTCATTAGAATATGGTAATGTGGTGGGCATTTTCCACTCAAGTGGCCTGGGACCAAATGTGGACAGTTTAATGCCCCCTTCTCTGGGCAGCCCCTCCAGACCTCCACCACTAACTTCTGGGAGTATTTCATGAATGGTGACATTTGTCCTACTGTATGTACAATAAAATACGTTTCTGTCCCTCCCATGAAACTATGAGGTCCTCCTGAGTGGGAGCCACGATTTATTCATTCCTGTATTCCTGGGGCCTAGGAGGGCCGTAGCAGGCATGATGGTTTTTTAATGAATACAGGAATGAAGGAATCGCCTTCATTTTGCACAACCATCTTCTGAATTTCACAAGCCAGAGAGTGCAAAGCTCACGTCACTTTGTAAACAGACCAGTTACTCAGTCCTTATCCCAATACTTACAGTGCAGCACAAAGGGCCACGAGGCATGATGACATCAGCCCCTTGCATGTCCCTGGCAGAGGGAGGGCGAGCGCTGGGCCAGCGTGGCTAAGCCCTGGGACCATTGGTGCCCGGAGCAGCTGACTTTAAGCCTGGGGGCTGCCTCGGGCACTTCACCAGAAGTCAATTGGAGAGAAGTCAATTCACCAAAATTGTAAGACACTGAGACATAGGATATCCCATCCCTGCCACTTCTCTGCCAGAGATGGAGACAGAAGTCCGCAGAAATAGAGAAAAGGGTAAAGTGGGGTTGAGGGAAGCCCACCCATGTGCCCATGGGGTGGGGATAGCAGGGTGGGCTAGGAATGGGACAACTCAGGGGCACGGGGCAGATGTCAAGGCAGGACTTATGTCCAGAAATAAAAATAGGGAAGTGTTGACATGTAATAGTGCAGGTGACAGAGGTAGAAGGGGAATGACTAAGACTCTGAAAGTGACCTCAGGAATCCAGCAAATGCATCATTGAGCAAATCGAGTCTTCAGGCGGACTGGTCTGTGGCACGTTGGCCTCTTCCCTCCCTTCTGCAGCTCAATAACCATGGCCAGCACTGTTGGTGGCTGGCCACATGCCTGCAATTGTGCTAAGAGCCTTGCACATATTAATTCCCTTCATATTTGCAATAACCCTATTAGGCAGATGCTATTTACATCCCTATTTTACAGAGAAGGAAACTGAGGCTCCAAAAGATTAAAAAACTAGATCAAATAACACTAATCGGGTGTCAGGCAGATGTGGGTGGGGAGGGAATGGGTGTATACCTACATAATGAGTGCAATGTGCACTGTCTGGGGAATGGACATGCTTGAAGCTCTGACTTGGAGGGGTGCGGGGGCAAGGGCAATATACATAACCTAAACTTTTGTACCCCCATAATATGCTGAAATAAAGGAAAAAAAACTAGATCACCCAGGTTGAAAGTTGCAGGGGGCTGCTGTCATCTGACAGGCAGACTAGGCTGGATAACCCACTCCAAAGGCAGCTCACTCACATACCGGGCAAGTCAGGACTGACTGTGGCTGGAGTCTCAGTTCCTGGCCATGTGGCTACTTGAGTGTCCTCCCAACATGGCGGCTGGCTTCCCCAGAGTGAGTGATCCAAGAGGGAAAACCAGGGAAGCCTCAGTGTCTGCTGTGACCCAGCCTCAGAAGTCACATACCATCATGTCCGCAACATCCTGGTGGTTTTCCAGGTCAGCATTCTTCATGCGAGAGGACACTACACAAGGGTGTAGATGCCAGGAGGGAATCATGGAGGTTGCCCTGGAAACCTGGCTCCCACAGCCCACACTGCAGTGTTGCCTACTAGCTGCAGAGCACAAAGGATTGGTGTCAAGCAGACTCAGCACATAGTAGGTGCTCAGTAATGTCAGTAGCCTCCTCTCGTCTCCCTGTGGGGAACCATGTGACTCCAAGGGCCACCCTTGCTTAGCCCTCAGCCCCCCTCCCTCTGAGAGGATCCACAACCCTGTGGCTGCTCCAGAGAGTCACAGTTACTTAAAGATTTCTTCCTTCCTCCAATTTTCTCCAGTTCTCATCTGTCTTCTGGGTCCTGTACATCTTACTCGACCTGAAACGAAGAAGGGATGCTCTAAGATCTGTTGTGGCGTAACAACCACTGTCAAGCAGTGGACAATAATGATCCTTTATTTTGCTCATCAATCCGGGGGCTGATGGGGCTGAGCTGGGCTTGCTTGGGGTCTGTCGGTGGTTTCAGACAGGCTGGGGGTGAGGTCATCCTGATGTCTGGGCTAGAAAGACAGACAGAAAGATAGATGGTAGATACCTAGGTAGGTAGACAGACACAGCTACCTACCTAGGTAGGTACCTAGAGAGATCATACACATATACAAGCACCACATTTACAAGGCATTTTTGCATCTTCAAACAAGATTCCACGGAGAGGACAAGTCTTGGCCAAAAGGAGTGAATGTGGAAGGTCAGAGACCCAACCGAGGACCCTCCAGCCCCATCGAGAATCATCCAGAAAGAACATGCTGCAGAAGTTCTCAGCCAGTCTGCCACAGGAGAGGGAGTGAATCCCGAATTAACCAACATTAACTGGACACTGCCCTGGTCCTGCCTGTGTGTCTGACCCCTGAAGGGATGGCCCTGACTCGTCCCAGCTTTTCACGTACCCTGGACACCGCACAGCGTGGACCTGACCCGAGGCACTTGTCAGAACTCTGGGACCAGAAAGGCCGTCCTAAGGGAGGGCCGGAGACAGCCAGGCTCACTTCACTCCGTAAGCAGGTAAGTTACTCCCAGTTCCTGTCCACAGGGGAGAAGGCCCCCTATACCACCCCCGGCTGCCCTGCCTTCTCCTGTGAGCCCCCCCGCCCCTTGGGTGGCCCGTTGGAGTGACAACACCACACCCTGCTTCCGTCTGGTCACTGGAATAGCACACCCGTGGGAACATCAGCTCCAAGGCAGGCGGCCGGAGGTCTCGCGACAGCCCAGAGCCCCACCGCTGTGCAGCCACCCTCTCTCTCTCAGGGTGACAGTCTTGCCTTTCTCTGTCCCCCACCTCAGTTTTCTCACCAACATATCTGCATACTGGCCCGTGATGGGAACATCTGAGCACAAAACACAAAAACAGCTCTTCAAAGAGATGATTAGAAATAACGTTAGAACATTCGTTCAGTCTGGGTGGTGCCAACGCGGACATTTCCTGTACCATCCTTCATAATTTTGTGTGTGTTTAAAATTTTTCATTATCAAAAAAGGACATTAGGTCAGTGAAAATTTGAAGGCAAGTAAATTATCTAAGAGCAAAAAAAATTAAATGAGAACTCAGCCATTAAAATTTATAATTTTAAAGACATGTCAAAAATATGAAAAATGCATATGACATAATATTAGATGAAAAGTGGAGGCAAGCTGATCCCAAATGCATACAAATGTGTGTGCAAATGGAAAAAGACTTGGAATGCTCAAAAGCAATATTGCAATTATGAATAATTCCTCTGCCCTATTTTCTAAAATCTTCTTACTATTTTACAATTTTTAAAAGACCATATTATTTTTAACTATTAAGGAGAGGTCTTTGGTAACATTAAGGCCAGAAAATCTTGGAAGAAAAGGACAAAGCCTATAAAGGAATGAAGAAAGGAGAATGTATAATTTATTTTTTAATTACTTTTCATAATTTATATTCTTTTTTTTTTTTTTTGAGACAGGGTCTCACTCTGTCACCCCAGCTAGAGTGCAGTGGCGTCATCATAGCTCACTGCAACCTCAAACTCCTGTGCTCAAGCAATCCTCCTGCCTCAGCCTCCCAAGTAGCTGGGACTACAGGTGTGCACCACCACACCCAAAAAATATTTCTATTTTTGGTAGAGACGGGGTTTTGCTTTTGCTCAGGCTGGTCTCGAACTCCTGACCTCAAGCAATACTCCAACCTCAGTCTCCGAAAGTCCTGGGATTACAGGTGTGAGCCACCACGCCCAGCCTCAGTACTTACATTTATTCATATATAGGGATGGTAACATCCTCTCCCAGCAGGGCGAGCCCATTTTTGACACACACACCACACAAAGCTGAGCCTCTATATGTGCTACATCCCAGTGAGGCCAGCTCTCTGCGTTGTCGGGGTGCCCATGCGTGGCAACAGGCCCCTGGAATGAGGTCTACTGCAGGTTTAATTACACTGTCTGGCATTTTGTTTTCCATTATAAATCATTTGCATTCCCTAGAACAAATTGGAAGGTTTTCCACAAGTCACCTATTCTTTGACTTCACGGAGGAATTTCAGATGGTTTCATGACCGTATATAAAAGTTGATGAGACACATTGCCCAGGTCCAAAAGTGTCCTGAAGCTCGGGAAGTGTAAGTGGGTGTTGGGTATATGTAGGTTAAACCACCGACGGAAATCATGGAGTCCACACTTAGCTCTGACCCAGCGTCACACTGATCCTATTTCTTCCTCTTCCCAACATGTTTGTTCAAAAATATCTGGGTGGAGAAGAGACCGTGTGAAATTGTGGGTAATAACACTGACAAATCGATCCTGGTGGCTCCTGCATCGTTTTCTCCTTGGTTGGCCAGGACGTTGTATGGTCTTACGTCACTCCCAGTATTTCTTCAACCATCGGTTAAAATTCAAACTCTTGAGCCCCACCCCAGATCCTCCAGATTCGGTCTTGCTGGGGGTGGAGGCCCAAGAATCTGCATTTTAACAACCTCCCTCAGGTGAGCCTTATGTACACCCAAGCACAGAAACCATTTTCTAAAGAGGGGACTGGGGCCCGTGATGATTAAGTGACTACGTCCCTCATTCATGAGGACTAAATGTTCCAGGGGCACTTAGAGCCAGGCCCATGCAGACCCGGTGCTGTGTGTCCTTTCAACTCAGTCACGTGGCCTTCATGGGGCTTTGCCAACTCAGCATGACCCTGTGGTCAGCCCTGTGGTTTCTGAAGACTCGATAAGAAAAAATGAAGAAGTACGAAGAGGCAAAACCTTTTTCCACTTGCTTTTAGCATGCGAACACATGATTGTAGCCCTTCCCCTGTTCCCACTGAACCTCCAGCAGCTCCAAAAGCGAACAGCTGCTGCTGTTGGCTGAGGCCACCCTGCAAAACCCTAAAGTCCATCAGCCCACTGGGACCCGGTAGTTTAAATACCCTACATCTCGTCCTCCAAGGCAGCAGAATGGAGTAGACAAAGAAATACTTGTATGTTGTACAAACCTCTATTGAAACGCCATGGCTTACATTTCAAAAAAAAGAAAAAAAAAACAACTCCATGCTTGCATAAAAAGCAGAGCCTAAATGCCTTCTCAATCTGTTTACCTCTATACCCCAGTCCTTCTTCCAAAAGTACATATTAAATCCAAAATTTAAATAAAGGATTTTTGGCTTTTAATTAAAAGTGACACCATCTGGGAAGGAGATCATGCTGTGCATTGATGAGCACATATTAGAAGAGTCTGAAATAATGCATTTTTCTGCAATTAAAGGGGACTTAAGGAAGGGAAAATGGAGAAGAGGAAGTAGCCAGACACCAGACAGAAAGCGACGCTGGGAGTCCCTGGGCCGTCAGAGCCTGGAGGAAAGTGATAACCCGCAACGTTCTCGGCCCGATCCAGTCTGCAGACCTCAACAGCTGGAGACGTACGGGAGCCTTGGCAGGACGAGCATCCAGAACCTTCACAATAGACGTCTTCTTCCCGAGAGGCTCTGGGCTGATTGTCCTGCACGCAGTGGAGTGCGTCATCCTAGCGGCAAGTCTATGCGATGCAACTTTCCAGAATACTCACCCCCACATTTTCCCATACTTTTTATAACACTTCATGTCAAAATCCCAAACACGCTGGGAAAGGCAACAAAACAAAATTTGATTATTATTATTCTAAATATGCTGAAGCCCACCCTTCATTGGGGCAAAAATGGCTCCAATTGGATGAAATCGGGCTTCCTACGTAACCCAGCAGTTAGAGGGAAGCTTTCATTCAGAGACATCTCATGGAAAAGGAGCAAAAATAGAGGAGTTATTTGAAATGGAGAATTTAAAGTCACTCTTGAACTTTCTCTGAGTTCCATGGAGACAGAATGACTTAAGCTTGTCTATGACTACGAAGTCACCCCTTGTCTCTCTGAAGTGTTTTTGCTTGTGCCTGTGTTATTTCTAACGTCCCCTACCTTTCTGAACCGCCCCCTCCCTGGACACCGGAGGAAACCAAGGCTGTGGGGAGTGTCTCCCGAGTCACATATTCTTTCCTCTCCTTCTTCAGCGTCCTCTCCGCGTTCCTCCTGAGCTCTCCCTGGAATCCCAGTGGAATTGGGAAGCTGAAGACAGCAGGGACCTCCTTGGGTCTCGCAGGTGTGTACAGGTTTAAGGCCCGTCGCTGAGTGAGGAAATAAGCGAGCGAATGACAAAACGGACTCGCCTCCAGTTGTCCGGCTCAACACGGCGAAGATCGGAAATGCCACCTCTACGCACGGGACACAGCGAGTTACAACACGTGCTCCGAGTTTTCACTTCTGGAGCTTAAAAACAAATCTTGCTGCTGCTAAGTTGCAGTTGCGATGTTTTAACTGTGCAACAGACGGTCCCAGGGATGTGGGTCTTGGGGTACCTCTACTAAAGAATTGATCTGAGAAGGGTAAAGAGGAAATTATCGCCTTTTTGGAGGAAAAGAAGTATGGAATCCTTAGGCAGTAACTAGGAAACGAAGGCCTCAGGGGGGAGAATCAGAACCCAAGAAACAAGCCTCAGGTGTGTTGGGAAGGGGGGCGGGGCCGAGAGCACCTGCGACACGTGAGCGCGTGACTTTCCGCCCAGGCGTCAGGCGCAGGGGAGGCATCAGACCGGGTTAGCCACAAAGGCCAAACGTCACAGTCAGTGGGACACACGTTCCATCCCATTCAGTTACATTAAATGTTTGATAATTTTGTCAAATCATCCCCTTTCCAGTGATTTTTTGTGAAGTGATTTGGCCTTTGTGGGGGAAAAAAAAAAAAAAAAGACTCATTTTGTGGTTAAATATCCAAAGACAACCACCGTTTTGTCTCGGTTATACCCACTCCCTGCTCAGACTCATCCAGAGGTGCCACCTTTGAAGGAAAAGAAGCAAAGTGTTGTGAGGAGCTTAAAGCCCAGGTGCCACTGTGGAAATGCCCACAGGGGATTTAGCTGTTCTTGAGAGAAGTCAGGCAGGTGCAAATTACCCGAGGGGAGTACTCGGTGAGTACTCGGGCTGCCTGTAAACTGAAGTTGCAAAGCCGTTCAGGAGGATGGAAGAAAATGCTCCCCTTGATCTGGTGCATACAGCTTAACAAGCTCCACCAGGCCCCCGACTGCTTTTCTCCTAAGTACGATGTACCTCCCTGCGACCCTGCACCAGGCGAGGACGTCCTCCTTGCGGTGCTCACAAAGGCTGAACGTCCAGCCCCAAACATCATCGAGTCCTGATCTGCCAGAGATCCGGGCTGTTCCCCTGAGGCACAGCGGAGGCCCTGAGAGACAGCAGGGCCCGGGGTGAACCTGGCCGGCTCTGGGTGGGGCCTGTGCACCGTTCCTACAGGTGGGAAACCTCGGGACCTCCTCGCAAGCAGGGGCGTTTTACTGATGGAGCTGAGCTGGTGTTTGCAACCGTGGAAGCAAAAGAGGGAGTTCAAAGGACACTCGCCTGCAGCAGGTCACAAAAGGTAAGGGTGTGGGCCCCAGACTTCCCAGCTTCTAAAACGTCCATGTGACTAGGCCCCGTACCTGTAAAGGGGACGAGAAAACCAGGTCACAGGGCTTGTGGCTTTACAGATCTGGGGGCCGTCAGTCACTGAGGCAGGATCTGGAACAGTCTGGAGAGGGGGGTCACATGCAGGCAGGAAATAAAGACAGCAGCGGCTGGGCGTGGTGGCTCACACCTGTAATCCTAGCACTCTGGGAGGCCGAGGCGGGCAATTGTTTGAGCTCAGGAGTTCAAGACCAGCCTGAGCAAGAGCGAGACCTCATCTCTACTAAAAATAGAAAGAAATTATATGGACAGCTAAAAATATATATAGAAAAATTAGCTGGGCATGGTGGTGCATGCCTGTAGTCCCAGCTATTGGGGAGGCTGAGGCAGGAGGATTGCTTGAGCCCAGGAGTTTGAGGTTGCTGTGAGCTCGGCTGACGCCACGGCACTCACTCTAGCCTGGGCAACAGAGTGAGACTCTGTCTAAAAAATAAATAAAATAAAATAACGACAGCAGCGACTCCAACTGCGATAGTTACACTCGCTCATCAGCTCCTTCCCGCCTCCTCTGCGAGAGCCCAAAGAGTCACAGTGAAGAGCTAACAGGAGCTGACGGCTTCGTGGTCTCGATTCTGGAGTGGACACTTGACAAATGTCCCCAGACTTGAGTGCTCCTGAGAGGTTCGGGCTGGGATTCTTCCAGGGCACTTCATTCACTCATGTCTGTTAGTGAGTTGGCCCTTCCCTGACTTAGGGATCCTCACACTAGGTAAGCAGAGGGGAAAGTCTCTCCTGCGGTGGTTACATGTGTCAAGGGGGCCAGGCTGGGTGTCGCTGTGAAGGTCTTTTGCAGAAGGGATTAGATTTTGAGTAAAGCAGATTGCCCCGTCCAATCTGTTGAAGGCCTTAAGTGAAAAGACCAAGGTCCCCAAAGAAGAAGGAATTTGGCCTCCAGGCTGCCTTCAGATTCAAGACAGCAACGTCAGCTCTTCCAGGCTCCAGCCTGCTCGCCCATCCTGCAGACTTCAGACTTGCCGACCCCTGCAACCATGTGAGCCAGTTCCTTAAAATAAATCTCTCTCTCTTCACACACCACACCCCGCCCCGTATTATTGGTTCTGTTTCTCTGGAGAACCCTAATGCAGCTCTGATGATGAGATTTTGTGTCATAGCACCTGTCCAATCACAGAGGGTCACCAAGAGCTGCCACCACATTGTCCTGAGAGCTCACTGTCTTTTATGCGTTTCCTTCCCTGATCCTGATTTAGGATCTGGCCCTTCTTAAATCTGCTTTCACAAAGAGGCCTGAGAACAGCCACAGTGTTCTCATTTCTCTGGAACGAAAACCACGTTCAAGGCTTCCGCTGGCCTAGTAGCAGTGTGAGCACCTTTCAGCCACCCCGAGTCTCCGTGGTCAGACGATCTGGTTGGTTTGAGCTATAGGGAGGGACGAGTGACCATATGTCCGCTGAATGACACGGTGCAGAGGAACCAACGACTGAAGCATCCTTATTCAGGCCATGTCTCCCCCCTGGCATCTGGCTTTCCGCTAGTGATACTCACCTGAGAATCTCGGGCCAGGCACGCCCGTGTCTGTCGAGATGGCCGGCCACCGAGCTGCCAGTTTGCCATCTCTGCACATCTGCAGGAAAACCCACCAATGCTGGTGCCTTCTGTGGCGACCTGAGCTGACTAATCACCATCATTGCAAGGGCAGGGGTGGAACTGGAGTAGGGATAACCAAAGCCGCCCTGGTCATGGCGGTCAGTGCACACGCTTCTCCCTGGGGAGGGGACCAAGCCCCCAGCTGAGGCTGGCCATGGGGTCCTTCAAGCACAGGTTCCTTCGAGCAATTTTTTACGTTGATTTTATCACGTATTATAAGATGTATTAGGTTTGTACAGAATATTTGGAAGCTATACCACCTACAGGACAGCCACCAAAAAAGAGGAGACAAGGTCTTACTTCAACTGTTTGGAACATTTGGTGGTTACTTGCATTATGTGGCATAATACGTCTTCCGCTATCAACAGGAAGGTACTTGAACTTCAGAGGGCCCCTGTCTTCTAGCTGAGAGCGCCTGTGTGGCATGTGGAACCATTTACACACACCCACTTTTCAGCCACACTTTCCCCACTTGCCTGTATGGGGCCATCCTTGTGGGCCTGGCAGCTTCCTGTGGCTGGTGGCCCCCTCCCTCGGCCTGTCTTCTCCCTCCCATCTGCCAGCCCTCAGTGGCACTCAAGCGGGAAGCTCTGCAGGGCTCCAGAACCCCCAGGTGGGGGAGTCCGTACACATTCCTGAAGCAACCTGTGCACAGCTTGCAGGCACCAGGTGAGCAAAACAGACCATGCCCAACAAATATTGGGGTTCTGTGTTCTGAACATCAGTTGCTGCCTCTTCCCATCCTGCAAGTCCCCAGAGTGGCTCAACACTGGTTCAACACGGGCCGAGTAGGTGTATGCTTCACTGGTAAAAGGTATCAAGCTGCAGCTGTCTCATCCGCCTCCGTATCTTTACTTGGGAGCTGTGGAGCAGCCTGAAGTGTCTACCATGATAGTTTGCCACCTTTGGGTCAGGGTTTTCACCCAGAGACACCTGTGAAAATCCATAGTTCCCCTGTAAAGTGTAATGCACGAATCCGTCTATTCATCCGTGCACTGCTTCGAGGCCAAGTGGGTGAATGCCACGGGCAGGTGTTGTGCCAGGCCTGGGCTGGAAGCCACAAGGTCCCCTTCCCCAGGAGCTACCTCCCAGTGCAGAGAGAGACTCAGAAACGTGCTAGGGTGGCAGTGTGCACGTGCCATACCTCTGGAGCCCTACAGAGAGGTGACGAAGAGAAGGGGCAGCAAGCTTGACTATCAACCAAGGACAGACACAGGAAGCTGGGAGATGATCCCCGGGACAAGCAGGATAAAGCCCATGGAATGCTGATATGCCTCTGTCTCCTTTTTGGCTTCCCTGGGCTCTGTTACATAGGGTCATGCTGCTGTCCCTGGTTTACAGGTGTGCAGACTGAGCCTCGGTGACTGCAAGTGGCTTCCCAACAGCTATTGATCACAACAAAATATCGTATGTACAGCTAACGGGAAGGGAGGTGAAGAGTCCTCTGCTGCTCTCCTACATCACTATGCGACACCTGCTGCTCCCTGATAAGGCTCACTGTGGGAGGTGCTGCGACTCAGGAATGAAACAGCAAATCGGTTAAGATTCTTGTTCCTGTCTCTGTGGTTACTCCCACCGCAGCTCCCCCGTGGGTCTTCCAGAGCAAAGGTCTCCATCTCATCCCAGCAGGGAGAAGGCAAGATGCAAGCTCCGACCGTATCAGTGGTGCTGCTGGGAGGTCCGCAGATTACATTCAGACAAGGAAAGGTTATAGTGTCATCTGATAATCATCGGCAACTTAATTAGCTCACCTAAACCCAAAGCCTTTCTTATTCTTTTTGGAAAACAAAACCCCTGTGGAAACTAATATGTTTTCATCTTCCTCCCAAACACATACTTGGCTAAGATGATTTTATAACTAAGGCTAATGTGACCATCTACCTACCTGCCTGACTCATGTGTTCCAGTTGTTGGACTCTATACCAACAGTAATAGGCCAGTCACTGCAGGGGACTAAACTATAGCCAGCACCATGTCCTAACCAGTGCAAATGGCCTTGTTCTGCAAGAGGAGATAATAGAAGCCATGTTCTTTGTGTCGCTTGATTCCACAGAAAGCAACACCTTTAACATGAGGAGATTTGCATGCTAAAAGTTGTGCTAAACATGACAAGGAAGACACTATGTGTCACAAGCCCCCAACCGCCGTGTGTCTGTCATGTACTTGCTCCTGTATCAAAGCAGATATCTGTATCAGTGCACAGGTTGTCCAGGGACTCAGTGGTGCCAGGAACACCATCACGCCGATATTTCCGTCCTTTTATATCGCTAGCCCAAGCGGTACCTTTTCTGGGAAGCCTCCCTGACTTCCACAGGCCAAGTGAATTGTTCCTGGCGTGGCAGGCAGCGTTGCTCTGGAATAATCGGCATGTTAGATTCAAATTTCATAGGCCACAGTCCTGAGTGTGCACAAAATCAAAAGCAAGATTGTTTGTCTATAACTCAGCTTTCGAGTCCTCATTCTTCTCAGTAGAGCAAAACTTGATCTTGACCATTTGGGGTGGTCAGGGGGTATCTAAGTGTTGGTGGCTGGGGCAGGGAAGAAGCAGCTCTTCCGGGTCTCACGATTGAGGGCATCTGTGGTGAGGACAGTGGCAGGACCACGGATGTTCTCTCTTGGCATTGGAAGAGCGGGGGGCACCTCACCCAATGTCACTGCACGTCGGTCGGGCTGCGCGCCTGCTGTGTTCAGGCTTTGTGCCACACGCTAAGGAAGTAGTGAGATAAGTAGTGTTGGATTATTTTAATTCTCACTTTGCAGACGTGGAAACAGAAGCTCAGGGTGGGGAAGAGACTTGCCCAAGCAATTAAACCACGAAGCCAGGGCCAGGAGCCAGATCTTGTCATCCCAAATTGTGCCAGTGGCACGCTTGTCTGGACGCCGAGGGGCCTCCTGAAATAACTTGGCAGGTTGTGTCGCCTCGTAGGGGGCAAATACTTCCTTTCACACCTCCCAGAACACTCCCAGTGTGGTTACAAAAGGTTGCGGTACTGCTTGTGACCACAGAAACAACACACATACCTGCCTGTTGCCAAATTGCATATTCTTCGAACTCACAGTATCAGCAGAAAGGAGGGTGTTCCAACACATCACAATCAGGATCATCTGGGTTGCCAGGAGAGCTTAAGGTAAAAGGTGATGAAACAATTGAGTGGAAGGGAAATCAGAGAATGTAAGGCAGATCTCAGAAGAACACGTGGAAGGCAATTAATGAAAGAAGAAATGTAAGATGAACATCACAGGGTGTGTTGCAAGAACAGCGCAGAGCCTTCTCCCTCTCGCCTCCTAATGGTCACAGCGACCTTTGGGTGGGCACCTCGCCACTCCCTCAGTCATCTCAGCAGCCATGACATCATGGAACTGTCACCCTGAATAGGACAGCAACCCTGGTAAACTGCCAGGCGCCAGACCGAGCTTCTCCCTGGTTCTGCTGCTTCTGTGACCATGTCTACTTCGACCGCTGCCTTCACCAAGTTTCTCTGTGTCTCTCCTGGCCAAGGGCCCCAAGGGAGAGGCTAGTCCCTGTTGTGAGTTGAGTTGTGCTCCCGAAAAAGATAATTTGAAGTCCGGACCCCTGGACTAGGAAGGTGGCCTTATTTGGAAGTAGGGTGTTGGCGGATGCAGTGAAGATGTGAGTTGAGGTCACACTGGAGTAAGATAGACCTTTAATCCCATATGACTCGTGTGCACATGGGAAGAGGAGAGACCCAGGGGCAGACACACACACAGGAGGAGCCACGTGAAGACCCAGACACAGAGGGGAAGGCCATGGGGTGAAGGAGGCGGAGATTGCAGTGACGCAGCCACTAGCCAAGGAATGCCAGGGGTTGCTCACAACCCCAGAAGCTAGGAGAGAAGCATGGAAAACATCCTCCCTCTGAGCCAGAAGGAATAAGGTACCAACTCGGCTAACACCTTGATTTTGGATTTCTGGCCTCCAAAACTAAAAGGGCATAAATTTCTGGGTGTTTTAAGCATTTGTGGTACTTTGTTCCGGCAGCCCTAGGAAACCAATAGAGACACCACCAACTCAGACCCATCATCCACTCTGATCTCCTGCATCACAAAGGTCAGAACAATCATAGCACATTCCTTACAAGGCTTTTGTCAAGATTGAATAATCAAATTCATGACCAAGGTTTAGCCCAGTGGCTGTCACAAATTAGGCTCTCAACGAAGGTCAGTAGGAAGGGTAGCGGACATCGCCGCCATCGTCATCATCCTCATCATTGTTGCTGGCTTCCTTGGACCACGCAGTGATTTGGGGCCCTAGCAGCAGAAGCCAGAGTTGCAAGTCCCCGTGACGCAAAGCAGGACCATGTGTGTGGAAAGAGCCACCCGATGGCACTTTCTCATATAAAGTTAATGAGCTCATTGTATTGTCAGGGCCTCAGAGAGGCTTCGAGAAGCAATTGACCTAGAATCGAACACAATCAGTGCCAATAGTGCAGCAACGTCTATACCAACACCAGCAGCTGTGTAAGACCTCGCCTGATGCCGTCTAACAGGAAATGGTCAGCATTGGCCCCACCACTCGGATGGGCAGCTGGTTCGGTCCCACGGGGGCATTTCATGGCTAAGTTACGTGGTGCATGCCCAAGGAGGGATCCTCCAGGTTCCTGTCAGAGGGGCAGAAATCTCCCAGGTCAAAGTAATCTCTGCCTTATCCATTATGTTGCTCAGTGTCCCTGTATGACAGCCTCCTGAAAAAAATTCCTTTTATAGTTTAAAACCAAAAAAGGGCTCTCTCTACCGACAAAGGGACCAGCTTCGTTCCTATTAAATAAAGTGACTTATGCAATGCTTCCGTTTCCCGTACTGCCCAGACCAATAGGAATCCCAGTACCGGAGTCAAAATTTAATTACAGTAACTCAGTCCTGGAGGGAACAACATATTTGTTCCTTTTCGTGGCTTTGATTCATTTTTCTTTTCCAATAATCTTATAGGATATGCCTTTTATTCTAAGTGGCCTTAATTATCTTTGGGAATTACCAAGCCCCATCTATGAATGCTTCATAACAAATGGCTTTTGGAGTCAGTTAGCAAAAATTACATAAAAAGAGTGGTCGAGCCGTGTCTAGAAAAAACAGGTTGAGCAGTCTGACCTGGAGGGAAAGGGGCAAAGGAAGAAAACGGACGATGGTCAGAGCCTGATGGCTGGGCCGAGAGGTGCAAGCCCAGATGCACAAAACGACTCAGGAAGAGAATCACCAAGAAGAGGCCGTCATGCTAGAAAGAGGAAGGAAGGGAGAGAAAAAATAGGAAACAAAATTTAAGGTACATTTGCATAACACTGAGAATACTAAGAAGTAATGGAACATTCGTGGCTTCCGAGGGAAATGGAAGAGATTGCCCGGAGATGGGAAAATAATTATCACTATATCTAGTACTTTGATGTAAAGAACATAGTACTTCCATACCAAGAGTATTTTTAGATTTATAATCTGAAAAATATCCCACCGAGTCTGAGGTTTAGGTAAAGCCTTGCTTGGAATTACGAAAACAGAAGACAGGCTTGCTCAAGGTCACTGTCCTCGAATATGAAAAGGTGATGTCTGAATTTGATTTTTGATGAAGAATTTGAGAACTTTTATGCCGAGCTTTGGGGCCAAGGCAGGGATTTGAAGTCCACATTCTCTGTCCCTGCATCTGACGGTAAATTCAAGCTAAAAGAGGCAGAACCAGGTTGCTTTCGACCTATCCAGACTTCCAACTTCTGCATGAAACGCAAAAGGGATAAATTTCTATAACAAAATAGAGGCCATTCCTAGATAATGATTGATGCATCACAAAGAATCAACTTTTGGTGCAATATATACATGAAAATCACTATGGCTTGGGAGTGGGTGAGGGGAGGAAGGCAGCTCGTGCTTTCTAATCACTTTTGTTTTAGCTAAAGGAAGGACTTGATAAATAGCTCTCCCTCCAACCATCTGTCACCTAGCCTTTCTGTCATTCCTGCTTGCATTTCCTCTGCCACACGTTTCATCTAACCAGACAGTTTTTCGTGATGTGGATGATAGAAATCTTAGCTCTCCCAGTGACTTTATGCTTTTACTATCACTTTCATAGTCATCCGGAGGAATGTAGCGCATTCTTTCTGAACATAGGGCCCTAAGCCACACCTGCAGGTACCGGACACACCCAACCTCCCCTTTCTCCCACCCGACATCATCCACCAGTTCATGGGCTCTCCCGTCACCCAGATTCGAGCTTGGAGCCTAGAGCTAAAACTCCAGAGCTTTCTCTGAAGACGTGTATATAAGTTTATAAATATAAATATTCCACCTGTTGTTGAGTTGCAGGAGTTCTTTATATATTCTGAATATTAGGTTCCCCATCACATATATGATTTGCAAATATTTTCTCCCATTCTGTAGGTTGTTTTTTCACTCTGTTGATAGTATTTTTTTGATGCACAAATGCTTTTCATTTTGATGAAGTCCAATTTGTGAATTTTTTCTTTTGTTGCTTGTACGTTTGGGTCATATCCAAGAAGTCATTAACAAATCTAAAGTCATGAAGATTTACCCCTATGTTTTCTTCCAAGAGTTTTATAGTTTTAATTATTAAGTTTATATAGGAGGTTTCCCCTTTAAACACTATTTTAAGCTATTTTAATCATTTTTAAAAGCTACCACAGCTCAGGGTCTAAGGAAACAAGGGTTATACTCATAAGCATTAAGGAGACAATCAAATTATAGAGAGAAGTTTTGAAAGAGAAAGAGACATATACAAGATCAGGAGTGTTGAGGCTATGCCAAGACAGCTACCTCGGTTCAGAGCTATTAAAGAAGGGAGAAAGACCAGACAGAACCAGAAAACAGGTCAAGGACACTTGGTGTCAGACTAGAAAATGCCCAAAACTAGAAACCATCGTGAAGCAATTACAGAAGATAAAATTTCTTAAATAAAAGACACTCCATGACAGAATTCTAAAGACCCACCCCAAGATAAATAAATAACAAGTTATAAAGCTTTAAACAGAAAGATAGATTTCTACTGGATTCCAGGAAAAAAGAAAGAGAAAATATTTATAGATATGAGGGTAATTATGACTTCTGTCACGTGCCAGGCTTGGCAGGAGAGAACGGCTTTGGGGGAAAACTTCTGCATCAGTTTAGGAGAACAGGAGTTACCCCTGGGTCCTCCTTGAAGACAAAGAGAGCCTATCTTCATCGTTGGGTAACCTGGAACATTTTTTCAACAAAGTCCCACAACTGCAAGATTATTACAGAACGATGAAGACCTGAGAACCAAGAAAATGAAGAAAAAGACAAAGGAATTATCTTAGTCCGTTTTCTGTTGCTTATTACAGAATATTTGAAACTGGGTGATTTATTTTTAAAAGGAATTTATTTCTTGCGGTTATGGAAGCTGAGAAGTCCAAGGTCAAGCGGCCACATCTGGTGAGGGTCTTCTCTGCAGAAAGTCCCAAGACAGCTCAGGGTGTCACACGGGGAGGGGCTGAGTGTGCTCACTCGGGTCTCTCCTCCTCTTCCTATAAAGGCACCAGGCCCCCTCCTGTGAGAACCCATTAGTCACTTATTCTATGAATGGATTAATCCATTCATGAGGGCAGAGCCCTCGTCCTCGTGACCCAATCACCTCTTAAAGGCTACCTCTCAATACTGTCCCTTTAGGGATTAAGTTTCAACATGAGTTTCCGAGGGGACAAACGTTCAAACCACAGCAGGAATCCAAAGAGACTTGAGGAACGAAGTTGATCCAAAGGTTAACAAAGGCCCACATTGATTGTTCCAGAGAATGATCAATCAGAAAGTTAAGCAACGTATTGCCAGAGCTGGGAGGAGCGGGTGAAGAATTTCAAAAAGGCTTTAGGATGAGAAAGACACGTGGGCAGCCCTGCAACATCATGCACAATCCACGTGTGTGTGAGTCGGACACACAGAAACCAAACCGCCCCCTAAGCGTCATCACGGGGCTTCTGCTCCCAGACAGCCCAACAGCACCACACGATCTCCAGTTAACAGGGAAGGCCCTGAGGGACCGTCCTCAGGGACAGGTACCAGCCATTTGTGCATGTTCATTTGTGCCCATGTCCTTCCTGGTGGATTCCTGCGGTAAAGAGTCTCCATTTCCCACCCTTCCAGCACTTTCTTCCCTCATCTCAGTGATATCATCTCTTGCTCTTCTTACCATGAGTTTTAGCACTAGGTAAGGTATACAAATATCGTTGTGAAATACTAAGGCAAAATGCAACCGTGTGTTCAAATAGGCAAACATGCCTTGCTGGTCAGGAAATGAAGGTGGCACCGCCCAGACTGACCAGGAAGGGGGCGCCAGCACACAGTAGGTCCAATGTTCTTTTATCACTTGGCCGACGGACGGTTGAGCTCATTGTAAGAGAGAAAAGTCATCAGGGCTGCCACTGGTTCTTGCACCAAAGTGTGGGTGCACAAAAGGCAAACATACAGAAATATCAGGAGGAAGGAGCAGTAGGGAGTCCTGGACCCGGGCCAGCCACGTGCCCGCTCTGGTCCAGCCAGGCCACCTGCTTCATCTTCCTTGGGAGGGTCTCTGGCCACAGATGCTCATGGCCACGATTTGAGGCAGACTTCGGCCACGCATGCTGGTCCTCACTGGCCCCTCAAGTTCCGGCGGGACTTGGCCTGTGTGGAGGGACTGTCACTGCAAGGGAGCCAGTGAAGAACTGTCCAGCGATTTAAAGACACAGAGGCGGGAAATCTCCCAGCAGCTCTGGCTGACTTGTGTCTGCAACACAGGAGCAAGTTGGAATCGTTGACGTCCTCACACCAAGGCTGAATAGAGCTGGCAGAATAACGTTACTAGGCCCTCGGGCTTCCAAAGTACCCCTGAGCATGGCTGGCTCCACGGCACCAACGTCCAGGAAATATGTCGCTCTCACCACGGCAGTAACGATCTCGTCAAAATCTGCATTCAAAGCACCCAAGTGAGTCTCTGCAACGTATCTATTCATTCGGCAGACACTTTCCTAGACCCCCCTGGGTGCTGGCTGCTCTGTTAAACGCCACGAAAGGATGTCAAAGAATTGGAGAAGTAGAATGGGAAAGAAAAGGTATGACCCAATCTTAAACGCCAAAGGCTTTTTGGATTTTAAATACTGCTATTATTCATTCAATAATTATCTATGGAGTGTGGCCACTCTACTCAAAGCTGTATCTACTGGGTGGAAGAAAGCAGGAACATTTCCTGTCCTCAGAACGAAGGAGTGAATTAATGATAATACTTACAACAATGCAGAGCTCACAGCCCCTGAGTCGGGTATTAAACACCCGTCCTCTCGTCGCATCCTCACCGAGATAGGTGATTTTATTATTTCCGATTCACTGCTAAAGAAACCGAAGCCCAGAGAAGTTAAGTGTCTGTGAGTCCCAGAAGTGTTTTTTGGTTGGCGATTAATTTTTCTAACATTTGGAAATATTTTGGAATATTACGACTTCTGATTACCCTCTTTCTTTTTGGATGTTTCTGGGCCGAATTTGACATTTCCTCGGGTGAAAGTTCATAAGACATTGAAGTGTAAACGTCAGATAATGGACAATATTCGCACATTTCCTCTCGGGCTGCTGAAAATGAACAAACGATTTTTTTAAATTAGAAGCCCGGCCAAGGTCACCCGACTCCTGAGTGGCAGAGCCAAGACTCAGCCCCCAGTCCGTCTGATCCACGCTTGTCCTCTTGACCACGACATTTGCTACATTAATCACATAAAGCCAGTTCTCTGTAGCCGGAGACCTGAGCTCACGCCAATTAGCTGGGACAGAATCAAAGGTGAGATTTCATGCCCTCCACCGGGCTCCTAGATTAGGTGGTGATGTCGTGGGGTAACATTGTTTCATTATTAACTGATGCCTCATTTTCCTTTTTTATTTAATCGAGTTGAAATTCACGTAACATCAAATAAATTTTTCAAAGTGGACAATTAAATGCCATTTAGTTCCTTCACGATGGTATGCGACCGTCACCACTCTCTAATTTCAAAACAGAACTGATGCCTCTTTCATGCCCAGTATTTCCTTTAACTCCAGGAAAGAAATGCAGAAAGAAAATGAGTCGTTTCTTGGATTTAGAGTTTCAAAAGCGACTGGGTCCCAGAGGACTAGAAAGTTCTCTCATCTACAGGTAAGAGACGAGGGTGAAATGGGGTGAACAGGATTGGAAGCGTCCTACCGCTAAGGCCAAAAAGGCTTCCCCGGAGGTGGGGAGTGGGGAACACAGAATGGACACGAGGGGTGAGGGGACATGCGGTGCAGCTACACGGACAGGGAGGTACTCAACACGGAGGGTTTTACCCAGCACCAAAGCTCCTCCGTGCACGGCCAGCTTCTGGGAACTGCGTGGATGCCACGTCAAGGCCCAAAGGCCACCAGTTTCTGTTGTCCAGACTGCTGCTGAAGGGCAAGGCGTCGGTCCCCTTCCTTCTGGAAAGCAGCGGAGCACTACTCCCCCAGTCACCCCCATTTCTTAAAGCTTGCGATTGAAATGTAACCTCCATGCAGAAGTGCACAGACCACAAGCATACAGAGAGAGAGCTCAATGAAACCCCGCAAACCCAATACACCCATGCAACCCAGATCGAGGGACAGAACACCGCCAGGGTCCTAGAAGCCCCCGTGAGTCCCCTCCTGCCACCAGGAGGAAACTCCATCTTGATTTCTAACAGCCTAGATGAGTTGGGGCTGACTTTGTCTCTTCTATAAATATAAATGTCTTTGTCTCGTACGTAATAAAACCCAGAATGAATTCTGTGTCTGGCTTTGTCCGCTCAACATTGTGTCCGTGAGTTTCATCCATGTGTGTGGCAGTAGCTGCTTCATTGTCACTGCCATATAGAATTACGTGGTGTGAATATATTCAACCCTTCCACCCCTGGTGGGCGTTCAGGTAGTCTGCGATTTGGGGCTATTATGAATGGCGCTGCTATGAATGTTCTGGTCCATATCTTCCGGGCAAAGTGTGAATGCATTTCACTGAGAATATACGTATGGATGGGATTGCTGGGCTATGGAGTGTGAGCAGGTTCAGCTGTAGTAGATACCACCAAAGAGCTTCCTGCAAAGGGGCCAAGAACAGCCCAGGCGATACTGGAGAAGGAATTATATTTATATTTATATTTATATTTATATTTATATTTATAGAAGGAATATAAGGGAGGAGGAAAGATCTACTCTCAAGACATATTATAAAGATAGAGTGATTAAGGCAGTAAGGAAATGGCTCAGAGGTGACAGGCAAAGGTTGAAAAGTCTTTTACAAGAAAAAAGCCTTAAGCTAGAAATTTTCATCTCTGTAGGAAATGAAAATGTCTGCAACTTGTTAAGAGGAATCTGGAAAAGAATTGAACGGCTGAGTGCTGAAAAGGGAAGTCGGGTGACGCTGAATGGCTGTCCTCTTGTTTGCTGCACAAGGTACCCCACGAGGGGATAAATGGCCCGAAATCCAGCCAACACTTGACTTGCTAAGCTGTGCCCTGCAGAACTGGGTCTGCCCAAGGATTGCCTTTTTTCTCCAAAATTTTAATATACAAAATGTTAAACAAGTAGCAAAGCTGAAAGAACTTTACAGTGAACACCCATATATATAGCCAGCGCCTAGATTCTACAATGAACATACTTTACCACATATCCATCCATTTCTTCATTACTAATTTTGGGATGCATTTCAAACAAATTGCAAACATTGGTATACTTCTTCCTAAATACATCCGAGTGTACAACATTGACTAGAGTCCAGTGTGTGTTACTTTACAGTTGTTTATGTAAAATTTTCATACGATCAAATGTGCAAATTTTAAGTGCATATCTATCGACCTTTGACAAGGTAACCTTTGGGTTACACCTGTGTAACCCAAACCCCAGTGATTTATAGAACATTCCCAGGAGGGAATGCCTTTTTTAACTCACACAAAGGTTATCTGTGGCTCTGGATAGAGGATTTAAAGCTTGAGAAGCCAGAAGTCCCTAAGCAGGGTTGATCTCTGGAAACTGTGACTTCATGATAAAGATTTTATTGAAAATACATTTGGCTTAAATCTTATTTTGCTGAGATGAGACCAGGTCTATTCCTGGGTTTCATACAGGACCAACTTTGTGGATCCTATGCATATTACACTTTAGACCCACAGGCGGGGCGTGGGGTGCAAAACAATGGCCTCTAAATAGAATGAGTATGGGCCGCTCTGCCTGTAGAAGAAAAATAGTTTCTAGAAACCTCCAAAAAATATCCATGGATACAGCACTCTGTATCTCCCAGCAAAACATTCCCCAAAACTGCCCAGTGGTTAGAAGCTCAGGCTCTGAAGGCAGAGAGCTCGGATGTGAACCTCAGCTCTCCGTGAACCCGCTGGGAGCAAGTTACCTCCCTGGCCTGGGGCCCCCACTGGAAAACGGCATCCTACAAAATCTACTTCACCGTGTCTTGTTTTGTTTTTTTAAAATAACATATTGCGGTGAAATTCACACAATGTGAAATTAACCATGGGAAAGTGAACAATTTCATGGCATTTAGCACATTCACAATGTTGTTCAACCACCACCTCTATCTAGCTCCAAAACATGAAGTTGTTTTGAGAGAGAAATGAGTTAACACATGTGCTTTGTCTGGAACATATGGGCACTTAATAAATGTGAGTTATAATCATCATCATGACTTAAAAAAAAAACTGCACCAGGAAAAGAATAATTTCTGCTGCCCCGTGGGGCGGGGGGCAGGTCTTCCCCTTCACCTAACAGAGGGGCAGGTGGTCGGGCAGGAGAAGCTACAACAGGGCAGAAGCAGGAACCTCGCGCGGACAGTGGTGTGGTCGGGCATCCCAGAATCACAGGTTTCCCTGTCATTTGAGGAAGCCGCAGGGTTATGTCCTAGAAAGGACCTTGATCAGGAACCATCCCCTCCCCAAAGAACGTTCGCTCGGTTGAACAGAGCAGCCTCTGTCCGAACGAAGCCAGGTGTGCCTCTGGCCCTTTGTCTAGGGTTTGACTTTAATTTCATTTCAAAGTCGGTTGACTTTGCTTTTCAGATCAATTTCCTTATGTTTTTAATTAATTTAGAACGTAATTAGTTTGATTTTTAAAGGGCGTGAGATGGTTCCAAAGGGTCTCTTGGGACAAAAACAAATGAAGGCTCAACCTAATAAAATTAAGCTATTTATAGCAACTGTTCTCACATGCCCCTTGCACCCAAAGAAGGAAGGGGAAGAGATGGGCCTTCACTAGGGAGGCCAGAGGGTCCAGGGCCTCCTGGGCTGAGGAACGAGACAAAAGGCATCCCAGAAGGCCCTGCCCCATCAGGGAAGAGACTTTTATTCTGCTCATGGATTCTGTGAGTTTGGAAGTAAGACAGGGCATCCTCAGGATGGCTTCTCACTGCTCCATGCCCGGGGCCTCAGCTGGAGGCTGGCAGTAGAGTCACCCAGAGATGCCTTTTCTCACATGTCTGGTGGTTGATGCTGCCTGTTGGCTCAGACCTCAGCAGCTGTTGGCCAGAACGCCTGCACTTGGCATCTCCGTGTGGTTGCCGCATGGCTACTTGGGGTTCCTCACAGCATGGGGGCTGCATTCCAAGAGCCAGTGTCCCACGAGAACAAAGCAGTAGTGCACCGCATTTTTATGACCTGGCCTCAGAGGTCACAGAGCATCACTTTTGCTGGACTCTGTTGTGCACTCTGTGATGGTCCATCCACAGGTGAACATCTGCTTGCAAATTTCCATCCTCTCCTTGAGGGTGGAGAGTGCGGGCTGCTTCTAGGCTGCCATCTTGGCTCTCTCTGAGTGTTTTTAAATCTAAAGTGAGTCCTTTTAGATGTAATATAGTTAGGTCTTATTTTTTGTATCCATTCAACCCCCCTGTTTCTTTTGATACGAGAGTTGAATCCACTTACATCTAAAGTAAGTATTGACAGGGAAGGACATATGCTGTCATTTGAATGTGTCCCCCAGAGTTGATGGGGGGGGGGGTGGAGGCAAGATGGCTGACCAGAGACAACAGTTGCCAGAGAGTCTCAGAAAGAAGGAAAAGTTTTCTATGAAAAAATAAAAAACATAGCTTAGGTGTGATTCAGAGGGAAAAGTGCCAGAACCTACTGGAGAATCCTTGGGAAGAAGTTGCAGATTAGAATAAGAAGGAGAAAGAGTTTGGCAGAGATCAACCCCTGAGAAACTTGGAGTCCCGTAGAAGGGTGTGGCTGATTCTTAGCCACAAGCACAACCTACTGTCTCAGAGATTAAACTGCGTGTCCGAGTGTAATTTGCACTGGTAAGAAGACCACAGGGCTGGGGAAAGAGAAAGGATTTCAAAGCCCTCCGTCTTCCCTTGTCAACAAGAAACAGGGAATCCGCCCACACGCATGGTGCTCCACCGATACAGCCAACGTATAACTAGCAATTAAGAAAACCACTGCACTAAGGATAGCTACAACCAAGGTATCCATCCAAGTAGATTCAACCCAAAAAGGTCCTCTTTGAGGAACATTAGAGTCAAAGTGTGAAAAAGTTGGAAACCATGAGTTGAGAAACCTCAGGAGAAACGTAGGAGCCAAGCATCTTATACAACACCATGTCAGCTCTAGGCAAGAGGACAGGGGTCTTCTGCTCAAATGTCAGCTCTGGTGTGCAGGCACCTTGGGCGGTGTTTTGAGAAATGAAAGAGCATTGACCATGCTTCTTGATCTCCTGCCCTTTTAGCTCATCCTCTGTAGCAGGAAGGGTCTTCCTTCTTCTGCGGGGCATCCTAATGGAGGTATCACAAAATACATTGCCTAAAGAGCCTGTGTCCAAAGGCAGGGAAAAAGCCAATACCCTAGCCCAAAGGCAGTCAAGCAGGAAGAAATTCCTCTTAGGTGGGGGGAGAGTCATCTTTTTGTGTTATTCAGGCCTTAAACTGGTTAGATGTGGCCCAGCCACATTAGGGAAGGCCATTCTCTTTACTCAGGGCACATATTCAGATGTTAATCTCATCCACAAACAACCCTCATAGACACACCTAGAATAATATTTGACGAAATTTCTGGCCATCCGGTGGCCCAGTCAAATCGGCACATGAAATCAACGGTCATGGGGTCCTTGGTATCATTGGAACAGCCCTGGTGAGAAATTCTAACTCCTTGCATTATTTGTATAGCCCTTAGTGTGCAAAGCACTTTGTATGTGCCTGATGTCATGATCCACGTCTGCCTAGTGTCCCCATCTGGGGACAGATTTGACTTTGTGGTCCAAGGTTACCCAAGGTCACATTGCAAGAGCACAGTGGTGCCAACCCAGCCTCTGGAGTTCTTTCCCCTAATAGGAACACAGCCCACTTAGCGATCTGCTCATTTACCAATCGATCGACAGCGAATATTTATTGAGTTCCGACCTCGTGCTCAGCGTGGTGCATGTTGCTATTAGCCCCTGGGAGACATGTCCACAGAGCCCACAGTGCCACAGGGCGCTGCCCGGAAAGAAAAATTAAGCTTAACACTGATTTGCTTCCTCTTGCCAAGGACACAGTGAGAGCTTAATCATGGCCGATTGAGCCCTGGGATTATTTGTCTTCATTTTAACATGGTAAATGGGTTTCATGCCAAGTAACAAAGGCAGACCCAGCCACAAAACGATCTTTTAAATTTCCAGCCATACAGACAGTTGGCGTACTTCTCAACCTCCTCCATACACGGAAACTGGAAACGCAGCCCTTTAAGGATTGGAAATTAGATGGGTCCAACTTTCCCCCCTCTTGCCCCCAACCAACTCTAGCAAAACTTCATGAACTCAAAATATTAATGAAAGGAAACTTGGAGGAAACATGCCAATGGCTCTACATTGTTTTAGGGTTTTGCTTCACATTGCATTTGATTATTTTGGATAAAAGAGCCTGGGTTTAATGAGGTTCTGCCATCTGAACAAATGTGTGAAGTGGTGAAAATTGAGAATTAGCTCATTTTTCCTGGCCTTTGGATCTTTTTTACTGTACCCACTCTTCTAGGTCAAATCCCCCGGGTAGACGTACGCAGCCCCAGACCAGGGAGCTGCCCGCCCTGCACTGGGCGGGGTCTCAGGACACAGGCACCGCCAGTAGAATGAGAAGGAAGGAGGACGCACAGCTCACGGCGCTTCTACATAAATGTTCATCAGAACATTTCTTTTTAGTTAAGTGAAACAGTGAAAAATCATTAAGAAAACATTTAGAAACATGCGCATTCACACCATTCATTTCCCCCGTATCACGCCCCATGTGTATTCTTCTACTTCATGTCCCTCCCACCTTCTCTCATTTAAAAATAATTTTCCCCAGACCCATGTTCTTGCTAGTGGTGTGTCCCACTGCCCAGAATTTTTAGAAGGCTTGGAACACATATTTTATGTCATTCCATAGAGGTAATAACTTACACGTGGTACAAAATGTAAAAGAAACCAAGGGGTACAATGACGGGGAGGAAGTCCCACCTTCCCACCCACCTGCCCCCAAGCACAACTTTCCTCTTCCAACAAAGCCTATGTGTGTATAATCATATGTGTATACACATTTTCAATTTTTCTCTTTTTACACAGTTGGTGGGACACCGTACACACACCCACTGTTTGACACCTTCCTTGTTTGCATTTAACGATGCAACGTGGCAGATGTACTCTGACCGTCCATAGGAACTACCTCCTTGGGGTATTTTTTAGTCTATGGAGCATTTTGAACCCCTCTGAGACAGGCGGAAATATACTGTCTGGGCATGATTGGAGCCACAAGGGAGCATTACAGTTATATTTACACAATATCCTCCTTTCTCCTGGTATTATAATAACTTCCACTTAATGCCTAGCAGTTCAAGGCAGCCTGCATATATTATCCCTAATGTTTACAAGATCCCTGCAAGGAAAGGAACGTTATTTGCATTTTACTGATGGAGAAACTGAAGCTCAAAGGGTTGAGTCGTTGGCTGTGAGCCTCGGGGTCTGCCCAATGTCCACCCTCTCTCAACTGTTTCCTCCTAAGGTGGGGATCAGAATGAATCGCAGTGGCTACCATGCCACCAGCCCCTCCAGGGTGGAACTGCCCTGCCCAAAGCCCCCGCCAAAGGGGCAGCCCCCTCCAGACCACAGCACCCAGCCACTCGGCCACCGAGACCCGCCAGGGGCCACCGAATCCACAGTAGCCCCTCTGGCGTAAAATAGACTGCTAGTCTCTGGAACCCAGGTGTGAAACGATGGCGAGATTGTCCAAGTGAAGTCAGGTGGGGTCAGAAGCTGGAGGTGCAGCTGGAGCCTCAACGAGCGGAAGTGGGGAGGAGCAGAAACCGGGAGGAAGTTGAGCTACTAAGCGGAAGAAGGACCAGCCGCGTGCAGTGAGGATAAGTCAGCGGCAGCGGCGCAGGGTGGAGAGTCAGGAACCGGGAAGCTGCCCCCGGGCTGGGGACGAACCAGGATCCGCCCCTGCGCTGACCGCCGCGCGGCCCTGCCCTGGCCCATCGGCTGCACCCTCACCCCAACCACCAAGTAAGTGCCTTTGCGGTTTTCATTTAATGATCGTGAGATGCCATGGAAATGACACATCAGGAACCCACGGGGACAGAATGCAGATGGCGCCGCCAGGGGCTGGGGAGGGGAAAGGGGAGTGAGTGCTCAGGGGCACGGGGTCTCCTTCTGGGGTGATGCAAACGTTTCCTAACTCGACAGAGGTGTGGTTGCACGGCACTATGAATGGACGAAATCCCGCCGAATTGTTTGCCTTAAAATGATTCATTTTATGTGATGTGAATTTCACCTTAATAACAACATCCACAGTAATAATAAAATAGAGCAACCCCCTCCCCCAGAGACAAAAGGTCACCCGGCTCTACCTGGCGGACACCAAGAGTCCTCACCCCTCCTGGGGCCCCAGCCCAGCCCAGCCCAGCCCGCGTGGACGCTCCACGCTGCCCACGGGGTCAGAGGAGCAGGAGGCCACGCGGCCCGGCTCCCCAGCAGGTGGGGGCAGGGTCTCTCCCCCAGCTTCCGGCCTCTCCGGAATAAAAGGAGCGTCAGGGACCCTCTGGTTCCACATTTCTTATTTCACAAACACGAGAGGGTTAAGAACGTGTTTGAGGACAACGCGGTTGGTTTGAGGCCGAGCCAGGATCACTTCCGCCAGGCAGAGCAGCCTCACTGTCTCCCAGGACTCGCCTCTCCCAACACGTGTTTTTAATAATTAAACGCAGGGAGAGACCCGGGGCAGCTCCGGCGGAAGAGGAGTCTGAGCCCTCGGCCCACCCCGCGGGCTCTCCCACCACGCACAGCGCAGAGCTCGGAGCCACCTGTCCCCAGCCTCACGGGAGCCGCCTCCTGGAAACACCGTCAGATGGACGGTTCTGTCCAAGGTCTCTCTCAGGACAACCACCAGCATCCAAAGCCACTGGGTCGGCGGTTCCACTTTTCCTCGCTGGAGGAACCCTGTCTCTTTTGTTAATCATATACAGTTTTTTCCTTTTGTTTTTTACTAAGGTGAAATTCACATAACATAAAAATAACCATTTTAAGGTGAACGATTCAGTGGCATTTAGCACATCCACAATGTTGTGCATCCAACAGATGGGCAGCCACCAATCTGTTCTGTCTATGGATTTTTCCTTTCCCAAAATTTTTCCTTTACCAAAAACATGGGAAAAAATTGACGCTGAGGAAGAACACTTATTGATGTGAAAAGATTTGTGATATCTTGCAAAGTGGAAAAAAAAAAGCAGACCTCAAAATACCCTGCTGAGTAAGCCACTAATTTTGTAAATGTGTGTATTTTATAATTTGATACAAATATATATGATTTTATGATTATTCACAAATAATTTGCAGTCATAAGTATGTGTAATTTGTGTGTGTATGTCTAGGTGTATACATATCTTTAAAACCATAAGATCATTATCAAAATATTCGTGGTGGTTATCCCTGGGTTGCAGGATAGAAGAGAGATATTTAAACTTTGGTGTTTTCTGTGGGGTTTTTTTCCCCAAGTGTTTTGCATTGCGTAGGAATTGTTTGTAATTAGAAGGTGAAGGAGAGCTACGCAGTGGGTACATCTGCCTTTATCTTGGCCAATTGGCAGTAATCTTGGATCTGTGCAACCTACTGTTTAGTTGAACATTTTGAATTATATATAAACTGAACCATCTGTAAAGTTTTTACAGATTACGTTATTTGGTTGTGAAAACTGGTTAAAATAAAACTGATGCATCTTAACACACATATACACACAAGGAAGGTTAAGTGTCACTGAGGCTGATTTGGAGAAAGTCGCTTTGTTTGGTTGGTTGGTTGATTTGGCTCCGTTTGATCGGACCTGGTTTGAATGTGGCCTTGAGACAGGTGTGCCTTGATCTTGGGTTTTTGACCCAACTAGGAGGAGGACCGTAGGACATGTTTAGACAAGGATTTCAAGGACTTTTGCTAAGAAAGGGAAGGTGAGAAATGGGTTGGTAGTTAAGAAAGTGGAGTCGAGAGAGGATATCTTTTCTTCTATTTTAGAAGTAATTCAAGACATACTTATGTCATGGGTGTATTTTGGAAACACCTCTTGTTGTGATAAGATTCTGTTATTGATGTCAACTGAAGAATCACACAATTTGTAAGTTTAGGAGACTTTATTTCTTATAAAGGGTTACAGCCTGCAGGCTGGGAAGCGGACCTCCAGCAGAGGCAGAAAGAAGGAGGAGGCGTAGGGCAGGAACTTGTGCTGAGCAGGTTAGTTAAGTATACGTGTTCAGCAGGTCATGGGAGGAACTATGAATATTCACGGAGGAAGGTCATGTGCACGTGTGATAAGCAAACATGCATGTTACCTATGTCCCTTGTTCACTTTGGGGTGGAGACTTCACATTTAAATGTGTTATGATTCGGCCCCATATGTCAAAATTAAAGCAGGCACAGGAAAGCACTCCTGGGCACAGGCTCCGTAAACCAGCCAGAACCAGCCGTGGCCAGGGGTCTCTCACCAGGAAGAAGTTACAGAAATCAGTCTCTTGTCTGATCAAAGCTGTTACAGCCTGTGGGACACAGAATGGGTTGGATGAGCTGCGGTTGTTTCAATATTGCTTATCCCAAGGCCAGGGCTTGTTTAACTGCTAAAGAAAAAGGAAAAAACCTCATGGCAGCTAGAACACAGTTTGTTCTTTCAGTGTAGGGGTGTGTGACTTAACCCTTGCCTGGGATGGCCTGAGGTCTTGTTTATAATTCAGTACCGTATTGCCACAGAGTCCGTTCTCTCTCACCGAACAGAATGTTATGGGTTAAATCACGTACCCGCAAAAATTCATACGTTGAAGTCCTAACCCCTACAGCCTCAGGATGGGACCTTATTTGGAAATAGGGTCACTGCGGATGTGATTAGTTAAGATGAGATCATATTGGGTGTGCCTTTAATCCAATATTACTGGTGGCCTTATAAAAAGAGAGGAGATTGACAGGAAGACCCAGACACATGGGGAGAAGTCCACGTGAAGACAGGCAGAAGTGGGAGTGATGCACCCATCAGCCAAGGAACCCCTGGGGGGTTAGGATTAGGGTTAGGGTTGGGGTTATGGTTAGGATTAGGGTTAGGGTTAGCTCCAAGGAACCCCTGGGGCTGCCAGGACTGGAAGAGACCAGAAAGGACCCTCCCTAGAGGCTCCAGAGGGAGTGCAGCCCTGCTGACACCTCAGTCTTGAACTTCCAGCCTCCAGAACTGTGAGACTAAACTTCTGTTGTTTTAGCCACTCAGTTTGTGGGAATCTATGACAGCAGCCCTGGGACACTCACAGACAGGATGAAGATGGGCTGTGACAGGAGGAGGCCATGGCCAGGGACATGTCTAGGCAGGAAGCTGCCCCCTGCATGTCCCCAGTGGATGGTGATGACAACAATAGGGCAAGGAAGGAGGTCCCAGGCTTTATGCTACAAGTGAACCTGGGAACACAGCCGTGGGGCATGGTCTTCCAGGCAGACTAGGGGGAAGCTGGAAGATTCTAAAAAAGTCCCTGGGGCACCATGTCCTGCACCTAGAAGAACAGTGGTGGCGAGAAGTGGCCTGAACACAGTGTGAGGGAGTCAGGAGTCTCTGCACGCTGGAGAGGGGATGAAGACGTCCCTGGGAAGACCAGAGACCATGACAGGAGAAAGATGGCCAGGAATACTCATGCCTGTAGCAAATACCCCCAAAAGGCCAAACACAAATCCAGGGAGCGGACTTGACCAGTTGTCCCATGGAATATTCCAGGAAACTCCACAGGGGTGCCCCTAGGGCGTCCTCTAAGCTCTTGAGAAGAAGCAGGAGAAGGTGGCAATTTGATAGATGGAGTCACCTGGACAGAAGGTTGCCAATATTGGCATGGACTACGTTTGCTGTATGGGACTAAAACTAAATGACCACCACCTCTGTAACTGAGTGGCCAGACAGTTCCAGTCACAATTATAGCAAGTGCCAAAATCCTTAGGCTTTTCTGATATCTTAAATCACGTTCTCTGTATGTCATTCTATCTGACTATTTCTTTGTACCAGTTTTCTATCTTTCGTTGGACTGATCATGTTTTGCTTGTTCCATTTTTTCCTAATAGTTGAGAAATTAGTCATTCAAATTATCTTGTAGATTTTCGCCATGCCTATTTAAGTAACTGCTTTGGTATCTCTTTGTAGAGTTGATCCGAATCTTCAGCCTTCCTCACACCCAGACAAGAGTGTGCGCCCTCTCCCTGCCTCTGTCCCTTCTGCCGTCACCTCTGCTGATATCTCGATGCAGCAGCTGAGATCTTGGTTGGTTCATTGTTGGGTTTTTTCTCAACACTCTTTTAGACTTGATAATGATGTTTCCGGGATTCCTTGTTCACTATTGTTTCTCATAACCTGGGTCTACCCCCAGAATCATTTTTCATTTTGCTGGAGGATATCCTTGGCTAATTTTTTCAGAAGCGGTTCTTGGGTGATGAACTTGTGTTACTGCATGTCTGAAATGTATTTTATTCCTACACTTGAGTGACCTCTTGAGTTAAGAATTATTTTTTCTTAGAAAATATAATACTTTGAAAATATAATACTTCAATGTGATCTTCTTGCTCCCAGTGTTGCCAAGGAGCATGTTGGGGACAGTCTAAATTCTCATTCCTTTGCAGTTCATCTGTCCCCGCCCCACTCCCACCCATTTGGCCCTGAAAGCTTTTAGCTTTTTCTCTTTACCTTTGGACCATGATAAGCACTTCAGGAATCTTTAGTTTGCTCTTCCAGTTTACTAATTCTCTTTTGAACTGTGCCCATTCTGCTAGTTTGCAGACGGAGACTGACAGACATTTCTTGAAATATTAATAATCACAGTTATAGTTCTCATTTTCAGAATCTTACATTCTTTTTGATGGAAGCTTACTTGTGTTTCTTGGTTGCAATTATCCACTTTTATTCCTCTGAGGTTATTAGTTAAATATCTCTTCAAGTTTCTACCCAGTTTCTTTTGTTTTTCTTTTGGTATGAATTCTTCCGGGTGTTAATTTTGGTGACTATGTGTTGGTGTTGGCTTTTCGTAACTTCCGGTGGTTCCCGGTTGTATGTTCATTTTGAAACTGGAGATTCCGTGATAGGGTGTCTGGCAAATTCATCCTCCAGCGATTTTGAAGAAGGGGCGGAGTAAGCTGGGTATGCAACAGAGAAAGGCCGGCTTCTGTGCGGGATCCAATACGCAGCAACTGATGACATAAGTGAAGCCAGACAGTGAACATCATGCTGTCACTTGGGGAGGCAGGAGGATTCAGGAATGCCAGGATCGGCTCCTTAAAGTCCTCAGAAAGCACCAGCAGATATTCCCTCGCTTTCACCTTGAGCAGACCCCACCCGAAGCAGGGCTTGGGAAGGCAGAACAGGGTCTTTTTTTTTTTTTTTTTTTTTTTTGACAGAGTCTCGCTTTGTTGGCCGGGCTAGAGTGAGTGCCATGTCGTCAGCCTAGCTCACAGCAACCTCAAACTCCTGGGCTTAAGTGATCCTCCTGCCTCAGCCTCCTGAGTAGCTGGGACTACAGGCATATGCCACCATGCCCAGCTAATTTTTTCTATATATATTTTTAGTTGACCAGATAATTTCTTTCTATTTTTAGTAGAGACGGGGTCTCGCTCTTGCTCAGGCTGGTCTCGAACTCCTGACCTCGAACAATCCACCCGCCTCGGCCTCCCAGAGTGCCAGGATGACAGGTGTGAGCCACTGCACCTGGCCTAGGACAGAGTCTTTGAGGGTAACAGAGGAGGAATACCTCCAAAAGTAGCCGCAAAATCCAACTCCTAAATGTAACAGCATTTCCTTAGAAGTTGAGTGAGCAACCGCCTGGCATCCCCAGGACTGGCAGGTCTCCCAGGGTGCAGGACTTTGGGTGCTAAAACTCAGGACAGTCCCAGGCAAACCGGGATGGCCGTTCTCCCTGCTCGGAAGGCAAGACCTGCTTAGAGCCCAGGTAGGCATCTGGGCAGAAATAGAAGCCCCCTGAGCCAGGGCAGGGAGAGCTGTCCAAAGAGGCTGCGTTTTGAACCCTTTGCAGTAGTGACAGAGGAGGGAGCCCGGGAGACAGAAAGCTGGGGACATTACCTGCGTCCACTCCTCCCTCTAGTGGACTCTCTTGTTCATAGTCCGGGAGAACCCATCTCACTCAACCATGAACAACAGAAAAGGAACATGCTCGGCCTCCGCACAAAGGTGCTATTAAAAAAGGACGAGGAAGAGCAGCTTAGCTTTCCCACAGACAATAAAAACACCCCCGACAAATGAAGCGCAAAATGGATGAAAACCGAAACCCAATAATTCAAAGTGAGCTAAAACAAATTAAGAAAATAATTGAATTTCCAAAAGAACAACACAAACGTGAAATATACAAGCTTAGAGATTATGAAAAAGAAATTGACAATACTTAGAGCAAAAAACTGAAAATCATTTTAGAAACAAGGAATCAATTATAGGGAGGACACGAGAGAATAGACAACATGGAAAGCCCAGGAAGGGATGTATTTTTAAAAAGAAAAAAGAAAAAGAAGAAGAAGAAGAAAGAAAAAGTACAAATAAAATGAAACAGAATCAAGAAAGATTTTTTTTTAAAGTAGTCAAGAATGGGAGAGTCACAGTGCAAACAAGATGGTGTAGAGTGAACTCTCCTTCTCTTCCCCACAAAATACAGCCATAGACCTTAGACTTGGGACATCAGTCCATAATTAGACTCTGGAAAGCGGAGAGAGGAAAGGAGGCTGGCTAGGGACCACAGGACTGAAGGAACACAGTGGCTCTGTGTCACAGGGTCCTACCCAGTGACAGATGGCAACCCAGACCTGACATCCCCAGAGCCCTGTCTTAGCAGCAAAAGATAGTCTCGGTAGACACATTCCTCCTCTGAATCATAAGGGACTCCTGCCAACACCAGTGGCCCAGTCCAGACTGGGAAATCACCCTTTGTCCCTGCAGGCTCCCCTCCCCCACGCAAAGATGCTTGGTGTCCTAATGACACCAACAGGGCAGGGAGCCTGCCAACAACAAAATACTTGACCTGGGGAGAGGCCTTTTGTCCCCATGGAGCCAGAGAGCCCCTTCCCCCATACAGAGGTGCCAGGTGACTCAACAGGGGAAAGTGCCTCCCACCCATGCAGGGGGCACCAACAGAGATCAGTGGGGGCCCAGCTGCACCAGGATGAGCAAAGCAGCCAAATCTCACAGCACAGACTCTGAAAACTAAACTGTCGTTGCAACCAGAGCCTGCAGAGTAGGCGAGGACCTGCGTGCTAACCCTAAACAGAGTGACTGCCTGCTGAAATAGGAGATTAAAATAGGATCCTGTGCTTCTTAATGCAACAGCCAAAATGTCCAGGATAAAGTTTAAAATCATTCATCATCCCCAGAACCAGGAAAATCACAACTTGAATGAGAAAACATGATTGACAGACGTCAACACCAACATGCATCAGATGCTGGAATTTTCTGATTTTAAAGTTGCCATCATTAAAATGCTACAGCAAGCAATTACAAATGCCCTTGCAACAAGTAAAAAAATATATATAAAATCTCACCAAAGAAATAGAAAATACTGAAAAAGAACTAAGTGGAAATTATAGACCTGAAAAGTACAATAAACCGAGTAGAAAACTCACTGAAGAGGCTCAATAACAGTGAATATGACAGAATAAAGAGTCAGTGAACTTGAAGATAGAACAATAGAAATTACCCAGTCTGAAACGCAGGGAGAAAACAGACAGAAAAAGAATGAACAAAGCTTCCCAGATCTTTAGGACAATAACAAAAGATCCCACATTCTTGTCACCTGAGTCCTAGAAATAGAAGAAAAAGAGAGGGGGTTGAAAAAATATTTGAAGAACTAATGGCTAAAAATTCCCCAAATTTGTCAAAAAAAAAAAACAAAAAAAAAAAACCAAAACTACAAATTCAATAAGCAGAGCAAACTACAAACAGGATAACCTCCCCCTCAAATAAAATCCATACCAAGACAGATTATAACCAAACTCCTGAAACCTATAGACAAAGGAAAAAAAATCTTGAAGGAAGCCAGAAAGAATGATGCATCCCCCTACACAGGAAACCGATCCAAATGAGCACAGACTTCTCCCCTGAAACCACGAGGTTTCCTCTCAGTTGGGAGAAAAGTGGCACAACATTCTTCAAGTGCTAAGAGAGGAGAACTGTGACCCCTGAATTCCATACCCAGCAAAGATATCCTTTAGGAATAGAGAAGAAATGTTAAAATTCTCAAACAAAGGAAAGCAATGATAATCTGTCACCAGCAGATGGCCTACCCTTAAAGAGTGGGTGAAGGATGTTTTCCCAACAGAAAGAAAATGAAACCAGAAGAAGGTTGGGAACTCTAGAAAGGAAGACCAATGGAATTGGGAAACAATAGTGGTAAACTTAATAGACTACTCTTCTCCCCATGAAATTTTAAAATCATATTTTATGGTTGAAGCAAAAATTACAATACCATCCCATATGATGCCTAACATGGATATCGGAAGTAGTCATGTTCACTGTGTTTTTAAATTTGGAAGAGTTAAAGGACACAAATGGAAGCAAAATGTCCATACTTCACTTGAAGTGGGAAAACACTGATACCAGCAGACTGTGATAAGTCACATGGGTACGTTGCGATACCTAGAGCAACCACTACGAAACTATCCAAAGCAAGACACTCAAAGCATTACAGATAAACCCAGGTGGGATCCTAAAAGCGTTCACATAGACCAACAGAAGGCAAGAAAAGAGAAACAAGAAACAGAAGAAACCAACAGAAAACAAATAATAAATTGGCCGACCTAAACCCCACCATATCAAAAATTACCTTAAATGTAAAGGGTCTAAGCATACCGAGTAAAAGATGGACATTATCAGAGTGGATTTAAAAAAATCACAACCCAGTGATATGTTTCCTACAAGAAATTTACTTCAAATGTGAGGACACACAAAGACTGAAAGTAAAAGGATGGGAAACTATATATCATGCAAACATTAATTTTAAAAGTAGGTGTAGCCATACTAATGTCAGATAAAGTACCCTTCAAACAAACAAAATTGCCAGAGACAAAAAGGCCCTTTCATAGTGATTAAAAAAAAAAAAAAAATCAATCGACCAGGAAGACATAATGATCCTAAATGCGTAGGCACCAAAGAAAAGAGAGTCAAAGTACATGAGACAAAAGCTGATGAGGCTGAAAGGAAAAAATAAACGAATCCACAGTTCTAGTTGGGAACCTCAACACTGCACTCTCAGCAATCAATAGAACTAGTAGGTAGAAAATCAGCAAGGTTAATAGAAGCCACCAACGGAGTCTACTTGACATATATAGAACACTCCACCCAACAACAGAATATACATTTTTTTCAAACACAAATGGAGCATCTATTAAGATAGACCATATCCTGACTGTGTCGTAAAACAAATCTCAACAAGTGTAAAAGAATTAAAATCCTACTGAATATGTTCTCTGACCGCAGTGGACTTCAACTGGAAATCAACAATAGAAAGGTAACAGGAAAAATCTCCAAACACCTAGAAATCAAATAACGCACTTCTAAATAGTCTGTGTGTAGAAGAGAAAGCCTCAAAGGAAATAAAAAATAGAATTGAATAAAAATGAAACTGGAACATATCAAAATATGTGAGATGCAGTTAAAGCGGTGCAGAGAGGAATTGTGAAAGCTAAATGGTCCCATTAGAAAAGAGGAGAAGTCTCGGATCAATTATAGATGCCCAAAAAAAGAAATCTCGAGGTACTTTCCCTGGAGAGTACTACCAAATATTTATAGCATAATTAGCACGAATTTTGTACAATGTCATCTAGAAAATAGGGTAGGAAGGAAGGAACACGTCCATACTAGCTGTGGCGCTCGTGCAGGGGCACCCCCCGGAGCTCTAGTCCAGAGCCTGCACAGCTACACGTGGTGGCGTGTGCAGACCGTAGTCTGCAAAGCCCAACGCGATCTGGCCATGGCTGCAGCCCAACTTTAGTTCTGCTTTCCAGGTACAATGAGTTAACTGCGGTGTCTTCCAGGAGGCCAGGCTGTCTCTTACCTCCGTGGCTGGGGTTGATTCCATTCAACAGAACAGAAATCCAAAGCTCGGAGAGGCTGAGTAACCTGCCCACGTCCGTACAGCCCTGCCAGTCCCTAGGGCTGAACAGTGAGTAGGTAACGAAGCTACCATGTTCAGGGGGCAGAGTAGATATCAGAATGTCAATCATTCATCTGTGATGAGCATCAGAACGGTCAGACTGGAAGTATTTCTCCCTGTCTGCATTCTCTCCCTGCGTGTGATGACAGGTTCTGTGGAACTGACAGGAGAAATCATCTTATAAAGAACTGGAAACTTCCAAGGTCAACATGAGCACGTCCTCTCCGCAGATCCATATGCAGATCGAAAGGCGATGGCGCCAGCTCCAAGTCACAGTGTGCATTGCCCCCGGGGTGGACACAACATTGCTTGAGAAATGCCTCTTTCCTCCAACATCTTCATCAAAGCACCAAGGACAGAGGAGGGCGAATGCAAACCCCCAGGAGATGTGGAGTTCACATCCAAACTGGCCTGGGACTTTAAAACAAGTGAAGCTGTTCATTCTAGTTCATAATCTATCCATAGGGACTTGCATGTGAAAATGCCCCTCTAAATTACTTTACCACCAGGTCAAGTTGAAACTCCCCGAGGATGCGCCATGTTCACTTTGGGGCTCAGTGTACCCCAGTGCGGTGTCACTCAGGGCTATTACCACAGATTGAAAGCACTTAGATGGGACGTGTCAGACACCCTCCAGTCCTGCTGTCCTGGGGCTCTGCTGTGCCCTTCTGGTGACTTTGGTTCTCTCTGCTCTAGCCCAGCTCATGAGTGAGATACACTTTGTTATCAAAAGGCAACCGTATTCCTCTCTTTTTCTAGTTCTTCTAAGACAGGTGCACACATCTGCAACAGCCCTCAGACACCCACAGCACCTCCCTAGGTCTGCGTCACACTCTGCGTTAGTGTAGAAGGCACCGCCTCTCTGGGGAGGCTTTGAAACATGGGACTGCTTCCTGTTCGTGTTTCCACTCTTAAGCTGTCTGATTCTAGGGCTTTCTGAGCTTTGCAGCGAGAAGCCATGTCCTGCCCAGACCCGTCCAGGACCCCACGGATCCTTTCTGCTCGTGTAGTCATTTGCTCCTCCTTGGAGCTCTACTCCCACCTCGGAACACTTGATTGCTTTCTGTTTCACGGGTCCATTTTCCTAGCAGACGCAGAGCTAATGCCAGGGTTCCCCCCGCCCCCCGACCCCTTCTAATAGCACAGAGGAAAAACAGATCTTCCAGATGTAGGAGTTCTCCTGACAGCTCAAAAAGTGATGGATGAGCTGGGGTCTCCATTCATCAGAACATCAAGGCGTGAAGCTGGCACCTGCCACTCAATCTTCTCGCGTGAGTCTTCCTGCAGTGTAAGACCACACTTGGGTTTGGAAGCAGAAACACTGTTGTCTTCTTGTCAAAGCTGGGTGCACATGTCCGTTCATCCAAAGGTGGTAGGAAAAAGGTGCAGATGGAACAGTTAATTGGACTATTTGCTCAAGGTGAACTTGAAGGAAAAAAAAAAAAGAGGCTGTAGACAGGTGCGTGTGAAAATCAGAGTCCCCTTCCTGCTTTTCCCCACTGTACTTAGGGGGCTCTGTAGTGGCCAAGAAGCCAGGTGGGCAATGTAGATGTGGCGCTTCATTTTCTTATCACTTGTCCCTGCGGTTGCCCTGCAGACACCCCTGCAGAACCGCCTACTCCCTCCCTGCAGCCTCCCCTTCCCCCTGACGACAAAGGCTGAGGAGTGGCAAAGAGAACCCGGCACTCCATAGATCAGAGTTCTCCTCCAAGCCCACGTCCCAACACCCTGGGTCCTGGAAACATCGCAATCATCTGTGAATGCAACACGATCCCCGTCAAAGTTCCAGCTGGATTTATTTAAAAAACTGTACAACTGACTCCAAAATTTATATGGTGGAATAATAGGCTGCAAACAGCTAAGTCGAATTAAAGAAAAAGGGTAAAGCAGAGAACTTTCCCTACCAGACATAAAGACGGGGACAAACAACAAATCTCTGCTAGTGCCACCAAACTCCTGGCCCGGGCTTGTGCATAGTTAGAAAAAGCCACATGGCCAGGCCCACTAGAGCCACCAATGGGCCCCCTAGTCACCAACAGCAGCTCCCCCATTCCTCCCACTGCTTCTTCCCAATTGTCACCGTTCTCGTCAAGACCCTTCTCCGGCACCCCGAATTCCTCACTCTGTGGAGGCAGCCTGGCCTCTCACTCCACGATGATTACAGCCTTTGGGTCCGAAGTCCTTGTTTCTGCTGTACTCACATCTTTCCATAGAGGTGACCCCACCTAGAACTGTCTGTCCACCTCACCTTCTTCCTGACTCCGCTTGAGTGAATAAACCAATGTCCCACTGGGCACAGTGGCTCATGCCTGTAATCCCAACACTCTGGGAGGCTAGGGCGGGAGGATCACTGGAGGCCAGAAGCTCAAGACCAGACTGGGCAAAATAATGAGACCCTGTCTCTACAAAAAGTTGTAAAGTTAGCCGGGTGTGGTGGTGCACACCTGTAGTTCCAGCTACTCAGGAGGCTGAGACAGGAGGATCATTGGAGCCCAGGAGTTCGAGGCTGCAGTGAGCTATGACTGAGCCACTGCACTCCAGCGTGGGCAACAGAGCAAGACCCTGTCTCTAAAAAAAAAATAAAAATAAAAGATAAAAAAACAAAATGTCCCAAATACATACATTTGACTTTATCATCAAAAATTATCTCTGGCTGTGACCAAAGCGTCTCCAGCACTGTGATGGCCCCACAAGGCAGATTACGGCTGATTGAGAAGCAGGTGGGTAGGAGGAGCAGAGACCTGGAGCTTTGGGTGGGGTGGAATGTTCTGGATCTTCATCGTCAGGGAGGTTTCGTGACTATACACATTTGTCAAAATTCATAAAACTGCATGCTGAAAAGGGTGAGTTTCACTAGATGTAAACTGCACCTCAATAAAACTGACTTATACACAAAAACATAAAAATAAAAAATAAATTATTTTTATCCAACAGTGGCCACTTTCCTTTTCAAACCCCTCCTTTTCATTCTACACATGGCATTTCAGATGCCGCTAACCTAAAAGATGATGCGCACCAATATCTCTCCTCCATTTCCCACTTTCTCTATTCGCCAATTTTCTCTTCATTTTCCCCTCAGCATAGCTTTTCCTCTCTTCCCTTAATAGCCTCCGTGCTATAATTAGTCCTCTCTGATAATTCTTTTATCATGTGTGTTTTATTTCTAAAATATTCACTGCCGTGGCTGTCCCCTGACGCTTTATTCCCAATTCTCTGATCGCCGTTTTTACAATCATACAGTATTAATAATATCTTCTATTTTGGTAGTGCCTTTTTTTTCTGTCTGATGAACAAAAAGTACTTTGCAGGCGTGTTGCATCCCTGCGAGGCAGTTAGGGAAGGAAAAGACGTTTTGCAGATGGAAAACATACATAGACACGAAACATTGTGCAATATGCTGTCAGCTGGGGTGGGAAATGACCAAAAATGAAAATGCTATGAGGATACGGTGTTTACCTGGGTAGAATTCTGGGATTTCTCTAATACACAGGCCAACTTTGCTAAATCCCACGAGTCATATTTGTAAACGTGCAACTCATGGGCCCAGGACCAGACCCCAAGCCAGCACCAACCCCACTGTACAGGTCATCCTCTGTATTAAGGTCCCCCTGCCCCCAAGGCCAAGCCACAAAACAAAGACATTCTCCCAGCAAATATGGGGTCTCTGGGTTGTGGGACTTGCCTGACTTTTCCTCCTCTCTGGCAGGACCCTCCCCCAGAATCCACTGTACCCCACCCCCAAAGTCAGCTCCCAACAGTGTCTGTCAATCCTTACAGCAAGGTGGCCACATAGGGTACAGACCACATACACGGTGACCAAGGTGTGCAAGGGGCTTTGCAGCAGACCTGACCAACTGCCACTAGTAGTGTTGCGACTAACCAGCATTGTAACCACCGCGCCGTGAGCGCCCATCCGTGGCAGGCACATCGCACCCGCCGGCTTGTTGCGGATGCAGGAGGGGAGGCAGGGGAAGGTCACCTGGTCGCACCTGGTGAGTGGGATTTGGACCAGGAGGCTTTGCGCCGACCATGAGTTTTTCTTTACATGTATCATCCACGCAGGCCCTCGGTGAGGTTGGCAGTGGATTCCCCTAAACCCTTCGTCTCCCTGATCATTGCCCCACCCCTTTTGCAAAAGCAGCCATGGCAGTATCCCCCATCCCACCTGCTCTTCTTAATTGGAGTGATGGGGGCCACGTCCCCTCCCCTTGAAATTGGGCAGGCCTCTGTGACCACCTGGACCCATAGAACAAGGCAGAAGTGACGTGTGTGACTTCCAAGGCCAGATCGAAACCCACGAATGTCACGGATGTCTGTTTCACGTTGAAACCCGGCCACTGTGCTGTGTGAAAGCCCAAAGGAAAAGCCATGCTGTGTTGTCTTCCGGGCAACAGGCCTCGGCGGGCCCAGACTGCAGCCCGCGTCCCCCGCCAGACACGTGAGAAGGATACCTGTGGACGACTGCAGCCCCCAGCCGCCAAGGCACCAGGCATCGCGGAACAGAGACACCACCACCATCCCTGCTGATCCCTGTCCGTGTTCCTGCCCCACAAAATCCCGTAAATACTGGGCCCATTGGTTACACGGCCAGAATAACTCTCTTGAAGGACCAGATCTTGAGAAGAGGCACCATCTGTCCTGTTCTCTTGTTGGTCCACTTCGTTTCCAGCGCAGTTTTGGTCTCTGGACGAGGAAACCCAAGATCCCAGTCAGGGACAAGGGGGAGTGATGGCATTCACCCCAGCCCGGGGGGGAGAGCCCGGGCGCCTTCCGGGAGGACCAGCACATGCCTTCACCTCCCCAGATAAGAAGCTGTCCTCCTGGGCTCTGCTGGCCTCTTTTTTTTATCCTTTTTATTTTTTGTTGACACGTAATAGTCAACAAATAGTGTATATTTGTAGGATACAGAGGCAGATTTCGATACATGCATACAATGTGTAATGATCAAATCAGGGTAATTAGCAAATACATCACCTCAAACATTTATCATTTCTTTGTGTCTTGTGAACATTCAAAATCGTCTCTCCTAGCTTTTTGAAAATATACAATAAATCATTGTTGACCATATTTGCCCTGCAATGCTAGGAAGCGCTGTAACTTGTTCCTCCTATTTAGCTGCAACTTTGTATCCGTTAACCAACCTCTGCCCACCTTCCCCTTCCCCTCCCTACCTTTTCCAGCCTCTAATAAGTACAATTCTATGCTCTGCTTCTATGACATCAATTTTTTAGCCCTCACATATGAGTGAAAACATGGGGTGTTTATCTTTCTGTGCCTGGCTTATTTCACACGTGGCATCCTGTGCTCCAGGGCATCCATGTTGCTAGCGACAGGATTTCATTCTTTTTCATGACTGAATAGTATTCCACCATGTGTATATCTCATCCTCTTTATCTTTTCATCCACTGATGGGCTCTCAGTGGATTCCAAATCTTGGCAATTGTGCATAGTCCCGCAATAAACATGAGGGTGCAGGCATCTCGTCTACATACAATTTCCTTTCCTTTGGATAAATACCCAGTACTGGGATTGCTGGATGGTACGGTTGTTCTGTATTTTTGGTGTTTTGAGGAAGCTCCATATCATTCCCCGTAGTGGCTGTACTAACTTACACTCCTGCCAACAGTGTGCAGATGTCCTCTGTTCTCCATGCCCTCGTGCCGGCCTCTTTCCAAGCACCACCAACACCCAACACAAACCCTGGACGGCCATGGGGTTCTTCTGGCATATTCTGTCTCAGCGAATTATGCACCATCTACTCAATGAGCCACACCAAAAACCCTCAACCTCACACACCCGAGTGCACACACACATACACACACGTCCAGCAGATGATCACCTGCGAACCAGCTCTGGGGTCTGACCAGATCAGCCCACTGTCTCTTTCCTGGGTGCCCACGCCAGCCTCCTCCCTGGCCTCCCTGCCTCTAGTCCAGCCTCCCCACAGCGATCAGAACAACCCTCCTCAAAACAAGGTGGGGTGCAGGCTGGCCACCTCTCTCCCCTGCTGACCACTCCCTTTAGCATCACTTGTGGTGGCGTGGCAGAGGCGGAACTGAAAACACAGTGAGGAGAGCCACCATTTCATGGATATAAGTAGATTTTATCTACATACAGCAGATGGTACTGTGCACATCACTGTGAGCCATACATCTCTCACTTGATATACTTGGAAGATTTTTCCAAATTAATACATATATTTTATCTCTCTCTCCCTCTCTCGTTTTTTTTTTTTTTTTTAAAGACAGGGTCTCACTCTGTTGCCCAGGCTAGAGTGCAGTGGCATCATCACAGCTCACTGCAGGCTTAAACTCCTGGGCTCAGGAGATCTTCCCTCCTCAGCCTCTCAAAGTGCTGGGATTGCAGGTGTGAGCCACTGTGCCCAGCCATAAGTCTTCTTTATATATTTTGGACACTAGACATTTACTGAATACATGACTTGTAAATATTTTCTACCATTCTGTAGGCTTTTTCTTTTTGTTCTTTTTTTTTTTTTTTGAGACAGGGTCTTGCTCTGTCACCCAGGCTGGGGTGCAGTGGTGTCATCACAGCTCACTGCAGCCTCAAACTCCTGGTCTCAAGTGATCCTCTTGCCTCAGCCTCCTGAGTAGCTGGGATGCGCACAGCTAATTTTTTCTATTTTTAGTAAAGATGGGGTCTTGCTCTTGCTCAGGTTGGTCTCAAGCTCACGCGATCCTCCTGCCTCGGCCTCCCAGAGTGCTAGGATTACAGGTGTGAGCCACCATGCCCGGGCATCTCATTATTTTTGATGGAGGTATACTATGCCATTATGTGAATGCAAATTGCTTTTTAAGAACTTTTTCCAACAACTTCATTGAGGCATAATTTACATACGATAAATGTGCCCATTTTAAGTGAACACTTTGATGAGTTTTGAAACGTGTATGCATCCATGAAATACTTTCTTCATTGTCGATGTAAGGGCACATTCAATGCCTAGTACAGTATCCACCACATAGTAGGTGCACAATTAAATGTCTGGCGAATGACTATGTGAACTAAGGGGGAAAGGAGCGAATGAGTGAGCGGCGTCAGGGGTCGCATGTGACCTACACACATGGACTGACCTGCCGTGTTAATATTCATTTCACCAACTCTAATCTGTGAAATCTCTGAGCTGCTCCTCAAGGTGTCCAGGGGCTAATAGCTTAGCCCTCTGTGGCCTCACAACAGAAAAACCACTGGCAAAGGGTCACGTGGGTGATCGTTGTATTATTCTTATAACTTTTCTGCAGGGAGTTAATTTTCAGAAAAATATAGGTGGAAAGCACTCTATTTGGTGGCTCTGCCTGCTCTCAGGAAGATGTCCACCCCAAGACCAGCACCCCCAAGGCCCAGCCTGACCTTCAGCAGCACCTATTGCCGTGAGCACCGTGATGCTCATCCCAGAATAGGGCCGCACCTGCCATAAGGTCGGCGCTCAGTAAATATTCGTGGAATGAACAGATGAATGAATGAATTAGTGAATGAATGCATCAGGAGGGTTGGGGCCATAATCCCAAAAAACACAGTCCTGAACACCATAATCCCGAATGTCGAAATCCAAAAGGATCAAAATTCCTAAAGTCTAAAATCCCCAAAATCCCAATCCCAAAAGTATAATTCTGGAAAAAAATAGTTTCAAAAATTCTTTTGGCCGGCACGGTGGCTCACGCCTGTAATCCTAGCACTCTGGGAGGCCGAGGCGGGAGGATCGCTCGAGGTCAGGAGTTCGAGACCAGCCTGAGCAAGAGCAAGACCCCGTCTCTACTAAAAATAGAAAGAACTTATCTGGCCAACTAAAAATATATATAGAAAAAATCAGCTGGGCATCGTGGTGCATGCCTGTAGTCCCAGCTACTCGGGGGGCTGAGGCAGGAGGATCGCTTAAGCTGAGGAGTTTGAGGTTGCTGTGAGCTAGGCTGACGCCACGGCACTCACTCTAGCCTGGGCAACAAAGCGAGACTCTGTCTCAAAAAAAAAAAAAAAAAAAAAATTCTTTTAAAGACATGCATTTAAGGCCAGGCATGGTGGCTCATGCCTGTAATCCTGGCACGCTGGGAGGCCGAGGTGGGCAGATCATTTGAGCTCAGGAGTTCGAGACCAGCCTGAGCAAGAGCAGGACCCCGTCTCTACTAAAAATAGAAAGAAATTAGCTGGACAACTAAAAATACATACAGAAAAAATTAGCCGGGCATGGTGGTGCATGCCTGTAGTCCCAGCTACTTGGGAGGCTGAGGCACAAGGATTGCTTGAGCCCAGGAGTTTGAGGTGCTGTGAGCTAGGCTGACGCCACGGCACTCTAGCCTGGGCAACCGAATGAGACTCTTGTCTCAAAAAAAAAAAAAAAAATGCACATAAAGACATGCATTTACAATCTTAAAGAGGATTTATTTGAGAAACATATATAAGCACCACAGAATACATCATAGGCCACTTTACTCAATAACATAGGCGATAATAACATGCATGTTTTTGCAAGCATAAACAGGCATAGGAATGACAGTTGCGTGGGTGTCCCAGTTATGAATATATTCCTAACGAGGTAGGTCAAAAGGGGAAATGTGTAAATGCATATCGCTACGGTTGGTAATTGTGCGCTCCCAGGTTTATAACTGCCTTCATCTGAAATACCCTGTCGGACAATCCAAGTCTTTTGATGAGCTCGATCAAAAACTGCATGGGTCACCACCACGTGTGCAGTCGCCCGAAGAGAAGTTTTATCTTTCACAAATTCAGATGTACAAAAAGGACATCTCTATGTTTATTGGGGAAGTTTCAACATTTTTATGTACATGCACAAGGCTTATACACAAAGTCAATGTTGTGATAATGCTCTTGTGTGGAGTCAACTTTGAAAAAAATGCATAAAATGAACTTGAACTCTAGAAATGTCATTATACAATTTATACCTCCAGTACTGGAAATGGCGCAAAGAGGAAACACGTAGCAAAACACATCGGCGCTGTCTGCGAAGGGGCAGAAGTCATGACACGATGGAATAGTTTGGCTGGGGAGAGTTCTTGGATTTTTCGCCTGCATTTTCACTCCTTCTATGAACTTCGAAACACTTGCCGCACTTGTATTTGGAGAGTGGTTGTGGTCTACAAATTTCATAAGTATATTCTGTCCATTGGAAGGTCTGGTTATTGCTTGGCTGTTGCAATTAAGTGATTTTCTGCTTTCCACAGCACCAATAATAATTAGATTTTAAACTTTGATGGTTCCCCATTAAGTAGCCTCGTACACCATCACAGCCTTTTTTCGGAAGAACAGCTTCACAGTTCTCTTTCATTGTGTGATAAGGAATATGGTACAGTAAGGGCAACCTTTGGCTCCCCCAATACCAAATCTTAATAGTCAGGGTTCTCTGGGGAGACGGCATCAATAGGATTTGTACACAGATTACAAGAGGGGATTTATTAGGGAAATTGGCTCACAAGGTTATGGTGGCAGAGAAGTCCCACTACAGGCCATCTGCAAGCTGGCCACCCTGGGATGTCAGTGGCGTGGCTCAGTCCAAGCCCAAAGGCCTTGGGATCCAGGGAGCCAGTGCGGTAAGTCCTGGAGTCCGAAGGTCGGAGAGCCCGGAGTTCTGATGTCCAAGGCAACAGAAGAAAAGTCTGTGCCCACTCTGGAAGACAGAGACAGACCGATGTGCCTCCTGTGTGTATTCTCCCCGGGCCCCCGGCTGATGGGGTGGTGCCCCCACATGGAGGGCAGATCCTCCCCCCCATAGTCTGCTGAGACTCACTCACAAGTCTCTGCAAACACCCTCACGGACACGCCCAAAATAATGCTTTCCCAGGTTTCTAGGTATCCCTGCATGCAGTCAAGTTGACACCTAAAATGAAGTCCACAAATCCACCCCTGTCAACCTGGCACCCAAAGGCAACTCCTGAAACACGTTTAATTTCCAAATAGAGACGATGACAAGGTGACAGTCGTGCCTAACAACGACCGAAACCACATTAATCCCTTCCCCAGAATTTGGCTTTCAGTATTTCAACATCTGGAATTTGAACTTTTGGCAATAGTGATTTGGGGGATTTTAAACATTAGGGGTTTTAGGCTTTAGGGATTTTGGTCTTTAAGGATTTTTGATATTTAGAGATTTTGATCTTTCAGGATTTCAACATTTAGGATTATGGCATTTGGGGTCATGTCTTTTGTGATGGGCACAGAATCAAACCTACGCAGATAACAAAAACACCAGATTTCTTTGGGTTAGGCAGGAAAAACACCAAAGCAGAATAGTAACACTGGCTCATGTGTTGCCCCAAACCACCGAAAACCCTCAATGACAGGTGACATATGGAAAGAATATTTGCCATTTAATTACCAAAGCAGTACTGCACCCAAAGTCTTTCCAGATATGGAGTCCAAGAAGTAAATAACAGTAACAGTCATTCTTTGAGGCTGAAATCACTTCTTTGGAAGACCAGAGACTCCATTTGTTCACTCGTTTGTTTCATATGTACTTACTGGGTGTCAACTATGTACCTGGCATCCTTGCTCGTACTTTAAATCCTTGAGACTCTACGTTTACATTTTAGGAGAGAAGTTTCTCCCCCGCAGGCTGCTCCCTGATTTTCTCTGAGGAAGGGGGTTATGAAGCACCCAAGGTGATGTCCCCACGGGCACGAGGTAGAAACGGCATGGACCGTGGTGCAGGAAGGACACATCCCACGATAAAGACCCTCGGATCCTTACAGGAAGCCTGGGGCAGTGAGGGTGACCCAGCATTCCCACTCCCTAGTTTGTTTTTAATGCAACCCCTTCCTCTAGAACCTCATCTCCCCCTGAATCATAGCCCGACGCAGTCAGGCATCACACGGACAGGAGCTTGGGAAATGGACCGTTTTGATTAATCGTGTTTCTGGTTGACGGGGAGGGGGCAGGGGGCTGAGCTGAAGCCGTCCTGCCCTGACCCTTGGCCTTGTACAGCTTTCTGCTCTGCAGACGCAGCATCAGCCGGGCTGCACGATCCCATCTGTCCTCACGTTCTCCCCATTCCACAGCTGGGCAAACTGAGGCTCTGGGAAACTAAGTTCCCTGCCCGAGGATATCCTGCGTGTGTCAGCAACAGAGTTTGACTCCTACGCTCAAGCGCTTGCCAGCTGCGGCACGGGCGTCCCGTGCTGCTGGTCCCGGGTCTGTCCGTGTGTGAGCGCTGCCATGACAGGGGCTTAAACAACAGACATTCGCCGTCTCCCAGTTCTGGAGTCTGGACGTCTGGGATCAAGGTGCCGCAGGTGTCAGACCTGGGGGCTGGTTGTTTCCTTCAGAGGCCTCTGTCCTTGACTTGCAGGTGTTGTCTTCACCCTGTGGTCGCCCCTCTGTGCCCGTCTGTGTCCTAATCTCCTCTTCTTAGGAAGACACCAGTCATGTTGGATTAGGGTCCACTCACAAGACCTCATTTCACCTTAATTCCCTCTTGAAAAGCCCCATGTCCATACACGGTCACAGTCTGAAGTATTGGGGATTAGGGGTGCAGCACGTGAACCTCAGAGGGACACAGTTCAGCCAGTAACATGGAGGGACCACCAAAGCTGTGTGCCTCTCCACCACAATCCACGGCATGACTTGCTTCCCTGAAGCTTCCAGAATAGTCACCATGCAGATAAAATTATGCTGTTTCTAAGATCACTCTGACACATTCAGGATTTTATCTGGACAGGGAAGGCAAGCACTGAAAAAGAAATCATGCATTCTATGCAAATAAGAGTGAGAATATGGTATGTGTCAGTGCGTGTAAACCCCAAATAATCTGTCTTCCAGACTTGGGGCAGTAAATCTCTGAAGTCTTTGAAAAATACTAAACCTGTGGATTAGAAGCAATGCTAGAATTTGTATTCCATGGTGGGGTTTTTTTCCCCCTTACCTAAAGCTGAGAGTTGCAGACACCTTTGATACCCTTTGCCAGCCCACCCCCTCCTGTGCCCACCATTTAAACTCCCTCAGACTGACTCAGGGCGCCCACTGCTTACCGCCCCCCACCAGGTTCCGGGCCCTGATTCCTACTGGTGTCTGCCCGGGGATCCCCGTCCCGACCCAAACCTGCTTCTCTGCCTTGCCTCATTCGTCCTTGTCGTCAGGAAGCAAGTGTCTCAGGGGCTGTCTCAGCTGCTGGGCTCTGCCCACGAGAAAGCCTGGGAAGACCCCGATCGGGATCACAGCTGAGCTCAGCGCCCACCCCAGCCGCCTGCCCCTCTGCAGACCCTGTTCCCCCAGAGCCCCGCAGAGGTGGGCGAGGACCGGGCCCTCCCCGCCCTCCCAGCCCCCACACCTACAGCTCTCCAGTTTGAAATTCAAAGCCCCCTTTCATCTGGCCCAGACCTGGCCAGCCTCATCTCCCTTTACACACAGGCACACCACACACGCACACACACACAGGCACACGTTCCACACACGCACGCACGCACGCACGCACACACACCACACACAGCACACACATCCTTCACACATACACATGCACACAAACCACACACAACACACACGTCCCTCACACACAGCACACAGCACACATACATGCACATGAACACAAACCACACACAGAAGCACACACATCCCTCACACACATATGCACACACCACACATGTACACACGGGCACACATATACACACACGTGCAAACACACATGACTCACACGCACACCACACACACTCACTTGGTGTACACACACACGCCACCCTCTGATCCTCCCCGACCTTTGCTGACCCCTCAGCCTGAGACCCTCCTCACTCCTCCTCCCCCTGTCAAAGAGCTTCTGGTTTCTCAAGCCCCAATTCCAACGCCACGTCTGCCCTGAACACCCCGCTGCTCTCCTGCCTCACCCTGCGCCCTGGAACAAATGAACCCTCATGTGATCATTTGTCCCAGACGTGGCCACACAGGGGCTGGGAAATGGCCTTCCCAGGACTGCAGGAACCTCCCTCCTCCTCAGGGGCAGGGACTTGACCCCCCAGACGCCCGGGCCACCCCCGAGCCAGCGCCACGCAGGCGTGCCCACCAAGGAGGGGCCCGACTCTGGCCTCTGGCCCAGCCCTCCCCACCCCGGAGCGTCTCTAAGCTGCTATATTCTTGTCACAGATCCAGAGCAGCCTCTGCTTCTTCCAGCCACAAATCCTGCGTGACACACCTGCTTTCCTCTGGGTTCCAGAAGATCTTTTTCAGGCCTCTGCTGTAAATCCTGCTTCGGTGGCCATATATTACATCCCGCCGTGCCTGTGTGTTCTCGGCTACACTGTGGTGCCCCAAGGAAAGGGTCTGTCTCGTGCCCTCCTCTCCCTTCACTTTCTTCTCCCAATGCCTGCGGTTCACAGGAAGGCTGGCCACTGTGACAAACAAGCCTGAACGTTCGGAGGCTTAAAACACCGGAAAGTACTTCTCGTTCACGGGACAGGCCAGGGCAGAGTGCTCTGCTCCACGAGGTCACTCGAGGCTCCGGCCTCCTTCATGCCACACCTTAGGAGCTTGTCTGCTGTGGATGGGTCTGGGTCTCCTGGACCTCCTGGCTGGCCACAGGGAGGCTCGTGGGACAGAGGGACACAGGACAAGCAGGTGTGCTATGGTCTGGGCGTGCTGGGGACACTCTGGGGGTGGGCAGACAGGTCCCACAGAGGGAGAGAGAAGCAGGGTTAGTGGTGCATTTGAGCCCAGGCTACCAATCAGAAAAGATTCCCTCCTTCTGAAAGGGTCAGAGAGTCCCCCTCGAATGGTGTTTTTCACTCCTAGGGACAGAGAGCCCTCCTTCTCCATGGAAATACTAAGAAAGGAGCAATAAACTTCCCCACAATCGGAGGCTCCCACCGCCTGGCCTGAGCTGTCCCACCAACTCCAGGCCACCCCTGTGTCCAAAACCCCCTGTAGCTTCCAGCCTCTGGGCCTTTGCATGTGGTGTTCCTTCACTGTAAATGCCTGTCCCTTCCGTGTCTAAGTGGAAAAGTCTTATGCACCCTTTCAGACCTGATGTAAATGCTGTCTCATCTCCAGAACATTCCCTAACACCCAGCTCCCCGCAGTGTTGGCTCTTCCCACATCTGTGCCCCGACGGTACCATGTCACTCACGTGGGTGTCGTTTCTGCCCACGCTTTGGGCCTGGAGGGCTGGGTCCATGCATAGGACAAAGCATGTATTCAACACATGATGTTTTAATGAAGAAACAACCAAATGAACACGTCCAACCTGTTCTGGCTTCTGCCCCCTGGAAGAAATTCACAGGCGGACCCACCCCCGCCCATGCCAAAGCCTCTTCCCTCCAGGGCCGCGGCCTTCTCCACGAGGCTGTAGAATTGGCAGGATGCAGGCGGCATCTCTTTATTTTCTTAAAAGGGGAATTTCTCGTCCTCATGAATGGCTACTCCTTCGTGATGCAAATAATCACCTTTCTGTGGCCTGAGAGAAGCTTGCGTTTAATCTAGCCGGCAGATGTCTTCAATGGAAGGATCCAGTGCAAATAAAAGCATGGGGCCGAAATGTCAAGGAGCTGAGCCACTCCCTGATCAGCACGCCAGCAGCCCCTGGACCGTCCCCAGAGTGAGCAGGAGAGGAAAAATGAAACACACTCCCGTCCACCTCCGGCTTCCCACCGCGGTCACCACCATGCTCTGTGTTTGCCCAGCGGTTTACGCTTTCTACAAACACTTCCTTATGCAGATCTCCTTTGATCCCTACCACACCCCTGCAAGGGCGAACTGCGGGGCTGATCATCCCGTGCTATCCCGGCTAAACCCTCGCCGTGAGGACGAGACTGAACTTACTCCGGCAGGAGTGCAGCCCGCCGCTGCCTCTGCGCTGTGGCCAGAATCAAAGATGAACTGAGCTCCCCGGAGCAGCAGGACAACCAGGAGACACCGGCATGAATCAGGCTGCCAACATCTGCCCAGTAGAGAAAGGTCTGTCTGGGAGAGGGGGCTGCGGGGTCCTGCTGGTATGCATGCAAATTAGCTCAGCCTTCCTCAAGAGCTGGCACTCTGATGCCTCCCCGATCCCGGAACTCTGAGACCCCACGGTGGGTGGAGAAAACCCGTGAGTGCAGGACACAGGCTTCCAACTAGGGTTCTGCCGCAGATTGGCCGTGCGACCTTGAGAACAGCGTCAGGTCACTCTGAGACTCCAGGAAGATGACGAGGTAGGACTTGAGTGGTTTCCAGCCTTCAGAGTCTCAAAGCTCATGACATCAAGGACCAAAAAGACCCACATTTCCAAGAAAGCTGTTCCTTGTTCATCTGCATCACATGAACATGTATGATATGACAAAGCACCGGCTTCCAACCTAGATTTTATCTGGTGTCACCAGTGAAGGGGTTCTGCTTCTAAACCAGACACTACCTGGGCAGAAGAGCGGAGAGGGCAGGAGCGTGAGCCCTGCCACTAGTGTGATCTCGGGCAAACTGCGAAACCTCTTTAGTGTCCCATCTGCTTATCTGTAAAACAAGTCTATGAAACGGAGCTGAGAACAGTATCTACATTAGGGTATACAGTCGCTCTGAAGGTTAAATGAGATGATACAGCACCCGACATATAGCAAATGCCGAGAATACACTGGTATGATTATGGTCGTTCTCATTTAACAATGATGATAAAGACAATTACTTCATGGTTAGCTGACTTAGCTATTAGATGCAAAACTAACATTGCTATATAGAGATAAGCGAAAAATGCTTGAGTTCATCAGTTCAGTTTAGAACTCTGTAACATCCAGATTTGGAATTTTCAATTCAGTCTCTGCCCCACGACTTGTCACTTGCCACCTCAGCTCCGATCCCTGAAGGACACCAGATCCTTTCTGAGCAACTTCTAGATGCAACCAGCTCACCCTCAGCTGCTCCCCCTGGAGCCCCCGCCCTGCCCTCACCGTATCTCTGGGCTGCACCGTTTCTTGGCTACTGGATTAAGAAGCACCAACCCCCTTGGGCAGGGCCAGCCCATAAACACTTGCCTTGTGACCCCATAGTTCCAAAGAATATCGTCAGATGAGTTTCTGACTCCAGCACAGAGGTGATGGGAGTTATTTTATCTCACAATATAATGACCATCTTGAATTGGTTTTTTTTTCCTCTTTATCAATGTCAAGATTAGTGATCACAAACGTACAAGCCTATAGCAGCAAGGCAGGTACCATAATAAGCGAAGACACTGGGGAAGGGAATGTGGTACTACATTGCCACCTTGCTTTGGTTTTGCTACTGCCATTGGCACAGGCCTTGGGATTGATGGAGGCTGTGGTGTGGCGTGGCTGGGGTGTGGTGGAGGCCAAGGCTAACTGGGGACACATATAGATCAGCCTCTGTTTTCTAATTTGGGGATGAAGGCCCAAGTTCTCTAGTCCCATTGATTTTTTCATATTTTTAGGTAAAACAGCCCCAAATTTAAAACATTGGCTCAATTTTTTTTTTAGCACTGTGGGTCAAATAAAACATAACTGCAGGCCAGATTCAGCCTCTGGGCCACCATTTGGAGAGCCATCGTTAGGCTTTCTCCACTCAGTCCTCACCATCACCTTCAGTGTGTGTTGACAAGAGTGGAGAATGGTCAGTGTCACCATGTATGGTTGTCTAGGGTGTGCACTGCCCAAGGGCATCACACCTAAGAGGCTGCCATTTCTATCGCAGGCATCCTAGATTCATACTATGAATTTCAATGGATTTCCAGCAGAGGGCAGTAACATGTCACACTCTAACGAAATCAGCCTATCGTGAAAATTTTCAACAGTTGGCAATGAAGTGTCACAGGGAAGGGATGTCCTTTTGTAATTCACACAAATGTGTTCCAAGAACTAGCAGCACACCTGAGGGCAGAGAATATGGAAATTAATGGCCCTATTCTTTCCAAGGAGGTTGTAACATGGAAGTTCCAAACACCAAATGAGGGAGAGGTTACAGAGGAACTGGAATTTCCACATTGCTGGATAAAGTGTAAACCGATACACCTCTGTTTGGCAGCCCCTAAACAAGTTGAACATACAAATATCCATGATCCAGCAATTCCACTAGGTGCATACCCAATGGTGTGTGTACACATGTGCACCCAAAACACGTTCCACCCCATTCATAGGCACGCTCTCTGTAACAGCCCACACAGGAAGGACCCCAAATGCCCAGCACTAGTAGAAGGATAACAACTGTGCTAGATTCTCATAGGGAATACTATTCAGTAATGCAAACTGCTGCTGTGCACCGTAATACGGACAGGCCTCATAAAAGTCACATTAAATCAATGAAGCCAGGCACAAAAGAGAACATCACATGTGATGTCACTTCTATAAAGTGTAAACAGCAGGCAAAGCTAATCTCTGGTGTTAGGAGTTGGGATGGCAGTTTCCCTTAGGGGTGAGTGTTCAGTGGCTGAAAGGAGATACAAGGACTAGGAAGGCTGTTTGGTTTTGGGGGGGTTTTTTTGTTTTGTTTGGTTTTGTTTTGTTTTGAGACAGAGTCTCGCTCTGTTGCCCAGGCTAGAGTGCCGTGGCGTCAGCCTAGCTCACAGCAACCTGGAACTCCTGGGCTCAAGCAATCCTCCTGCCTTAGCCTCCCAAGTAGCTGGTGCTACAGGTATGTGCCACCATGCCTGCCTAATTTTTTTCTATATATATTTTTAGCTGTCCAGATCATTTCTTTCTATTTTTAGTAGAGACAGGGGTCTCGCTCTTGCTCAGGCTGGTCTCGAACTCCTGACCTCGAGCGATCCTCCCGCCTTGGCCTCCCAGAGTGCTAGGATTACAGGCATGAGCCACCGCGCCCGGCCAAGGCTGTTTCTTGCTCTGAGTGGTCACAGGGGTGAATTCACGTTGGAAAAATCCACCCAGCTGTGCACACTCACGCTTTGCGGGTTTCTCTGTGTGCATGCTGTACTCTGATAAACAAATGCCTCACAAGACAATCACGTGTGTGTTAGGCAGGAAAGGGGAAGGAGGGGAGGGAGAAACAACCACCATGTTCACGCATCACTGCTTCAAGGTGTAAGGTTCATTCCGGAACTGCCCGGAATTGTAGGCTTTGCATTCTTGCAGAGGAAACCGGCTTCCTTTGATTGGCAGTGTCAATAGGCCGACTTCCCAGATTTGCTGACCGGGAGTTTTCACTTCTGGCTGCCGCTAAGGCCGGATTGGCATTTGCGATTCTGAACTGTCATTGGCCTTGCTAGTTTTTCCGAGGAAATGAAAATGCTACGCCGGTATCAGCATATCATTTAACAATTTATCACCACGCCGGAGCCTGACAAAGTTGATTTATGAGTCCAGCAAGAAGAGCAACCACCCATCCCCCCAGTTCAGAAATGGAGATGCTCAGGGGATTCCTATGCAACAGGCGACAGGCAGGAAAGGCCAGGAGGTCGGTGTAGACTCGACGTCCCCAAGTCCCAGAGGATGACTGTGCAGACTCTGTCCCCGCTCCCTCGAGATCCTGCCTTGGCTTCTGCGTGCTTTCTCCTGCAGAGCGGCTTTGCCTGCACACGCAGAAAGCGGGAAGTGCTGGGTTTTCAGGCCTCAGGCCAGCTCTTAGCCAATGACAGACAGATTGGAGAATGTGAGAGCCCAGCTCCCCGGCCTGCGTCCGGACAAACCCGGAGACGTAACTTTACAGTCTTCCAGCAGGATCAGGCTGGGCCTCCCTGGGCGGACTTCACCAAAGGGCCTCGCCCAGGCTTGGCTCCTGGGTCTTCTCCTGCTCCCTCACCAGCCTCCCTGGGACCACGTCCTTAATGAATGACTTGCACACAAACCCTCACCTCCGGGTTTGCTTCTGGGAAACCTGACCTAAGACAGAGGGGGAAATGGATTCCAGCATCTTCTAGATTGAGAAACCTGAGACCCAGAGTGGCCTGGCCTCCTCCCCCCGCACACACACAGGCCTGTGTATCAGGTTTCTGCAAACACCAGCAAGTGGCTTGCAACGCGCTCGCAAGCGGCTGTCATCATTTCCAGGATTTGCCATTACTCAAGTTGTAATGTTTTCTTTTCGTACACAGACACAGACCACACTCCAGGGCTCATTCCCATCTCCGTGGCTTGGAACTCGGAACGCATTTTCCAGGACGGCTAATATCAGGTCGGCAACGGCCAAGTGACAAAGCCTGTTCCCAAAAACAGCCTTCTTAACCCATGTGTTGCTGAACCTTAATCTGAGTTCCAGTTTGAGAAGGAAAAGGATTTTTCCCTTCCTAGACTCGGGTCTTCTCTATGGTGCCGCAGGTTAGGAGCTCACACTCCACTCACCAACCATGCACCCGAGAACAGCCCACTGGCCCGCTCTGCCCTCCAAAAGGGCATCTGTCCCCATCTGTCCAAGGGACACAAGAACACCCACCTCCCAGGATCACATGAGAGTTATTCAACAATGATGTGAAATGGGAATGAGCACATGGAAAATTGCTCAACAGCGTTAACCACCAGAGCAAAACAGAGAAAATTACACTGCAGCACCAGATGGGGCAAAGGCAGGCTCTGTCCCATTACCTGGGAGCACAACTTGGTACTGTGACTTTGGAGAAATATCTAAACAGAGCTATTGCTGCCCCGTGCCCCAGCAAGTTCACTCATTCCCAAGAGAAACAAGGGCACGTACCCGCCCAGAGACATGTTCAGGCACGGGCGCCACTGCTGTGTTTGCAACAGGCTAGAGACAGGAACAGCCCAAATGTCCATCAACCGTGCATGGCCAGTAGCCTGCGGTTACTCCAACAACAGAACACCTCGCAGCAACAAGAACAATGGGCTACCATGCCGTGCAACGACCCGGATGAATCTCACAGACACTATGCACACCAAAGAAGCCAGACATAAAACTGTATTACTATACAATTGCATTTAGGAACAGTTCAGAAATAGGCAAAACTAACTGTCTTAGTCCTCTGGGATGGCTAAAACAAAGTACCACTGACTAGGTGGCTCATAAACAACACCGATTTATTTCTCAAAGTTCTTGAGGCTGGAAGTTCAAGAACAGGGTGCCGGCGTGGTCGGGTTCTGGTGAGGGCTCCCCTCTGGGTTGCAGATGGCCGGCTTCTTGCTGTGTCTTCAGATGGCGGAAGGAGCAGGAGAGAGCTCTCTGGAGTCCCTTTGATGAGGGCACTAATCCCACTCATGAGGGCTCCACCCCCATGACCTAATCACCCCCAAAGGCCCCACCTCCTAATACCATCACCATGGGAGGTAAGGATCTTAACATATAAATTTTGGGGGACACAAGCATTCAGCCCGTAACACTAACACTAGCCCCTGGGGATAGAGGCAGAGCATGGATTGCCTTTGCACGTGTGTTGGTGGGGAAGGGGGATGGGAGACCCTCTGAGAGCTGGAAACGTCCCAGAGCCAGATCTGCGGGGGCTCCATGGCGCTGTACTCTTAAGATGTGTGCACTTTCCATTATGTAAGTTATGCCTCAAATAAGAAGAACAGACAGTGAAGAAATGTGTTTCAAGGATCTAGTGCAGTGTCCATCACATTATAATCAGCCCTCAAATTAACACCTGCTAACATTTGCCAAGTACATCCCAAAGCAGATTCTCGAGATGTACTTGGGTCACCTCATCTCTCCCTCCCTTAGCCCCGGCCCCCCACCCAGCCCTCCCCCGCCCGCCCAAGTCCCAATACCTGGGACTGTGCTAAACCGACCACTTTGCAACCCAACCTGAGCCTAACAGGCTCCTACACCCTTGTTAGGGGCTGAGCTGTGTCCCTTGCAAAATTCACATGTGGAGCCCTAACCCCAGCACCTCAGAATGTGACCTCATTTGGCAATAGGGTCTTTACCAAGCTGATCAAGTTAAAGTGAGGTCAGTAGGGAGGGCCCTGATCCAATATGACCGGTGTCCTTATAAAAAGGGGAAATTTGGGCAGAGACAGACACGCATAATAGGAACGAGATGTGAAGGGACCCAGGGAAGGGGGCTGGACCTGGTCCCTCCCCCACGGCCACAAAAGGAGCCAGCCCAGCCAACACCTTCCTCTCGGTCACTGACCTCTGCCCTAGAAGGGGGTTGAACCTTGAAGGCGTAATGAAAGAAACCAAACCCAAAAGGCCATGCACTGTATAAGTCCATTTATAAGAAATACCCCGATAAGCAAATCCATAGAAACAGCCAATTCGTGATTTCCAGGAACTGCGGGAAGAGGAGGGGAGTGACGGCTTGATAGGTGTGAGGTTTCAGTTTAGGCTGATGAAAAAGTCCTGGAACTGGATAGTGGTGATGATTTCGCAACTGAGCCGTACCCTTTAAAATCGTTAAGATGATACATTTTATGTCCTGTGTATTTCACCACATGAAGAACAGAGAGTTACTCTGTGGCTCAGGAATTCCACTCCTAAGTATATATCCAAGGGAATTAAAAACATATGCCCACACAAAATCTATCCCTGAGTGCTAATAGCAGCATGATTCATAATAACCGAAAGGTCAAAACAACCCAAATGTCCGTCGGAGAATGGCTGGATAGATGAGCTGCCCAGGGCTGTCATAACAGACATCACAGACCAGGTCATTTAAAATGATAGAAATAGAGTTTCACGGTTCTGGAGGCTCGGAGTCTGACACCAAGGTGTGGGCAGGGCCACCCTCCCTCTGAAACCTGTATGGGTGGCGAGGGGTCCTTCCTTGCCCCTTGCAGCTTCTGGTGGAGGCCAGCAACCCTCAGCATCCCTTCGCTTACAGCTGCATCACTGCCATCTCTGCCTCCACTGTCACGTGCTTGTCTTCTCTCTGTTTCTATGAACACCAGTCATATTAGACTAAAGTCTCAGCCAGACACAGCAGCGCATGCCTGTAGTCCCAGCTACTGGGGAGGCTCAGGCAGGAGGATCGCTGGAGCCCAGGAGCTGGAGGCTGCAGTGAGCTATGATGACACCGCTGCACTCCAGCCCAGACAATCTAGTGAGACCGTGTCTCAACAACAACCAAAAAAAGGCTCACCTTCCTCTAGCCTGACCTCATCTCAACTAATTATATCTGCAACAACTCTATTTCCAAACAAGGTCACGTTCTGAGGTACTTGGGGTTAGGACTTTGACATTTCTTTTTGGGGGACACAATTCAATGTATAATGATGGATAAACAAACTGTGGGATACCCGTACAATGGAATATTATTCAGCCCTAAAAGGGAATGAAATTCTGATGGGTGCCACAACAAAGGTGAAACTTGAAAACATTATGCTCAATGAAAGACGCCGGACACAAAAGGCCACTTACTGTATGATTCCGCTTAGATGAAATACCCCTAACAGCAAACGCTTAGAGACAAAACGTAGGCCATAGAGGCTAGCGGAAAGAGAACAAATGCTAATGGGTGTGGTGCTGATTTTTGGAGTGTTGAAAATGTTCTGGAATTGAATAGTAGTGACAGCACAACTTTGTGAATATACTGAAAACTACTGAATTGTACACTTTAAAAGGGCCAATTTATGGTATGTTAATTACATCTTGATATAAAAAAAGACCCTGTTAAAAGGATGAAAAGGCAAGCTAAAAACTTGGAGAAAATATTTGCAAACCACAGATTTACCAAAGTATGTTTAGAATATATTTTTTAAAAAAGGAATGGTCAAAGATCAATAGGAAAAAATAAACAATCTAATTAGAAAATGGGCAAAAGAAATAAAGAGACATTTCACTGAAAAAGATGTACGGATAGAAATAAGCCCATGAAAAGGTGTTCAACATTAGCCACTGGAGAAAGGAAAATTAAAACCACAATGAGCTATCTGGGCAGCTATCAGAATGGCTACAGTAAAAAAACAGTAACAATATCAAATGCAGTGAGGATACAGGGAAACTGGATCCCTCAGACGCTGCTGGTGGGAATGTAAACTGGTCCAGGCACTCTGGAAAATAGTTTGGCACCGGCTGTGTACGTATCATACGACCCAGAAATTCCACTCTTGGACATTTATCCCAGAGAAAGGAAAAGTTACGTCCACACAAAAACCTTACACAATTCTTCAGAGAAGCTTTATTCCTAACAGCCCAAAACTGGAAACAACCCAATGCCCTTTAATGAAACTGTAACATCCATACCCTGAATACTACTTAGCAATAAAAAGGAACAAACCATTAATATATATAATTACTTTTATGGGTCTCAAGGGAATTATATTGAGTGGGGAGGGGAAACCAATCTCAAAAGGTTACATGGCATATGATTCCATTTATAAAACTTTCTTTAAACTACAAGATTATAGAGATGGAGAAGAGATTAGTGGTTGCCAGCGGTTAGGGGTGGGTGGTGGGTGGGAGTGTCTGTAACATGTCTGTATCTTGATTGTGGTGGCAGTCACACAGATCTGCACAGGTGATAAAAGTAATACACAAAACACATACACACGCATAAGTGTATCGCTATGGCTGGTAAAACCAGAACAAACTCTGTGGATTGTAGCAGTGTCAATGTCCTGATTGGATAATGTACTGTAGACATGCAAGATGTTAGCATTGGGGGAAACCGGATGAAGGGTACGTAGGAACTCTCCGTCCTTTTTTATTTTATTTTTTTGCAACTTCCTATTAATACCATTATTTCAAAACAAAGAATGTTTTTTAAACAGATGGTTTATTTATAAAAACATTGAATAGCAAATGTTGCTTGGACGCTAACGGGTACGAACAGAGTTTAGCCGTAAGCAACCAGTGTGGCCACAACGGTGTCTCACTGCCTCCCACAGACCCCAGAATGAAACCGGATGGGAGGTGTCAAATGTGTCATGGAAGGCTGTGTCCCAGGATAAGATACGCTGAAAAAATGGCAGGGCTTTTAAGGACGGCTGCTCTGGTTACGCTCCCTGGGAGAGGAGAAAGGAACACCGCTTCCTTAACACAAGGCCGCTAGACAGCAGAGGAAGAAAAATGACTCGACTCCCATGGTCCTGTCACCTTCTCCAAGGCAGTAAACAGGCTCCTATGGGAAACAACCCTGGCTAAATGGAGAGAAAAGTTCAGGGAGTTTATCTGTAACAGAATTTATCTACCACAGTGGAAACTAGGCAACAATGTAAATGCCCATCGACAGGAGACTGATGAAATAAATTATCGTGCATGTCCACGAGAGCCATGGGCAGCCCTTCACAACGGTGGTTTCCCAGCTGAGCCCCACATTTAGCAAAGGAAGAAAGGGACTGCCTGGGCCCCGACTCCAGCACCAATCAGAGCAGCTGCCTTTTACCTATTTTATGAAGTGAGCCTCCCTTTGAGATTTTGTTTACTTTTTTTAAGCTAGAAACCTACCAGTTAGTGGAATTTTTATTGATATAAATAGATTATTCATAGCATTTATCTCTAGGTAGTAGAATCACAGATGAGATGAGCCTTTTCTTTTCCTTGCCTTTATTTTTCTTTTTCCCACAACAGATCTAAATTCCTTGTTTTCGAAAGAAGGAAAAAGTAAGTTACGATGTCCCTATTCTTTGGTTGAATGCCACGGAAAGTAACTCAAACTAATCAAAGTGAAGAAGTCATGGGAGGGATGTTGGTGACTGAGAAAAAGAGTGAGACCTGCCCACCCAGCACCCATTCCCTCCCTCTTACAGCCTGGTTTCAGTCAAGCAGGAATATGTTCAGTTAAATCACACTTCTCAGCTTCCCTTGACATGGGTGGAGGGGAATCATGTGACATTATCCTGACAAATAAGGTATAAGTGGACCACCACTGGGTTGGGATTCTGGGGAAGTTTTCTTTAAGGGGCTGAGTATGCTGATGGTGCCTTTTAACCACCCTCCTGCCTTCTTCCTCCAACCTGGAATACCACCGTGATGGCTGGCGCTGCAGCAGCCGTAATGACCATTGTGCAACCTTGAGGACAGAAGCCTGGAGGACACAGAGGATGGATGGAACAGAGACACAGGGAGAGTCTACGATGTGGGTGACTCCAGGGAGCCACAGACCAGACCTGAGCTGCCCATTTCTGATATTTAAGTCACTCTTTTGCTCTCATGCAGGACTCACAGGATCAGCAAGGATCTGGAGAAGCCAGCTTGGAAAGGGACAAGAACCAAGACAGCTCAAGGATTGAGAAACAAGAACCACAGCCAGGGAGGTGTGGACAGCCCCGTCACCGTCACATGATTCTCCTTCTTGAGGGAACAGCTGGGAATGTAAACAGTTGGTATCTAAAAGCAAGCCACACCCTGCCCTGGGAGCTAAGTTACAGGTTGGGGCAAGGACGGAGACCATATAAGTCTGTAAATTTTCCTTCTAAAAGTCCTCTTTGGAGATTTTTTTCTTGTTTACCCTTACAACGACGTTGCCAGAGTGCAGCTGACCCTCTCAGGGTCCCAGATAAAACAACAGTTGTGAGTAGATGTTCCCACCATTTCGCCGTCGTGAAGGATTTCTCCACCGTGCTCGAGTGTAGACTGGGAGGATCCCTTGTGCCCACATCAGCCTCCAGCCTCGCCAGCTCAGAGCTCCGGGTTGTCTAGACATGGGGCGAAGCCAGTCTCAGCAGAGCGGCAAGCAGCATCAGAAGTGTCTACGGACCACTTAGCATACTGCTCTCCCCTCCCCATGGTTTTGCTTTCTGCAGTTGCAGTTACCCGGGGTCAACCACGGTCTGAAAATATTAAATGGGAGATTCCAGAAATAACAATGCATGAGTTTTAAATTGCACGCTGTTCTGAGACGAGTGACGGAAGCTCGAGCCCGGCTCCATCCCACTCGGGACGTGAGTCAGCCCTTTATCCAGGGTGTCCCTGCTCTCTGCACCCCCCACCTGCTAGTCACTGGTAGCTGTCTCGGTTGTCAGGTAGACAGGTCACAGGAAGAGTTAGTGCCATAGAGTAAGAGACTGCGGGGGGTGGGGGGGGGACCACATTCACTTAACTGTTATTACAGTATATTGTTATAATTATTCTATTTTTATTTCTTGTTTTTAATCTCTTACTGTGCCTAATTTATGAATTAAACTTTATCATTGGTATGTATATATAAGAAAAAAACACAACATATATAGGGTTTGGGACTATCTGTGGTTTCAGGTATCCACTGGGGGTCTTGGAACGTATCCCCCACAGACAAGGGGGGACGACTGCAGTGTTTGATAGGAAATCAGAGAATAGTAAAGCCCTTTGGGGTCCTGGAATTTCCATCATTTTGTAATTTTCAAAAATATAAGTGTGTCTTAGCCCCAGGAGGGGGGTTAAGCCCTAATTTTGACACATCCTAAGACAAAGGGCCCCCCAAGATGGCCTAAGGACGACAGGGAAGAGCCCACTGACTTTTGGCATCATCATCATTTTGCCCCAGATTTGGTCTGCAGAGGGGGCTCCAGCTGGGTCTAGCTGGGGTCATGTGATACCCTTTGGCCTGGGGAGGGCAGAGTCCTGCTTACAAATGCCACCCCAATCCACCGACTGGACCCAAAGGGAAAAGGGCGGACAGTTCCCCAAGGAGAAATCAAGGCGAATGGACAACTGAGGAACTGGGGGGAAAAAAGTCCATTCCAATTAATTTAAAACTTTTTAAAAAAGAAAACTGAGGATCCAGAGAGGCAGGGTGATACCAAGAAAGCACATCTGAGCTTTAAAAGAGTTTGAGTTTCTGGGCCCAGATGGATTCTGTGCTAAAATCAACCTGAACAATAACATGATTCTCTCAGGTGACACAAAGGGAAATGAAACAGTCTCTGACGTCAACGAGTTCCCAGTCTAGCGAGGGAGCAAAGATGCACCAAACCCTACAATGATCAGTAAGAACCGGTTAAAGGTAACCAACCAAAGCACCGTGGGAGAACAGAGAACAGGGTGGCTAACTTGACTGTCAATATCAGAGTGGGCTTCCTGGAGGCGGTGATGTTTGAGTCGGTGATGAGGACAGAGAACAATAATCTTTGAATGTCATGCTGGATTTTTCTATAGAAAACAGTGTCGTTGAAGGTTTTTGAGCAGAGGACTAACCTGATCTTATCTCAGCAGCAACCGAGAGATTAGATTGCCCCAGCGGGAGAGATTAAAGGTTAGGAGATCGATAAGAATGTTGTTGCAATAATTCAAATCAGCAACAGTGAGGGGCTGCTTTAGAGCCCTGGTAACGATGACAAACCACATTCCTGAGCTAGACTGGGCAGATCTTGCTGAATAATTGGATGTTGGGGGTCAAAAGGAAGATCATGCAAGATTTCTGTCTCAGGTGATGGGGCAAATGGTGGTGCTATTAATGAGTAGCTCAGGGGCCATGTGCAGGGGAAGAGGATGAGGTTGGTGGAGGTCAGGTAGACCTTGGGATGTTTCGGAGGTGGAAATGTTCTACAGACAGTTGGAAATCTGAGTCCAAAATTCAGGAAGAAAATGTCACGGGTCATTACCTTTGAGCAGTGGAATTAGGGATGATTTTTATTTGATTATTTTTAGGATCCTTGATAGACATGTGTTACTCTTATAGTTACAAGAGAAAATATGCTATTTTTTGAGAATAACTAAACCAGGAGGCAGGTTAGGATAAGGGAAACGAGGATGACTGCTCACACGGCAGAACTTGTTAACAAGAGTGCAGGATTAGAGTGAGTTCAGCTCAGACCAGCAGTTTCTCAGCATTTCCTCTTTGCTGGGCTCCAGAGGCACTGCAGCAAACAGGACAGGGAGGGACAGATGTGGTCTCCATCCTCAGAGAGCCCCAAGGAGCAGGAAGGTGCAATGAGAAGAGAGATGAACAGATGTCCCACTTTGCAAAGAAGCAAAGAAGGGCAGATTCTGGAAGCTGCAGAACTCTACATCTATGGCTGGGCAAAAATTCTAAGATCTTGTCCACCCCGGGGGGGACCAGGCACAGATGGATGGCCCTTCAGAGACAGCCTGGATCCAGCGAGGACACGCCTACAAAAGGAAGCGCCTTTCCCTTCCTGAGAGGGGAAGACCAACGAGATTGCATGTCCGGATTGCAGCCAGACGTCTGACAGAAGTCTCTCGGTATTCCTGCGGGTGAGCTGGACACATACAGGCTGGAGGGGAGTCGAGTGAGCTGGGTGAGGCAGGGTGACCACACGCAAAGTTTTGATTAATGGGTTGATGCCAACCCCAGGAAAGCTCTCAGGACCTCACCGCTCTCCTCTTGGCTCTGTCCCGTTTATCATTTTTTTTTTTTTTTTGACCAGGAAAACAGATATTGGCTCAGGATAAAGAAAACTTAAACAAGGAAACCTCTTTGAGAAAAGAACTGGGATGCCTTTTATGATGGGGAACTGTCATCACTATGTGTGTTTGAGGAGACCCCAAATGACCAACCTCCTTCCAGGGACACGAAACACAGAATCCAGCCCTGGATGAAAGATCATAGTGATGTCCTCTATGGCTGCGGTCCCCAACCTCCGGGCCATGGAGCAGTAGTGGTCCACGGCCTGTGATAGACCAAGCCACAGTGCTTGCCCCCACCCCCCCACCCTCATCCGTGGAAAAATTGTCTTCTGTGAAACTTAGGAACCAGGGACCGCACAGCAGGAGGTGAGCATCAGGCTAATGAGCGAAGCTTCATCTTTATTTACAGCTGCTCCCCATTGCTCACATCACTGCCTGAGCTTGGCCTCCCCCCTCCACCATCTTCCATAGAAAAATTGTCTTCCTTGAAACCAGTCTCTGGTGCCAAAAAGGTTGGGGACCGCTGCTCTACGATCCTTCTCAACGCTAAGACCCTCTGAGTCTGCAAGCATGCTCTGGACACCGCCACCCAGGAGCCCGCCATCTTTGCAAACTCACTGTGTCTACCCTGATGCTCTCATGCTAGGGACACTCAGTTCTGTGGGAGGCATAGGGTCTTTCAGCCAGCGACAGCGGGTTTCCGTCCCCCACCGCACTGCCCAGGTGTGTGCACTCGAGACAAGTGACTCTGTCTCTCCCTCAGCCCCAGTTCCTTCCCCTGTGAAAGGCACTAATAGATTCTACCCACCCCTTGGAGTTGTGGGAGCTCCATACGGACCTGCTGTGCACACCACGTGTCTGGATACCCCCGACAAAGACAACTAAGCCCTGAGCATCCGTCAGGTGCCAAGTAGTCAGCGAGGAGCTGGGTATTCGAGAGACAGAGCCCCCGCCTTTGTGGCATTCCCTACCCAGGGGAGAGATGGATGACAAATATATAGACAAAGTCGGCAAAGAAGCCAAAGAATATATATTTACAAAATGAGGAGGGACCTGGGGGGGAGGAGTCAGACGATGCCTCTCGGTATCTGATAAATGGTGGTCCACGCCACCAGATCAGACGGCTCAGTCTGTTTCCCCTGAGTGGGCACCTGCATCTCACACCCCCTGCTGGTGCACACCAGCACGTGAGCAAGCTGGTGCCACCAGGGCCCCTCCACCGGGCCCCTCCCAGCCAGCTCATGCCTTCCCCCACCCCTCCTCCAAGGGCGGGCAGCAAACAGGCTCCTACCCCGCCCCCCAACAATGAAACTCTCAGGACCCAGGTCCTCCACCCGCCCCCAACGCACACTCTTGAAGTGTGGGCCACCCAAGGCCCTCTATGACCCATTAATGATGCTGAGAGTCACAACATACACCATCTATGGGCTACCTACTGGGTGCCGTGCGCGTTCACGGCTTCAGTTCTCACCCAGCCCCGTGTGGCTCCTCCCCACTCACCGTTCAGGGACCTCAGTCGGCACAGAGAGGAGAAGGAGCCTCCCCCCAGGTCACACGGGGATCTGAACCCAGGCCCCGATGCACCAATGCACCGGGGTAGAAGGCCCTGCCCAGCCCACCCGTCTGTCCAGCTGGGAGTCCTGTCCTGAATGCCTGCCTCTTCCTAAAGCCTCCATTTGTTTTGAGAAGTTGAAGGGAGGAAAAAAATGCCAATAAGCGAATGAGCAATTCAAAACATTGTTTTTATGCCAAACATGCCTATGTTGCAGAATAGAATGCAAAGTGTAAGAGCATTTTTAAGACAACGCTGGGAGCTTTGGGGGGAGTTTCAGCGAGGTGGATCCTGAGCTTCTCATTCCCTGTGTCTCGGGGAGCCAGGTGGCCACTCCCACCCTGCCCCTGCTCTGCATCCACCCTGCCCACCTGCTGCTCCTCAGTCCTCTCATCCACAGGGTGTCCCCCACCCCCACTCTTCCCCGGACCCCACCCTCTGTCCTCTGAACTCCCTCCTGTCCTCCTCCACCCTCCAGCACGTTGGCCACTTTGTAAACCACATCGCACTGTTCGCTTCGTTTTCTAGAGTAGTTTTCAATCTCTCCAAGGACATCAGTGGCCCTTTGCAGGCAAGAGCCCACTGTTGCTTCTTGGTGTGAACCAGACTTCCCAGGGCCACACCTTGCACGTGGCACACACACTCAGGGAACATGTGCTGAGCACTTCACAGGCAGGCGTCTCCCCACAGTCTGGGGCCATCCCTACCAAAAGTCTATGGCCCTCTCTGAGAGACACACATGTCACAAACTCTGGCTTTGATCGGCTAAGCCTAGTTTGTTACCAGGGAGAAGGGGAAAGTATCAAGAAATCTGTCACTGCCACAGAAACAGAGAGCTGTGCTTTTGCTTTAAAGTCATTAAGCAGGCTCCCGGCCCCCCACTCCGCCACTGTCCCTTAGATCTTACCTCCAGCCGAGGTCAAACCCCTTCTCAGGTCCGTTCTCGGCCCTCCCAGGCAGCACTTGTTCATAGTTCACGTGTACTTAGGTGATGCTTAATCAAAGTTTGCTTTCTTTGCATCAGATCAGTGTCCCCTGCACTTAGCAGGCTGCCTGTCACATAGTTGGCAAATGTTGGCCAAATGATTAAAGGAATGCCCTCTCACCCCAGCGCAGGAACACGAGCCTCCCAGCAATGCCCACCCGAGCCGTGCTGTTGAGAGGTGCTCAGGGCAGGTGCTGGTCTGATGCCCGCTCCAGATTTATTCCAAGAGCTAGAGCCCAGGGTGGGGACCCAGGGAAAATGATAGGCTGCTTCGGTGGCTACAGCCAGACTAAAGGGGTGAAGGCAGGAAGGAGCGCTGCGGATGTTCTGTTCAATCCCCATCCTGCACTGCCATCTCCAGGGCACTGAGCCCTCTCCAGGATGATCCGAGCTGCAGCAAACTCGGCTGGGAAAGCGCAACAGACATCACCCTTGTCACCAGGGCTTCTGACCCAGGAAGGTCGGAGCACGCTGGGAACATTTGCTCATCCATACGCTCCCTTCGCTGTGCAGTGCTGGGCAGAGAGGCAAAGCCAGCTGTTCAAAGCTACCAGAGACAGAAGCCAAAAGCCCAGACGCCCACCAGCTGCCCGTCTCCTACGCTATTAGCAGGCGAGACCTCAGGGCCAAGGCAGGCAGTGCCCAGGCCAGCGCTTAACCCCCAGCGACGGACCCAGGCAAGCACCTGGGACCTGACTGGATCTGCACTGAGTACCACCTACATCTCAGGGGTTCTTAGAACTCTCCAAGTGATCCAGTAGAAAGCAAACTTTGAGAGCTTTGCCTTTTATGGGGATGTTTTATTAGGACCACATTAAATTTTACTAATATGTTCGTTAATAGGTACTAAAACTTTTTTTCTCCTGAGAAGATATACAAACAGCCACAGCACATGAAAAGATGCTCAACATCGTGAATCATTCGAGAAATGAGAGTCAAAACCACAATGAGAGACCAGCTCACACCTACTGGGATGGAGGTAATTTTTTAAGTGGAAAATAACAAGGGTTGGTGAGAATGTGGAGACATTGGAAGCCTCGTACATTGCCAGTGGGGATGTAAAATGGTGCAGCTGCTGTGGGAAATGATTTGGTAATTCCTCAAAAAGTTAAACATAGAATTAACATATGGTCCAGCAATGCCACTCTTAGGTCCATACCCCAAAGAACTGAAAACAGGGACCCAGGTACTCGCACACCCATGTTCATGGCCGGATTATGCACAGTAGCCAAAAGGCAGGAACAACCAGAGCATCCACCAACAGATGAATGGATAAACAAAATGTGGTCTATCCACACAACGGAATATTATTCAGCCATAAAAAGCCATAAGGTACTGACGCATGCTACAACGCAGACGAAACTTGAAAACAGTCTGTGATAAGTTAAAGAAAAGCCAAATGGTGGCCAGAAGCAGTGGGTCACGCCTGTAATTCCAGCACTTTGGGAGGCCGAGGCAGGAGGATCGCCTGAGGCCAGGAGTTCAAGACCATCCTCGGCAGGAGAAAGACCCTGTCTCTAGAAACAAATGGAAAAATTAGCTGGGTGTGGCGGTTCCTGTAGTCCCAGCCACTCAGGAGACTGAGGTGGGAGGATAGCTTCAGCCCAGGAGTTGGAGGCTGCAGTGAGCTATGATGACACCACTGCACTCCAGCCTGAGAGACAGGATGAGACTTTGTCTCAAAAAAAAAAAAAAAAAAAAAGAAAGCCAGACATGAAACAACAAATATTATATGATTCCACTTATATGAAATATCTAGAACAGGCCAATTCCTAGGGACAAAAAGTAAAGTTAGTGCTTACCAGGAGCTGTGGGGAGGCAGAATGGGTAGTTTTTGCTTCATGGTTACAGAGTTTCGGTTTGGGGAGATGAACATTTCAGAAGTAGGTAATGGTGATGGTTGCACAATGTTGCAAATATAATTAATGCCACCAAATTGTGCACTTAAAAGCAGTTACAGTGGCAAGTTGTACGTTACTAATATAGGTAGTGTATTACAATGTAAAAAGTAGTAAAAAAAACCCAAAGTGTATTCAGAACTCCAACACTCCCCATCTGCCCACCTGCACCCACCCTATTTCAACCACCATCCCCCACTGGGTCACTGCACAGCCCCCTCTGTGGCTCCCTGAGCCTGTCTTTGTCCCACGACCTAATAGTCCAACAAAGTAGTTGAGTCATCATCTTTAACAAGTCCATCAAATCATGTCATTACTTTGATTAAAACCCAGCAGTAGCTCTCATCCCACCCAGGGTGAAAGGCTGAGTTCTTAGGAAAGCCACAAGACCCCCCCCAGCCCTCCCCGCCAGCCCCCCACACTCCAGCCTTGGCTCAATCTCCACGTGTAGGTCTCTGAGAACTTGAACCCAACGCTCCAAATGCCTTTTCCCGGCCCTGCACTTCCTTTCTCCACAGCTCATCGCTTTCCAACGTGATGGTACATGCACGTATTTACCAGGTTTCCCCTCTGTAGGCAGGATCGTGGTCTGTTTTGTTCTCTGATGTTGCCCAAACACCCCCTGCCCCGCTCCGGACCCGGTGTTCATGGACACGACCATAATACGTGTTCCATACATACTTCCTGAATAACTGAATGAGTGCTCGTTCACAGACTCACAGACGCCAAATGCCTGGACCATGTTGATTAAACGGTCTCCAGGTGTTTGAGAAGAAAAAAGCCTGCACATCCCACGGCAACTGCCAAGTCAGGAGTTCGAGTCCCAGTTGGTCAGTGACTTGGAATCCTGGCACTATCTCTAATAAACTAGAGGTCACTCGAGAAACTGCTGAAAACCGACCGGCCTCCGTGTCCTTATTATTAAAATGAGAAGCCTAGACAGGAGTTATTTTTAAAATTAACTTTCTTTCATTTTCTTGAGTCGGTAATATATACACATGGAACAAAATTCAAAAGGAACAGAACTGTGACCAGTGACACGTCTGTCTCCCTCCCAGCTCTGTCCCCACCTGCCAGCTCCCTGTCCAGGGACGACTGTTACCAGTTTCCTCAGCATTCAGCAGGGACGTGCACATTCACGCAGACACGTGTGCACAGCCCACTGTTCTCATACACGCTCGCGGAAGACAGGAGAGCCTCGTCCCCAAATTTCTTTCCCAGGCAGATTCTAAGCCCTGAGTCAGAGACTCCTCAGCCAGCTTTGTGTGTCTCTGCCAAGCCTCAGGTGCTCTAGATTTCACCTCTTCATTTTGTAGACCAAGAATGCGCCTCTATGGCTCTTCCAGAAGCTGTGGCTTGCAGGGACCACACCTTGGCACCCTTGGACACTCTTCTGGCTTGTCAAAAAGTGAGTCAGGCGCCTTCTCAACCAGCTCAGACAACCTCCATTCCAATCAGAGGATTTTTTGTGTCTTCTGGATCTTCAAGGGAGGAAATGATTCAGAAAGATTTTGCACATTTTTTAGTTTGTTTTGGGTATTTTCATTTTAGCTTCTATTGTATAAGGGACCTTTGCTAAAGAGCTGTCGTTTGTCGGAATTCTACTGATTTTTAAACATTCATGTATTTACCCACCCACCTTATGGAATTCTTCTTACTGTTCACGGCAGTTTCCTGGAGACCATGAGGTGTAGGTGTAGGTGTAGGTCATGGTCTGCGCAAAACATTCCGGTTCTTCCCAAACTATCTGCAGTGAAGGACCGTGTTTTGGTTGTCTTCCAAATCTGTTTTGTAAAAGAGGTAACAAGTCCGCAGAACCCATTCCTGGATGTCATTGAAATATTTCTAAATGCTTATTTTCCACTTCTGAACTTATCTTGTCAAGAGCAGTGAACATCTGGCAGACAAGAGTGGTCCACAGCCCCCACTTTGAGTATCACGGCTTTAAACCTGTTCTCTAATGTCATTACAGGACGTTAGAATTCCATATCAACGGTCTATTCTTTAATGTTCAGCTACCAAACTTGAATGTTCAGCTACCAAACTACTGCAAGATGATCAACAGCGATTATGCTAAGTACAAAAACATGGATCCGTGAGTTTCCTAGTACTTGGTCATATGCATGTGTGGTTAATACACTTTTTATGTCTAAAATCAGAAAAAAAGAGAAGAGGAAAGGTTAAAACCCCAGGGATATTTATACTGATATTGAAAGAGTTTATGGGTTTTCTCCAAGCTGGGGGCGTGGCGGACGAGGTTGAACCTGAGCCAAAAATAAGTTTTAGAAATTCTGAACATACTACAATTTGGTGGGGAGGAAAAAACTAAAGTCTCAAAACAGATGCCTCAATGAATAGTCTCCTCTTATTAATACTGTTCACTAGTGTCACAAGTGACATTAATGGCCTAATCGTTCCTGCTGCACCATAATTGCCTCCAAGTCTGAGACACTGTAATTACACGTTGAACCACACGTGTCTTATGAGATCTTCCCAGCACACTCAGGATGAGCGGCGTCTGGGATTCCGCCAGTTCCACGGCTTCATTGGCAGAAGAACAAGTCACCTGCAGCTGAGAGGGTGGGGAATTTTCCTGTTGGATCCTCAGGCCCCCGCCATGCTGGCTGGGCCTCCCACCTGCAGTTCTGATTCCCATGGGTCTTCGTTCTAAAACCAACCATTGGTGCCACTGAGGAAGGGGGATGCAGCCAAAGCCTATTTCTCTTTCTGCTCCAAGCACCTTTCTCCCACCCAATCATTGCGTTTCATTTGGTTGCACTTTGTCATCTATCATTAGGGGCCTATTTAGCTCCATTTAGAAATGAGGTGTGACACAAACACACATATATTTTGATAATAGCTCTTCACCACTGTGCTAGTGGGACCCCCACAGTTGACTAAACCCTTGTACTTACTCCCTCTTTCACCTCCAACAAGTTCGGGAGGTGGGGGGAGGGCTGTCATCAGCAGAAAAGCCATCCAGCCTGTGGCTTGAATCCTGGCTCTGCCTTCCTGAACGTCTGCTTCCTACTGTGTAAAATGGGACTAAGGGTCGCTGTGAAGAGCTGTGTTAGTGTCTATAACTGGGCGCAGTGGCTCATGCCTGTAACCCCAGCAGTTTGGGAGGCTGAGGCAGGAGGATTACTTGAGGCCAGGAGTTTGAGACCAGCCTGGGCAACACAGCAAGACCCCATCTCTACAACAAATAGAAAAAATTAGCTGGCGTGGTGGCATGCACCTGTAGTCTCAGCTACTCAGGGGGACCTCAAGCCCAGGAGTTTGAGGCTATAGTGAGCTATGATTGTGCCACTGCACTCCAGCCTGGGCAATGGAGCAAGACCTTATGTCTAAAAATAATAAGAATAATAACAATAAAGTACCTGGCATGTTGTAGGTGCTCGACAAGAAGCAGTTAGGAACACCAAGCACCCCCTGCCAGGCAAACCCTGGGTTAAATCCATCCATTCCTTCCACAAGTATTTACCGAACACTCCCTGTGGGCCAAAACCCAGGCTGGATTGGATGCTGCAAAGACAACTGCAAATGGGGCACACATGGTTCCTGGGAGTGGCCCCGACAAATGAGAAACAGGTAAACAGACAAACAAGATAATTTGAGACAGCGATGAGAGCTGTGAAGACAACACAGGATTGTGACATACAGGGTTTGTGCTACTTGAGGGTGGGACTGTTAAGAAAGGTCCCTCTGAAGAGACATTTGGGCCAAAACTTGGCTGTGACAATGCCCATCCTAAAGCCCTGTCCACCGGCAGGAGCAGGGCAGGAAAGACGTGGTACAGTAGGACTGGATCTGCTCACGTCCCAAGCCCTGAGTCCCACTCCTGCTCTGCTGTGTGCCCTGGGGCCGGCACTCCACCCCGAGGCACCGTTTTCTCTATCTGTAAAAAGAGCTAACATCACCTGCTGCAGTGATGGTAAAACACGGCTCCAAACAACCTGGACCCTCCTCTCACTGAGAGGTGGCATCTCTGTCCCCTCTCCTTGAATCCGGGCAGGTTTCTGATGGCTCCAACCAAATTTGACAAAAGTGACACTATGTAGTGACTTTTGAGGATAAATCCTAAAAGACCATCGTGTAGTTCCCGCCTGGTTCTCTCAGAGCCTTACTAGACAAGAAGTACAACTAAGCCACATGCGGGCACTTCTGACAATGGCAGCCCTATCTGACCTCTCGGCCGTGTGCCAGCATCCCCTGCCAGCCACAGGAGTGAGCCATTTCGGATGTCCAGCCCTGTCCAGCCTTCAGATGCTCAAAGCACCCACCAGGATCTGACGGCAACTGCATGAGACCCCAAGCAGGAATGGATTAGCTGAGCCCTAAGCAAACTCCTGACCCATAAAATTGTGAGCCAAATAAAATGATTATTTTACCCTAATAAGTTTGGAAATAATTTGTCACACCGTTATAGGAATGAGAGTGCCTATCTCTCTGCCTTCTTATCTTAAAGTTCTCCCTTGCATGCATGTACCACCTGGCCCAGTCTTGTTTCTATTCCTCAAATACACCAAAATATTCCTGGCCCCAGGGCCTTTGCACTTGCTGTTCTCTCTCTTCCTGGAAATTCCGTCCTGCCCCCTCTCAATCTTCCTGTTGCTGTCTCCTTCATGCCTAGGTCTCAGGTCAAAGGGCCACCCTCAGAGAGTTCTTCAGGATCACCTGATCTAGGTTAGATCCCCAACCACCCCTACCCTAGCTGTAATCAGATCACCGAGTTTGCCTTAACAGCACTTAGCACCAACCACCTGATATTTTTGTTTGTGTTTGTTGACTATATCCTTGCCAGAGTATGAAGTCTGTGAGAGGAGAGTCCTTTCCTGTTCTGGTCACTTGTGTCTCTCTCACTCCTTTTATAATGCCTGGTAGCTACTAAGGACACATGCCAATAAAATGAATGAACAAACGAGAAAGAAACAGCCATGAGAAGATGAGGAGAAGCATTTCCACCAGGGAGAACAGCAAGGAGCAGCCCTGAGGCTGGGGTGTTCTAGGTCAGGAAGGCAGCCAGGTGGAGCCGGAGGGGTTCTAGATGACACAGGCCGGTGAGACTCCTGGGAGCCTTTTAGATCACAGAAAGGATATTGTGATAAGCCTCACAACGTGAGCTCACCTGTGTTGTGTGCAGTAAAATATGCACAGCATAGAACTGACCATCGTAACCATTTGGGGGTGCACAGTTCAGCCATTAAGCACGTTCACATTGTTGTGCAACCACCACCACCATCCACCTCCACAACTTTTCCATCTTCCTAACTGAAACTCCGTCCCTGTCAAACAACTCCCCTGACCCCGGCACCCTCCTTTCTACTGTCTGTCTCTGTGGAATTGATGACTGCGGGGACCTCATGTTAAGTGGAATCACACAGTATTTGTCATTTGGTGACTGGCTTATGTCACTCAGCATAGTGTCCACAAGGTTCATCCCTGTGGTAGCAGGAGTCAGAATATCTTTCCTTTTCTTAACTGTGATGAAACAGAAAGAACATAAGATGTTCTTCCTTCCTTTTGACGACCGAACAGTATCCCACGGCGTGAGAGCAGTGGGGGCACGGGGTGGGGCTGTCCTCCGGGCAGGTCAGCCTTAAGCTGACGACCACCCACCCCGGCCCACCCTACCAGCAAGGAGCCCCCGGGCGCGAGCGCAGGGACACGCAGCTGGGAGGCGCGGGGCGGGGCGAGGCAGCGCCGCGCGTGAACCCCTCACGTTCGACCCTCCCCGCCGTTTCCTGGCCGCAGCGCGCGACCCCGCCCCGGGGGAGGGCTGGCCGCCGCCCTGTCGCCAGTGCGCAAGCGCGGGAGGAGCCGCGCGGCGCGGCCCTAGGACGCATGCGCGGAAGACACACACGCGCGAAAGGCTCCGCTTCCCCGGGTGTGAATCCACCGATCCGGGGTTTCGGCCCCGCCGGGAGCTCTGTTTATAAACACACCGCGCGGCCGCCGGCCAGGAGTAACCCTAAAGGTAGTGGGGTCGGAGGTCAGAGGTCAGCGGGCGCGGGGGCGCCGGCAGGGAAGCCGGCTCCGCTACCCTCGAGGGCTGTAGGTTGCGCGGCGTGGCTGGCTGGACGGCCCTGCAGCGAGCCGGGGCTGCCGGGGCGCCACGTGGTGCGCACGTGGTCCGGCCCAGCGCGGCGGCTCTCCTCCCCCACTCCGCCGACGGCCCGCAGCTCCCCCTGGCGGTGCCGCGCTGCGCGGGGCGCATGCGCGCAACGCGGCGCGGGGCATCTTCCGGGGGTCGGGTGGCCGGCGGCTTGTTGCCGGCGTGGGGTGGCTGCGCGTGGCCCCCGGTATGGCGGGGCGGGGACGGGGTGAGGACTGGGGGGAGGGGCCTGCAGGACTCCGGGAGAGGCACATGGAAGTATTCCAGAAGTGTCGTTTCAGGTTTTTTGTTATATTACCTACTTTTATAGATTTTATTTATGAAATTGTACATAAAAAAAACACTGTTGGGCGTTTCCTAAGCACTCAGTCAATGGTAGTTTTTATGGCTGTCGCTTTTTAAAAAAACAAAGCTTTATTAATTCTAAAAAGATTTCAGGAGGTCTATAAAGATCAGAAAGAAACTTCCTGACTTTTTCTGCCATTTTTTCATTGAGGCTCAGAATTGCATTGCCACTGCTGGTGGTTCTGTAAAATTAGTGTTCCTCAGTTTATCCACTGCAGCAACATCTTTTAAATACAGTCACGCGTGGCTTGACAACAGGATGCCTTCTGAGAAATGCAGTTAGGCATTTGTCCTTGTGTAAACATCCCAGAGTGTCCTTACACAAACCTAGGTGGCACAGCCCACTACACGCCCAGGCTGTGTTCTGTAGGCTGCTGTGCTGAGTGCTGTAGGCAACTGTAACACAAGGGGAAGTATTTGTGTACCTAAACCATGGGAAAGGTACAGTAAAAATACGGTATTTTAATCTTACGGGACCACTGCTGTATACTCCATCCGTTGTTGACCAAACATGGTTATGCAGCCCCGGATACTGCTCCAAGCTCTGAGGTGCCTGGATCACCTCTAGGTAAGAGGAAAATCCAAAAGTGGTTAAATTATAAAGAAAAGCCAGGAGGTACTTATCCTAAAGGTCAGGCTGATGCTACATGTTTAAAAACCAGCTGGGGAAGGAAAGAGTGCATATGTACATACATATATTCATGTATTTATTTTGAATTTTACTGATACGAAATGTGTAGTAAGTATATGAATTACAAATGATTATAAAACACACAGAACTCTTTTTTGTAAATTCCATTCTTGATTCTCAGAGAATGCTTTCATTTACTTTTACTGAACTCTTGTATCCATGTCCAACCTGTGGTGGAAATTGAATTGTAATCTGCCAAATGATTTGCCTGTTTTCCCAGTAAATTTATTGTCACTAAATATGTGACATGATTTTTGGTATTTTCACTTACATTAACAAGTAAGAAATGAAGCAAGAAAGACATAGAATAAAACTATTTGTTCAACAATGATGTGAGCAACTTCTTTGCTGTATGGAATCATGGTTTTCCATTACAAATATTCCCTCAGCATTTTGTGCTATTCACGATATAATGGCTACATGGCCAGGCATGGTGGCTCACACCTGCAATCCCAGCACTCCTGGAGGCTGAGGCAGGAGGATCACTTGAGCCCAGGAGTTTGAGGTTGCAGTGAGCTACAGTGATGCCACTGCACTCTACCCAGGGCGACAGAGCAAGACTCTATCTCAAAAAACAAAACAATGTAATGGCTACAGATGTGACACATTGTTAATTTTCTCTATTACTTTCTTAGTAATGGGCTAGGGGTTGGTAAACGTGTTCTGCAGAGTCAGATAAGTAAAGATTTTACGCTTTGCCAGACACATACGGCCTTTGGCACATAGTTTGTTTTGTTTTGGTTTAACCATCCTTTAAAAATGTAAAAACTATTTTTAGCTCATTCAAGGGCCAGATGTGGCCTTTAAGCTCTGAATTGTAGCACTTTCCTATTTTCACAGTGTAAATGTCTCTGGAGTGGGTGATGTCAGACTACCAACATGGAGCATCTGAACTTGGAGTTGGGAGAGTATTTCCAGTATACAGTTAAAATTGATGCAGATAACCTCAGGAACAAAGGAAATGATGAGTTTTGAGACCTTGTTTTCAACAGAATTGGTTTCACTGTAAGTTTCTGTAATTTAATTTTAATTTTTAATAACAGCTATGTTTAACAGCCAGCTCACAGAATTGCTGAGAACTTTAATAACTGGCTCTCGTGAGCCAGCTCTGAGTCAGCACTGGTTAAGTGGAGATGGGATCCTGGGGTGGTGGATAGTGTTCTGTTTCTCAGCCTGGGCTACAGTTAGCCACCCTAAAGTGGCCCCCAATAAGTCACACCCTGTATCACCCACTTCCCTTGAGTAGGGCAGGGCCTGTGACATTTTCTAATCAGTGGAATATGGCAAAGAGGGGGTGTCGTTGCCTTGATCAGGCGAGGGGCTGCTACTCCCATCACTCGCACAGTCACATGACATTACCTGAGACCCCATCTTGGCTGCCTGGAAAAGCAGCAGCATGTTGGGAACTGCCCTTGGAGAGGACCCCATGACAGGGGACCATAAGTGGCCTCCAGGACCTGAGGGCACCTCCAGCTGACAGCCAGGAAGAAGCCAGGGCTATTGGTCATGTGGCCATGAGGAAAGGCATCCTGCCAGCAGCATGCACCAGCCTGGGAGATTATTCTTGCCCAGTGGAGCCTCCAGATGAGAACGCGGCCTGACCAGCACCTGGATTCAGCCACATGAGACCCTGAGCAGAGGACCCAGGTAAGCTGTGGTCAGATTCCTGACCCATGTTGCTTTAAGCTGCTAAAATGTAATCCTTTGTTGCACAGCATTAGAAAACTGATACATAATTATTCAGCCGATGTACTCACCTTTTTGTATGTGTGTTATGTTTCTCAATTTTAAAAGGTTAGGGGGAAAAATGTTAACATTACACAATAGAAAAGGTCAGGGCAGAAAAGAACTGTACCCAAATGTTGGCAAGAAGGTGGTCTAACTCCAGGAGGAAACCGTGGTGGGTTTGGTTGGCTTGTTTGACCCTAGAGAGCTTACTGTCGTGACCCTGTGGCCTCCCTGGGCTGAAGCGGTTGCAAAGTTGGGAGCCAGATTGTGGGGCCCGAGTTTTTTCCCCTTAGCTTCAATGCTTCCTCCTGCCTGTGTGTCTCAGCAAGTCTCGATTTGCTCGTCTTTAAAATAAGATGACAGTGGCACCTGCCTCGTGGGAGGATGTGGTGAGCCAGTCATTTCAGTGGACCACACTAAGTGGCCAGCAGCCGTTGTAGCCCTCACCTGCCATGGAGCTGTCAAGGGGGCCAGGCAGGGGGCTGAGTCCAGCTCTGGGATGAGGCCTGGATGTTTCTACACCAGGGGCGGCAATCCCGTCCCCATGCCAGTGAGTGCTTCAGGAATCTAAGTCTGTCATTGTCCACCATCCCTGAGCCGTCCGGAAGGGTTATGCATTCAGTTTGCAGGGGCATAGGGTCGGAGGTTCTGGAAGAGGGTTTCTATCTTCCAAGAGGCACCTGTGGAGAGAGATGGTCTTTCCTTCTCCAGATGCCATTGGGGAGGATGAGCCTTGGGCAGCCGGGGACAACACAGTCACCAGGCCCCCAGGCTGTCTCTGAAGGAGAGCAGAGCCGGCCTCGCCACCCACTGAGGGAGCTGGAGTCCCCGAAACTCCCCCTACATCCAGACCCAGTGACATGGACTGACACACTGCAGCATTGTTGAGACCATGGCAAGTTGGGGTTTCTGGTACTTGACAGGCTGAACTGGCATCCTGATGGGGCAGCTATGTAAAGCCCTTCCCCGGGCTGTCTGCTGGGAAGTAGGGATGAGGGACAGTTGACACTAGATCCTGTGTCTGCAGCTCCCCCTGGACTTGGGCAGGACGGGACCGGCATAGTGGCCGGCACTGTGTCACAGCTGACACCCGCTGAGGCCTCCTGTGTGCTGGCTGCAGCTGCTTTCCCGCCGTCCACAGCGCGGCGTTGCTCAGGCTGCCATACGATCCCATAGGCCGGGCTGCTTCAACCATACAAGTGTGTCATCTCACAGTCCTGGAGGCTGCAAGTCCAGGATCAAGATGTTGGCGGGGTTGGTTCCTCTGGGGCCTCTCTCCTTGGCTTGTAGATGCTGACCCTAGGATACCAGTAGGATTGCATTAGAGCCCACCCTCATGACCTCATTTTACCTCAATCACTTCTTTGAAGGCCCCGTCTCCAAATACAGTCACCTTCTGAGGTACTGGGAGTTAGGGCTTCAGCATGGGAATTTTGAGGGGACACCATTCAGCCCATGATAAACCCCCACTTCACAGATGAGGACCCTAAAGCAGAGAGGCCAGGCCATGTGCACGGACCACATGGCTACCCAGGGGCGGGGCTCACCCCTGGTGCGTCCTCCCTGCTGTGGACTGAATGCTGTGTCCCCCCAAAATTCACGTGTTGAAACTCTGATCCCCAACATGATGCTGTCAGGAGATGGAGTCTGTGGGAGGTAAATAGGTCACAAGGGTGGGGCCCTCATAAAAGCATTAGTGCCCTTATAGAGAGAGACACCAGAGAGCTCGCTCTGCCCCACTCCTCCCGCCACGTGAGGACACAGTGAGAAGGTGGCCATCTGCAAACCAGGAAGTGGGACCCCATTAGATACCAGATCTGCCAGCACCTTGATCTTGGACTTCCAGACTCTAGAACTATGAGAAATGGATGTTGTTTAAGCCACCCTGTCACCGGTGCTTTTGTTACAGCAGCCCAGGCTGACTGACACAGTCCCCTGCACCAGCCACTATTCTCAGCTGCCTCTGACAACATGTCGTGAAGCACCTACATGCTGGGGTGAAAGTGCTGTTAGCCGTGCTGTTTGCCCTCCATGCTGTGCCTACTGACATATTTGGAGCCTAGCGAAGGCTCCATAAACGCTGCTGCGCATCTGAGCTTTGAATTTGCACAGGATGCCACCGTCATGGTCAGGTACTTGGCAATTGTTTAATGAATGAAGGAAAAGCGCTGGACTCTGAGAAAGAGAACCTCCCCAGTTGGTCCACACTATAATGTGACCAGAACAACCTTCTAACCCATGCAGCCTCAGGGACAAATGCAACCCAAGGGAGCATCTAGCCAACGTGGAATCCACAGCAGTGGTGGTTTCCAGCCCGGGCCTGCAGGCTGTCGCTTTCCTTCCTGTTCAGCCTGCCACCTTCCTCTCACTCCCAGAGCTCACGCTGCTTCTATTGTGATATTAGGTGCCCATAGTGTAGCCCAGGCTGGCCCGGGGCCATGTCCCTGTTCGCAGGCCCGCATCTTCTCCCAGCCATCCCAGCCACAGAGGCCTGGGGCTCAGCAGCCCTTGGAGCCCCCCAGGCCTCTTCCTGGAAGCCTGGATACCACCGGCCTGGCCCCTGCATGTTTGCTCTTGTCTGCAGAATTTCACAAAAGAAGCCGAGGGTCCCTAGGCCCCAACTGCAGCCCCAAGAGCTTTGCCAAGGAGACAGGCCCCCACTGATGGGCGGGCGAATCTTCCCAGGCCGGCTTAGGTCGTGAGGTTGGCCTGGCAAAGACCAGACGAGCCGGATGAGAGCCGGATTGCAAGCAAGCAGCTCAGCGGGCTTTATCGCCATTTTCTGCGGAACAAAGGCCTGGCTGGCCCCGGGAGCTCACGCTGCTTCTCTATTGAAATCTGGAGGTGGCTCTCTATTAATCACTCCCCTCGGTGCCTCAGAGGCTGAAAAAAAGAGTCAAACAAAACCTCTTTTCTAAGCAGGAAGAGCTTTGCAGGGGCCTGAGCAGAAAGATTCCCCCAACCCTCGCCAACCTAACATTAACGAGTCGCCTTGGCCTCCTGGACTCGCACGCAAACAAGAGAGGCTGCCGGGCTGCATGGAGAGGGGGGTTTGGAATGCGACCAGCTCCACTCAGTGCAGGAAGCAGGGCCAGTGCGCCAGGGTCTCGCCTTCACGCGGCCCTTTCCTTGTTTTAGTTTGGACACCAGAAAGACCCAATTGTATGATTTTTTTTTTTTTTTAAGTACATGTATATTAGGAGCATGGGAGAGAAAAAAACAAAAATCCCATTTCCTTTCTTCCTTAGATATAACCTTGAACCACAACTCCTTTGTCTCTCTTCTTTCTGATGTTGCTGTTCTGCATTAACCAACAGCTAATATCTCATAATTCATCAATCTGTAAACATGAAGTTTGGCTTCTGCTTTTAAACAGAAGACTACAGGCCAAAACGCCAAGCAGTCATTTCCCCAGACAAGTCCTCATGGCCCCGGGGACCAGGCCTGCTACCTGTGCCCGTGCATGCGGACTGTCCTGTTGCGGAGAAATGCCACCCGTTTAGCCAGAGACTGTGGTTCCCACCAGGCAGAAGGGGCAACAGCCCTAGATTTTTATGCCTCCCAGTGGAAGCACATTCTTTTTCATATAAATTTATTTAAAAATAAAAAAGGAAAAAGCTGGCTCCAATTGCATTTGAGTGTCAGACATTCATATCTGAGGGCAGAAGTCCGTCCAAAACAAGTGCATAACATCAGCTTAGAAAATCAGATGCATAGAGATGCAGCAATTCATCGAAAAAGCACTGTCCTTGGCCTAGCAAGGCAGGGCTATACTTCAAAGTATAGAATTTGGCATGGCTTGGATACGGCAGTCATCTTATGAATCTAAAGCAGAAATAAGACACGACAGAAACAAAGTGTGCACTACAGTGAGAGATTGCGTGGTGGCATTGTTCATTTGTTTGTTTTTGATCGCAGCACAGTGGCAGCTGGCACTTAATATGTATTTAGGAATTATTTAAATGCTATGTGGTAAGTGGTCCCCAGTCCTTCAGCACCCTGCAGTAAGATCATACATCCCCATCTTTTGCCATGCAGCTTTGCATGCCTCCCAGTAGAAAAGGTGGCATTATATCCCCATTGATTTGGGGCCTGGCCATGTGACTTGCTTTGGCCAGTGGAATTCAAGTAGAAGCCCACACTGTGCTAGCTCCAAGCCAAGACCTTAGGAAGCACAGTAAGTTTCTGCCAGTCCTCTTATAGTTCAGCTGTCTATGATAAGAACATGTCCTGCATGGTGACTGGCCCAAGGAGAATGAGGAGCCCACGGAGGAGACCTGACCCCCGATGGCAACCTGGAGCCAGGCCCAGTTGAGCCCAGCAGAGCTGCAGCCAAGCCACAGACCCCTGATGGAGAGATATGTGCTTATTGTTTAAACTGCTAAGCTCTAGGGAGAGGGAGCTGTTTGTTATGCAGCCCTATAGCAGCAATGGCTAACTAGGACATAGTATCTATGTTTCCAGCTGAGCTGAGGCCAAATCTGATTTTGCTCATGGTATCCACAGCTAGTTGTACTTTTTCTGGCATATAGTCGGGGCTCAATAACATTTAGTAAATAGGTGAATGGGATGAGTGACACCTTTTACTTGGAAAACTCTTCTCTATTTTCAGAATGCTTGGATGCGTTAGGTTGGCCAGACAATTTGCTCTTAACCCCATTTTTTACAGATTAGGAAATGAAGGAAGGTCAAAAGTCTCGCCTCTGTTCACACTGACAGTAAGTAGGGAGAGGAGAGACAGAGCCTGACTCGCCCAGAACTTCTGTTGTGAAATTTGACTATCTTGGTGGTAAGCACACATGCTGTGATTCCTCAAGTACAAAGTTTGATGCAGTTTCATCCACTGGATTACAGGGCTTTTTAAATGCCTAGATTCATTTAGAATTTACTATGTGCCAAAAAGTGTCCCAGGCTCTGAGGCAAAGGGTAAACTGAGGCAAAGAAATGACCCATGCACATACCTGGGGAAGGGTCTGAGGGGACTGCGGTGCCAAGGCCCCAAGGCCTAGGCAGACTGAATTTGTTTGAGGAAAGCAAGGAGTAGTTTTCTGTGGCCTCTGTTAACAAATTACCTCCAGCCGGGAGGATTAAAACAACAGGAATTTATTCCCTCCCAGTGCTGGAAGCCAGAAGTCCAAAAGCAAGGTGTGAGCAGGGCTGCACTCCCTCCGAGGGCTCCGGGAAGGGTCTGCCCTCGTCCCTTCCAGCTTCTGTTGGCTCCAGGAGTTGCTTGGCTGTGGCCACAGGGCTGCAGCTCTGCCTTCGAGGTCACTCCGCTGAGGCAGAGCCAGCAAGGGGTGGGGACGGAGACCTCGTAGGGCCTTGGGGGTCGCTATCATCACTGTGGCTTTGGCTTTCCATGAGACGGGAAGCCGCGGAGCAGGGGAGGCCTTACACTTCCAAGGAATCACCTGAGTGCCGCGCTGGGATTACACAGGAGGGACGGAGAGATAAAATGAGGCCAGCAGGAGGCCAGGTCAAGTCCAGGCGGAGGGTGGTTTGGACCAGGGTCATAGCAGTGAGGGGGAGTGGACAGCGGTAGAGGCTGTGCCTTCTGCAGAGGTGGCGAGGGGGCAGCTGAGAGGGTCTTCTGTGGATCCTGAAGAGAGAGGACAAAAAGAGAACTCAAGAACTGTGCCAAGGTTTGGAGCTGGGACCAGGTGGCCACGGGCCAAGCCAGCCCTGCTCGTGGAGTCGGTCCCCTGAGCCGCACACATTCTCCGCTGTTTCACCGCCTACAATGGGAAGCGCTCTGTCCCGTACAGCAAATGAATCAAATCACCAGCGCAGTGCAGGAAGGGACTGAAGGTTGTGCCACCCTCCCAATTTACAAATGAAGAACCTGAGGCACACGCCAGTGATGGGGCTCCTCAACCACCATGATATACCCAATGAGATGCCTGGCCAGGGCTCCGAGCCGGGTGATCCGGGCGGGAGGTGGAGTGCTTATCTCTCCAGCGCCTGCTGGCCTGTCTCTGTGCCGGGCCCTGGGGCTACACACTGGATGCATTTCCAGGGGGGTTTACGTGAGACAGCGCAGGTGCGCTAGGACATTTGCCCCGAGCCTTGACCAGCAGGTCGGGTTTGCTGGCTGGAGCTGAGGCAGAAGAGTCCTTGTCCCTGGAACTTGTGACTATCACTTTATATGGCAAACAGTGTGAGCAAATTACCATCAGAGAAGCTTGTCCCCACTTGTACCACACGTGTCCTTAGAAGAGGGACGCAGAGGGACTCAAGTAGCCACAGGACCACAAAGGCAGACACTGGAGCGATACAGCCACAAGCCGAGGGACGCCTGGAGCCATCGGAAGCCGGAAGAGACTGGGGAGGACCTGTCCCAGAGCCCTTGGAGGGAGCACGGCCCTGCCAGCACCTTGACTTTGGACTTCTGTCTTTCAGAGCTGTGACAGAATACACTCCTGTTGCCTTAAGTCTCCAGTTAGTGGTAGTTGGTTACAGTGGCCACAGAAAACAGATACTGATACAGTCACTTTTGCTGGCTTCTGTGTGAGGAAGTGGTGGGAGATGTAACATAGCAAAGTGGATTCCAGCGCAAGCTTTGGGGTTATATGCCACAGACTGGCCCCAGATCTGCGGCCGACGCCCAGTGTGGCCTCAGGCAGGTTCCGTGGCCCCTGTCTCTGTCCCTGGTCTGTACACTGGGACGAACAACGGCTCGGGGCGTTGGTCAGTGAAACACACCTCCTTCCATTTTTTTCAAGCACCCAGTTTCAGGCTTTTGTTTTCCTACTTTTAAAAGAGACGTAACTCTGTAAGTTCTATGTATTGTCAGAATATCCTCCCCACCCCCACCAGGGCTGGCCACCTCGGTGTGACTGTCCCACTGGGAAGGTTGGACTTCCTGCCCTATTGGCAACAGGCACAGCCTTGTCATGCATGTGGGCCGGTGACAGGTGACTGGAAGTGCCGTGAGCCACTCAGGGCAGAAGCTTTAATGACAATGCTGAGGTTCCACTGTCCCCACATCCCTCTGCACACAGGGCCAGTGTGTCTCAGATGGCAGCTGTTCCCTCGGCCTGGCTTGTGGAGCCGAAGGTGACCCACCAGGCACCCAGCACAGGAATGAAGAAGGCGTAGACCCAAGCGTGGCACAAGTGAGAGATGCGGAGGCTTTTTGTTGTCTTACTAGAACCGAGTGCTATGGTCTGAATGTCTGTGTCCCTCCAAAATGTTCCTGTGTTGAAACTTAACCCCCGTCATGATGTTAGGAGGCGGGTGGAGACCTCCCAGACGGGACTAGTGCCCTTGTAGAAGCAGCTCCTGAGAGCTGCCTCGCCCCTTCCGTCGTGTGAGGACCCCTTTAGCAGGTGCCATCTGTGAACCAGAGAGCCGCCCTCACCAGACACTGCATCTGCTAGCGCCCTGACCCCGGGCTGTGCAGAGCTGTGAGCGACAGGTCTGTGTCCGTACGTATTTGGCCACGCCAGCCAGAAAGAGACTGAAACACCTAGTGAAAGCTGACCGGTACGCACAGGCATGAGAAACAAACACTTCCCTTTTCTCCTGATTTCACCGTAAGAGGAACAACAGCGTGGAGACGCTTGGGAGCTGACATCTGAGTCTCCCCCGGAGACCGCAGTGTGGAGGGTGCTGGCGGGTGTTGTTTCGATGGCTCCAGAGGCCAGAAGCCTGAAGCCAAGTGTGAGTAGAGCCGCGCCCACCCCGGCGCAGACTCCCCTCCACCCTGCGTGGCGTCTCCCCTCAGTGTGTGTCAGTCCCTGTGTCCACATTCCCCCTTTTCATGGAGACCCACCCTAGTGATCTCATCTTCACTGGGTCACCTCTGTAATGACCCTGTCTCCAAATGAGGTCCCATTCTGAGGTCGAGGGGTTAGGACACCAGCGTATCTTTTTGGGGGACACAGTTCAACACAGCAGAGTACCCACAGGAGGAGAGCACAGCACTGATCCCACTCTTCTTCTGTTTATTTTATTTTTATTTTAAGAAAAGCTGCAGATCTCCATATGTTTGCATGTTGGCCACTAATTTGTTAAAACCCAGTGGGGGGGCCGTCAACCAAAGAGGTGTGGAAGCAGAAATAGGCCCACGGGGGCCATTCTGCAATCTCTGGATTAGTTGAATTCCCTCATTCTCCTTTTAATTTATTAAACAAATATGTGTCAGCCTCCCACCCCCACCTGTCACGGGCCCAAGACTGGAGGGCAGAGGAGGCCTGAGTCCCAGCCCAGCCCTGTCACAGGCTTGTTGTGTCACCTGGGCTGCATCCCTCCTCCTCTCTGAGCCTGTTCCCCAACTATATAGGGGGTTCCCCAGGGTCCCCAAGGCCTGGAAGGTCTTTTTGTGACAATTTGGTGAGCAAGCAAGGCTAGGGGTTTGCCGGGTGCTCCTCGGCCCAGCCGGCCGGTGACCGAGTGGTGGGTTCTGCCCCACCACCGTGGATCTGTGGCTCCCACCATCTTCTCTCATCGTTCGCGGCAGGTTTGTCAGAAACAGGCAAGTTCTATGCGGAAAAGCCGGCTCTAGACGCAGCCTCTGGCTCTCCATGGAGTTTCTGATCTACCAGGAGACCACTCCAACAACAAGGTCGGTGTTGTTGCTTTTATTAGGTGTGGTGGGTAATTTTTTTATGTGTTAACTTGGCAGAACCACAGTGGCCAGATAATGGGTCAGACATCATTCGGGGCGTTTCTATGAAGGTGTTTCTGAATGAGACTAACATTTAAACCTTAGAGTAATGTCATCAGTAAACTTAGAATAGCTGCCATCCAGTCACTAAACTTAGAGTAGGTGCCGTCCAGTCAGCTGAGGGCCAGAATAGAACGCAGAGGCCGACCCTCCCCGTCATAAGAGAGAATTTTCCGGCAAGCTGCCTTCATACTTGAACTGGAACATCCACCTTCCCGGGTCTCCAGGTAACCAACTGCCGATCTTGGACTGGCCAGTCTATAATCACATGAAGCAGTTCCTTTCAACAAAGCTATTCACACACACATGCACACATACAGTTGTGTTTCTTTGGCGAATACTAATACATCACTTTTCTGATTTTTTACCTGTTTTTCCCAAACCTATAACCAAGCCTACACACACACTTCATGTCACCAAGAATGAGAAGCGTCCTTAGGTTCGAAGTCCTGGACACCTTCTATGAGCAGTAGTTGCCCTGTGCTGAGCGCTTGCCGTGCACCGGCTTCAATCAGGCAGGTGTTACTTTCCTGTTTTACAGACAAGCATACCAAGGGCCCCTCGGGTCAAGCAACATCCCCTGAGGTCACAAGAACGAGTCACTTAGGAAAGAGCTAGGTTTGAGCCCAGGTCTGTCTTGCTCCAAAGTCCATGTTCTTGCCCCCGAACTTGGCCTCTTGAACAATGAGGAGGATTCAGGTGCAAGGGCTGGTTTCCCACGTCCTGCTGCCTTATAGACCATGAGGACACCATCTCCCATAGGATGGTCAATACGGCGCTTCAGCCTAACGGTCAGGGGCTCTTATCTCTAAGAAAATAAGCCTGAGAAACAGGTATTACTTGACTTGTGATGGGCAATGCCTACTCACTCCTCAGAGATGAACAGAATTAAATGGCTGGGACTTGTCCACTTTGGGTATTGCAGTAGTCAGGGTTCTCCAGAGAAACAGCCAATGGGGCAGAGAGAGGAAGAGATTTGTTAGGAGGGTTTGGCTGACGTGATCATGGAGGTGGCATCCCATGATCTGCCACCTGGAGGCCCAGGAAAGCCAGTGTTGTCATCCCAGTCTGAGTCCAAAGGCCTGAGAACCAGGAACACCGATGTCCGAGGACAGCAAAGACAGGTGTCTCGGCTAGAGCAGAGAGCGCCAGGTGCTTCTCCTTTACCTGCTTGTTCTGTCCAGGCCCTCGACGCATCGGGTGGCGCCTGCTCATATGGTGCTGGTGGGTCTTTACTCAGTGAACTGATTCAAGTGCTAATCACTTCTGCAAACAGCCTCACGGACACACCCAGAAATAGCGTCTTACCAGCTACCTGGGCATCCCTTAGCTCAGCAAAGTTGACACATGGAATTAACCATTGCAGGTGTATGGATAGTCTAGCCTAGCATGTGCTGTGATCATATGGCAGGGAAAACCCTATCATAGCAGTCAAAGACTACTTTTGCTATCGTGAGGTTTTTTCCAACTAAGAACATGACACTCTAGCAGAGGAGATGGATGTAATAAGGGCCCCACAGTGCTTCACAAGGAGCAATCGCACCTGTAAAGGTAGGAAACTTCAGGTAGAGCTGAGGGCCTGCTCACTGTTACTCCCCAGGAAGAGTTCAGGAACCCGGCTGATCCTTAAAAAAATTTCTAAAACCCACAAATTATTGGAAAGTTTTGTGTTTTGCTTAACAGTTTACAGCACAAACCAATGCATGGGTCCTACAAAAAATGCAGAGATGTTTTTCTAACCCCATCCTCAACAGGGGCTTGCTTGCTTTTTTTTTTTTTTTTTTTTTTAAGACATAAGAATAGTGAGGAAGGTTTGCACTTTGGTACCCAACTCACACCCTTGTGCTCTGGTGCTCTCTTGCTATTCTTCCCAAAGCACAAACTTACAGTGTTTTGCAAAGAGCAATCAGTAAGTGCATATACTATACAGTTGCTACAAATGATGTCAACAAAGAATTTGTAATAACATGGGGAAATACCATATCAAGTGGAAAAAAGCAAGATAAGAAACTGAAAGTAGCCAGCGGTAAGATTGCACAGGAGATTAGTTTCTTTTATATATATATATTTCCCTAATTTCCTACAATGAATGCCTGTTGCAGTTCTAATTGAGAGAAGTATAGTTTTTAAAGTGAAATATAATAGAAACTGGAACGCTCTAATATTCTTTTTCTTCCGCATGCTACCTTTTTTTTTTTTTGATGATTGACTTTTGTGGTCCATTTAAGTTCCTTTTGTTCAATTCTTGATATACTCACTCGTTGCTTGGTAACAATCATCTTCAAGGAGGCCTCTTCCTCGCTGGCACTTAGTAGTAAGGCTGTGTTGCACAGTAGTCTGGTGTGAGATGGTTTCAGACCAGGGCAATGGCAAAACTACCTGAGTAATTTCCTGGACATGGCTACTCCTGGCAACTTCCCAAAACATTGCATTTAACAACTGGACTAGAAAGAATAACACCTTAAAGATTCGTGGTTCCTTGTTTCTGCTTCGACAGCCAGGTGTGAACATCTCTGCTTCTCTCCATTTTCTTGCATGCATGCTATTCTCTGCCCTGTTGCAGCAGACACCTTCTGGTTGCCTACATAGCGCCTGACCATGCTTTTCTAGCCAGAGAACCCAGATCTTGCCCAGGTATTCACTTTCTACCAGCTTGAGGGGAGGTGGACCCCAGCCTCTAAGACAGAATCATGGCAGAACCAAGAAACGCAAGGTCATTCCTAAGCCCTTGCCGGGAGTTGGTTCAGGCACAGGCACATGGTGTCATTTTGGCCAATGAGACAAGAGGGGATGTGTGCTGGGGGAAGGGAGAGCCCAAGAAAAGGGTCTCTGTTCCTAAAAAGAGATGAATAAAGCAAAAATGGCCTCTGGATCCTGACTCATGAAGATGGGAGGCCTAAGGTCCCAGCAACCACCTTGAAATCATTAAAGCCAACACACCAAGGACAGAGGATCAAATGGCAAAGAAACTGAGTCCTCCAAGGCATCGCAGAGTCAGAGTCAGCCCACCCAGGATTGCCCCACCTGCTAAGTTCCTATTACGTAAGATCATAAATCTCGTTGGTGTGGGAGCACATTGAGTTGGGCTTTCTGCTATCTGCTGTCAGAAGCCGTCTAACCAAGCCAGCACTTGAGTTAAGTCCGTACGTGGTGTGAGTCCCCTGAGCGCCCTCTCTGCAAGGTGACCCACTCCTCCAGGGTCACCCCCACACTCAACGGACTACACCTGTGACCCTGGTGTAATTATAACAGTGCCTTGTTTTACTCTCAAAAATGTCCCAGTTTCAGATGATCAGTTATGTCGGTCACTGTTATGGGTTGAATTTTGTGCCCTCTGAAATTCACATGTTGAAGTCTTAACCCTCTGTACCTCACATGTGGCCTTATTTAGAAATAAGGGCATTTCAGATGTAATTAATTATGATGAGGTCACACTGGAGAGGGCAGGCCCGTGACCCAACATGACCAGTGTCCTTATAAAAAGGGGAATTTGGAGACAGGCAAACACAAGGAGAGCACCACGGGAAGATCAGAGAGATGCAGCCACAAGCCACGGAGCTGCTAGAGGCTGGCGAGAGGCCTGGGCAGACCCTGCGCCAGCATCTCAGAGGGAGCGTGGCCCTGCCAACACCTTGATCTTGGATGTCCAGCCTCCAGAACCACGAGAGAATAGATTTCTGTCATTTAACCCACTTGGTCTGTGACACTTTGTTACAGCAGCTCCAGCAAACTCATAGGATGGAAATCAGCTCTGTCAGGAGGCAGCCATGGCCCAGGGAACCTTCTAGACAGGAAGTCACCCCCGTGTGTTCAGAGGATGGTGATGCCGGAGGAAGGCCGAGGGGGCCCGTGGTCTATGCAACAGGTGAACCTGAGAACACAGCAGCGGGGCTCACTCTTCTGCCCAGTTTGTGGTGCTCTGTTCCGGCAGCTCTAGCGAACGAATACGGCCATCCTGCCCACAGGTGGTGTCTGGGGAAGAAGGGACCATTTCTGGCTGCAGGTGACCAGAGGTGTTGCCATTTGGGGTGGGGCCTTGAAGGGTGGGTAGGATGTCCACAGGCAAGTGCGGCTTGTGAGGAGAGGCATGAAACGCCCAGGGAAACGTGAAAAAAGGGCAAGATCATAGACAACCCTGTTAACACATCCTGACAATAAGAAAATGGGTGCAAGGAAACAACTAGACCTGAAAACTCCTCTGAGACGGAGAATCCTGCTGCTGTGAGTGGCAGCAGAAGAGGAAACAGGGACCCTCTCTTGACAGTCCTTTGAGGTTAAATTAAACCCCTGGGAAACCTCCAGACTCAAACACGCTTAGCAGCGCGGTGTGGCGGGAAGATAAATGGAGCACATGGCTTTGGTAAGAGCAGCCTGCAACATGCACACTATCACTTACGCTCCACACCCAAGGGCGCTTGCTGCTCTCACTGGGTTTTCAGCTGAATGAAAGAACTGCTGTTGGGCCCTTAAGGAGAATCAGACAATAGTTTTAACAAGCTACATCATACAAACTGCTTGTTCTTGAAAGTTCAACAGTACATCAGGTAAACAGATTATAAGATTACTTCCAGGGCCAACTTCACATGCTTAGACTATTTGCACTGCTTTGTCCAACTCGCAAGCAGGGTGCTTGCTGTAGGGTCACTACAGGACCGTGTGGCACACATCAGACTTAATGATGAAATACTGAAAGTGTTCCCTTTGAGACCAGGAACTGGCAAAGGATGCATTTCTATTCAAAATTTTACTGGAGGTGCTGACCAGCATACTAAAGCAAGAAAAATCAGAAAATTAAGAGTTTAAAAATAAAAAGAAAACCAAAACTGTCATTATTTGCAAATTATGTGATTGGGTATATGGAGAACTCAAAATTATCAACAGATACATGATTAGATTTAATGAGTTGAACAAGGTTGCTAGGTATGCAATCAATTGTATTCCTATATAGCAGTTACAAACAGCAAATGATGTTTAAGAAAAAATACCATGTAAAGTAGCATAAAAAGTATAGAGGACATGGGAATGAATTTAAGAAAAGATATGTACAATATCTGCAGGGATATTATAAAATCTCATTTAGAGGCATTAAAAAGGACTAAATAGATGGACGGATGCACTATTTTTCGTGGATTAGAAAACTCAGTATTGTGAAGATGCCAATTCTTCCCCAAATTGATTTGTAGATCTAATGTAAGCCTAATCACAATCCAAACATTTTTATTATGAAACTTGGCAAGCTTATTCTAAAACTTAAATAGAAACACAAAGAGCAAAGAATAGCCAAGATAAACCCACAGAAGAACAAGGTGGGGGCACTGGCCCAACCAGATTTTAATAATTATTTGATGCTATGACACTTAATACAGTATGGTATTGATTTAAGTATATACGAGTATACCAGTGAAACAGGATGAAGAGCTCAGAAACAGATCAGCTACTTTATCATAAAAGTGTCACTGCAGAGCTATGGCGAAAAGACATACTTTTCAGTCAATGGTGCTAAGAAAACTAGGCATTCATACGATAAAAGAAATTGAACCCTTGTTTTATACATATGGAAAAATCAATTCCAAGTGGATTAAAGAATTAAATGTAAAAGACAAAGCTGTAAAGTTGGGGGTTTTTTGGACATAGGGTCTTGATATGCTGCCCAGGCTGGTCTCAAACTCTGGGCTCAAGCAATCCTCCTGCCTCAGCCTCCTCAGTATCTGGGACTACAGGCAAGATTAAAATTTTGTTTTATTTTTTATTTATTTATTTATTTATTTTGACAGAGTCTCTCTCTGTCACCTGGGCTAGAGTGCTGTGGCATCAGCCTAGGTCACAGCAACCTCAGACTCCTGAGCGCAAGCAATTCTCCTGCCTCAGCCAAGATTTAAATTTTAAACAGACATTATGGGAGAATATCTTCATGATACTGTGGTAGAAAATAATTTCTTAGTTATTAAAAACATTAATCATAAAGGAAAATAGTGATAAATTTGACTGAATTAAAATTAAGAGCACGAGGCCCCAGGTTCATTCTCCAGCACATCCACCAAAAAAAAAAAAAAAAGGTGTTCATCAAAGTACAGCAAAAAAAAATGAAAATGAAAAGGCCAGTCACCAAGTGCTGGAAGATATAACCAACCAGGGCTAGTTTTCCAACTATTCAAAGAACTTCATACCAATAAGAGAAAACAGATGACCTAGTAGAAAAGTGGGCAAAAGAGACAATCCAAATGGCCAATAATAATTCACCCTCATTAGAAGTCATGCAAGTGCCTATTAAAACAGTAATGAGCTATATTTATCCCCTCCAGACTGGCAAAAATTTAAAAGTCTCAGTGAAGTGATGGCAACGATGTAGAGTAATAGGAATGAGTACCCTCCAGGTGGGAGTGTAGATTGGTACAATAACTTTGAAAAACACTTTAGTATTACCTAGAAAATTTGAACTTTTCATATCCTATGACTCAACAAATCTACTTCTGTGTACATAACCCAGAACAATGATTCTCAAACTTTAGCATGCATTAGGATCTCCTGGAGGGCTTTTGGGCCCCACTCCCAGAGTTTGAGTCAGTGTGTTTGGGGTGGGACCTGAGAATGTGCATTTCTAACAAGTTCCCAGGTTACGCTGATGATGCAGGTCTGGGGACCACACTTTGAAAACCACCAGCCCAGAGAATCACATACACTAGGATACATTTGCAAGAACGGCTCATTCAGTAATAACTAAAAATGTCCATCAACAGTTGAATGAATGAAGTATGGTATATTCGTACAATGGAATACTACAAAGCATTGGAAATGAATGAACTATAGCCAGAAGCAAAGTGTAGATGCATCTCCAAACAATTCCCAAAGCCTGACATAAAAGACCATATATAGTATAAACGTAATCATAAAAAGTTTTAAAAAGCAGTAAACTCAAACCATGTTACTAAAGGTTGCAAGCATATGTGATACAACTGTAAGGAAAAGCAAACAACTTATGATCAAAACTATTGGCAGAGAGGCTTCCTCCGGGGAAAAGGGAAGTGAAGTGAAGTTGCCAGTTACTAAGTTATGATCTCTTGGCTTCAAATCCACCCTTTATGCTGGGCTTTGTCCTGCACCATGCTTTTCTGTTCTTAGGCTCTTCCCATAGGTGGCGCTAAAGATGGGCTGCAGGGCCGGAAGAGGAAGGAAGGACTTCCTCCTTCCTGTTCCTTTCCTTTGGGTCTCCACCTGTTTCCTTTCCCTTTGAGCTGGATCCTAGCAAAAACTTCTTTACTCTTGCATCATCAGGTCCTTTCTGTAGCAGCAGCTAAATCTTGCCTGCCATTTTTCCAACACTTTACAGAAGCGCCCTCGTTGTGACCCCCACAGTCACCAGCACTTGCCAGCCCCGTCCTCATAAATTGGAGTTTCAGCTCCTCTAAGTTCCAAAATTCCAATAATTCCAACTTCTTCATTTTGTGCCTTCCCACGCTGTCCCCCAGGTGTAGAATCTACTCCATCCAGTTGCTGCCTCCAAGATACACTTAGAATTCTCTTTTTGCCCTTTTGGTTACCTAGTTTACAATCTCATACCTAGTCAGCAGTTCTTCATATCAGGTTCTTTCTGTTAAAATAACTTGGTGCCTCATTTTCATGCTTGTTCCTTCATGGTCACCTCTAGCATTGAGCCCACTTTTCATGCAGCCAGGAGGGGACAGGCAAAAGGGAAATGGCACTTGTCAGTTGATCTGCCCCTTTCAAAGAGCTTTGTAGTGGGATGACCAGCTGTCCCTGTTTGTCCGGGTCTGAGGCGGAGGAGTTCTTCAGGATGCAGGGCTTTCATTGCTAAAACCAAGAAAGTCTGGACAAACAGATGAGTTGTTCCCTCTAAACTCTGTGACTTCCATGTAAATATGTTCATCATAATGTCTCTGGTCACCTCCGGCTTCAAGGAAGGCTGGGATGTAGGTTTTTAGCTGGGCTCGTTACCACCCCCGGCGAAATCGGAGTTCTGTTCATTAGGAAGAGGGCAGAACAGGTACTGGGGAGGCAGCTAGAGGTTCTGCCCTTTAAACTTCAGACTGTGACCATTAACCACCCACAACACTGCCTGAGATCACACGGCTGTCATCAGAACTGTGACCAGAAGCCAGATCTTCTGATGGTGGCCCCCCACAGGGCACACTGCCTATTTTCCTCCTTGGAACAATGATTCATTTCTGACAGCTTAGAGAGAGAATCATTTCCATCTTTTAGCATTTTCAATCTTCAATGACTAATTATATTTTCTAGGTCAGATGTTTATGCAGTAAAGCTTTCCCCTATGTATTGGAGAGTCATTGAGTGAAAGGGGTCACCAGATGGAACCATGGCCATTTTATGTATGCTCCACTTTTCTTCTGTGTTTGCAGTCAAGCTTGGTTCTTTGCAATTGGGAATCTGGGTTGTAAGTTCCTAGTTTTGAAGGGGGCTCAGGAATCCCATGTCCTATACTCTCTTTTTATTTTGTATTTACTGGTACTTTACTCAGACATGAGTTATCATTTTATCCTAGATGTCTTTATTCTAGGCATCCTTTGGGACCTACAATTACTCTTACTGACTTGGTAAAGAAATGCTTGCTCGGGAAGATTTCAAATCCAGTAAAGCATACGCCGGCTTACTTTCATTTCAACAGCTAGCTGTTTTTGCTTTATGGCATTAATATACATAAGAAGAGGGAAGCAAAATTATGTCATAGTTTTTGGTTTTGTTTTTTTTTTTTGCTACCTTAAACTTCGTAAGACTCTCTTAGCCAACTTGGTGTTTTCCTTGGAAGCATTCATCAGGCAAACCGTACAGGGAAAGTATGATCAGTAGATGTTAAGACAGCAAGGGCTGCTGGGCCTGGCATGCTTCATATGCATTTTGTGCCCCGCCGTACATGGTCACTAGAGGCTGCATATCTGCAGGGTACACGCAAAACAGGAGGCTGCATCTCATCTGCTTTCGATTACCACCTCGCCGAGTGGGATTGGTAGAACCACGCTTCTCATCCATGGCCCATTGTTGGGCTGGAAGCCAGGGCTTCTCAAATTCCATTTCCTTCTCTAGGAGACGAATTTCTTCATAGATGTGGGAAGCTACATTTGTTTTTTCCTCTTCTCCCACTTCAAAACAGGAATATGTTAATATATATTTAGAGCGAGAAGCAAGCAGTTCCTACATCCGGCATGTGATTCACTAACGTCGTATTTCATTTTCTCTCCTTGTCTCCATTTAATTCCTTCTTCCCTGGTCAGAGCTCTGAAAATTTCTAGTTGAACTCCCACGCTTTGATTTTTTTTTTTTTTCATTTAAGCTTTGATTATAATTTTAGGTTGAACCATATGAAAGTAATGATAATTAACCATATTTGACCGTTTTTGAACAGCAGTTGCATGTGATTCAATCTAATCCTAAATTGCACGTATAGAGATCTTGCTTACTGTGCAGGACAGTGCACAAGCTCTTACACACATGACCCTCAGTTAGTCTGGAAGCTTACATGAAGTGGGGAAACTGAGGCACGCACAGAGATTAAGTGACTTGTGCAGGGTCATGCAGTTAGTAAGTGCTGGAGCCTCAATTGGAACCCGGGGGTCTGGCCACAGAGTCTGTCCATGCGCTCAGTGACACCAGCATGCCACCAGCTCTCAAGGACAGAAACATATCATCATCTGCGTGGGTTATAAAGCATTTTGTACAAAAGTACTGAGCAAAAGCTTTTTGCTTATGTGTAATATTTTAGTAATTTGCCCTTCGATTAATAGCTTGCATCAGTTTGCAAAGATTGGGGGTAGGAAGAGCTGCAGTGAGCTTTGGTGTCAGACCGGCCTGAGCGCCAAGCCCAGGCTCTGCTGTTTGCAGCGGCAGCGCGGCCCTCAACCCGGTTACTTCACGTCTTCCAATCTTAGTTTCACTTTTCTGCTCTGTAAAATGAGGCTAGTAAAAATGCCTCTCCCCGGGTGCCTAGCACAGCACCTGGCACACAGTAAGTGCTCTATAAACGTCAACTAAAATAAATTATGACACAGCAAATTGCAAAAGAAAGAGCTGGGGATTAGTAATGGGGAGGTCTGCTTCTGTGACTAGCCTGGTGGTTTTTTTCCACTAACAGTCTCTGTGACCTTGGACTAGTTGCTTGAAGTTTAACTGTCCTTCTTCTCAGGGATAGAAGCAGCAATGACAAGGGTCTCTCCAGGCACGTCACAGGAGGGGGTGAGCGTGGGAAGTGAGTAGGGTGTTGTGGAAAAGACCCTGGACTTGCAGGAGTGAGAGTCCCGGGCTCCAGGCCCCCTTCAGCAGCTTGGAGGCCATGAGGCTTGGGCATGTCACCCGTGCCGTTTGACCCTCAGCCACATGGCCATAAACTGGGAAGGATCATGATCTCTCCCTCTGTTTTGGCATCTGTGAGCAAATCAGACTTTAAAAACAAAACAAAACTCTGAAAATGATAAAAAGTAAGGTGTTAAGAGAGGAAGAAATACTTGATAAAATGTATCTTATATATTTCCTGATACATAAATTTGTATTTTGTTCTCCCAGTGTTTATTTCTGGAAGTAGCCAGGCCCTCGGCTGGTGGAGACTGGCTTGCAGGGCTGGAAGCGGAAGTGTTCAGTGAGGGGCTTATACCAGGACCTCCCAGAAGGGAAAAAGAAAGGGGGGACATTCTCAGAGGAGGTGGCTCCCAGCCCCAGAGGACGGGTCACAAGCCAAGGTCAGGCCGGCAGGATGGCTCACACCTGTAATCCTAGCTCCCTGGGAGGCTGAGGTTGGGGAATCGCTTGAGCTCAGGAGTTCAAGACCAGCCCGAGCAAGAGCGAGACCCTGTCTCTACTAAAAATAGAAAAATTAGCCGGGCATCGTGGTGCACCCTGGTAGTCACAGCTACTGGGGAAGCTGAGGCAGGAGGATCGCTTGAGCCCAGGAGTTTGAGGTTGCAGGGAGCTGTGGTGACACCACTGCACTCCAGCCTGGGCGACAGAGTGACACTCTTTCTCAAAAAAATAAAAAACAAGCCAAGGTCAGGGAAGGATCCAGATGATGGGCCGTTGTGAGCGACAGGGACCCACATCCTGCTCCCTTTGAAGAACTTCGAGAAGGGTCAGCGGAAACTGGACTTCCCAGCCTTGCCCAAAGATTCCTGCACCCGAGCTTAGCCATGCAGCTGGGGGATACTGAGCCTCAGGGGGCCGTTCGGCCTCAGACAGTGGATGTATCAGCAGAGGTCAGTGCGGGCCAGAGGCCCCAGCCTGCTCGTTCAAGACCTGAGATGTTGCCTTTGCACGAGCCTGGAATGGCGAGAGAGGACACCCAGTGATGCCTGAAACTGAACTTTGCACTACTTCTACACCCAAAGAATTACTGGGACTTTTTGAAGAAAGAATGTGAGATTTCCTACATCCCATATGATGGCTGCAAAGTCATACTTATCCAGCCATTCAATAAATAGTTTCCAATCACCTGCCCTGTGCCAAGTCCTGTTACAGGTGCTCAGGCTACCCCAGCAAAGAGAAGCGAGCACCCACCCTCCTGGGGCTTATATACTAATGAATTCTTTGCACATTTTACATTTATAAATTACTGTAAAAATAGAGAAGATCACAATTATGTAGCTCCTGCTGGGAAGTCTGGACTTTGAATAAATAGCATAGTTTCAGGTAAGCAGGGAACTCCAGGCTAAAGTCTGATGGATACATATTAATAAATAACAACTAAAAGTCTGCTATTGTTCAGTGCCCTTCCTCACTGCAGAGCTCTCCAAGGCAGAGTGGATGCCGTGAAGAGTGAATAAAAGAAAGATATCGTAATGGAACCCTGAGGAATAAATAACCCTTGGAACAAATACTTGGTTCAAAGAACATGAAGCTATCCAAGCCAGGTTTGCAATAAGCAAGGTCAGGACCAAACATCTCTCTATTGGGGAGGTCTCTCTTTAGACCTCCAAGGTGAGCTGGTGGAATGCGGCCTCCCAGGTGAAGGGCAGATACGCGGGGTTGGAAGCTGGTGTCTCCCGAGAACGTGTACAGTTGCCACTGCCGTTCTCGTACTGCTCAAACACTTGGCTATTTGTCACTTCAGGGTAAAAAATGAAGTGTGCAGAAGGGCCCCATGAGCTGCAGTAAAGTCTGCTTACCATGACTCCACGTAAAACGAAAACCAAAATTTTTGAATTTTGCGAAATTTTGTGAGCATTGTAAAAAAAAAAAAGATATGATTCAGTCTTTACCTATAAAGATGATCAACATAAGTTAGTTTAACTTATATTTAACTGAATTTTATTCATACAAAATTTACCTAATTTTTTAACAGCTCTGAGATACAATTCACGCACCATAGAAATCAGCCATTTTGCATGTGCAAGTCAGTGGCTTTTAGTCTATTCACAGAATTGTGCGTCCACCACTACCGTTAATTTTAGAATGTTTTCATTACAATAAAAAGAAACCCCACACCCTTTGGCCATCACAGGGGGCCATCCCCCCCTGTCAAACCCCCGTCCCATCCAGCCCTAAGCCAACAATTAATCTACTTTTTGTCTCTAGTGGATTTGCCTGTTCGGGACATTTCATATGATGGAACCACACAATCTGTGGTCATTTGTGACTGGCGTCTCGCTTAGCACAATGTTTCCAAGTTCGGCCATGTTGCAGCCTGCATCAGTACTTCATTCCTTTTTATTGCCACATAATATTCCATTGTACTTTGTTTATCCATTCACAGTCCATGCACGTGGGGTTGTTTCCACACGTTGGCTATTGTGAATAGGGCTGCTACAAACATTCCCGTACAGGTTTCTGAGAGGATGTATGTTTTCATTTCTCCTGAGTAGATACCTAGGAGTGAAACTTGTGCAAATTCTTAGAATGAAAAAAAAAGAATGAATTAACTGTGGGGTTTTTGTTTGTTTTTGTGTGTTTCTGTTGTGTTTTGGGGGGGCAGGGGTCGGTAGAGACCTGGGAAGGAAGCTAATGTAAATGCTCAGTTAGGGATGATGTTTACATTATAACAACATTTCTTTTCCATCACAGCTGCGCAACATTGGGGCTTAGATGTTGAGGACCCTACAATGTTGCAATTAAAAGTTGCCTTCTTTGACTTGGAATTGGAAATCTAACTTTACATGTTATTTCATCAGATCCCAAAGAAACCAACTGCCATTTCCATCATTGAAGTCTCAACAAACATCACTGTGCACTGGCCTGGCCACCAGTGGGAGGAGTGTCTGTTCCACGAATTCCTACCACATCGTAATAAAGAAGTGGGAATAATGGTCGAAATTTTCCTTCGTTTCTCCCAGAAAAAAAAAAAAAAAAAAGGTAGTTTCCACTGAGCAATTAGATTTTTTGGCTTATGGGCAGTGAATCTTGTAACCAACCATATTTCCTTCTTTGTTTTGGCTGTTAGGTAGCTCAGAACTAATTGGGATCCATCTCGACCAACTTTGTTAAACTTTAAGGTTTGTATTTTGTGTACTGACTGTATCCTTGGCTTAATCCTGTTTTTTTTGGTCACTATTTCCCTGTTTTCCAGTTTCCTCATTTAACAATTGGCTTTTATTTTTATTTTGAGATATATATGGGTAAGCTATCAGAAATGCTTTTTTAAAATATATTAATAGTTCAGCTGAACTTACACACCATGATGCAATTGGCAAAAGTCAGACTGTGGGAAATTCTAATGAACAAATGACCTAGTTTCTTAAATACATTGAAAGGGGGCAAAAAGGAAGTGGAGGGGAAACATAGACGAAAAGAGATTACAAGAACCCTCCTGTGTTGTGGTTGGGAATGTCAAATCCTGCAGCCACTTGGGGAAACAGTCTGGTAATTTCTCCAAAAGTTAAACATACACTTAGTATGTAACCCAGCGATTCCACCCCTAGGAATCTACTCGAAAGAAATGAAAACACATGTCAAAGACTAGTCTGTGACTGTTCATACCAGCAGCATTATTCATAAAACCAAACACTGGAAACATTGCTGTGTCCGTCAACTAGGGGGTTGATTTTTTTTAAATGGTAGTGTAGTCATGCAGTAAAGGATTATTAGCAATAAAAAGGACGAGTGGCTGATACGTGCAACAACATAGATGAACCCACAAACCTTGCGCTTAGTGAAAGAAGCCAGACACAGGCCGTGTGTTGTGACACTGTGTGAAGCTGGCAGATGAGGTGAAATGAGCAAGGGGAAGGCGGATAGGCGGTTGCTTGAGGCCAGGGCTGGAGTGAGGATTGACAACAAGGGAACAGGAGGGAACTTTCGGGGTGATAGAGATTATGGTTTATGATGATGACTGGACAACTGTATAAATCTGCTAACAACCATCCCACTGACAACAGCAGAATTTTATAGTATGTAAATTATACCTCAATCAAATTGTTTAAAAAAAAAAATGAACATCCAAACACTGGCCAGAAATCTGATAATATTAAGGTGCTATTGTATTAGAATCCTTTTAGGGATAATAATGGCATAGTGGTTATGTTTTTTTAAAACGAGCTCTTTTCTTTTAGAGATACACACTGAATTCTATGAAATGATACAATGCCCGAGATTTGCTTCAAAATAATGCAGAAGGGTCCAGGTGGTGACAGCCGAAACAAAAGTGACCATGAATGGATCATTACTGAAGCTGGTTGGTGGGGGCATGGGAGGTTGTTTTACTGGTGTGTCTTCTGTTGTGTATGTTTTCAATGTTTCCATGATTAAAAGGTTTAAAAAATAAACTTGAGTCGGTAAGAAACGAAACAGTGACCTGACGCATGTGGCTGGAATGAGGCAGTGGACATCTACTGTTCTCGACTACTCAGCACGCCCTTCCCCTCTGCTAACGGCAGCCAGACTGTGCTCTGAGGAGCAGCCAGCCCTCTGCACGCAGCCCACGAGGGTCTGCCTGCCCCTTTGGCCCAGGCCTGGGCACAGAACCTCTGCAGAGCCCGTCGGCCTCCCTCCCCTGGGGAGTCTAATCTTGTGTAGAATGATGCAAGAAGGGGAAAAGCGCAGAGCTGATTAATCCCAGTGGAGCCACCCTGAGACACCGGCCTTGGGTCTTTGCTGCTAAATCCACACAGCAGCCCTTTCTAATGCCTGGATCTTGGCTTCAGTTATGGGAACCACCTCATATCAGGCCAATAAATTCCCTTCTTGTTTAAGTTGGCCAGAGCTAGTTTCTGTGGCTCCAAAGCAAAGCGTCTATGGCAGAGCGTCTGCAGGTCAGCAACGGTTCTGCGTGCTCCTTTCCCCACCTCCCTTCGCCTCCGACAGCTCCACACTCAGAACCCCTTGGACATTATTTTATTTTATTTTATTTATTTTTGAGACAGTCTCGTTCTGCTGCCCAGGCTAGAGTGCCATGGTGTTATGGTGTTAGCCTACCTCACAGCAACCTCCACCTCCTGGGCTCAAGCCTCCCCAGTAGCTGGGACTAAGGGCATGTGCCACTATACCTGGCTAATGTTTTTTTTTCTATCTTAGTTGCCAGGCTAGTTTCTTTCTATTTTTAGTAGAGATGGGGTCTCACTCTTGCTCAGGCTGGTCTTGAACTCCTGACCTCAAGTGATCCTCCCACCTCGGCCTCCCTGAGTGGTAGGATTACAAGCGTGAGCCACCATGCCTGGCCACCCCTCGGACATTATTAATAAAACTTACATAAGTCCTGAGCCTGTAGTAGTGTGGTGGTGCCTGCCTGTAGTCCCAGCTACTTGGGAGGCTGAGGCGGGAGGATCCCTTGAGCCCAGGAGTTTGAGGCCAGCCTGGGCAACATAGTGAGACTCTATCTCTTAAAAAAAAAAAAAAAAAAAAAGGAAAAACTTACACAAATTGAGCTGATAGCTAAAAGAGGAAGCAATACAAACAATACAAAGACAATTGATTTATGAGTCCATGCTCTGCTAAAACACAAATTCAAAGCATTGTCATTAAGACAGAAACATCTATTGGGATCAAAAAGGTTTCATTGGTCTATAACAGCACTAAAAATGTAATGTGAGCCACAGATATAATTTCAAATTTTCTAGTATCAGCATTAAAATGGCAAAGATAAATAGGTGAAATTAATTTTAATAATATATTTTATTTAACCCAATATATCAAAATTATTATAGTCAAAATAAAAATTATTTTATTTTATTTTTTTAGAGACAGGGTCTCACTCTGTCACCCAGGCTGGAGTGCAGTGGTGTCGTCATAATCACTTCAGCCTCAAACTCCTGGGCTCAAGCAATCCTCCTGCATCAACCTCCCAAGTAGTTGGAACTACAGGCATAGGCCACCGTGCCTGGCTACTTTTTAAAAATTTTTGTTAGAGATGGAGTCTCGCTATCTTGCCCAGGCTAGTCTTGAACTACTAGCCTCAGGCAATCCTCCCATATCAGCCTCCCAAAGTGCTGTGATTACAGGCATGAGCCACCTCACCCAGCCCCAATATAAAAAATATTAATGGGATTTTCCATTCTTTTTTTTTTTTAGCTAAGTCTTCAAAATCCAGTGTCTGGTGTGTGTCACACTTAATGGCACATCTCAATTGTCATCAGCCACATTCCAAGTGCTCAATAGCTACATGTGGCCAGTGGCTAACGTATTGGAAACTCAGGTGTGTAAACTCTCCCTCGGGCATTTCTGCATGTGTTGTCCTGGATCGTGAAGCCTTAGGGTGGCCACCATACCTGCCCCACTGCACTCTCAGGGTTCTACCTAAAGGCTCCTGCCAGGGCACAACTGTGTGGCTCATCCTTGCTCAGCAGTTTTTGTCTGCAGTGGGGACTCCTACGCTGTGATGACCAGGCACAAGGAAGGCCTGACCCCACGCTGACCACTGAAGGACAGGGAGCCTGGCATGCTGCATTCACCAGTGACAAAGGCCACTAACGGGGCCTGGCGGACGTCTCTCTAGAAGAGCTGGCACTTAAGATATTAAAGAATGGAGCAGTTGGTGGTGGAAGCAGAAGCTTAACCTTCAAAGAGCAGCAGGTAGTTACTGAATTACCATTTGCAGTTGACTTCCAGTCTCCAGGTGGGCATGGAAGGAGCTTAGTTGAACTCACCGTTCCATCCATCTAACGCGGAAGAGATGAATGAACTGAAAACCAACACCTCTTCTTAGATCATCAGGGAAGTGAGGTCACAGAGCAAACCACTGCCCCAAAATTGGAGAGACAGACAGATACAGCGTGGTGATGGCTCATGCCTCTAATCCTAGTGCTTGGAGGCCAAGGCGGGAGGATTGTTTGAGACCAGGAGTTTTAGGCCCACCTTGGCAACACAGCAAGACTCCCATATCTACAAAAAAAAAGGTTTTTTTAATTAGCCAGGTGTAGTGGCATGCACCTGTAGTCCTAGGTACTCAGGAGGCTGAGGCAGGAAGATTGCTTGAGCCAGAGAGTTTGAGGTTGCTGTGAGCTACGACCACACCACTGCACTCTAGCATGGATGTCAGAAGAAGATCCTGACCCTGTCTCCAAAAAAAAAAAAAAAAAAACAGAAAACGAGGAAGCGAGGAAAGGACAGGTCTAAGAGGTAGAAACTCCGGGGAGACCCAGTCCTAGGGAGGCCCCCATAAGTTTGTGAGTTTTGCCTCTAGAAACCCTGCCAGATTATCACAGTAAAGATCAGACAAAAACAAAACAGAACTCTCAAGCTTCAGCAGGGGAAAGGGGGACACAGCCATCTCGAAGTACACTGGGGCATTCAGTTATCCTTCGCAGGGCATGCCCTCAAGGGAAGCGGCCTTCGCAGAGCCCAGCCGACTGGGGTTTAGCAGAGACAAAGCAATTGCTCATCTTCTTCTCATGCCTTAATTTCCTCATTTATAAAATCAGGGTAATAGCCATAACTGGTCTCCCAAGGTTGTTGGTTGTGAGGATGAGAGGATTCATGCTCGTGAAATGCCCTGAGTAATGCCTGGCACACGGCACATGCTCGGTACACATGTATGTGCCATTGACATTCCTATTATCATCACCTCCTGCTGCTAGACAAGAGGGACACGCAGATACTGGTGTAGCTTGGGATCCTGATGACTGTCCCATCCCCAAATTGCATCTAGTCCCAGAATTCCCAGGTGAGGAGCTTTTGGTGGGGGGTCACTGTGGAGCTGGTATTTGGGTTAAGATTCTTGCCTTCCTCATTTCCAAGTCTGTTCTTGCAGAACAGGCTTCATTTCTTGAGGTGACAAGAGTGAGTTTCTGAGTGTCTTACAGCCCCACTGACATCATCTCTTGGAATCCTCACTTAATGGTAGAGGAAAGTGAGGCCCAGAGAGGCCAATGACTTGTCTAAGGTCACACAGCTGGTGAATGGTGGAGCTGGCCCCAAAGTCTATGCCCTTTCCTCTGCATCATGATGCTGGTTTGATTTAATGCAGCAATGCAAGTGTTTCTATTAGTTTCACTTCACCTGTCCATCCAGGTCAGGAATGGACTTATTCAAATTACTTCCATTGTTATCACTAGCACATTGTCTGGCTGGTGAACAAATGTAAGGATCATCAACTCCCCTCTGGCATCCGCACCTCTGTGCAGTCCCCTCCCATATTGAATGGGGCCAACCTGTGTAGCCACTAAGATATTGTGGATGAGGCAGAGCAGGACTTCCAAGGCTAGATCATAAAAGACCCTGTGGCTTCTCTTTATTGCCTCTTGGATTCCTTGTTCCAAGCGAAGCCATGTTGTGAGGACACTCAAGCAGCCCAGTGGAGAGGTCACGTGGTGTCCTGCCAATAATAGCACCAACTTTCCCAATGTGTAAGGCACTGCCTTGGAGGTGGAAACTCCAGGGTCAGGCAAACTTTGAGAAGATGCAGCCCCAGCCAACATCGCGGTGCAACTTCACTAAATCCTGAGCCAGACCCATACAGCTGAGTCATTCCCAAATTTCTGACCCATAGAAACTGGGAGATGATAAATGTTTATCATTTTAAGCCACTAGGTGTAGAGTCATTCATCACACTGCAATAGGTGAGTAACACACAGCACCTCCAACACCACTGTACTCTGTCAAGAATGTTTTTCACCCTTGCTTTGGTTTGAACATGCTTCCTGTGGTGTTGGAGTCAGACTTCTATTTTCCAGAATTGGTGTTTAAGAAATACATGCGAGTTCTAAATGCAGAGTGGCTGTAAAAGAAAAACCAGTTAGCCTGTGAGAAGCAAGCTGAGGAAACGGTTCATCTCGCGTAAGTTTCTAGGCAATGTCTCAAATTAAGGACAGGTAATGGTAAGTGGGTAAGGAAGTGTTTCCATGGAGGATTCTGCCTTACACACACACACACACACACACACACTCTCACACACACACACACACACACACACACACTTCTGGCCTCCCTGTCTTTTGCAGTAATACAAAAATGCAGTCCTTTTGAGGAACAGTCAGAGTTCCCATAACTGTGTGATAGGAAATCCTAGGGGACAGGCAGGAGCAACACTGGGGATGCAGGAAGGATGCAAGGAAGACATAAAAGCAGCAGGACATGACATCCAGTGGACAGGAAAAGGAAGGGGACAATGAGAAGACAGAAGAATGGTGTGAGTTCCCCAGTCATTCACCAAATATTGAGCTCCAGGCCTCCGAAGACACGAGTGTGGACCAGTAGCTTTCAGACTGCGAATCTTCTCCTCCTTAGCGTCATCCACCTGCTCTCAGATGCAGCCGGTACTAGGGTTCAGGGATCTCCATGAGGATCCTCTCTTGTGATAGGGACCATATTCTGCTGCCTTGCATGTACTTACCTGGGAACAACAGTCAAAGCAAGGATCCCTTAAGGGAGGGGAATGACCCCATGACTGCCTCTCCTTGGTCTTGCTAGTCAGCTACTGTGTGCCCAGCACATGGTGCATGGCGTGATTCCCGGACTTCAGAAGGTAAAGGGAGGAGAGGGTAGAAGTAGCAGCCCCGCCACACTGTGTCCTCTAGAGCAGCACCGTGCAACAGAACTTTCTGCACTGTTCGATGTCTGCACTGACCAGTACAATAGCCATTAATCACCTGTCGCTACTAAGCACTTGAAGTGTGGCTCATGCCACTGAGGAACAGAATAGTTAATTTTAGTTAATTTTAATTAGAGTAGAAATTTAGGTAGTCATATTCGGTAAGTGGCTTCTGAATGGACAGCATAGCTCTTAAGTCTTGTTTGGGGTTTATAAGCAATCTCTCTAGAGATTTAAAAAAACTTTTAAATTAAGGTGCAATTCACAGAGTAAACTTATCTTTCTAGTGCACAGTTCTGCTACTTTTGTCAAATATGTATAGTTCTATAATTGCCAGCACAATCATCATGCCCACCCCACCCCCAAATACCCTGCATGTCACTTTGCGGTCAAACTCTCCCTGGACCTCCAGCCCCTGGCAACCACCCATCTGTAGTTTTGCTTTTTTTCCAGAATGTCATAGAAATGAAATCGTACATGGTCCACTGGAGATTTACCCATGTTGCTCTGTGTATGGGTATTTTGCTTCTTTTTATTGCTACAAAGTATTCCCTTGTATGGTTGTGCCACAGCTTGTTTATCCCTTCCCCAGCTGAGGTGCCTTTGGGGTGTTGGGTTGTTTCCAGTTTTGGGTGATTATGAATACAGCCACTATAACATTTGTGTAGAAGTTTTTATGTCAACATAACTTTTCATTTCACTTGGATAAATGCCGAGGAATGGGACTGGTAAGTGTGCAGTTTAACTTTGTAAGAAATTGCCAAGCTGTTTTCAAAGTGGCAGTACAATTGTGCATGGCATTAACGACGTAGGAGAGTTCCAGGGGCTCCGCATTCTCACCAATGGTTGATATCGTCGCTTTGATTTTTAAGGGCTGTTGTTAATAGGTGTGTTATCCTATTGTGGTTGTGACTTGCTCCCTAATAATTGCTGATGTTGAGCATCTTTTCATATGCTTGTGTGTCACCCAGATATCTTCTTTGGTGAAGTACCTGTTCACATCTTTTGCCTACTTTTTTTTAACATTGTTTCCCTAGATATTTTATTGCCTCTTTAGCAATAAAATTAAATGAATTGTGCCTTTAACACAGCTTTAAACACCACCTGCCAACACAGCATAGTTGTCTTGTGGATGGCTCGGTGCATTGGAGTTAGTTCTGTTCTTTTTGTTTCTGCTACCAACTCCCCAGGCTTCTGTCAAGGTGAGAGGCTGGGTGCTGAGGGGCTCCAAGAGGTTGACTAGGTTCTTTCTTGAAAACTTTGTATTTTTCTTTTTTGGAGTGGATGCATTGTGAGACAGCTTTAGCATGCCCTCTCGACCTGGGGGCAGTGAGAGAAGAATTCATTTTCTCATATTTGGGTTGTTTAATGCCTTTTTAGTGGCCTTCTTATTTAACCTGCTCTGTGGAAGCCATCACTATATCCAATGACTTACTGTGTAAGGAAAAAGGAATTGCAGATGACTAAATAGGTGTCCAGACTTGCCAAGGTTACTGTGAGTCAGCCCTGTGAGCTCCTTGCATTACTGTTGCAGAGTTTCTTGCTCCTTGGGAAAAGAATCATCTAGGTTTGTCAGTGTGTGCACAATCCTTTACATTAAATATTAAGTTAGGCCTGAGGTGCCTGGAAGTACACACCTGCCTCTTGTCATCAAACAGACCTGTCATTAAAAAGCGAGAAGTCACCTCAGATGAGTCAGAAGGAAGAACCTGGGAGGTTGTATGTAAATCAATCTCTCTCTCTTTTTAAAATTGTGGTAAAATACATATAACATAAAATTTAGCATCTTAACCATTTTTAAGTCTGCAGTTCAGTGGCATTCAGCACGGCCACATTGGTGTGCAACCGTCACCACCATCCACCTCCAGAACTTTTTCCTCTTCCCAGACTGGAACTCCAGACCCATGAAACACTCACTCCCTAACCCCCCTTGCCCAGCCCCTGGCACCCTCTGTTCTACTTCCTGTCTCTCTAGGAATTTGACTACTCCAGGGACTTTACATAAGTGGAATCATACAATATTTGTCTTTCTGTGACTGGCTTATGTCACAGAGCATAATGTCCTCAAGGTTCATTCATGTTGCAGCAGGTGTCAGAACTTCCTTCCTTTTTAAGGCTGAATAATGCTCCATTGTGCGTGTGTACCGCGAGTGTGGATGCGCACCCTTCGCTATTGTGAATAGTGCTGCTATGAACATGGTGGGTGCAAATGTCTCTTTCAGACCCTGCTTCCAATTCTTTTGGGTGTACCCCTGTCACTGTTTTCTGCTAGGCCACCCCATTTTTCATTCCCACCAACAGGGTGTGTGTAGATCTCCGTATGCGATAGCATTTCCTGAATCCTTCGCTGGGTCTGGTGGCTTCCAAACTGGCCTCCCACAGTCACTCCGGCTCCTTTCAGGGTCCGCACGCAGCCAGAGTGACTGGATTTCAGACAAGCATGCGGGTGGCTTTCCATTGCTCTTGGAATCAGACCCGATCCTCCCGATCCACCTCGGCCCCTCCCTCCTCTTTGGCCTAACCTGGTTCAGGTGACGTGGCCGCTCGGCTCCACCCACAGTGGCCGTCTGTCTGTCCACCCCGCAAGGCCCGGGCTTCATTCTCCAGCCCCTGCGATCCCTCCTGGAACGCTGCCCTCACACTCCCAGGCCCCGCCCGGATCCGCGCAAGCACCCATTGGACCTCGGGGAGGAGACCCCTGGACCCCTGGACGTCTCTTAACAGCTTCTCCTAAAAGTGTGTCCCGTTTACCTTCCGTCTGCATCCATGTATTCAAGCATGTGAGATTGGATCAATACCTATTTCCGCCCCAGACTGGAGAGGGGGTCAGCAGGGAAGCTTCCCACCCCAGGCAGGCCAAATCTCCCTTCCGCACTCGCCTGTGCCACAATCCCTCACGGGACTTACCACAGTTGTGATTTCACATTTAATAGAATGTCTTTATTCGTGCCTGTATCTCCCACTCGACTGCCAGCTCGGCCAGTGCGGGAACTATGTCTACTTTCCCACCCTCAGTGGTGATTAAATGAGGGAAATGCGGAAACTTCACCGTTTTAGGGGGACCTGAATTAGCAATGCATGACCGGGATACTGAAGTCCTAAAGGGATCCGAATGATACCCAAATGTGTCACTCCGTGTTTTCAGCTAAGATCTCTCTCCCGGGCATCTGCAGCCCCGGGGCCTCGCGTGGGTCCAGCGTACTTGCTGAGCGGACGACGGCTCCAAAAAGGAATAGAGGGGCCCAGGGGTCCATCGCGAGCACCCCTGGGCAAACTTGGTCTTCAGTTAGTGTGAAAAACCCTTAATTTGGGTGCTTCTGGGTTGGTGGATGGAGCGCCTCGAGCCCCAGAGACTGATGAGGTCATTTGTCCCTCTCTCCAGTGTCCCAGGACCAAAACTCTCTTGTTAGACGTTTCTGGGGTGCCCCTGACCCCTCGCCAGGACGGAGGGGAGGGCAGTCTGCAGCTGCGGGCGAGGTGCCAGCCACAGGGGCGCCCGGGTCCCGCAGCCCTCGGGCCCTGCAGCCCCCAGGCCCCCCAGCCCCCAGCGCGAGCTTCGCTCCAGCCCCGGCTCGCGCGCAGCGGGCGGGGCGCGAGGGGGCCGGGCAGGCTCCGCTCCGCGCCGGCGCGATCCGGCCCGGGTTTCCGCGCCCACCCCGCGTCCCGGCCTCCCCGCCCCCTGCGCCGCCGCCGCCGCCTGAGGCCTCCCGGAGCTGCGCGAACATGGCCGAAGTCGGCGAGGACAGCGGCGCCCGCGCCCTGCTGGCGCTGCGCTCGGCGCCCTGCAGCCCCGTGCTGTGCGCCGCGGCCGCCGCCGCCGCCTTCCCCGCCGCCGCGCCCGCGCCGGCCCCCGCGCCCCCGCCCGGGCCGCCCGCGCAGCCCCCGCCCGGGCCGCCGCCGCCGCCGCCGCCGCCGCTACCGCCCGGCGCGATCGCTGGCTCCGGCGCGGGCGCGGCGCCGGCCCTGGTGGCCGCGGCGGCCGCCTCGGTGCGGCAGAGCCCGGCGCCCGCGCTGGCGCGCCTGGAGGGCCGTGAGTTCGAGTTCCTGATGCGGCAGCCCAGCGTCACCATCGGCCGCAACTCGTCGCAGGGCTCGGTGGACTTGAGCATGGGCCTGTCGAGCTTCATCTCGCGGCGCCACCTGCAGCTCAGCTTCCAGGAGCCTCACTTCTACCTGCGCTGCCTCGGCAAGAACGGTGTCTTCGTGGACGGGGCCTTCCAGCGGCGCGGCGCGCCCGCCCTGCAGCTGCCCAAGCAGTGAGTACCGCCTGCGCCCGCCCGCCCGGCCTGCTCCCTGGCCACCACGACCGCGACCCCTGCCGGCCTGGACCTCGGCGTCCCCCCCCATCCCACCCGGCCTGCCCGGGAGCCACGGCGACCGCGACCCATGCCGGCCTGCCCCCCGGGGCCGCCGGGACCCCTGCTGGCCTGCCCCCGGGCCACAGCGACCGCGACCCCTGCCGGCCTGGACCCAGTGTCCGCCCGACCCCGCCTGGCTGGGCCTCGGGGCCACCCTCGACCCCAGTCCCTACCTCCTGAGCCCTCAGGATCACCCTCAACCCAGCCCGCTCTAGACCCCCGGAGTCACCCCTGAACCCCGGCCGGCCTGGGCAGCAGAGTCACCTGGTCCCTATCCCCGCCGGGATGGACCCCAGTGGTCACCCCAAACCCCGCCTGTCCTGGGCGTGGGGATCAGCCCCAACCCAGCCTGGCCTGGACTCCTGGTGTCACCCCCAACTCGGCCTGATCTGGGCCCCTGGAGTTACCCTCCGCCCCGGCCACTCTCACTGGGCTGGGCCTCAGAGCCACCCTGGTCCCCATCCCCGCCGGCCTGTCCCGGGGCCCTGTGCCGTCGGGTCTGGCCTCTGGGCGGCATCTGGCGGCGGGAGGGTGTCGCTCGGGAAATGTGGAGTTCCCGGGGGCATCGGCACCCGCAGAAGGCCCGAGGCTTGGGGTCGGAACCCCCGGCAGTAGGGCCGGTCTGAAGGGTCAGAGGCTCGCGGGGAGGGGCCCGGACGGGAAGCGCCGTGTTTCAGTGTACCTCGCAAACACCGCAGGGAACGTGGGGCACCTTTGTGAGCTGCTCACATGGGGCAGTGGGACCCGGAGCTGGACCGGGCGCTTCAGAGCACAGACTCCCTAGGCCGGAGGGGGCTGGATGGCCACCCCGCTCCAGTGTCCCCTCCTTTCCGGTTCCACACTCCTTTCCCCACCCCAGCTCTGCCCCCAGAGATCCGGGATCTCAAGATCTGTTGATCAGGAGAAAGCCTAGTTAATTACTCATTTCCTCAGTAGGCACTTTCTTTTTCTATTTAGTAATTGCTTCTAACGCCTCGCTAGTGTTTATATTTCTTCACTGTGGTTCATGTTCAAGAGCTGTCTTGGACTGTCTAATTACTCTCTTTTATAAGTGCCTTGCATCCAGGGAATTTTTTGCTGGGGTAATTCCCAGAGCTCAAAGTTCATTTCTGTAAACTTCTTCCCTTTCTAGGGTCTTGGCATGTATGGTTATAAATTTATGGAATAATTTTTAAATGCAACATCAACAATGAATCACTGCCACTTAGCCAGTGAGAGGAAAGGGAAACTTTCATTTTCCAGCGTGAAAGGTGTGCATTTATTTCAGTGAAATCAGAACTCTGCAAATGACAGAGTTACCCTGTGCCTCAGTTACTTCTCTGTTCTGTCTTTTCCATAACCCACACTCTCCATTCTGGGTCATCAAGTGCATTTCCTGGCCAGTGTCTCTAGTGAGAAAATGACAGGTAGACAGCCCCACCCCACCCCCCAACCTTCCCCACTTAGAGGCTTGTTCTGCCAGTGCACTTCTATATGATTCAGGTTCTATAAGTGCTTCGATTAAACAATTTTGTTTTCGGGGTTTTCTGTCCCAGCTGTTGAACAGGTACACTCCTGACTAGGGCTCAGCTTAGTGAATCTTGAAGGAGGCTTTCACACTCTCTAACTCAAGGGGAAAAAAATTTCAACCCATGGAGTTCTCGGATCGTCTACGGAATAGGCCAGTTCCAAGTGTATTATATATGAGATGTTATTGGTATACATGGTGCCCTGCACATTTATACTACAAGGAGCCCACATTCTTAGTGTGTGCATTATGGACCATTGTGGGAGCTGGCAGGCTGAACGTTTGCCCGCTGTAGATGCTCCACGGTGCCCGTCTGCCTTTATTTGACTCTACCTGTGCTTCTGAGCAAGACCCATGTAGGCAGTGATGTAAAATTTACAAGAACAGAACAAATGTGCAGAAGGAAAGACATCAAGTGGGGTGCCCATGTCTACACTCCCAGAGAGATGCTGTTTGCTTCTGAAAGCTGTTGACGCCTGTCAAAAATGTTCAGCAGTTCGAGTGGTTTCACATTGTGTTTTATTGTAGAAAACTTAAACCTAAGTAGTCACATATAGAGAATGGGCTGTTGTGAGCTTTTTTAGAGTTAGGTCAAGGTTCTGAGGCCTATCACATTGAAAGTAATCAAGAAATTTTAATGAATTAAGAGCAAGGAAATTAGCTGCATAAATTCTTGTCACCCAGAAATGGGAGATTCGTTATCGAATGTCATTAAAAGAATGTCAGTAATTATTGTGTCTATTTTCTGTCAGGCTTCGGTACCCAGTGTTGCCATTAATATGTGAAGTTTTGAATTTCTCCACCGTAAAGTTCAAGTTCTCGTGTTGGAGTTCTGTCGACCCGAATATGCCTGGCTTCAGTGGAGATTTTGCACTGCGTTGGCTCCCGCACTGTTTCCCAAAGCCTTCTTCACCACCCCTTGGGACAGGTGACAGCCACATTGCTGACATTTGCACGCACCACGCACTGCCCTGTACAGCTCCCACTCAGAATTTACCACCAGAATTTATCCCCATTTGTTCCTAGAAGTATATCTCTCCAAATCTTCAATATTTTTAATTATCAGTAGGAACAAAATGACTTGTGGCCCAGCGTAGGGCCAATCTTGCTGTGCGGCAGTCTCTCCCGCAGGGGTGGGGAATTGCTCGGAGTCGTCAGGCCGAGGGGAGAGCGTGGTTCTGATCCACGTTTGCCTTGTCTTGGCTTGGCGGGACTGTGCGGGCCACATCTGCACCCTTTCGTCTAGCCATGAGCTCACTGCATCTGGGGCCGAGAATTTGTTATCTTTAACCAGAGACGGAGCGCAGGAACTGCCTGGCAGTAGGTACACAACAGCTGGCTTATGTCTGTTGGATGAACAGACTAATGACTCAATGAATTTGCAGCTTCCATAGGAGTAAAACAATGTCATTGATTCTGACTGGTTTCCTAAAATGGACAGTCAGCACGGTGTGGGGAAATTCGGACAGCCGCCTTTGGTTTACAGGTGGGTGTGAGGGGTATGTGTGTGTGCATGTAAACTATCCAATTCAAAATTCAAAACATGTGTTTTACATGTGAACCTAAAGAAAAGACCCATACGTACCCCTCATTTGCTCTTCCCTCTTTTTCTGCAGCCTTTTGTCCCTCGATACCTTTATAGTAAACGTGGATTACTTGAATAATGACAATGAAAACACGACTTCTGTTTGTGGTAGCTTTCAGTGGTAAGGTTTATATGGATGCCTTTTATTTCCCTTATGCTTTATTTGTGTTTTCTAAATTTTCTACAATGAGCCTGGTTACTTTTTTGTTTTAATACTTTTTATTATGGAAAATTTTAGACATAAACAGAGTAATGAACTTCCACATACCTGTCACCTGGTGTCCGGTGTCCGCAGTTGTCAACTCAAGGCCAGGCTTGTTTTACCTTCATCCCCCAATCCTCCCTTCTTCCCCCTAGTTATTTGCAAGCAAATCCCAGGTGTCATCTCAGTCTGTCTGTAAATATTTCAATATATCTCTAAAAGATGAGAATTCTTTTTTAAAAACATGGTGGGCACAGTGGCTCACGCCCGTAATCCTAAGCACTCTGGGAGGCCAAGGCAGGAGGATCTCTTCAACTCAGGAGTTTAAGACCAGCCTGAGCCCTAAGCAAGAGCGAGAACTGGTTTCTACTAAAAATAGAAAAAACTAGCCAGGAGTGGTGGCGCACGCCTGTAGTCCCAGCTACTCGGGAGGCTGAGTGAGGCAGGAGGATCAGCTGAGGCCAGGAGTTTGAGGTTGCAGTGAGCTAGGCTGATGCCACGGCACTCTAGCCTGGGCAACAGAGTGAGCGTCTGTCTCAAAATAAAAAAAGAAAGAAAGAAACTTAACCACGATGTCATTATCACACCTAAGTGATGAATGATAACTTCACCAAATACTTAATCAGTGCTCAGTTTCCCTTCCTGTCTTCGCGATTTCTTTTCTTACAGTGTGTTTATTTGCGTCAGGATCGAGTTAGGTCCAGACATGGGGACTGGTCGATGTGTCTCTTCATCTCTTTTTATCTCCAGGCTCCATCTCGCCCTCTTTTTTCTCAGGGGTCATTTGTCCTGTGTAGTTTCCTGGACCTGCTTTTACAGACTGGATTCCAGCGGCGTCCGTTAGATACCTGCTCTGCCCTGTCATTCCTGTAAATTGGTTGTTAGACCCAGGAATTGTAACAGACTCAGGTTTGATTTATTTATTTATTTATTTATTTTTTTTTTTTTTTTTGCCAAAACTGCCTCATAGGTGGTGTTCAGCATGCATCTGTCAGGAAGCAAAGATGCCTGGGTGTCTCTCTTTTTGTAACAGTAGCAGCTTTTGATGGTCATTGCCTGGGTCCCCTAATGTGTTTATCGCCTGTACTTTGTAGTTCATTTTGGCTGCAGTGCCAGGCACTTGGCTGTGCTGACGTGCTCCGCCCGCTGGGAGACACGTTGTGAATGACAGATGTTACGGATCACAGCTTCTGCATGTGTGCCATGAGTAAAAGTCATCAGTTGTAACCACCAAAGCATGTTACTACAGAAATGTTTTAGGCCCTCTGGAAACATACAGAACGTAGTTTCTCATTGCTGTCTCCAACAGATCACTTGAAGAATATCAAATTTATTATTAATAAATTGATATTTATTGATAATATATATTTATTATCATACAAGTTACCAGGTTGACATTATTTTGAAATTAATTGGGAAATGGGCCATATTTAGTGAAGACAGCAAGTACGTGTTGGAATGCCCCATTACCCAGCATCTGGGGGACAGTCACAGCGTTCCTTCCCTCCTGGGGGCCTCACCTCTGTCACTCCCCTTGCCCAGGCCCAAGAGAGCTGCTGGGTCCTTAAGTGACCCGGTGCCGGGGTCATGGTTGGTTGGTGCAGGAGTGGGCACATGTGCTGAGCTGGGTTTTGCACTTGGGACAGGAGAGGGTGTCAGATCTGTCTCTTTCTGGTGGCCGAAGCTGGAAGGTGTGAATGCTCAGCTTGTGCTGGTTCTCTTCACAGAGAGAGACCAGCCTGCAGGCAAGCGGGAGGAAGAGCTGTCGTCAGGGAGGGGTTGACCTGTTGGTGACAAGAACCAAGACAGTCCTGAGGCCTGACTCTGAGACCTGGACGGGGTGGCCCGGGGACTGGAGAGGGCAGATCCAGGTGCAGGATCTTCTGGGTGACCATTTGGGCAGTTGGATCAGCGAGATGTGGGGAGAATGATACCCGCTGTGGGGTAAGGCTGGGGTTGGCGGGGGTAGCTGCCAGGTGGAAGGAGGTGAAGGTTTAGTTTCAGTTCTGTTGTGGCTTGATAGTATGGTCAAAATACAAAATTGCAGCATCTTCTCTAAATAAAGCCTTTATTCTGGTTTCTTGCTAGTTGGCAGTTACTGTGTATCACATGTATTTGTTCCAAGTGAGACCGTCATCTTGTTAAAAAGTTACTTTAAAAGGGTTTGTGGGAGTGTAGCAGATTGGGAGCTAGTACATTGAGTCTGTGTTAAAAATATGAGCCACTTTCTAGTATCTAGTTTGCAAAGTTTTGGGGCTTATCACCCATACAAGAAAATGCATATAGAATTTTAAAAATCAATCTATGAGAAAGCTGTTATTTATCATGTAGTACTATGAATTGAATTTACAATAGCTATATGAAAGCCTTCGTCATATTGATGGAGGAATAGGGTTGATAAGTGCAAAAAGTGTTATCGTGTAGAGTCTCAATGCTGTTCATATTTAATACTTTTGAAACAGACACAGCCATGTTTAAAATTGTGTGCTGAAATGAGACTAAAGCATTTGATTTGGAGATACAGTAATTTGCTATTTGCTGTTTTTGCATCTTGTGAATGTCAGAGGATAAACTCGCTAAATTAATGACAACTCAAATTGCAGCAATGCCTCATTTCCATAATTACCCTACATTTAAAGCATTTCATATTAAAATGAGAGGATTATATAAAATGCTTTTACTTTGATTTCCTGGAAATAGGCCCTTGTATTGTGACTTGTTAGGAGATCTTGTAGTTAATTTTCATTGCCACTATTACTTTTCATGAGTTTCTAGTTTCTTGGTAAAATGTTGCTGGATAATTAAAAAGAATGACAAACGGAATGTGTGTGAACACAGTCGGTGAATTTGTAAAGGGAAGCCAAGACGACGTGATGTGTGGGTCTCTCGGAGTCTGGGGAAGCAGGTCCCGAACCCGCCTCGCTTGCCCGTTTCTGAACTGCTGACCGTACGCGTTTTCCTTGGACACCGCGGGATGAGCCCAGGGGTGTTTTGCTTCACTCAGACACAACTGTGCCATCTTTAAATCATGAACTGCGTGCAGATGTGTGGCTTTTCCCTCCTAAGCATAATTGCCAGTAGTAGGTAGTCACCACTGATCCATAGACATACAGAGTGCGGATGAGTGTTTTATACATGATTTGATTACGAAGAATCTTGTGTGCTCCCAGTCATCTGTGACTTGTTTAACCTTGCTGAAAAAGGTGTGAAACGGCTTCCATTAATTTCCATTTAATTTCAGCGGGCTCTCATTCTTCCCTATGCTGCACAGCTGCCCTGCCCAGAAACCTCGATGGCTCCCTAGTACCCTGGAGTGTGGGGCTCTGTCCCTTAGCCTGCCACCCTAAGTGTCAAAGGACACAATTATCTTTGGGGCAGAATTGCCTCTGGACGTTCTTTGCCTATAACAGCAGTTCTCAGATTTGGGGGGCTCAAGACCCTTTTATACCCTTACACATTGCCGGGGACCCCAAAGGGCTTTGGTTTATATGGGATATATCTGTTGACATTGACCATATTAGAAATTAAAATGTACATATTAATTCATCTACTTAGAAATAGCAAGAATAAGTTTATTTCAAAAATAACTATTGTTAAAAAAAACTTATTAATATATTTCCCAAAACAACCACAAAAAAATTTAAATAGGAGTTTTTTTGTTTTGTAAAACTCTGTAGGGTCTGGCTTAGTGGAAGACAGCTGGAGTCTCATAGCTGCTACATACAGTCTGTTGTGTTATGTTGTTTAGGCTGAAGTATGCGAAGAAAATCCAGCCTCCCACAGATACGCGGTTGGAAAAGGGAGCAATTTTTCGTAGCCTTTTTATAAAAGGATGTTCTTTGTGGATGTTCTCTGATGCCTCACCAAAACCGGACAAGTGGTAGTTTCTTAAAGGGTAACTGCAGTGTGAAATATGAAACTAAGTGGATGGATGTTTTGTGTTCTGTTACATTAAAATCCATTGCTCTGTCTCGCATTTTGAATGAATCTTTTACCCGCATGCATGATTTTGCAACATTGGCCATTGGGAAAATTTTGATGGAGTTAGGCAGATCGTCTAGTGTCGATACATCTTATTATCCAAAACAAAGCCTGTTTTATCCTCGGGTTCAGTTGGTAGTTAAACTTGATCCCCTTGAGCCCAATAAATCATGTTTTTTAAAAATAGAAATCTTTTATGGGAACAAGCTTTTTGATGTCACTTAATTTTTCAATCTATTTTAAAAGTTGAGTGACACAGCATATTTTTTAAATGAACCTCTTTTAGAGCAAATGTAGGTTCACAGCAAAAGCATATTTTTATAGTTATAAAAAGTTATGTGATTTAGTCATTGGCCTTATTAGCATATTGAGGCATAATTTAGCTAAATTTAGTATTTCTTAGGTGCGTCACTTCTTGATTCTTTCTAGGCCACTGTCCATCTTCTCGGTCCCCGAAGCTGCCTCCAGTGGCCACCCCCCTGACCCCCGCCCCCATCCCGCTCCTTCAGCCACAGGTGTGGGCCCCCAGAGGACAGCAGAGTCACCGGGAGGCAGCACAGGGCGACGGTGTCCTGGGTGAGTCCTCAGCAATGTCAGCGACAGAAGGTGTTTTTATAGGAACGTTCGTTGCGTGCACGGGCTTTTATAAGCACGCGTTGGAAAAACTGTGCCACTCTTGATAAACGTAAAAACTGCTTTTCTCCCTCCCCAGTCTGGTAGGAAGCCCTGGAGGAGATTTGTCTCTTCCCCTCTTCTCAGTATTCCACAGAGGACAGAACTGGTCTCTCTGTCTGTTCTGAAAAAGCTTTGCTTTTCTGTGGTTTGTATCACAGCGACAAAGCGTCCTTACTGTTTTTCCAGTGGACAGGGGTAGTGGTGAGGGGGTCCCCATCGCCTTCTCTCGCACAGACACATTCTGGGGCTTGCGGTTTTTGTTGTAGTTGTTGGCAGCATATAGGATTCAAAAACTAATTTCTTAGCGTAAGTTGGGATTTTGTGGCAGTTTTCTCTGTCAGGTGGCCCGTGCGGGTCTCACTTGGTGGCTGACCCACGGGGGTCAGTCGAGTCAGAGCCGCAGTCAGAGGCCAACTGACACTGGAAACACGGGCATTGGGGTGACCCGGGCTCAGACGAATGCTCAGACTGTGGGGGGATTAGTTGTCTATAGAAAACCGTCCCAGAAATACACCCTCCTGTCATGTGACTTGGGTACAGTTTGCTGATGAAACGGAGGAACCTCTTACATGTTACCAAGAAGCTGTGGCTGGAATGTGGTCAGTGAAAAAATGACTTGGGAACTTAGTAACTCTTCGGAGCTGGCTTTGAAAGAATGTTAAAACGAAAGCTGATGCAGAAACAAAGCCAGTCCTAGGTACGAGGCTGTGGAGGGAGGAAAGTGGAGAGTCAAGTCTGGACTCCCCACTTCTGCCCCTGGGACGGAGCGTCGGGCTGCCTGGCCGGTATATCCCTGTGGCTGGGAACAGTGACTCATCACAGCCTGACGGAAACATCTTTCCCTTAAGAATACGCAGCTCCCGTTGGTTGGATTCCTTATTAACTGAGCTGCGTTTGTAGCCCCAGTCTGGCTCCTAATGTGCAAGAAGATTCTAGTAAATATTCAGCTTCTTTGACAATTATGTTTTTCTTTGTCAATTGTGGTGTAAAGAGACTTTCTGGGCCTGCCTACCTTGGATTGGCTAACCAGGGATGCCAAGGAGAGTCTAGAACTTTCTGCAGTGATAAAAAATATTCTCTATCTGCACTGTCTTCCGTGGCAGCCACTGGTCGTGTGTGGCTCTGGAGCATCTGAAATGTGGCTAACGTAGCTGAAGGACTGGATGTTTAATTCACTTTTAGTTTTTAAGTTAAAATAAAATGACCACATGTGTCTCTGCTTATTGGTTTCCTTAAAGAGGTTACAGATCTGCAGCTTCCTGGGGCTAACAGGTGTGGCCACTATCTCAGTTTACCCCATTTATGTCGGAGGCACAGGTGTGACTTTCTGCAGTGTGCTCCCAGGTGAAAAAGGTCAGGGAGGTCCAGTCTGGGCCGCGCGATTCGGGCAGACCCAGCAAAGTTGTCTGCGGAACCTGCCAGCCAGACCCTTGTTAAAGGCTCTATGTGAAATGTTTTGCTGCTGACCAGGCTGATAACCCCTGACCACCGATGGTAAGTTAGAGTGGAAGGCTTCTGTTTCCCCTTTATTACCCTACTTCTTGAAGCCAGAGGAAAAAAGTAAATCGTATGAGAGGTGATCCCTGCAGTAATAAAAAGGAGAAACAAGTGTGCTTGTTTAGGAGGGAAAAAAACTCTTGGTGGCCCTCTCTGGCCTGGATTGACTCTGCACGTTGGCTGTTGATGGTTTACACGTGAGTCCAGCTCCTTATATTTTGCTCATCGCCTTGCAGACTTTAACATTCCTTTATAAACGTGTGTATGTGGCGTGTGTCTACTGTCTACACATCACACAGTTGTACCAGGTGGCCCTGGTTTAATCAGCCCTCATTGTGCCTGTGCTTTGAGCTCATGGGACCTGCCCTGGTGGGTCATTATACATTGGTGTGAGCGTTGGGTAGCACCACGAGGGCACGGGCTGGTTCTTTTGTGAGGCATTATGTTCCCAGCACCCTGCCCAGTGCCAGGGAATACTTGCAGACATAATCTTCCGTAACCTGTGGGTTCTTCTAATAGGTACGTTCCCAGATCTTTCTCATGGAAAGTCCAAGATAGGTGTTTGTGATTGGTGGGCAGAAAACACCTCTTACAAGGGGTGATTCAGGGACTCAGGCAGGCACTGTCGGGGGACTGCAGCAGGCTGGGTGCAGCTACACAGGCTGCAGAGGCATCTGCCTCTGGAGGGAGAGAGGGAGGGTTGCTGGGGACCAGGGGAGGCCAGGCCAGGCCAAGCCAGAAGCAGCGGATTTCACTTTCACTCACACCACTCTGTCCCTGGCCACTCCAAGGGAGGGCAGCGGGCCCAAGAGGGAGACGGCAGTTGTTTGCTGAACACCCAGCCAGTCTCTGCCGCATTTCAGATGAAGGTAGCCAGCTGCAGCCTGTGGGCCAAAACCTGCCGGGTGTTTGTAAATAAAGTTTTATTGGAGCACACCATGCACCTTTGTTCACATGCTGTCTGTGGCTGCTGCAGAGACACACGGAGACACGTGGTCCACAGAGCCTGCAGGGTATTTCCGTCTGGTCCTTGGCGGGAGCAGCGTGTGCGCCCCTGCCCTGGGTCCCAGTCTCTGTCGTCTTCTGTGTCCGAGCATTTATTGAGATTCATCCAAACCTTTGTGTTACTGGGATTTCTTCACATAGAGCCCCTGTGTTTCTTGTCATGTTTAATCCGAGGTATCTTATGTATTTGTTTTGGGAATATGAGTGGGATCTTGTTTCTTAATATTTTCAAACGGTTAGTGTTTACATGTAGGAAAGGGAGGGGGAGTGTGTGTATTTTCTTTGGCATAAGTTTTATAACACTAATTTTTTTTTTAATTTTATATTTAAAAAAATTTCAAGCTTCCAAAAAGGTTGTAAGACTAGTATACTAGCTGCTGTGTGTCCTCTGCCCAGATTCGTTCACTTTTAGACTTTGCCGTGTTTGCTTCAACGTTTTCTCTCTCTGTTATTTGAGAGTGAGCTATATGGTGCATGCACCTTTTCTTAATACTGCAAGATGTATTTCCGAAGAAGAGGATGTTTCACATAACCACAGCCTCTTATTAAATTCGGGACCTTTAGCTGATCCCGTGCTGTTCTCCAGTACGCAGTCGTACGCCACCGTTGTGCCACCGTTGTCGGTCGTCCCCATCAACAGCCTTCGTGGCATTTTGCCCCCAGGGGGTCCTGCCCAGGATCGAGCTTTGTGTTCACTTGTCTTGTCTTTTGCCACTTTTTCGTCTGGAACAGTTCCTGAGGCTTTTTTGGTCTTCATTGACCCTGACATCATTAAAGAAAACAGGCCAGTTATTTTATGGGTTCTCTCTCAATTTAGATTTGTCTGATTTGACAAAATCCTGGTTAGAATGAGGTTAAGCATCTCTTGCTGAAGTGTCAGGAGGGGGTCGTGTGTCCTTCTCAGGCTCCTGCAGGGACCTGGGGTCCTCACCCTCAGGGTTAGTTTTGGTCACTTGGTTTAGGTGTTGTGTGACTTTTCTACTAAATAAATAGTTACCTTTTTTCTTTTGTAATTAATAAGTTATTTTTGAGATTCAAGGCCAGTATAAAATACTACTTTTGTATCTAGTCACAGTTACTGTTTCCAGCAACAGTTTTTCAGTTCACGTGCTTGCATTTCCTAGGTCGTGGTCCTCATCTGCAAATAATGATCATTTCATCTCTTTCTTCCACATTTTACATCTCGTTGTTTTGTTTTGTTTTGTTTTGTTGAATTGGCTAGCACCTCCAAATAACATGAGTAAATTCCATGATGATGAGCTCCTTTCTTGTTTCTAGCTTGAAAAGGAATGTTTATGGAGAATTTGAGAGTAAATACAGCTTTCACTGCCTAAAAGCCACTTCCTTAAGGAGGCTCCCCCCCCACCCCGTCCCCGGCTGAGGTTGGATCCCATTGGCGGTGTACTGGTAGCCCTGACACCCCATCAGCACCCCATCTGATCCTGTGATTGTTGTTGTCATTGTTTGTACTTGTATTTATCTGGTAACCCTGAGTGTGGGAGCAGCACCAAGTTGTTCTTGTTTACTGCTGTAATCCCATTGCATGCCCAAGTGCTTAGCACATCATTGGCACTTCGTAAATGATTGTTGGCAAAGCAAGTGAACAAATAGGAGAGATCTGAGTGCAAAACTAACCTGGTGTGAGGAAGTAATCAGAGGTTACATTGTCTTAACTTTTTGAAGACCTAGCCTGGTCACTTTAGCTGGGTGCCCTTGGGACTTAATCACTGAGCTCCTGTTTCTTCATCCATAAAATGGGTACGCTTCCTCCTTCTTAGATGATGATGAGAATGACAGGAGATGTGTTAGAAGTACTTACCTCAGTGCCTAGCACAGAGACAGTGCCTAGCGAATAAACGCCCCTGCATTTATGCACCTGTTGTCGTGAGTGAGAGGGACGGCGTTCATTCCGTGACGTGTCTGGATGTCCGAAGTCAGATCTGTTCAGTGTAAAGGGAAATGTTGCCATGCTTTGAGCTGATGACGGTGGGGTAGACTGGCCCTCGGGTCTGGTGAGTGCTCTGTCCCCAGCCTGTGCCAGCAGCTGGTCACCTGGCGAGGGTGTCCTAGGTAGCGTTGTGCACTGGCTGGAGAACAGGCTGGATATCTCCAGGGTCCCTCTGGGCTCTGAAGTTTGTATGATGAGAGAAAAATCATAGGGTTTGTTTTCCAATGTCTTTCTGTGAGCTGCCTGTCTAGAGATTGGGAGCTCAAAGTACAGGGCCTCTGAAAAGACAAACTCAGGTTTCACCTTGAGTTCGTTTGAATAACCTTTGGAGGGTGCAGGACTGGCGGAAACTGAGGGGGATGCCGAGAGGTATAAGGCGGGTGCTTTGATCCCGGGCCAAAGTGTAGCCAGCTCCAGCCTTGACGTGTCCTGACCGCAAACTGGGATGGGGGGGTGGTTCGAGAAGGAGGGTTATGAATTGGAGATGGAAACACAGAATTGATGAAATGATTTATATGTATTTTAAGGCATTTAAAAGACACAGCAAAGTACAAAGTAGAATTTATAACAAGAACTCGAGTACCCTCCAAGGATTGGCACTTGTTCACATTTTATTATAATTTTTTCAAACCCTATTTAAAATAAGAGAAACATAGCCTTGCAGGTGGCGCCGAAGTCTCCCGTGTTCTCCTGTCCCGCCCTGTCTCTGCCTTCTCCACAGCAGCCCCCTGGGGAGGGGGTGTTCCGCTCTAGTCCTTTCCCCTGCTGCGCACACTCACATGGGTGTCTGAGAATAATTCATTGTTTAGCTCTGTGTGGCTTTTCAAATCTACGTAACTGGGGTCACACAGTCTTGTCCATGATCGTATTTGTGCTTTCTACTTCTCGGAAAACATCACTTTGCAGGTGATGATGCCAGACGGGGCCCTGGATGTGGCTTTGCAGCCTCACTCTCCACCTTTCTCCTCCCCTCTTACCGCTTACTAGAGGGGCTTCCTTCCCATTCCTCCAGTGGCCACGCCGACTCCCACCGTGCTCCCCTCGGTGTCAGGTCCAGTGGTGCCTCCCCCGTCCCTCGTCCCTGCCCCCAGGGCTGCACGGACAGCTCACCCCTCCCAAAGATGCACCTGCATCTCTCGCTGGAGCTGGGCTAAGACAGGCGTGCCGCTCTCTTTTAGGATGTTCTGGGAGGGCCCTTCTGAGGCAGTGATGTTTCAGCTGAGGTCTGAGTTACACGCAGAAGCTCAGGGGAGGGGAGTCCAGGAGAGACCTCCAGCAGTGGAGCCTCAGGCGTGGTGGCTCTGGGGCCAGGGGAAGGAAGCGGGGACCAGAGGGAGCTGGAGATGGGCGGGTCAGGGTCCCCACACATGGAGGGGACAGATGTGAGGCCATGCCCAGGCACAGGGACTGGGCATTTAGGATGTTAAGCAGGTAGGGCTTGGTGACAGGCTGGTTCTGAGGGCACAGTCGGGGGGTAGGAGACTCAGCAAGGTCAGTGGCCCTGCAGGGCTGCTCTCTAGCACAGGGCGGGGTCCCGGCATCCTCACCCTTCATGGACTCCTCTGGCATGGCCTGACCTTGCCACACAAGAGGGAAGGAAAGTTACATAAAATTGAGGGTACCCAGGAGACTTGGGTGGATTTTATTCATTTTAGAGTTGGGGACAGAACATCATTAAGAATTGTTTTTACCATATATGGCAAAACTAAAAGCTTGAATGTTGAAACCACATTCCCCGGTAAAAGCCCAGGCGGCAGCAGGCCCGGAGCTCCCTGCAGCTCAGAAATGCCACTCAGACGCTGGAGTCCCTGCAGCACTGGGTGCATTTCTAGCCTCATCTTCCAGAACATTGTGACTGGAATCAGCCTGCTGAGAGCTCTAGAGATCACCCTGGCCGGGATTTAATATGGGGAAGGGAGAAAAGAAGCCCGTGGTAGTCACATAACATTACACCAATGAGGGCTGAATACTGCCTCCCTCACTGTAAATACAGAAAACCCAAATACGGTAGGAAAAAACTCGTGTCTGTGTTCTTACATGGGGAAAATTGGCTGTTGCTTGCTTAATAAAATAACCTGGGAATAAAGTACTCACACAACTAGTGGTTGCAGGCTTCAGATCAGCGTCTTACCCTCGATGCTTTTGCTAACAGCGGCGCTGAAGCATCTTGCTCAGAGGACGGCCAAGTGCTTTGTTCGTAAGTGTCATCCGTTTCAGAGGCTGATACGCTGAGGTCCATACAGCACGGGCTGTCAGTGTCCTAGGAGGACCCACAGCAGTGAGCGCAGGACCCTTGCGCAGAGTGCTGCTCCTGAGGCCAGCGGAGGGGCCAGCATGCACCCAGGGTCCAGCCGTGCCTGGAGACTGGGGTCTGGCTGGCAGTTCCAAACAAAACCCAAAGGATTTGTCTCTGGCTGAGAGAGCGTCCTGTCCTTGGCCCTGGAGAGACCGACAGAGACAGACGCGGTCCCTGGGACAGGAGCCTACGAGAGGGCTGAGGGGGTTGAAGGCTGGAGCCTGGGCGAGTCAGGGTTTCACAGAAAGGGGGGGCACTGATGTGTGGGGGCTGCCCTGGCGCATCCTCACAGAGTGGGGAGTTGGGGGGGCCCTGGTGCATTTTTACAGAGAGTGGGGGGAGGGGGGGCCCTGGCGAATCTGCACAGGGTGGGGAGTAGGGGGGGCCCTGGCGCATCCGCACAGAGTATGGGGGGTGGGGGTCCCTGGTGCATCCGCACAGAGTGGGGAGTGGGGGCTGCCCCCCGTGGGATCTGAGGGTGGGAGCTCCCCAGGCCTGGCAGGCAGGTGGACACTGGACCCTGCCAGCTGCTCCCCAAGCCTGGCCTGTGGTAGCTGCTCTCCTGGGGGGGCATTTCCCTCCACATCCAGGCAGCCTGTCCTTTCCACAAGTCAGGACCCTCAAGTGTTGCTCCCAGGATCCCTCTGGCTTCTTGGAAGTGCCCTGGGGGGAGCAGGGGGAGGCTGAGGGGCTGCCCGGGCGCAGGACAGTTCTTCATCTGTCTTGTACGTGGGCTTTCGTGGAAGGGTTTCCCCAGCATTTACCGATTATGACTTAGGAGATTGTATCAGTCCAGCAAATTTAATTTTTCTGAAAGAGATTGGTTTGGTTTGTTTTTGAAGTGCCTGTAAGGGTTGCAGTGGGTACCCTGGGGGGGTTTAAGCAAGGTCACCCCCTGTCTGATGCTGCTGCGTGGCCTGGGGTGGGGCGTAGAGACTGCCCAGAGAGACCAGGGGCAGTGACGGTGGTGGGGGCTCTGGGACTCAGCCACTCCCAGAACTTTCTCAGGAGCCCTCTCCTCTCCGCCCACCACCCCCGGGCCTAAGCCGTTCCTCTCCCAGGTCCACTGTGGGAGGAGCCTCCTGACTCATTTCTTTCACTGTGGTAAGATACACATAAAATTGACCCTTTTTAAGTGAACAGTTAGAGAGGCTTGAAGCACATTGTTGTGCAGACCTCTCCACCATCCACCTCCAGAACTGTTCCTCTTCCCAAGCTGGAACTCTGTCCCCATCAAACACTTAACTCGTCAGCCCCCCTGCCCCCCACTGCAGCACCCAGCCCCTCCTTCCTGTCTCTGTGGATCCGATTCCTTGTTGTACCGAGTCCATTCCCATGCACCCTGCAGCCAGTCTGAGCCTGTGCGTCCGTGGTGTTCCCAGCGTTTGCATAAACTCTCCACTGGCTCCCTAAATCTGTAGTCATCCCCCAACCCTGAGTGCCTGTCTCTGCCACTTCCCCCGGGATTCTGCCCTCTGTGCTGGCTGTCGCCTGCCTAGGCAACACCCCCCAACCCCGCCCTCTGTGCGGTTACCCTCATCACTCCTTAGGACCAGTCTGGGCAGTTAGTGTCATTTACGATTGTGTATTTTTATGTGATACATTTGTGTGTCCTCCACCACCTTCCTGCCGCATTAATCTCAAAGTTCCTTGAAGGTCGGGACCGTGTATGGAAACGTTTCCATCACTGTTTGTAAGGATCGATTTGAACACGTGACTAGAGCCAGTAGCAGCGGCACCTGGGAAGAGGTGAGCTCAGGCCTCCCCCTGCGGTGTGCTGGTCCTGGGGGCCGGGGCCTGGCGCGTCGCCTGTGAACGGTCACTGCAGCCTGGACGTGAAAACCCAGGGAGGGGCTGCTGTGGGATCCTGTGCCCATGTGGTCCTGTGGTCTCTCTATACTGTCCGGTCTGTTGGTTTTTGTCTGTCATGGTGGAAGAGAGTCCGAATATATTAAACCTAATTCTGTTCCACGAGCTTCTCACCTTATAAACTCTCAGCCTTTTCAGAGTCACACTGTAATTCTAACATTCGGCAAGTCAGTGCCCATGTTTGTATTTGTCCTTTTTTTCATCAATACTTTTATCAACTTTTTTATTGTAACTCCTTGTAGCTTTCATCTTTTCAACCTTAAGAGTGGCAATTTCATTTTGTTTGCTGTCATCTAAGAAACTAGGGAGATGTGATGTATTTTAATCAATATAACTGTAAAAAATGGGTAAAAAATGTTAAATTTAGTAATTTTTTAAAGGAACAGATTATCTCTTTGGAGAACTCATCTATCTGAAATGACTTTTTTCCAGAGGACTCCAGATAATTAATATTGTTGAGTTAACAAAAAGTTGTCTTGGCCGGGCGAGGTGGCTCACGCCTGTAATCCTAGCACTCTGGGAGGCCGAGGTGGGCGGATCGTTTGAGCTCAGGAGTTCGAGACCAGCCTCAGCAAGAGCGAGACCCCACCTCTACTAAAAATAGAAAGAAATTATATGGACAGCTAAAAATATATATAGAAAAAATTAGCCGGGCATGGTGGTGCATGCCTGTAGTCCCAGCTACTCGGGAGGCTGAGACAGGAGGATTGCTTGAGCCCAGGAGTTTGAGGTTGCTGTGAGCTAGGCTGACGCCACGGCACTCACTCTAGCCTGGGCAACAGAGTGAGACTCTGTCTCAAAAAAAAAAAAAAAAAAAAGTTGTCTTAAACTTTTTAAAGGTTTTTCTAATCAGCCTTCATTCTCTCATTTTTTTAAAGTCACAATTCCTTTGACAAAATTCCTTTTGTAGAAGCCAATTTTAAAAGAAAGCCAAAAAAGTGCACTTTAGCTTTTATGTTATATATCTGTATAAACTTTATTATCTCAAACCTTTTTCTATTCTATATGTAATTCATGCTTATAGAAAAATGGGGAAATACAGAAATGTGAAAAGGGGAAAAGCCACATAACTCTCAACAAAGATGACCAGAAATACCATTTCAGTGCATTTTTCTTGTGTCTTTTTATTTTTATTTTTATGTTTTATTATTTATTTGTATAGTTTTTTAGAGACAGGGTCTTGCTTTGTCACCCAGGCTGGAGTGCAGTGGTGCTATCATAGCTCACAGCAGCCTCAAACTCAAGCGATTCTCCTGTCTCAGCCTCCCGAAAAGCTGGGACTACAGGTGCGCCCCACGACACCTGCCTAATTTTTAAATTTTCTGTAGAGATGGGGTCTTGCTTTTTGCCCAGTCTGGTCTCAAACCTGGCTCAAGTGATCCTCCCAAAGTGCAGGAATTACAGATGTAGACCACCGAGAGCGCATTGTTGCTTTTTTAAAAATCTATAACAGGAACTTTGTTGAAACTACATATTCGAACATTCACAACTGCTGGTGATCAGAATCCCAACTGGTAAGGAACTTAAATACTTAAAAAAAAAAACTACTCTATATAGGAGTGCTCTGTTTAAATATGTAGATTAAAGTGCTCGGCCTCCCTAAATTAGTTTATATCTGTGACACTCCCTACTGCTAAACTGAAAAAGAACGTGGTCACAGCAAGGTTCCAGGAATACAGGCCACGGGGCGGGGCCCGGAGCAAGGTTGGGTCGGGCAGGGCTGCCGGATGTCGTGGCAGCAGGGCTTGGTTTCTGTGATTCCCTCTTATCACGAGGGAACCTCCCCACCTTCCATGGGGGAAAAACTGGATCAGATAATGCTGACAGTCACCAACGAGCCAAATGTGATTTTTTGGTTCTTTCTGGGTTGTTTTGAGAGTAGAGAAAAGTCAGAGACATCAATGTGTATCCTAGTTACAGACTTAGCACAGGGGTGAAGCGTTTGAAGAGTTACTTGAATGAGGAATTAATTCCTTTACTTCGAATATCAGCTAAGTCATCTTTGACCCCCGAGGTCAGGGTTGACCTTCCTTAGTGGGCCTGGATGCCCGGCCAGCACACCTGTGGCCCTGTCTTCCTCTCGGCCCCCTGGGAGTTCCTTCCCGATGGGGGCTGTGCCCTGGGCTCAGGTTCCACCTCCACCACCTTCCGTAAGTACTTGTGAAAAAAAATCTTGAGAAAATAACAGCTATTCTGCACTCTAATTGAATTCCATGGCACTTTCTTCTTAAAAATAAAAACTAAAACCTAAGGGCTTTCTGCCCTTGTCTATAGTGGAGAAGAGACACGTGTGGACACCTGGGGTCTCTGGAGGGGGACAGGATGCTGGGCAGGGCCCCCTCTCCAGTTGCAGAAAAGTAGCAGCGTCCCCTCCCGTTTCCTGTAGCGTCACTCATCCCTGTTTGTCATAAAGCCCTGGTGCTGAGGACGAGGACCTGCACAACACCAAAGGAGAGGAATTTAGGACATTTGGGGGTGGCGCACCGGGAGGGCGGGGCCGGCAAGGCAGGTGTCTGTTCAGTTTTTATTTCAGAGAAAACTGTTATGATGAACAGGCCGTGAGGGATAAATCAATGGGACTGAGGGTGCAATTTACATAACAATTAAACCAGTTCAGTGTATCCTGCAACTGCTAGAACCAGGCCTCTCCCCGGGCGGGTATTCAGTGTTATTAATCTGTTTTATGACCCAGTTTCCCCAAATGGATAATTTCGCCTTCATAGTGTTAAGATATATTTAGCGACTCAGGTAGCAGCAGTAGCAGAGGGTGGATTTAAAAGTCCATGCAATGGCCTGGTGCACTTTCTTCTCACCGTTTGCCTGGAAAAGCCGCCTTGCCAGGGGATGGCCTTGTGGTTAGAATGTCCCATTCTTCTGATTGATGTGTGTGGAACCGTAGCCTGCCGTGTTTCAATATGCAGTGTTTCAAATATTTTCTGAAATCGGAGTAAATATGGAGGGAGAGGTTGCCCCGGCAGAGGAACCCCGGTTGTAGCTGGTGGGGGAGTGAATTGGAAGGGCCATCGGGTTCCCTTTCTGAGGGGAGGGGACCTGTTCCGCTTCCCCGGAGTGTTTGGAATGCGTTTTGTGAAGGGCAAAATTCTATTTGGTGCTAACTGCTGTGCTACTCCGCTTTGCTTTGGTTTTATCCGGGGTGGCTGAGGTCTCTACAGATGAGCCCGTGTTGCTTTGTAAACATGATCTGGCTGCCAGCTATGGTCCCAGCTGCCCTTAGGAAACTGGAAACTCTTCGATGGTCAGGCTCCTCTTATCAGTGGCTGCTGGTTTGGGGAATTAACTAGAAGGCTAATCAGAGTGGTCTTGGGAAAAGGCCATTCCCTGGGGAAAGACTATTCCCTTGGGAAAGATTGAACAGGTTGAACTCTAACTTAACCTTAAATTATCCAAAGTCATTTTCTAGATTTAGTGTGGAATTTTATATGTCAGAACGAGAACAAAGATGACCAAGAGTAGCAAACTGATGCCATGAAATTAGAGCAATTTGCCCTGAATGTGATAAACTTGGGCTTCCATGTGACCTGGGAAGGCGTGCTCTCCCTAGCGTGTCTGTGGCTGTGGGAGGCTGTGTCCCACCCTCCTCTGGTCTCCCAGCCTGGGGGCGACCCCTGTTCCTCCTGGCTTCTCCTCCTTGGTGCACCTGGGTGGGTAGGGGGTGGCAATCAAAGGCTGCTTCTGGAAAAGAGGCTACTGGGACATCCTGGCTCCTGAGAGCCATCGCATGCCTGTCCCTACGCATGCTGGGGAGCTGGACCCTCCCCCCCCACCTTGTCCACACTGTGTGTTGCCTAGAGCTAGAGCGTCGTCCCCACCCCTGTCACCTGGGAAGCCCCGCTCTGCCTTCCAGACCTGGTCAAGCTTTATCTCCCCCCACCCTTGTTTTACCAGGTCACAGTGAGGCCCCAACTCTGTCTCCTGGTCGATGATCATGTTGCTGAGTTCATTGACCTCCTTGGCTTCAATCAAGAGTTTCTATTGAGGAACTTTTATTTCTGTTCCTAGGGCCTGTGTTGGGCCAGGCACTTGACAAGTGCTGATAGATGTTTGCTGGTGCGCCGACGGCTGGACCAGCACAGTGGACTGGGCCGTCTCCCGCTGGCTGCGGCTGAACCACCCCTGACCACCAACCACTGCTGTGCTGGCCGGCATGTGCCTGATCCACAAACCCCCGTGCGTGGGGCTTGGTTTCATGGCAGGCGTGTGTGGTCTGCTAACACAGGAGAGGTGTCAGAAGAATTTAACTGTGGTAGACCGTGAATTAGTTTTGCCACAATGAAGTTTAATTCACATGATAAAAAAATGTCAAATTGTGTATCATGCCATTGGCTTAAACATGTGCGCAGTGAAATTCCACAACGTACTAATAATTCCTGACATTGAGTCACCCCTGGTATTGTCCTGAATTAGGAATTGAGAGTTAAAAATTTACGTAGAGGACTATTTTATACTCACAATTTAAAAATCGCTGTGGATCTCAGAGAAACTGGTGCAGCCAGGTTTACGGCTTCCTGCGGTTCGTGCTGCAGCCGATGTCTCCTCGCTTTGGAGGGCAGGCGGCATCGAGGGCAGGGGCAAGGCCGCCCCGCAGGGCGAGGGGCACCTGTTCTGGGATAGTCTGAACGGGCCACGGCTGCTTTTAATAGAAACTGAACTCAGATGAGCCACTTAATCTCCACCACTTGGAATTACAGCGATTCCACATCGTGAGTTTCTCCCATTGGGCCACATTCCGTGGCCACTGGAGAACCGTCAGAGGCTCCCAGGGCAGGCGCAGGTAAGGTCAGAACCAAGTTTGAGGGTCACAGTGAGACCTTCAGGAGAATAGTAACGACAAAGCCTCCTACGCTCACCAGTCCTTACGGTGTGACCTGGCTGAGGGCATCACACTCTCTTATCCCTGTCACCCGACTTTAAGGGGTGGGTGGTGTCACCACATGTGACCAGAACAACAGCCCTGGGTCACACATTGGGCTGGGCCCAGCAAGACGGTGCTCGCAGGATCTCCAGAGAGCTGACAGCTGACGCGCAGACCGGGACCTGCCGAGCGATCAGGGAAGAAAGATCACGGCCAGACAGTGGTCGGGAGACGGGAGACGGGCTGGGCCTGGAGTGGGGCGTGGGCGGGGACTCCAGGAGGAGTGTTGTGGAGAGGCCAAGAGGCCAACGGGGGAGATGGGAGCAGGGAGTTCAAATTCTTTGGTATTCAGAGGTGGATTATCTGTGCTTATTTTTTTAATCAGTTCCTTGTTTTTTATCCACCCTCTCATCATGACGGTTCACTTGCCTTTATCCATAAGGGGGGAGGAGAGCAGAGGTGGAATTCAGACGCATCCACTCCCGCGCCCTGTAGAGCGACTCCTGCCTCTCGTGCGGTAATTGACGTGAAGCGATTTACTCCGGCATTCGGTCCCTGTCTCCATAAATACGGTTACTTGACGTGGAAACAGGAAGAGGGCGTAAATTGGTATTGATTGCCCGCGGTCTGGGATAACCAAACTGAGGATCGGCTGCTCCTGTCGGGTCCCCAGCACCATGCACCTGCCGTCACTGATGCAGGCGAAGGAGACTGTTGGTGTCAGTTTGGTCGTTTACCCTCAAGGAATAAACATTTCTGAGAGGAGTGGAATCCACCTGTTCTACTTTACGTGCTTCCTTGGAAAAGAGTCCTAAGAGTTCAAATCAAACCACTGCTGTCAGAATTCTGGATTTATTATTGTCATCTTGAAAGTGGTCATGCCTGTATTAGATTTAAATGTACCAGCGATCCAGCTTCTCACTTTACAACTGGAAGGTTTCTACCCTCTCTCCTCGCCAGTCTGTCGCTCTCTCAGACAGGTGATACTTGGTTCTGTTTATACTCCGGAGTGTGTTCAAATCCATTTATGATTAAACACTGCTCAAACAGCCGGAGTGAGATTTATTGACACACGGCGGGGTTGATGGGGATGGAGTGCCACTGGGGGAGGCGTCACCTCTCTCTGTTCTGTTTATTTCCAGTTGACAAGAGATGACATTTATTTTTAAATTGTGGTCATAGTTCTGTGACTTCTGCAGAACTCCAACTGCAGATTTCACTTTACAACTACAATGACCAGGGCTTCCGCGGGCTGTGCCACTCCCTGGCCCTTTAGGGTGACAAACTTCCCATCTAGAACGCACAGTCACTTAACTTTGGTTCAGGTAATTTATCCAAGTAAATCTGTGACTTATTCTCTTCCTGCCCTATTAATTTGCCAGTTACTTAATGTTCTGAAATAGTCAACAAAGTTCGTAACTCTGTTTACAGCCCGCTCTGTAATTTTAAAGTAGTGAAAAATATTTCTTTCATATAATTATTTCAGCATTGTTGTGTGGCAGCCCAAGCCGGGCCCCGGGCTTGGCGTTCCCCCCTTCACCGAGCTTGGTGTCTCGGAAAAGCTAAGGCGGAGAAGGAACGAGAAGACTGCACAGCTGCGGCACTGCTCATTCTAGAAAGGCCCGTGCCAGGTCAGGGACCCAAACAAAAGGATTTTCAAAGCCATATCCTTTATTTTGATTTCTTACTCATCTTCAAGGTGTTTTTTTAAGTCGTCTATTTTTGGGCCCTGAAAACGTGCTTTGTGACTCCCAGAACTGTCACCTTCACGACACAGTGCAAGGAGAGCGAACATCATCTGTTCTCGCCGGCCTTATTTTAGCTTTGGGAGGAAAGGCTTAGGTTTGAAGACAATTCTTCTTACAATTCTTCTTACATTCTTTTATAAAAGTCAGGGTCCTTTTTTTGTTTCGTTTTCACAAGGCACATTTATGAAATTTGCCTTAAATATTTTCTGAATAGGTGACACATTCCCACAGTTTGAAACTCAGAAGGCCCGCCGTGAGACGATTTTCTTTCTCTCTCATCCTGGTTTCCCTCCCCAGGTAATCAGTTTCTGGGGTCTTGTCCAGGAACAGCACAAAACCCCATCCTCTTTCCACCCCGAGTTCCGTTTCTCCGAGAGAACCGTGTTTTACGTGTGCTTGCAGGAGTTTGTGTGCGTGCGGAGGGGACTCCGGAGAATCTTGTCGTAATTCTGTCGTGCGTCTTTTTCCTTGGTGCAGAACAAAAACCACAGCAGTGATAATCAGATTTTACACAGGCACGGAGGGGTAGCCTTTCTGGTCAGGTGAGTTTTGTGGCTTCGTCTAGTGCAGATGACATTCAAAGCAAGTGTAGATGGAAACGTGATATAGTGCATGGGTGTTTCATTTCGAGGACAGCTCATCAGTGGTGGCTTCAGTTTGGTGGCAGAATGTGTCTTGGAGAGAAGCTGGTAGGGTCAGTCCCGGGTGTTCTGGGGGCTCAGGTGTGGTGGCCCAGGTGCGGGCTCTGGTGGGATCGTTGTGTGGGTGGCCAGGTCGTCCATGCAGCCCGGCCGGGCCCAGCCTTCCTTGTTGACAGCAGTTGGCTGGGACTTGGGCCTGTGCTGGCCGGTGGCAGAAGCTGGAATGCCCGACCTTGGGGAAGTCTCCACTTATCAGCAGTCAGCTTCTGACTCGGGCAGAGCCAAGTTTAGAATGAATGAAGAAGATATTTTGAAATGCTCTGGTGTTGTGAAATACGGAACTTTGTGAGTTCCTGTGGTCGTCCGCTTTGTTCCTCGCTGTGACTCACTAGCAGGGATCAGGTCTTGCCAAGTCACTCTGTGGCTAGCACTGTTAAATTGGGTGTCATTGACCAAAACACTGCCAGGCACCCTGAGGTTCTCTTGCAGCAATTCCACCCGAAAGAGTGCTCACCGGTAGCTGGCTCTTTGAATACAAGGAAGTGTAGGAGAAACAAAACACGGGATACAGCCTATCACAGGATGGAAGCTCCCCACGCCAGCCTCAGCCCCAGCGTCTGCACCTGAACCTCACCTCAGGGTCAGAGTTGTCGGTGGGCAGAACAGGTGCCTCTGAAGAGCCCTTGGGGTCGGGAGCCTGGCTGTCGCCTGCGAGGAGATGTCTGACATTCCAGCACACCCGGAGCTGCACAGTGGTGAGAACGCACAGGATGCAACAGCTCAGCCCACTCTGCCCAGTTCTGGGGGGAAGGGAGAGAGTGTCCTGCCTGTGGCCTGGGCCGTGACCGCTGGTACAGCCGGGCCCTGGTCCTTCTTGTCTGGGGCCCACCCTGGCTCAGAGCCGTGGGGCACAGGCTGCGCTGTGCGGAGGTAATAACCGTTTGTTTAACCCCTCACTTGTTGAGGGATGTTTTAGTTTTTCCCAATTTTTGGCACATTACAGATGAAGCTGCTGTGAACGATCACAGGTTTCCAGTGCACACAAGTTTCACTTCTCTGGGATAAACACCCAGGAGTGCAGTTATTAATTCCCATCATCGGCGTCTGTTTAGTTTTTTAAAGAAACTGCCGAGCTAGCATTTCAGAGTGGCTTTCGCATTTCATACTCCCTCCCCCCCTGGATAAGAAATCCTGTTTCTCCGCGTCCTCGCCGGCATATGGTGCTGTGTTTTGTGTTTTGGCCATTTTGACAGGCGCGTGGCACCATCCTAACCGGTGGAGGATGTTGCACTTCTCACGGGCTCGTTTACCATCTTAGATCCTCCTCGGTGAAATCAGTCTCTTCGTGTATTTTGCCCACTTTCTAATTGAATTGTTTGCTTTTTTATTACTGAATTTTGAGAGTTCTTTGTATATTCTAAATATGAGTCTTTTATCTCATGTGTGGTTTGCCAATCTTTTCTCCCAGCCTGTAACTTGTCTTTTTATCCTCTGCTAATGGGCTGTTTTTGCACACCAGGAGTTTTAAATTTTGAGGAAGTCTGATTTGTTGAGGGTTTGTTTGTTTGTTTTGAGATAAGGTCTCACTCTGTAGTGCCGTGGTGTCATCCTAGCTCACTGCAGCCTCCAACTCCTGGGCTCACGTGATCCTCCTGCCTCAACCTCCCGAGTAGCCGGGACTACAGGTGTCACCATGCCCGGCTAATTTTTTTTTTCTAGAGATGGGGTCTCACTGTTGCCCAGGCTGGTCTCAAACTCCTGACCTCAAGCAATCCTCCCGCCTCGGCCTCCCACAGTGCTGGTTTTTATCTTTTATGGGTCCTGTTTTTGGTGTCACATCTACGAACTCTTCACCAAGCCCTAGATCCTGAAGAATTTTTTGAATTTTGGATTTTGAATTGTTTTTCCCTCACAGGTTTTTCTCTGGCTGCTTTGTCTTCAGTTTTCACAAGCTTGGCATGGATGTCTTTGGGTTTATCCTAGATGGGTTCACTCGTCTTGAATCTGTAGGTTTATCTTTTTGCCAAGTTGGAAAATTTTCAGCCATTACTTCTTCGAATCTTCTTCACCCACTTTCTGTTCGCCTGCTGGGATTTTGATGACCTGAATGTTAGATCTTTTGTTACTACCCAGTGTGTCCCTAGGACTCTTAATAATATATTTTCAGGACTCTTTTTTTTTTTTTTGAGATAGAGTGTCGCTTTGTTGCCCGGGCTAGAGTGAGTGCCGTGGCGTCAGCCTAGCTCACAGCAACCTCAAACTCCTGGGCTCAAGCGATCCTCCTGCCTCAGCCTCCCAAGTAGCTGGGACTACAAGCATGTGCCACCATGCCCGGCTAATTTTTTCTATATATATTTTAGTTGGCCAGATAATTTCTTTCTATTTTTAGTAGAGACGGGGTCTCGCTCTTGCTCAGGCTGGTCTCGAACTCCTGACCTCGAGCGATCCACCCGCCTCGGCCTCCCGGAGTGCTAGGATTACAGGTGTGAGCCACCGCGCCCGGCCCAGGACTCTTAATAATATATTTTCAGTCTCTTTTCTCTGTTGTTCGGGCCATTTTTACTGTATAGCTTCTCACCGTTGCTTCCACTGCCCTTCTCATCTGCTCGAGCCGTGCACGGAAGTTTCGTTTCAGTCGCCGCAGTTTTCGGTCCCAGCCTTTCCCCAGTGGGGACGGGTGGCTCCAACGCTGGCCAGAGTCACCAGCCGCAGCCTCTTCCTCCCCAAGCTCCAGTCGCTCCATGAGGGTTAGACGTGTTCACAACCCGCTCTGTGAGCCGCGTGGGAGGCCTCCCACCGCCATAGTCTTTGTCATCCCTCACCCCTCGGTCAAGTTTCGTAGTTTCCTTCCTGCGGGTCCCCCATTGTCACAGCAAGTGTTACAGCGGGTGGTTCCGGGGACAAACCAAGCGGGAGAGTCAGAGAATCAAGGTTTATTTGCCGGCAGGCTCAGAGGGGTCTCGCTACCAAATTCTGAGCCCCGTCTACCTGATTTTTCCCACTTTTATTAGGTTGGGGTGGTCTGAGGGGTGGGGTCTCAGGTGGCTGATGCACCAGGTAACAGATGGGGGTCTTCCTTATCAGCGTCTCTCCTACTTTTTGCTTTGCTGTTCTCACTGCTGCCCTTGGAGTTTTCCACTGAATTAATAGCAGCCTCTGTGCACCCTCAGCCGCTTCTCGTCACCACGGAGGGGCTGCCTGTCCCATCTGTGCAGGAGGTTTGCTGCGAAGCAGCTCAGGTCTGACCCAGGATCCCGGCTTGTGTGTTGTGGTTGACACGGGCTCCAATGGTTGGAAAGCCCTGCTAGAATTTCCCGGCCATGTGGCCCCGAGGATGGTTTGGCCCCTCGAGGGCCCTGGTGAGGAGGGGGCTCCCTGCGACCCGCAGACCTGTCTCCTGTGGCTGCACAGTGGCCCCATAAAGGGACGTGAATCCCAGTCTTGAGCTGTCAGCTGTCATTAGCCTAAATCACAAAGACTCTTAAACTTTGAGAATAAGAATAATTCCGGCCCTCCACAGAGGGGGACCCGTGGATGGCAGCGTAAGGGGCAGTTTTCTTTCCATTTCGTTTCCCCGAGTGTAGGGAGTCCCCATGTGCCGACCCCGGGCCATGCCCTGGGGGAGGGCAGGTCCAGGGCATGGCAGGGTCGGGGAGGGGTTACATGCGATGCGCGCACACAGGATGGCAGCCCCAGGGAGGGGGCTGTGGGGCCTGCCGTGGGCAGGGCCAAGCGGGGCAGAGAGGACACAGGGATGGGGGGAGATGGGCAGGCCCCTGGGGTGCTGGGAGTTTGCATTTTCTTCTCAGAGTGGTCGACGGTTATCTAAGCTGAGGAACGACCTAATTGGGCCCAGGGTTTCTCAGGGTCAGGGAAAGTGCAGGGTGACCATCCAGTGGCCTGGGAGCTGCTGTTCAGTCACCCCTGAGGGCCCTTCAGGGCTCGGGTGCAACAGGAGATGGTGAGGAGACGCCAGAACCTCTACTCGTTTATTTTTCTTTTCTTTTTTTTTTTTTTTTTTTTCCAGCAAATTTTCTTGGAGAATGCTCGTTTATTTTTAATCTCCCTTTAGGTGTATTTCTCATGTTTTATAGCGTACAGGTTAGTTGAGCACATCACATGCATAATTTATAAATAAACAGCACACTCACATTTTGCACGCAGGATGCCAAGAGGCCTCCGCTCCTCGCCGTCAGGAGAGCTGGGCGGTGGTGACCACGCTGCAGCCCAGGAGCTGACAAACGTGTGGCTTTCCGTGGGACGCGTACAGTTTTAATTTTTTAACTAAAAAAAAAAAAAAGCCTCTAAGTACTTCAATTTTCCCTGAATTAGTCCTTAAAAAGAGAAAGAAAAAGAACTCTGCTCCGCACTGCCTCGGACCGTGGCCACGTCCCTGCAGGTGACTCCTCCCGGCTGGCGTGGACGGCACACCTGGGCAGGTCCCTCGTGCACCGTCTGTCTCCTGGCCCCTTGGGTCGTGGCCGCAGCTGAGCAGCCTAAAGGCATTGAGTGCAAAGGGCGTGGTGGCGCCAGCTCAGCTTGGACCACACGGGAAAGAGTGATTGGATAATTCCTGAGATACTTAGTGAAGGAACACAGGAAAATTGTGGAAGAAATGAAAACTAAGTAAAATGAGAGAAGTCCATACTGTTTTCAGTTCCGTGTGTGTTTTGTTTTTTAAAATTAGACTTAAGTGTAAACGTGTCCCTGTGTCCTGTGGCAGGCGTGCACCGGTGCACCTCATGGCCGCCGCCTCGGGGAGGTGAGGGAGGCGTGACCAGGGGACCCTGCAGGCCGTCCCACCAGCCAGTGGGACGTGCTGGGAGAGGGGACTTTGGTTAGGCCTCAGGGTTGGGGCGTGTCCTGCGCTGATGCAGCGAGTGAGGGAACAGGATTAGTAAGTGCTGGATTTAGCTTCCCCGACATACATGCTAGCGCTATCGGCTTTCTCCGTCCATCCTCAGTGTCCCTGCTTCAGAGACGCCGCCTGGCTTGGTCATTTACAATCTATTGTTACAGAAGTTCTCCAGGGCTTTGCCTGGGTTCTCATTGCAGCCTCTTATGTACTTTGGCCGTATTTCCTCAGTGAGCAAATACTCTTCTGTGAATAGGTTTTCCCTGAGATCTTGGCCAGAGGATGTCCAACAGCCGGGTGGCGATGGTGACGGTGCCAGGTGATCGCAGCGTGCCAGGACGGGCACAAGAACACCCTGGCCGCACACCCGCATACGTCACGGGCACTCCCATGTATATTTACATGCAGTTTCTAGTGTTTTCTCAGAAACATACTTTTCCTGCGGTGTAGCAAGGAGGTGGTTTGAGACCCATCCGGGGTGCTTCTTCTCCCGCTCTGGGGAGCGCCGACTGCCTGGCCTGGCTCTGGGGTCCCTCCCTGTGCCGCCGCAGCCACAGGCCCTCCCTGGCGCTCTGCCCCTCTGGCTGGGGGTCCAGCTCCCAAAGAGAGTCATCTAGTTCAGACGCCTCGTGGGCAGAGATCGCGTGGTCAGACGCGTGGAGGCTTCGCTTGAAGAACCCCCGAGCCTTGCGAAGCTGAGATAACGGTACCCCAGCTCCAGGGCCGTGGAAGTCAGCGGGATGATGCGGTCAGGGCGGGTGTGTGTCCGCAGTCACCGCTGGGGTGGGTGGCTGCAGGGGCAGTTGTGCACAGGCAAGTGGGCCCGATTCCTAAGGGATGACTGCAGCGTGTCCCCAAAGCGACAAACTCAGTGATGAAAGAGCTTATTGGTAAATACTGCCTAAAAACATGGGCTTAATTTGTCTTCTCAAAGCTGTTTTTGTTTTGGGAGGGGTTTGCTTTTTTTTTTTTTTTTTTTTTTTTTTTGGATGTTCCTGGCTGACTAAATTTGCATTCTTCATTCAAGGACCATCTTTGCATAATCTTGCTGAGTTAGAGGCATACTAAAAATAGGCAAGGGAGCCCTTGTGCAGGGCCGCCGTGCTGGTCAGGTCTGTCCGTCCCTGTGCCTCCTGGTGGACGCCTGCTCCTACAAACACGGTTCCCCTTGTCGCCATGGCAGGGTCACCTCCCGCTCAGGACAAAGCATGAGGACTTGCAGGAATGCAGGGTGCATTTCCTTTCTCCTGCTCTCTTTCAAGCAGATGTTCAAAATAATTACCATCAGCTTTAAAAACTTAAAATGATCTTGCATTTTCTGCTTCTTTGTCCAGGGTTTTGGTATTTGGGGTCCTTGATCTGTGAGAGTGAAAATGATAATGATGTTGCAGAAGAAGCTCTTGGTGCGCTGTGTGGCCGGGTACCAACAGTGCTTGAAACGTCATCCCTTTCTAACTCAATTCTATGTACCGTGTCCAGAGTTTGCTTTTTTCTTTAGTTAGGGAGCTCTGACTTATTTTCCTTTGAAATCTGGGCAATTTTGTTGTGTCCAAAGTGTATAAAGCAACAGAGGTTTTGTGCCTTGTGTGTGCCTCTGTTCTAGACCACATCCAGCCCGGGCTCCTGCCCAGCTCCCACTGTTCTGTGAGGCTCTGTTTGCAAGGCAGCCTCGTTGTCCAGAAAGGTTGCTGATGCACCGGTCATCACACCTCCACTCTAGGCCAGAAGTCAGAGGGAGGGTGGTGGGCAGCCATCCTCACTTGGCAGCTGTCTGCCTGCCACTCAGGGACTTCTGCGAGGCTTCCCCTCTCTTCTCACTGGTCACACCCAACTGCAGGGGGAGCAGGAAATGTAGTTGGGCACGTGGCCACCCAGAAAAACAGTGGGGGCAGGGAGAGGGGAGCCGGGTTTGAGGAGGGCACCGCATCCTCTGGCCCATCCCGCCGCCGCCCCCAGCACCCACCGGAACCCCGGCCCGGGCCGCTCCCTGCGTTTCCCGAGGGCACTCTGCCTCTGTGTCGGTTTCACACACTGAAGGCTGGGTCAGGGGGAAGGTGAGGGCTGCTTCTGGGGAATAACAGTCCTCAGGCTTTTGCCCAGGGCCCCAGAACACCCCACAGAATGCTGACCCCATGGTTTCCCTTTTGCCATAGCAGGAAGTGAAAGGAACATGGAGCGGAATCTCCCTGGACTGCCGGGGCCCTGCTTTTGTTAAGACAGCAGCGGGGTGATGTAATCAGGTTGTTTTTTACTGCTGTGGCCCGAAGTGAAACCCCAGCAGCGGGGAGAAGGCAGCCTCCTGCCGCCATCAGAGCGGGGAGGGCCCACCCTGGGCTGTCTCTCCTGATGCAGCAACCAAGGGCCCAGGGCTCGATGGCGTGGCTGGGCCGAGGCTCACGCTGTATCTGTGGCGACTCGCTGGCTGGGACTCGCCTGTGCTCTTGGGGTGTGTAACAGTATCTGGAGAGCAGGAGCTGCCCAGAGCTCGCTTGGCAGCGGACACGCCCCGGCTGGCGACCGGCCCCAGTGGGTGGCGGTGCCGATTGCTGATGATTTCTCAATCTCTGCCAACTGCCGTAGCTCCCGGGGCCCTGGCGCGCCGCGGGGTTTCAGTTCTTCAGGGAAGTGGGCTTGAGCCAAGCGTGGCGCTCGGGCAGAGGAGCCGAGGCCCTGGCGCACGTGCAGGCGAGGGGGCCCTGTGGCATGGGCCCCTGGTGTGCGGGAGGTGTCCCGTCTAGGTCTGGGCTTGGCCCTGGTCAGATTCTCCATGTTAGGGACGTAAGCTGAGCTCCGGCCACGGCGACTAAAGCAAGGAAGTCATTTGTCAAAGCATTTAGACACTGTCCCTGTTTTGTTTTGACAAATGGAACTTTTTTTCTAAATAGCAAAGACCTTTTGTCCTTTATTAAGGTGTAGTTGAGGTTTGCATTTTGGGGTTCTCTCTTTTGAGCTTTGCCGCTGTCTTTGAGGATGGTATTAAAAGGGAAAGTCTTAAATAACTTTTAATTTGGATAGTAATTAGTGCCTGTGTGAGGTGAGGACAGGAGGTTTTGACGTGTTTCGCCGAGAACGTTGCTATTTTGGGCAGACTGATGCTTTCATTTAAGAAGGACAAGGCCGTTGCTGCAGAGTCCGTTTGAGCCGTTGGTGTCGCAGGAGGACGGAGCCGCCCCTCCCGCAGGCCCTTCCCGGCTCCGCCCTCGGCTCCTGCAGGCATTTCCTCGGCAGAGCTGGAAGGCTTGGGCCTTTGGGAGTTGCCGAATCCGGAAAGTGAACATTGCACGCTTGTTCCTGCTTTCTTTTCTTTTGTTTCTTCTTCTGCATTTCAACAGCTGTCTGGTCTTCAGGGTTGCTCTTTTGCCCACACAACGAGGAGCCCTTCCTGTGAGAGCCTCAGATGCCTGTGTTTACATTCAACCAAGTGTCCAGAGAAGTGGACGTTTGGTTAATGTGTTTAAACTGCTCAGTGCACAGTGCCTGGCATATTTAACAATGGCAGATAATAGTTATTAGCTACTATTATTATTATTGAATTCCACGTTAATTAAGGTTTAGGCGAAAGACTCTTGGTTTTGCAAGTTACTCCAGCCCGGTGTTCTGCTTTGGTGCTTCAGTGGGAGGTCCGAGGGGGACCCACTGCCCGGTCCCCGCGGCTGACTTCAGGCCAGTCATTCGCAGTTGTCTCGTCGGGGTTTCACTGGTGGGGTGTGAGCCGGCGCTGAGCAATGCTCTACCTGCGTAGATTGTTACTTGTTTGGCAACTGACCCACCCTGCGGCCACCCCGGCCCCCTTCCTGGGCCTCTGCGAGGTCTCCACGTTCATGCCTAGACACCCGCGCCCTTCAGGAGGAGAGGAAAGGTTGGCTATAAAATAGAGATAATCACGGCATCTGTTTCCAGATCGCGTTCATATTGGAATGGACAGATACTGGCAGCTGCACAGACAACTCTGGTGCCCTCCCCCACCCACATCCAGTGCCACTTTGATCCTGTGGCAGCCCGGAGACCGCCCAAGGCCGTGCTCGGGATGGCAGTTGGGCTGGCTCAGAAGCTTCTGTTTGCACGTGAGCCTCTCTTTTTAAGATGGATTTGGTTAGTTCAGTCGGTAGCCACCCCTGCCCCTACGGTGTTCGCGGAAAAGTGATGCGGCCCTTTCCCACCTGCCGAATGGTCTCTGGCTCGCTCACTAATCGAGCCTCCTAAACACAGTAAAGGCAATATTGCCACCGTCCTTTCACGGTCAACCCAGGATCAGAAAAGTCTAATAATTAATTTCTCTGTGGTTTTTGGAAGATCCAAAGAGTACATTTGAACCAGCACGCCGCCCTCCACGTTGCCTGGGCTTTTCAGCACTGGTCTCCTTCTGCATGTGTGATAAGCTTGTTAATATGTATTTACCTCCAGTAGACTCTCAGTTGCTGAAAGAAACACATCTGCATGAATTCTTACTCATGTGCACAAAGATGCACATGCTGTGTGTGCAAGGTACTGGTCACCTGCTCTGTGTGACCCACGTGTGGGGTGAGCAGAGCAGCAGCAGCTGTGACTCCTCCTTGGGGAGTTTGGAGTCCAGTAAGGGAGAGAAAACCTGTGCCTGGCCGGGCATGGTGGTGCACCTGTAGTCCCAGCTACTGATGAGGTTGAGGCGGGGGAATCTCTTGAGCCCAGGAGTTTGAGGCCAGCCTGGACAACATAGCAAGATCCCACCCCCCCACCCCACCCCCCCCAAAAAAAGAAAACCTGCTTCTAAGTTAGGTGTGGGGAGTGAGCCAGGGAGTTCAAGGAGGGCTGCCTCGATAGAGAAGGGGCCTCTGGGTACAGAGCCTTGAAGGGTATAAGTCTATTTGGACAAACCAATGTCTTGAACGTAGGATCAATCAGGTGCCCAGTGAATAATGATTAAATTGAATTACTGTGAACATTTTAAGAAGATCTGTAGAGTAAGCCATTTGGACTTTTATAAAGTATTTTCTTTAAATTAGTTTAGAGGCAAAAGATAAAATGGACTTGCACTGCTCATCGAGCAGGCTCTGCCACCGGGCGTGCTCTGTTCTCCGGAGCCAGCCCAGTCTGGCCGCTGCCTGGTTTCAGCCGTGCAGCACAGGCCGAGTTCTGTTTGGAATTAAACTTTAGGAAGCTGCCCTCGGGCGTCTCCATTCGCCCACCTGGACGATACTTGGAGCTTTTTAGGCTAATCTTGAAGGAATTTGCTTTTCCAGATATATTGGACGTTCTGCCCCATTTGATTTTCCCAACCATAAAGCTTGGGAGCTTGACTTACACAGTGATTTTTTTTCCCTTGGTTTGTTTTAAATCTGATGGATCCCCACATAGATATGAGAATGTCCCTGGAAAGACATTCTGGGTCCTCCCCACCCTCCTGATCCTGTGTTGCTGGCAGTTCTGCCAGGCCGCTCGGGGCTCGAGATCCAGGCACCCTGAGCTCTCTTCCTTTGGGGATGCACAGGCCTCAGTGGTAAAGACGGAGGTCGTTTTACAGCCTCCTCTCGGACCCTCAGGATTGTCTTTAGGAGTGGTGGGTAGTGGGCTTTCTTCTGAGGCGGCACACAGCCATTTGTGCCTGGCCCCTGTTGGAGCTGCCCCTTGGATTTAGGGGGGTCTCTGGCAGTTCTGTAAACTTGCCTGAGAACAACGGCTTCTGGAGGAAAGATTCTCTCAGGGAGTGCCCGCTAAAAATGCAGATCCCTGGAGCCTGCCCCGATTTGGCTGAATCATGGTCCCCTGGGAGTCTCTTGGCCCCTGTGGGTGATGCTGTAGGAGTCACCTCGAGTCCCCTACAGCCAGACTTGGACATAGTCACCTACTGGAAGAGCGATCCTCCTGAGAAGGGAAGGGGCCGTGAGACCCAGGGGTGCCTCCCTTGCCCTCTGCTGCGGTGGGGTGCTCAGGACTGCTGGGCCCTGGGAGCCCCACCTAGCAGGATGTGCCCCTGAGCCCTGGGGAGGCAGGGCGTTGTGGCCGTGCTCAGCCACCTCAGTGGGCCTCTGTGGGCATCCGTCCCAGCTCCTTGGGGTCTCTCGCCCCCTTCCCCACCCTGAGGGGTAGAGACCAAGACTTCAGTTTTAAAAAGAAACCCTGACTTTGGTCAGACCTTTGCACTGCATGTTAACCTTTCAGCGTAGGGCTTAAGTATCTCAGCGTCTATTTTCTTTTTTCCAGATAGAAGTAGCTTGTTGGCCTGATTAGAAAAATAAATGCATTCTCTTTATTTAAAAAAAAAAAAAACAACTAGGCCATAGGAAAACATAAAGAAGAAAGCTAAGTCACTTATAAATAAGAGAACCAGTACTCTATTTAATTTGCACACCCCCACGCACCTCCCCGCATTGTTGTTACACGAGGACTGAGGACTCAGAGCTGAGTTAGTCCAGAGTCACGCCTGCAGCCCTCCCACACGCCTGCTCACCCAGTCCGCCACGGCCCAGGAGAACAAGGCAGGGCATCCATGTGAAAGGGAGGAAACCAGGGCGTGGTCAAGGTTGCAGCTTTGATTCGCGGAGCAGGGATGAAGGTGTGGTTTCAGACATTATTTCATTGCCTCGCACAGGCACCAGCACTGACTTCTTTCAGGGGAGCAGGCAGAGTGTGGCAGGGACCCTGTACACCTGGCTGTCCAGTTGGGGACAGTAGTTATTCCACCTTCCCGGAGCCCTGGCCACTTGTTTCCTTCGCCCTTCCTAGTTTGAGTTTGTAGTCTATTTTTCCAAAGCCACGTGTTGGACATTCTTGCAGCGTTGGTTCATCTGGGATTTGCATTCCTGTGCCGTTTTGTGCTGCTGCTTAGCACGCGGGCGAAGTTGGGGTCTCTTCAGCAGAAAAGCACCCACAGCCGCAGCCACTTTTGTTCCTTTTAGCGGGTGTTCCAGAAAAATGTATTAAGTTTTTAACAGAAAGAAGATATTTTAGGTTAGAAAAAAAATGTAAGATTGTCAGAATTCTTTGATTTGGCGATTTTACATGTAAAAGTTTCTTTCAATACCATTTCCTGAACAGTCTTATTTTTCTGTGGGGTTCTTACAAAACACAGCGCCTCTGGCATTCCGATTTCAGGCCTTGCGTAACGTGGCCCAGCCTGGGAGAGTCACCTGATTGCGTGTGCGGGGAACACGCGGGTGGAGGGGTGAGGGGACCTGGAGCAGCTGCCGGCTGTCCCTGTGGGCTGTGCCCAGCTGATCCCAGCCTTCCCGTCGGAATCCCAGAGGTCTTTCCACTTTCCACCCTCAGGTGGGGCCGGGGCCTGCGGGATGTCCTTCCTCCCCTGGGAGTGGGACCACGTAGCAGAGCTGGGCCAGGCTTAATACTTCATTGGGTCTCTGAAAGACACGACCCTTGTCAAAGTTTACAGTAACCTGTTATCAGGTATGTAACAGCTTTTCCCCATTCTTGAGTCTTTTCATTTCTTAAACGATGTGGTAACAACACACAAAGAACATTTTGTAGGAAGAGAGGTCTGCTGCAGTGCCGCCTCGTCCGGGGCCGTGTGCATTTCCCCTTCCACAGTAACAAGGGTGGTGGAAACACGTTCCGGAGCCCACTCGCCGTGTTCCAGGCGTCGTGGTCAGGGCTGGCGTTCTCGGCATTTCGACCTCCAGCCACACTGAGGCCCCATCGACCAGTGAGGGGCTCAGATCCAGTGACTTGTCCCATGTCCCCCCAGAGTACTCAGCCCATTCTCGCACCGGGTCTGTGTGATTTCACACCCACGCCTGTAGCCACCGCACTGTCACTTGGTCACCTGCTGTTTTCATAAACACGCTCACGTTCCTCCATGGACCAGTGTTTAGTGGCTGCTCCTGACGCACTAGATGCTGTGTGTGCTTCTGCTTGCTTTGCTTGGGCTTTTTAATACTCACAAGAAGGCTGTGAAACCAGCCTGAGCAAGAGTGAGACCCCGTCTCTACTAAAAATAGAAAGAAATTATCTGGCCAACTAAAATATATATAGAAAAAATTAGCCAGGCATGGTGGCTCATGCCTGTAGTCCCAGCTACTCGGGAGGCTGAGGCAGTAGGATCGCTTAAGCCCAGGAGTTTGAGGTTGCTGTGAACTAGGCTGATGCCACGGCACTCACTCTAGCCCGGGCAACAAAGCGAGACTCTGTCTCAAAAAAAAAAAAAAAAAAAAAAAGAAGGCTGTGAAATGCACACTCTAACTGCCCCGGTTTTACTGATGAGGGAAACAAGATAATGCGTTAGGAGATTTGCCCAGAGACCCACAGTGCTGGAAGGTGTCCTTTTAAACGGCCGCACAGCCGTCCTCCACCAAGCGCACCATCGTTCCTTCTGCCATCCCCCGCGGGGAGATCTCGGGCTGCTTAGAGTTTTTTAGCAGATTCATAAACTAAGATGTGAAAGAAAATGTGCTTTGAAAACCCGCAAGCAAGGTGGGTCCTTGCTCAGAGACGGGCAGGCTACAAAGCCCCTCAGTCATTCCCCTCCTCGCTGTCGCTCGCCAGGCTGTGTGGCAGTGCCCTCTCAGGTGGGCTTCTATGAATCGGGGTACTGTTGTGTTCACTGGTTAAATTTTTTAAGAAGGGTACCACCGTTAATAGTTACATTTGTTACGTAATTTGAATTAACGGAATTTTGAGTGATGTTAAACATTTCGACACCTGTCCTTTCCAGGACGGGCGGGCCCTGTTAGCCCCCGGCCCGTGGGAAACCCGAGTGCTGTTGGGCCCCCCCGCCATCTCCCAGGTCCCCTCCCTCCCAGCTGCATTCCAGGCTTCTCATTTCTAGTGGCCAGGCTGCTTGGCGTTCACCTTGAACCCTCAGTGACTCTTGTTCACACAAAGGTCTTAGCACAGTCCCCTGTTGCGTCTCTTGCAGGCCCAGGGGTCCCAACCAGGAGGGTCTGTGACCCTTGGGCACATCAGAGCCGTGGGGGGGGGGGGAGAAGGGCTTATTTAGGCTGTGCTGCCCCGGCCCAGAGCGCCTGGGACTCAGGGGACAGTGGCATCTCGTGGGTGTGCTGGGGACGGAGCCGCTGCACCAGGGGCGTTGCGTTGGCCTGTACTTGAGTCATCATTTCTCTAGGAGACTTGGTTCCTTGGGGACAGAGACTGGCTTCTCGCAGACACGACGTTGTGCAGCGGTTAGGAGACAGCGAAGACCTTTATAGAGTAACTACTCAAATTCAAATATGAAACCTCCTGGACAGAGCCTCAACAGTTTCCCTTTATTTTCTTTTCTTTTTTTTTTTTTTTTTGAGACAGAGTCTCACTCTGTTGCCCAGGCTAGAGTGAGTGCCGTGGCGTCAGCCTAGCTCACAGCAACCTCAAACTCCTGAGCTCAAGGGATCCTCCTGTCTCAGCCTCCCGAGTAGCTGGGACTACAGGCATGCGCCACCATGCCCGGCTAATTTTTTGTATATATATATTTTAGTTGTCCATATAATTTCTTTCTATTTTTAGTAGAGACGGGGTCTCGCTCTTGCTCAGGCTGGTCTCGAACTCCTGACCTCCAGCGATCCACCCGCCTCGGCCTCCCAGAGTGCTAGGATTACAGGCGTGAGCCACCGCGCCCGGCCCCTTTATTTTCTTTGTCTTTTCTTGGAGAGGTTTTGAGTCTGTCATCTAACCTTCCGTTTGAAGTTTCCTCTGTCATTTTTTAATCGTCCCAGATTTGTTCTTCCCTAGACATGCCTCTTGCGGTCCTGTCCTTGGCCGGCAGATGCAGTGCCTTTCTCTTCTCGGGAGATACAGTTGGTCTACATTGTTTCTGCTCCCAGATCCCTGTCCTCGTTCCCCAGACGTCTGTTCCTGTGGAGATCGAGGCGCTCTGGCCCCCTGGCTACCAAGCGAGTGGCCATCGCGCTGGCCTCAGGGCTCTGCCTTGGGAAACTTGTGGGGGGCGGGAGTCTCACGGTTCTCGCGGGGAACTTCAGGCCAGGAGTCTGTTTTCGGCCGGAATGTCGTTCCCTGCTGCTCTCTGTGTCCGATGCTCCAATCCAGGCTCCGAGGTTCACCCTCGCCAGGACGTAAACTTGTCCTGCTGGGTAGGGGGGTCTGGGGAGAGGCGGGATCCATTGCACTGACTTTAAAAGTCTGCTCCGGAAGCTTTCACGTGTACTTTCTTCTCTCTCTGATTTGTTCTTTGTGTCTAGAATGAAGTTAATTGTGTTTATATCATCGGGAATTAAATGAGCTATTGTTATTTTCCTGAAAGCTTTCTGGTTGGTGGGGCAGGTGGTGGGATGCCTCTCCTCTAAGGACGAGATCGAAATGAAGTGACACGCCCCAGGCCACTTGGACTCGTTGCTGGTCCTGCAGTGGCAGGACCCGGCTCTCTGCGCGGTGATCTTTGACCTGATGCTGCATAAGGCAGTCTCATCTCAAACCAAGTCCGTACCGGTTTGGCCCAACTTCCAGGAGCCTTTGGCTTCCGGATGGCCCTGGCCCGCACCAGAGCCGGACCTTGGTGTGGGAGCTTTAGGGCAAGAATATTTCTAAGAACAGCTTCCTGGAGATAAAATTCACATACCACACAACTAACCCTTTTAAATTGTTCAATTCAGTGATTTTTTTTTTTTTTTAGCATATTCAACCATCACCACAGTCAATTTTAGAATATTCTTATCACCCCCCCCAAAGAAACCTGTCCCCTAGCGCCAGTCACTGTCCACCCCCACCCCTCCCCCCTGCAGCTCCTTTCTGTCTCTGCAAGTCGGCCGAGAGTGTTTCAGAGAGATTTCCTCCGAGGCTGGGCGCTTGCTCATACAGGAACCCCGCTCTGGGCTGGTGGACAGAGGTTCTCCCGCGTGGTCATACTCAGCCTCGCAGGGATTTCCGACGGCAAAGGCAGGCAAAGACAGCATGTGCAGTTGGGTCTAAGACTGCATGCGCAGCCCCTTCAGGAAAATACGTCAGCTGCGAGACGTGCTCATTAAAACCCCAGCTAGGACCCTACCCCTGAGTGAAAATGTGACAGGCAGAGTTGTGACTGGCAGGCTCTGGGACCACCCTGGGGAGTTGTCTATTTCAAATTAAGTAGCATCCTTCCTGGTGTTTCGCCTCCTCCCAGTTAGGAGATAACCTGCCTCTGGATAATTTTTGGAAGAGTGAGTCAGGAAATGCTTTTAAAATAGCTGTTATAGCAAATAATATGAAAATGTTTATTGTTAAACCTTAATTGGAAGACTATTACAGTAGGAAATTGTCCTACTAATCATTTATAGACGGTATTAGGTTTTGCCTGACGTACCAGCATCCCTGCCTGTCCTATAAAACATCGTTTTGTTTTATGAAAACGCAACCTAGGCACATACCATCTAGAACCTTAAGTTTTTTGAACTGGAAAGCACCTTCAAGGTGATCTCTTCAGACCATTCCGTTTGTTAGTGAGGAGGGGCTGGGTCAGGTGGCTCCGAGGCGATTTTCTTCTCTGGCGATGTGACCCGCGTGGTGCGTCCCCCCACCTAGCGGCTCCCATTCCTCGCGGTGAGACCCAGGGCACAAAGCCAAGAAGCAGAGGGAGGGGTGGGCTGGAGAGGCCTTCTGCCCTCTGGAGTCGGGGAGTGCTCTGGCCGGACCTGGCTTTTGGACTCCCAGTCCAGAGGGGCCCACACGCCTCCTCTCGTCCCGTCTGGACCTGGTTTTCTAAGGTCCCCATCCGCCCTGGCCTCAGTCACGGGCCCAAGCCACATCCTCCTTCCAGTTGGCCTTGAGGGTTCTAGTGTGATACGACCTCCTGGTAGCACAGGGGCTTCCCCAGTGCAGAAGGCGAAACTCCTCACCGCGCCCCTTCTGGCAAATGGTGAAATATAGCTCGTTTTGTCAGTTTGCAAGAATTGAGGGGGACAAAACCGGTAAAGGGCCCTAGGACCGTCTTTAAATACTCGTCATCATTACTGCCTTCCCCATTGGCACACATGCACGCACGCACACCACGCACACTCAGTCTCATCAGCGCTGTCGTTCTCGGTGGGGCTCACCTGACGGAGCCCTCAGCCAGATTCCCGGCTCCAGGCCTCTCCCCTTACTCCTGTGGTCAGGGGCACAAGGCCCATCCTCGGCCCATGCTGGCTCCGTGGCTCACAGGCGCTGACCGGCCTCCAGGACTGCGGAGCCGGGGGCCTCACAGAGCAGCCTAGAAAAGTGGGTGCTGGGCCTAGTAGCCAAACACTGATGGAGGGAATTTCCATCGGGCTGTGGGAAACTAAAGAAAGTGGAAATGACATCACACGTTCCTTTATGTATGACTTAAGAAGAGAAAATTGTAGAATATTTTAAAATAGCCTTGGGCTACCCTTTAAGCAGAGCCACAGGGTGGGGGAGGGATGATGCCGACTGGCCATTAAGGGCCCACCCACCCCGCCCCTCCCGTTTCAGCACCAAGGCGGTGCCTCCCGGTGCCTCCCGATGCCTCTCACCCTGGAAACAGGGTCAGAATCCCTCTGCCCTGATGTTGTGTTTGGAAATACAGACCCGGTACCCAGGGTCGGACAGCAGCCGGGTGCTTGCCCTGCCTTCACGGCGAGGTCCTGCCCTGCTCTGCCCCGTGTCTCTGCCCGGTGTCTCGGGGAGCTCGTACTGGCCCAGCCAGGCAATTTCGGTTAATGATTTTCTCCGTTGGGTGTGGGTAGCGGGGCCTCAGGACAGACGTGGGAAAGAACAGCGCGTGGAGTGCTGAGTCACTCCCTTTGAAGCGGGTCCCCGGGAAGGGTATCTCCCCAGGCAGGAGGCTCACAAGGACCCCATGGTTCCCTTTCAGGACCGCAGATCATATCTTAACCTATTCTTAAATCCTGCTTTTAAAAAACCATTTTGCTAAGAGCAAAGGGGTCTTAAAATAGAAGGGGCATTTGCTCATGTCCGTGCAAGATGTGAGTTAGATTTGCTATTTAAACGTCGCCACGGAATTAAAAACAGCCAGGAGTAGACCAGGCAGCCAGCTGTCCCGAGGCCCATGCGAGTTCCACTACAAAAGGCCTTAATGCTTCTCAAGTGTCAATCCCAGCATGAGCTGAACGCCTTCTGAAACTGTTAGGCATGGGTGTGTATACACATTCTATCTTACCTGCCTGCGTTTTTCACAGGGAGCCTTTTCTAGACAGTTGTACAGGAGACTGTTTTAATTGGGTTTATTTTCGTTTGTTTTGTTTTTTAACTAAGTCCTGCAGTTAGCAGCTTGTTGGTTTGGTAACTTGTCAGTTTAGAAATTAGAAGGTGTGCCGGGTAAATAATGCCCAGATTTTTAATAGGTAGAAGTTTCTCCGAGCCAGATGAACCTAGGATAGTCCTCGCTGCCTGCTCATCCCAGCACGTGGGTGCCGACTTTGACACTGGAGGCCGCCTCGGACTGCCACCAGCCCCGGGTTTGTTTGCACACGGTCGTCCCCGGCAGAAAACCCAGGGCTCGTGGTTTTCAGCCCAGGATTGATTGTGGAGCCCGTCTGTTAAGCTCTGGGTTCGGGGTGCTGCTCTCTGGGACTCCCTCCTTTTGCTATGTCTCCTACTTAGCTGAGGGAATCTGTCTTTAGAATCTCTGCATAAATGGCAACTGTGGTATCTCAGTTTTCCAGCACGTTCTTTGGGAGGGGGCGAATCCCACCTGGGTGTGACCGCAGCTGCTGTCGCCGACAGGAAGTATCTGTCCGGAGCCTCTGCGGGAGGTGGCGCCTGTCGGTGCCAGGCGGGGTGTGTTTCTATCTCTGTTCCCATGTACGGGGGAAGGACAGCTGATGTCCAAATGAGTCTAAACTCGTGTTAATAGCATCCTAACAAAAGCATAAAACATACTCTTTGGGGCACAGGTTCGAGAGTTAAGTCACAGTTCTTTAGATGAAGGAGACCACACCTTGACGGGATTGGGGTTCTCTTCCATGTCCTGCTTTCCTAACGCGCTGCCCCCCCTCCCGCCGCAGGTGTACCTTCCGGTTTCCCAGCACGGCCATCAAGATCCAGTTCACGTCGCTGTACCACAAGGAGGAGGCTCCGGCCTCCCCGCTCCGGCCGCTGTACCCGCAGATCTCTCCTCTGAAGATCCACATCCCGGAGCCGGATCTCCGGACCCTGGTCAGCCCCGTGCCCTCCCCGACTGGCACCATCAGGTAGGTGCCCCCAGCCTGGCCTCGGGCCGCCGGGAGAGGGAGTGAGGCCGTTGCGCCTGGTCCTGTGCAGTGCTGGGGTCGACGTCTCCGGAAAGTCGCCTGTGCATGAAAGTTACGAACCAGCGTTAAGTGCATCAGGGACCCGACTACTTACATAAAATCTCTGGTGAATTCTCTTATAAAGTGAACAATCACTACCTAATAATCACTTTTCCAGTTTGAAGTTTTATATATTAGCGTCTGTTAAAGCATGCACAGGTTTTTTTTTTTTTTTTTTAAGACATTGAAAAGTTTTAAAGTATGTCTGTGTACCAGGATTCGGTGAACTTTGTTTTTCTAAGCTTCATTTGTGGAAGTTCTTTGTGACATTTTAGAAGCTAATCTAGATTATGAAGAAAGGAAAGTCCTCAAACTTTCTCTTACTTGAAGGTGAACCCCTGGGGGAAGGTTTCAGGGTGAAAAGCAACCCGTGGCCCCGAGGCACAGTCACAAATACCTCTGGGGACCGCCCGGTCCTGGGCAGCTCCTCATCCTGACACGCAGGATGTGGAAAAGACGTGTGCTTGAGGGTCAAGAGTTAATAAATTTGAAATATTTTACCGCATCATCACAGACATTTTCAAATGAAACTGGCTTTTCCCTCTTAACTCCATGTCCGTGGCCCTGAAGATGCTATAGCTGCTCAGTCGGGTGCTGACGCACCAGCAGTTGCCACTGTCGCTTGTATGCCGAGTCCTGGGATTACTGTGAAAACCGTGTGGACCTCACATGTACCCTGGAAGGGTCTCAGGGCACACCTGTGCCGTCTGTGAGGCAGCTGCAGATTTGCTGTCCCTGTGCCCCGCCATACACAGGCACACTGGTGGCCCTTTGCTGCACCTTTAAGGCTAAGTTTTTATATTGGTTTCTCTTTCAACATAACTATGGGGGGGTTGGATTCCCCTAGTGCCACCTCAGTGTTTTACTTAAGCTTTTTGTTTTCCTGCAAACTTTTCCTTTTCCTGTAAACTTCAGTTACAAGTTGGGAATCATTTGCATTGGAGTTGCTTGGAGTCGGCTTCCTTTTTTCCAGAGCCAGCAGGTAGGGTGGCCTTTTCCCTGCTGGAGAGAAAAGTTCACGGGCAGCATGTGAGTGGCAAGGCCCAGAGCTCAGGTCTGGAGTCTGAGTTGTGACATGTGTGTGGCCAGGTGTGTGACTCGGCCAGGTCACTTGAGTGTCACTGGTCCTGTGTTCCCTGTCTTTCAAGCCAGCACTCTGATTTCATATGATGATAAATAATAACTTACTAGAAACCTAAGTTTATTAATGTGTCTGGTCCTGTGCTTAGCACTGCACATGCAGTATTTTATTTAGTCCTTAACAGCTTTATGAGAGAATGTTCTGGAATTAGATAATGATGATGGTTAACAACTTAGTGAATGCATGAAAAACCACTGAACTGCACATTTTAAATGGATAAATTATATGTTATATACATTGTATCTCAATAATGCTATCGGATACCTTATATATACTTAAGTCTTTCTCCAGTGTCACTTGAAAGCAGGTGTCATGATGGTAGCCGAGACCAGCTCATAGCCTGCCAGGAGCTCAGAGGCCTGTTCCCCGCTGTGTCCACAGTGGCAGCGAATGGCCCTCCGTGTCCAGCAAGAACCAAACCAGGCACGTGTTCAGGGCCTGTGAGTGGCAATGGGGTATTAATAATCAGGTTCTAATCCAGCCAAACAGAAACTATTTAAGAAAGAAAAATGTTTCAGTTTGTACCTGGAGGGCTTAATGAAATAAAAATATTTCCCAGTAATGATCCAAATAAAAATAGTGGCCAACTGGTTAAGATACTCAGTAAGAGGTTTGCATGTTAAAGTAGCTTTTGTTTTAGAAGGGAGGCCGTGGTTTGTAAAGGAGCTAAGAAAAGATATTTTTTACTAAGCAGGTGAAGCTCTTCTGAGAAGTTAGGCTGGTGGTGCAGGGACTGCGGTTTGAGCCCGGGTGGAAGCAGCTCTGGGTTCAGATCTGACCTCCTCTAGGGGCTGGGGTGGGGGCGGCCTGGTTCGCGCCCTCCCACCCTGTCCCGTCCAGGGCAGGGACCGGATTCTTGCTGGGAGAATTATTTGCAGAGAAAGTAGTGAGTTTGGGACAGGCTTTCTCACTTTCTGGCCCTCGATGGTTGTAATAAAAGGATCTGTGTTTACATCCGTTTATCTTAGCGCTGTGGAATTCAATTGAGTGTTTAGAAACCTCAGAGGCCCTTGAGGTTTTGCCTGCCAAGATCCTTTTCAGTCTGAGTTTCTGTCGTAGGGTGGAGCCGAGGTGTTTACAAACACTCCCCGCCTTTCCTGCCGCCCTCCCGGGAGATCGGGCCGCGGAGGGCGGTGTCTGCGCGGTCGCCCGGGCTGTCCCCTCCTGGCTCCGCCCCGCCCCGCCCCTCCAGGGGTCACTTTCCTAATTTGGTGGCCTTTGCCTGGGCGCCGTTGGCGTGATGTGGGCCGGGCTCCTGCCTGGTGCCCGCCCAGCCCCGCTCCTCCCTCCAGCCGCTGTTACCTGGAGGGGCCCCACAAGGGACCCCCACCCCCTCCCCGTTTTGCTCTGGGCTTCTGTCTTCTCGGTGTTTCCCAGGGTGGGTGGGGCTGTGTGCGGTTGGTTTTCTTCATCTTTCTTTCTTTTTTTTTTTTTTTTGGTTTGTTTTTTTCTGCCCTGAAGTACTCCACCCAGAAGATGAATGAACGAGCTTTGAAATACATTCTGCTATCTTTAGCAGCATTCTGACCTTTCTCCTTTTTGCAAAAAAAGACGAATTTTTAGGAAAGAATGAATTGGTTAATCATTTTCTAGGTTTTACAAAAACAGCCACCAGTCTGAAAAGTGCTCCTCTGAGGTAGAGTTGGGAGGGAACTGCTGAAATTCGAGAGAGCAAAGGCACTGCACAGAGAAAGCCACTTGTTTTTGCTTGCCAGGGCGAGATTTTCAGAGCTGTTTAAGAAGGCTTTTCTTGATTTCTCTAAATGCCCCAGGAATGGATTTAGGCAGAATGGAGAGATCAAAAATGAAAGTAACTTGTGAAATTCAGCGAAGGTTAGCAGTGCATTATAGAAAACAAAAATTAAGCAGTTTAATTCAAAATCTAACTCTTTCGATCACGATCTTTACGTATAGTTCTACTTTATTGCTGGATAACGTTTGGCCCCAATTCAGTTGGTGGCGTTTTGTAATGATAAGAGAACTTTTGAGTTCGGAGGTTATTGGATCTGCATTGGAAACACTGTCCTTTTTCTGACACGCTCTGGTCCTTCCTTCGGGGTGGTTCATCTGTTCAAAGGTTATTGGCTGTGGCCTGGCTGGCCTGGAGGCCTCATCATTTGTGGGTCCCCCCTGCACCCACAGGTCGTGCCAGCCCCCAACCCCACCCCACCTTGTCCCCCTTCCCATCTGAAAGATTTAGGGAGGTAAAAATTTCTGAATTCCTTTTATTTATTCATTCTGCCTAAATCTGCTTCTGAGGTGTTTTGGGGCTCTCGAATGTCGGGAGTATTGAGTGAAGCTTGATACTGAAACTCCTGCCTCTGCTGTAGTGTCTTGAGACCTGGACGTGCCCCAGGGCACAGGGACAGTGTTTCTTAGGTGTGGAATAGGCTGTGGGAGGGCCTCTGTGGGCGTGTCACGCAGGGACAGCCCTCGGGGCAGCAGGAAGCACCCACTCGGGTCTCAAGTCTGGTCTGAGAAGAGCCAACGTGCGGGCAGCTTGCTGAGTGTTTGTCACTGAGACCAGTTAATTAAAAAACAAAAGTCTTCCCAGGATTTTACAGTGTTGAATTTATCTTAAGGGAACACAAACATTTTTTAAGATAATTCTAAGAAATCTGCCTCCGAAAATTTTCTTTCCTTGTTCTTTTATTTCTTTTTCAGATTACAGAAATACTCAGTGTGTGCTACACAAAATTCAAACATTTCAGAAAAAGACAGTCCCCCATTAGGACACACCCCAGAGATAACCCCTTCTCATTTGCAACCGGGCCTCCCAGCGGTGCCCTTAGGAGACTCTGCCTTGCTTTTTCAGTTTCAGAAATGACAAACGGACTTCCTATGCAGGAATTAAGGATTTAGCTCTCTCCCCCACCACCCCATCCTCCCAGTGAGATTACATCATCATTATTTGTTTAACTAGTATTAGCATTTTCTCCATTAGAACTGTGCAATAATGTAACGCTTAGCCATTTCCTTCCTTGTACTTTTGGCCTCTTCTCTGTGTGTGGTTAGACTCCATGCAGCTATTGCAGGCATATCCTGCGCTCTTTGCCCGGTGGGCGTTTACAACGGTTGGTTTCACCTTCACTGTGAAGGTCTTCCGCTGGGCCCACTGCCTCCTCCAGCCAGGACCCGGGGCTGGGGCCCCTCTGACCATGGGATCCTCTTCTGCATCCTCCTGGGAATTCCCTCTGGAGGGAGAGAGGGAGAGGGCTCTTTCCTGATTCCTGTGTCTTCCTCTTTCCTGATTTGCCCCTTTGTTTTATTAGAGAACACCTTCCAATCACTTCCTGGGAAAGGGTACAAGAGAGGTACTTATCTTAAAAAAAAAAAAAAAAAAAATCTTCCATGCCTGAAAAGTTGGTGTTACTGGGTAGAAAGTTCAAGGTTGGAAACCTTTTTCCCTCAGAATTTACACTCGCTCTCTGGCCTTGAGTGTTGCTGTTAAGGAGTTTGGTCTCTTCCGATTCCTGGTCCTCCCCAAGAGACTCTCTGGCTTCTGTGTCCCCATGCAAGGTGGCACCTCGGGAGGCTTGGGCGGTCTCTTGTCGTGCTTTGGGCATATAGTGGGGCCTTTTCAGTCCGAAGACTCGTTTCCTACAATTCTGGGAAATTATCTCTGTATTTCTGTTGCCCCACCCCTTGTCCCCCTGTCCTGGGACTGGCGGTGACTGGTGGCCTCCGGAGGCCCCTCCTTCCTCCCCGTCTGCTGAGGTGTTTCTCTTTCTGGGAGATTTTCTTCTGTCTCTCCTTCCACCCTTTCTTGGATTTTATTTCTCTTCTCTCTTTTTTTTTTTAACTGTGAAGAGCATTTTCTTGCTCTCCCAAGTGCTCCAGTAGTGTCATTACTCTCTCGTAGGCGCAGGACCTCCTCAGGCACGTGTACCACATTTGCTTGGTTTTGAGGTTTTCGTCCTCCCCCTGGCTTGTGTCGGCTTCCTCTGGTCCCCTTTCCTCTCGTGTCCTGCCCAGTGCAAGCTTTCCTCAAACAAGAGGTGTGCCTCGGCCAGCTGCTGTATTTAAGAACCGGTCCGGAAAGGCCGCTTGGAGGGAGGTGGAGGTGGAGGAGGAGGTGACAGGATTGGGGCGGGGGCTCCTTGGTGGGGCTGGAACAGGGACCCCCTGCAGCCACCATCGGGAGTCCCAGCAGGCTCCAGGCACAGCTTTCTCAGTCCCCTGCTGGGGGTGTCGACTTGCACTTGGCCGTGCCGCCCTGGCTCAGCCCCCAGGCCCTCCCTGCAGCCCCTCCAGAGCCAGGTCTCTCAGGGTCGGGGAAGGGATCTGGACTCTTCTTACAGACGGGGGTCGCTTTTATTTCAGCAGCGCTGCCCTCCCCACGCCTGGGCATCCTGCAGCCTACACCTGGGCTGCAGAGACTGGCCCTGGGGGGAGTGACCAGAGGGTCGCCCGGCTCAGGTGGCCTTGGCTGTTCCCAGTCTGAGCGCAGAGCTCAGGGGTGTGGCTGATCCGGAAGGAGCAAAGTCGTGTGCCAGGGAGGAGGCTTGCCTCAGGCTCCGGGGACCCCAGCTGGCCATTGCGGTGGCAGCTTTAGGTCTCTTGGCAGATTTGTGTTTCTCAGCTTGAATCTTACCATCCTGCGGCTGAGCAACACTTCAGGACCACGGGCCATTCTGTTCAGATATCCCTACACACGCAACGTGGTCACATTGCCAGGTGTATCTTGGGGGATCCCGGCTGTCTCGGGGCGGCGTGGGGTTGTCCTGCCAGGAACGCAGCCGGGCAGCTGCCGTGCAGGACCCTCCAGCTTTCCTCCCTGAAATGGAAACGGGAATTGTTTTTCCATAAAAAAGAAGAGAAATCGGTGACTGGTGGTCTGAACCTCACGCTCCGCTTCAGTCCCACTTCTGGGCTCAGGTCCGGGAGAGCCGCGTCTGCTCTGCGTGACCCTTGATGTCCTCACCCCGCCCCGAATCCAGACTTTCCTCGCCCTGGCAGCTGGGAACTCGGGTCTCGGCCAAGGCCGGGGCCATCCCTGAGAGTGGGGGCCCCCCGCCTTCTCTCCCTGTCCCCTCCAGAGATAATTTGTGTATTTATGCTGTCCTTTTAAGAATTTTTCTCAACTTGCTAATGGTCAGGGAGTTTTTCAGTGGAATAGGACAAAATTCTCAGCGGGAGACACTGAATTCTTGATCCATTTTCCCAGATGGCCTCTGAGACCCCTCTGTGCAGTCCCCAGGGCAGGAGCCTTGCTTCGCAGCTCAGTTGTCCCCATGCCACCAAGGCCTGGGGCCCTTGGGACCGTGCTGCACTCAAGTGTTTTATGGCCGGAATGTTCCGGAGCTCACACGGCGTCTTGCTTGCTGCCTCCCCCTCAGATGCAGGTTCAACGTCAGGGTGGCCTGGTACCAGGCGCAGCCCCGCGGCTGAAGCCAGCGCGAGAGGACAGCTGAATGGGGTTCATTGAGAAACGAGCCACTGGGAGGGCCGGAAGAGCCATGTGAGCAAACGCACGTTGTCCCTCGGCCAGGCGCCGCCGGAGAGCCTCCCGGCGTCACAGCTGCAGCCACTGCCACATGGTGCGCTGCCCCGGCTGCGTCCACACCGGGAGCTGTCGGCACAGACCAGGGCCGGTGCTCCAGAAGGTGGTGAAGAGCTTCCCTGGCCTTCTGCCCGGTTTCCAAGCCAGGCTGCGCCGAGCCTCGCTTTTATTTCCTTTTGAAATCTTTCTGTTGGGAATGACGACCTTTGGGTTTTGCCTCCTGAGGTTTAGACATAAATTTTCTACCGTCTTTTACAAAGTGACTGCTCAGAGCAGGAGCGTGGTGGCCTGCCTGGGCTCAGTGTCACCGTTTGCTGTTAGAGCTGGTGGGGGTGGCTGAGCTAATCCGCTGTCCTTAGCCCGTCTCTGGGAAGTCAGGCGTGTTTCCGAGTGACACCTCGGCTCAGTGGTACACAACAAGGTGTGACATCTGTGGGTGTCAGGATGTGCTGCGTTGGGACAGGGTGCACACCTGTGCGTCCGTCACTGGGGACTCGGCGACAGGCCCACCACGGCCGTCCTCCCACTGAGCACAGCTTTGGGCCACGTGTGTAAACGGCTGCCTTTGAAAAAGTGGACCCTTGAGTGTGTGTGTTGTTACAATAAAATCCCTTCTCTCCCTCTCCCACCTGCCTCTATAAGCTTGGGTGTCGTATTTTGGGTTCAGAACGAAATTCAGAAAAAGCCTCTTTTATCATTGTCTCCTCGCTCTACAGGCGGGCCGTCCGTGGTTGTTGATCAAAGCCCTCCACATGTAGAACCTGCCTGTCTCCACCACACTTGGGAATCTTGGCGGGAAGAGAGCAGGAATTCTCAGTTCGAGTCTTTAAAATTCTGTCTGGCTGACACGGAGTCATTACCGAGAAGGGAAAATGACCCAGAATCGACTTTAGCGTGAACACGGTTGCCACTGTTTCTCAGCCGCTGTTTTACTTTCCCATCCCTTGCTCCATCCAGCAAAGGAGATGAGCCAGGAACCGGGGCCACCACCCGGGGCTGAGGGGTGGCACCGACGGTGGGGCGCAGGATGGGGGTGCGGGAAGGCAGCCCGTGGCTCGCATGTGGAGGTCGGGAGAAGTCTTGCTGTTGGGACAGTTGGGAGGGCGTTCCAGGCAAAGGAAATGGCACCAAGACCGGGAAGAAGCAGGAACACAAGGCACATTTCAAAGCTGACCTTCCAGATGGTTCTGGGCGGGGGTGCGGCAGCCTGGGAGGCAGGGCATCGAGGGGCACCCAGGAGCACCTCGAGGGCTGGGGCGCCAGTGGGGCGATGGCGCAGGCCAGCTGGGGTCCCTCCCGGGCCTGCGAGGAGGGCGGGTGCCCACGTGTGGCAGGACCACCACAGGTGCACCTTCTGGCGGGGGTCCCTGCACCTACTCTTGGAGTTCGCCTTGGTTTTCTCTATTTTGAATAAAAATCATTTGCAGAATCAAAGCTGGTACAGTTTGATAACCAAAGCCTGCCTTGGTTTGAGGAAACAGGCCAGAGCGTATCGATCAGTGCAACAGACGCAGCTGACGTCCGCAGAGCCTGTCGGGCAGCAGGACAGCGATGCTCTCGGGAGGGACAGACCCAAGAACCTGCCCCGTGTTCCCGCAGACTTGGGATAGGGATGAGGACAAGAGCCGCCTGGCCTGGGGAGCCCTCCCACCGCAGCCCCTGTGCTGCGGTCACTGCAGCCCAGGACACGGGACGCTGGACCATGGAGCACCAGGGTTGAGCTGGTTGGTGGCCGTGGCTCAGGACAAACCCACAGGTGCCTCTTCCCTGCAGGTGGTGTGTCCAGGAGAGACTCCTGTGCTGGCGGCTCCACCTGCTGCCCCTGCTTGGTGCATGGGTGCATGGCGCCCCCGTCAGGCATCTGTCACCTCTGCGCCTCTGCGGGTGTGACTGCAGGCGTCGTCCCCGCAGCCTTTTCTCATGGCGCCATCTTGTGGACATCTGTGCACTGGCAGGCAGCCTGCAGTGACTGTCCTGAGTCCTAAGTGCATGTTGTCACGTGGAGGTCTCCGTGGAAACGAGATGCAGCCCAGCATCATCGGGTCCTGCAGGGCTGCCCCATCGGGCACTGCCCCAGGCCCTGCACTCTGGCAGGACAGGGGCCACAGCGCTCTCAGCGCCCCCCAGAGCAGAAGTTACAGCTGGCATGAAACGGATTTGCCATCTCCAGAGTCTTGTCTTTGACCCCGCGTAACTTTAAAACTCATGTCCTCTGGGTGCACTTTCTCCGTCCGTTCTAAGGGGGTCTGCAGTGTCACGAAAACCTTCACCGTTGGGAGGTGTCATGAGTTTTCTCTCCCGCTGCCGTCACCTGGGTAGGTAGGTCCTGCGTCCTACAGAGCCCCCCTTTCGGGATGGTGAACTCACAGTGTGTCCTTCTCTCCTCAGCGTCCCCAACTCCTGCCCGGCCAGTCCACGCGGCGCCGGGTCCTCGGGTTACCGCTTCGTCCAGAACGTGACCTCAGACCTGCAGCTGGCAGCAGAGTTCGCAGCGAAGGCCGCCTCGGAGCAGCAGGCAGACGCGTCCGGAGGGGACAGCCCCAAGGTCTGAGCCCTCCCCAGCTCCTCTGACGCACATGGTAATCGAGAGTGGCCGTGGGGAGTTGGTGGCACAGACGGCGTGCCCAGGGAGCCAGGCTGCGAGGGTCAGTCCTCACAGCCCGCGAGAAAACACGGTGGCTGCGGTCGGCCGGGAGAGCCGTTGCCCTCTCGTCCTCTCTCTGCCTGCGCGATGCCCGCCGGCCACTTGCTGGGGACTTGCGTGTTCCCGTCCTCGAGGCCTGGCCACGCCGCCCCCCGCCGTCTTCCCCTTGTTCCTCTGTGACTGACAGACGACCTCAGAGCTCTCATTCCAGACTTTGAGAGGAATGACACTTTTCTTCCTTATAACTTGTGTCTTGGTTCATTTACATCTGATAACTGTTCTAAAATCACTTTGTTGAGGTGAGACGTTTGAATTTCAGAACTAAATTATGACGGAAACCTAATTTTTCCTTCCCATGAGGCAAGAACGGCTATTCCTAGTTTAACCCAGGCACGTTAATGAGATGGTCGGAGGTCACCGGGACTGATGGAATCTCGACACGCGTGTCCGTGTCGGAAGGTCCTTCTCTGTCGGCAGGTGACGCGTGGGTAGCGGACCCCGAGACGCTCCCGCGTTAACCCTGTGCTCTCCGTTGCCCGCAGGACGAGTCGAAGCCGCCGTACTCCTACGCGCAGCTCATCGTGCAGGCCATCTCCTCGGCCCAGGACCGGCAGTTAACACTAAGCGGCATCTACGCCCACATCACCAAACATTACCCCTATTACCGGACGGCCGACAAAGGCTGGCAGGTGAGGGCCGAGTCCTGAGACACCTTAGGACGAGGAACCGCAGCAGGCCCATCACTTCATTTTAAAGTGACCAGAAAAGACCCACAGGGAGGTTCTCACAGGTGACACACGGGACACCCAATGTGCGTTAGAGCCGTGGTGCCGTCAAGTCCAAAACAGTCTTTTTTATTCATTTCCCTCCTTCTTATGCCCAGAACTGTGAAGATGGGTAAATACCTTGTTCCTTGTCACGCTTGCTGTGCTGAGTTGGAGACGTGGCCGTATACGTCATGCAAACACGAGGCCATGCGTCTAGGTTGCGTATATTTTCTCTTTCTGTGGGTCATGAGGCCTGTGCTACACCAGTCACCACTGACTCGTGTCACACTTGTTTCTCCAAAGTCACCGTCTCCCATTCATTGGTTTATTCCGCTCGAGCTCTGAGCTCTGTAAGACCCAGTCTTGTCTGTGTGCCGGTCATACTCCTAGACCACGGTTTGTCTTTCTGTCTCCCTTTTTCTGTGAAGAAGGGTAATGACACTGTGCTGAATTTGGTAGGACACAACCGCCACTGTGCTCTGCACTTTCCAGGACAGCACAGAGGCCCTCGGCCACGTGACGGCCTGTCCGGCCATTCTGGTCCTGCTTCCGTGGCATTGAGATTTGGGGTGGGGTGGGGTGGGGTGGGCTTTGTTTTCTGATTTGCTGGTAACTGGGGACCATTTTTGCTTCCCTGCAGAATTCTATCCGACACAACCTCTCTTTGAACCGCTACTTTATTAAAGTCCCACGTTCCCAGGAGGAGCCTGGGAAGGGGTCGTTTTGGCGCATAGACCCTGCCTCAGAAGCTAAACTCGTGGAACAGGCATTCCGGAAGCGGAGGCAGAGAGGCGTCTCCTGCTTCCGCACCCCCTTTGGGCCTCTGTCCTCAAGGTAAGCCTGGCTGTGCTGCTGTCCTCGCTGTTAGGAGAGCTGGGCTTCCCCGGCTGTCGAGGTTGGCAGGGCAGCAGCCCCCTGTGTCCCCGGATTCCGTGTCCTCGGACACAACCAATCATGGATCAAAAATGCTAAGGAAATAAAAACAATAAAAAATAACAATACAAAATACTCTAAGTAAAAACAACCACCGACGTAGCATTTACATTGTATCAGGTGTTCTAAGTAATCTAGAGATGATTTAAGGTATACGGGAGGATGCTTGTAGGTTATGGGCAAATCCTACACCATTTTACATCAGGGACTTGAGCATCGGGAAATGGCGGCATCCTCGGGAGTCCTGGAACCCATTCCCCACCCCCCTCGCCCCCCCCACCCCCGATCCTGAGGGACGACTGTATTACTTTTGGCACTTAAAAGCTCCACCTTTTTTTTTGAGAGAGAGAAAGAGAATATCTCAGGACCAATGAACTTCTATAACACAAAAGTTAACAAATAAACCGCTGCCTGGTTCTCTGACATTTTGCTTCGTAGAAGCTGAAATGTGTGTAGCAACGGGAAGGGTATCCACAGGGGGATTCTGGGAAAGGTTGCGTAAGCGTCTGCAGGTTCGTTTCTGGTGTAGGCTCTGGCATCGTCACTCCCAGATCAATCAGCCATATTGGTAACATAAGAATTCAAAAAAATATTCATCCTTTGGAGTGGGTTTCACCTGAACTGAGATTTTCTAAAACACAACATTGCTTAAATAGGAATGCGAAGAGAAACGTTATCAAACTGTTGGCCTGCGGGGGTGTCGTAAGGAGTACCACAAACCGAGCGGTCTAAGCAACAGGTGATTCCTGTCGCACAGGGCTGGAAGCTGGAAGTCCAAGGTCAGGGTGTCAGCTGAGGTCTGTGACAGCGTCTGTTCCAGGCCTATCCCGGGGCTTCCGGTGGTCGCTGACGGTCTTTGGGGTTCCTTGGCTTGTAGACGTGTCACCCTACCTCGGCCTTCTTCTTCACGTTGCATTTTCCTTGCGTGTGTCTGTTGCGAGGGCCCCTTGTGTAAGGGCACCCGTCGTACGGGATCAGGGCCCACCCTGCTGACGTCACTTTAACCAGATCACCCCGTGAAGACCCTGTCTCCAAGTGAGGTCTCACTCTGAGGTCCTGGGGGTCGGGACTCCAACATGTCTTCTTTGGGGGACACGGTTTGACCCGTAACAACCACACATGTGATTTTTTACTGTCAGTTAAGGGACAGTTACTGGGGCTTGCTCTGTGTGCCCGGCGTGTCCGGGAAACCGTGTAAGGAGCCTCTGTAAGGAGCGTGGGGTCCCATCTTCAGGAAGGTCGCCCTGTGGTTGGGGAAGCATATTTGTGCCAAGTAGAGTTTGCAGGATGAAGGGAGATCTCTCAGGCCAGGATGGCGAGGTGACAGCTTTGGTGTCGACGAGGAGGGGCTGGCCTGACTTCCAGGACTGGGTGTCGGGGTCGAGAGGGAGGTCGTAGGAAGGGGGACTGGGAAGAATAAGGCCGGATTGCAGAGGACCTCGAAAGGGCTCTTTGGTGAGAACCAGGACCATGAGGACTCGAGGCTGCAGAGTGGCCCGGTCACCCCTGCTTTGGGAATGAGTCACATGAGTGTTGGGATAAGCCGATGAGGCCGCCCGGTCACTGGATGAAGAACAGGCCAGGGGTCTGGCCAGACCGAGGGCAGCCCTAGCACCGCCACACGCAGTGGACATGGCACCATCCCAGTGACGAGGGCATTTGTCATGAGGGTTATGAATGTGACATTAAGACTGGTTCTTCTCCAAACTGCACCTGGCCGGTCCCAGCTTCCTACCTCTCAGGGCCTGTGCTGCACAAACCTGCCCGGCGTGTCCCTGCCCTTCTTCCCAGAGAAAAAAGCAGATTCTGTTTCCAGGGCTGAGTCTCAGCGGTGACACAGCCGCGCCCACCGGGCACTCGCTGGTGGCAGCTGGCGGGAACGCTTCATCTTAGAACCCGGGGGACTGGTGACGAGGGAAGCGGTGTCTCGGGTTACTGTTTATGCAGGATAACCAGTGGGGTCCCGGAGCTTGTGTGGCCCCGTCACTTGCAGTTTTCCCGGCGGAAAGCTGTGCCCGTCACACACAAGCTGTGTTTTCTGACCGAGGAGGCCGAGCCACTATTGCAGAAGACTCGCGGTGCCTTTCAGGAGATGGACGCCGTAGACCGTGGCATTCTCGGGGGCCGCAGTAACGCCGGCCCCTCCCGTTGAGTGGAGCTGCCCCCGCCAGCTCCCCGGGTGGGGCTTTAACTGCTGGCCTCATGTTGCCAGGGGACGTCGTCACTGCCCAGGGCGTTACTGTTGGACACACCTTGGGAGGGCGGAACCAGCCCCGGGGCACGTGGCAGAGGATGTGGGGTGACATCGAGATGTGTGTCTATTTAACGTCCTTTCACCCCGTGCGCACCGACTCACTGCCGTGGCCCTTTCTGTTTGTTTTGTTCCTTTTCAGGAGCGCCCCGGCCTCGCCCACGCACCCTGGGCTGATGTCCCCTCGCTCGAGTGGCCTGCAGACCCCTGAATGCCTGTCTCGGGAGGGCTCCCCGATCCCACACGACTCTGACTTGGGGTCAAAGTTAACTGCTGTTCCAGAGTATCGGTATTCCCAAAGTGCACCCGGTAAAGCCCGGTTTTGGCCTTTCTCTGACTGTGGCAGAACTGGGGACAGCCCGGGGCGAGGCTGGGTGGGCACGAGGAGTCACCGCTCTCTCTCTGTCCCTCGTCCAGGCTCCCCCGTCAGCGCCCAGCCAGTGATCATGGCTGTGCCTCCCCGCCCGTCCAGTTTGGTGGCCAAGCCCGTGGCCTACATGCCAGCCTCCATCGTGACGTCACAGCAACCCGCAGGCCACGCGATCCATGTTGTGCAGCAGGCCCCCACCGTCACCATGGTCAGGGTGGTCACCACCTCCGCCAGCTCCGCCAACGGGTACATCCTGGCCAGCCAGGGCTCGGCAGGGGGCTCCCACGACGCCGCGGGCACAGCCGTGCTGGACCTGGGCGGTGAAGCCAGAGGTAACACCGGTGTAGCTGGGTGGCCTTTGCGGGAGCTCACTGCGCTGTCCTCTCCTCTGGGACATGGCACCTTGCATCTGGGCCTGGGGGCGCACGGAGGACGGTTCTCGGGTGGCTCTCGGGCCCCTGCCCATCCTGCCTGCCGTTTTAAATCAGCATTAATTGCCCTCACATGTGTCTTCCTTTGTTGCACGGGGCTTTCCAATGCACATAGCTGTTTCCTGGAATTTTTTTTCTTCTTAAGGTGACATTGAAATAAGTTGTGAGGTCCTGCCTACAGTTGGCATTTGACATTTCCCACGGGAGAAAGAATAAGCGTGTCGACGACTGCTTGGAGCGGGCGTCTCAGGAGTCCTTAGCGGGGAGGGGGCGGGTGTCGACGGGGCGCCCGGTGCTGTCGCAGGTTCTCTCGGGGACACTTGTGCATGAAGCCCTCCTACTTGTTATTACAACTGTGGACTTAATCTCGGCGGTAATTTTTATTTCCGTCAAAACGAAAATTGCATTTGGGGAAGGAAGACTAAGCTTCGGGTCTGAAGCAGGTTTCACCCCAGACAGTGCGTTCTCTTTCTCAGACTACATTTGGTTGGTTCAAGTTAAGGTACTTAAAATGTTTTTCTAAACGCTACTCATTGTTTTATTTGGAAATGTAGTTCATCGGTGGGATTTTTCTTTTGAGAACCAAAGTTTTTCCCACCACCACCTGCACGTCCCCCGTTGGCGGACTTACTGCCGCGGCGTCAGTGAAAACCCATCGCCCTGTTGGCCGAGCGTGTTCTGACACGGTTCCCGTCCGCAGGCTTGGAGGAGAAACCCACCATCGCGTTTGCCACGATCCCCGCGGCCAGCGGAGTGATCCAGACGGTGGCCAGCCAGGTGGCCCCGGGGGTCCCGGGACACACGGTCGCCATCCTGCAGCCGGCCGCGCCCGTGGCCATCGGGCAGCACCACCTCCCCGTGCGGGCCGTGACGCAGAACGGGAAGCACGCCATGCCCACCAGCAGCGTGGCCGGCAGCGCCTACGGTGAGGCCCGCTCGGGCTCCAGACCTCGGCCTGAGCTCTGTGGGTTTGCAGTGGTCAGGGCAGCGAGGGCTTTTCCCCGTCCCCCGTCGTCCGATCAGTGCAGTGGATTTAGGAGCACCTGCTACGCTCCAGGCACTGCGATCAGGCTACGAAAGGGCGAGGGAGGGAGAAGCCAGGTCTCCACCCTGTCTGGAGCGCAAGCTCCACCAGGGTGAGGCAGGAGGTCAAAGGGGGAAGTAAGAGGGCCGAGTCAGGTGGGCTTAGGCTCCAGCGGGTGGTCCGGGGCAGGCACACCTGTGTCAAGGAGGTGAGGGGCAGCTGTCAGGTGCCCAGCTGGGGTCCAGACAGACGCAGCAGCTTGGGGGGCTGGGAGGTGAGGCCCACCGGGCAGGTTAGACAAGCAAGGCCAGAGGCCATGGCGTTGCTGCACAGAGAGGGCACCGGGCTGGCGGGTGTGGGCCTGTCCCCAGACTCCCCAAGTAAACCTCTTCTTCCTCCGCTCAGCCCTCACCAGCCCCCTGCAGCTCCTGGCAGCCCAGGCGAGTTCGTCCACGCCAGTGGTGGTCACCCGGGTGTGCGAGGTGGGGTCCGAGGAGCCAGCAGCAGCCGGCGCAGCAGTGGCCACCGCCACACCAGCCACCACCGCCACCACCACCACCGCCACCTCGGCCTCTTCCACCGGGGAGCCCGAGGTCAAGAGGTCCCGGGTGGAAGAGCCCAGTGGGACTGGAACCACACAGGCTGGGGTCATCGCAGCCGCCGGCCCCCAGGGCCCAAGCCCCGGGGAGTGACGTCACCTGCTCCGGGTGGAGTGGGACTCACCCAGCAGCGCCCCCGGAGCTGGGCCTGGCAGTGCAGGCAGCCGCGCCCACGGACGCAGGAGAACAGCGGCCTGTGGCACCCAGCGGGCAGGTGGCTCGGCAGGGGCCCCCGGACACACCTAGCTCTTTCCATTTTATCTCCTGTCCTCCCGTGGTTCAAAACAAAACACATAAATGAGTTCAGACAATTTGATTGTATGATTCTGGGAATTCTTTGTTTTTTCCTCCTCCCTCAGCACCCCCTCCACTCCCCAGGCCTCTCCGTCAGGGTGCGGGGACAAGGCTGTAGCTCAGCATCCCAAGGAAGGTGTCAGACAGCCCCCGAGAGCAAGCGGCCAGCACAGCAACGGCACGGTACACACCAGCCTCCCCGGGAAGACGCAACGGGGCGACAGGCCAGAGTGGCAGGGGCTGACCTGCTGTTTCCTGCTGTTTTTTTCCCCGACTCGTGACATAGAAAGTATCGGCATTAACTTGGAGGGGTCCCGGTTTGGCTTTGGACCCCAAGTATTTCTTTTGTGTAAACATGGAATTCAGGCTGAATCATAAATCTGAGACAAACACAAAAAAGAGAATATATTTGAGGTTTTCATCTTCAGCTGGTGGTCTGGGGTTCTTACCGGCATTAGTCCCCTCGAAGAGTCAACCTGCTGCTCTGTCTGTCAACTGCAAGGGAGATCCCCGGCTTCCTGCCTGGTGTCTGAGGGAGAAAGGTCCTTGGATGAAAGGTCTGTCCAGAGCCCACGGGCCACGGCGTCCAGCACCGTCGTCCTGCGGCTGATGAGTACAGCGGGACCCACCTGTGCCGAGCGCAGTCTGCACGTGCTGTTGTCACCAGATTGGTTTCCCGGCCACCCAGATCTAGCTGCTGTTTTAAATTGGAAGCATTTCTTTTGCCCGAAGTGCAGGGGCTGTGATCAGCCGGCAGACAGGAAGCCCCTCTGCGCACCGCTGGCGCAGGCTGTGCCCCCCACGCTCCGCCGCTGCCGCCTCACGTGGCTCAGTCTGCAGCACGGTGAGAACCAAAGGACGGGCGGCGCCGCTCGGTCCCCTGGCTCCTGGGTCCGTCGGGAAGTAGCCCTGTGCCTGCAGACAGCCCATGGCACCTCGAGCCACGTCCTGTGAGCAGAGCCAGACGGTGCGGGGATGAGATTGGAGTCTGGTAGCTTCTCTTGGAGAATGTTTTCAGGAAACGCCAAGGGCATCTATGTAAAGATCGACTATAAATTTTGCTCGTCACTCTAGTGTTGGTTCTCCTGGTAGCGACAACAAATAGAAACGACGACACGTTCAACACGGAGCTCCAGGAGTCTCTGAGGAGTGGCTGTTCTCAGCAGTGGCCTGTCCTCGGCATTGCAGCCTCCGCCCTGGCCCGATGGAAAACCACAGAGAGACCCAGTTCCCTGGAGAGCGTCTGAGGGAACAGCAGGTGGTCCCCCAGGAACCGGGACCTGGCTGGGCACAGCCACCCAGGGCCACTGTCCCCGGACAAGCGCAGAACATCTGCCAGCTCCCTCCTTTCTGCCGCGGTGGGAAAGTCCCTGTCCTGTTGTTTGTTAAGGCCCCAAACCAGTAGTTTCTATGGCACTAAACTTTAAATGGAAATAAGCTCTTCTCTGAAGCCTATGTTGCCTTGGGTGAGGTCTGGAGAACCGGGGCGGGATGGAGACAGCGGGCCGCGTCCTCGGGTGTGGTCCCCGCTGTGGAGGGCGAGAGATGATGCTCTGTTCCACTCGCGGTGGCTGGCGTGGTGTGTGCCTGGTGTGTGCGCGGGTGGGGGTGAGCGTGCGGGCGGGCGGGGGTTGGCCGCGGCCCCCCTGCACAGACTGCTTGCCGGGCAAGAGTGTGTGTCACGGGGGCTTGAGGGCCACCCCCTGCTGCTTCCTCTCCTTAGTAACTGTCACCCTCAGAGGGGAACTATATTTGCTTTTGGACCATGGCAGGTTTGTCTCCTTGTGAAAGCTGACGTTGTCTGCAGAGCGCGCCCCGCGCCGGGCTGGACCGGAACGCTGGTCACCGAGCGTTTGGTCACAGCTTCGCCTGGGCTTGTCAGTCTGGCTCTGACCCATCTGCTTCCCGGCTGTGAGGTTTTGATTTCTGTCCTTTTCACTCTCATATTTATGCAGGTTCCAGGCGAAGGGAGAAGAAAGGGAGGGGATGGATGACGCAGGAAGTGGGGAGGACGGAAGCTCGGTGGGTGGCATCCAGCCACGCAGAGTCAGCGCCTTTTAGCTTCTGCTGGGGCTGAGAAGGGAAGTGGCCCTGGGGTGGCTCAGACCCTAAGCGGGGCAGCACACGAGGGCTGGGCCAGGAACTACCGTTCCGGGTTTATAAACAGGTTTTTAAGGGTTTGTGGTCATGTGACCAGGTGGCACACTCGTGCCAGAACTTGTCCTGGAACTGGTGGCCAGAGGCCCAGGAGTGGCCGGTGCCCGAAAGAGCTGCACATCCCGGCCAAGCGCTCTCCCGACGTGCTCTGAGCTGAGCAAGCGCGAATCTTCCAGCTGAACTCGGGCGCAGAAGCAAGAGCACAGGCCAGGGAGACCCAGAGGGCCACAGCCCTGGTCTGGGCGGCCTGTGACCCACCACAGTGTGGGGCGAGGGCCCAGGCCACCTCCTCTAGCTTGTTGAGGGTGGGCTCACCCTAGCAGTGTCAGGGGCAGGAACGAAAACAAGATTCCAGTGTGATGCCGGTATCACCGCAGATGCAGAGGTCTGCGGACCTGCTCTGTGGTCACACGGGTGCGAGGCTCTGGCACAGCCCACGGGAAGAGACCAGCGGGTGGAGGTGACGCCCCTGGGAACCGCTCCCTCCTGCTTCGCGCCTCTCTGACGGGTGCTCCCTCCCAGGCCTGGTGCCCGGTGCCCCTCTTCTCTCTTCTGCGTCCTGCGTGGCGAATCACCAGGTTTACCACATCCAGGAAAACGTGCTCTTTGGGTAGGAAGTAAGTCACAGAAATAACTTTTCAGATAGATGAGCACGTTCCCATCAAGACAATCCAGTATGATACGGGGAGTCAAAGGGTTTCACAGAACCGCACTCAGCCCAGGGCGATTTCTCTGGTGCCGGCTCCCGCCACCAGCCCGAGGTCCCCAGTGCAGGGAGCCAAGGGCCACAGGAGACCCAGGTCATCCAGGCGGATGATACACACCTGTCCTTAGCTGTCTGCATCTTTCTTTGCTTGCTGAAGTTCTGCTAATACCCGGCCTCTGTTGAGGGTGGAGGGTCTGTCATTCAGAGCCTTTGAGGGACTGAAATAGAACATCCCTTTTCCAAATCCTGAACCCCTTGTCCCAACTCGAATCGCCCCTTAAAGCTGGGGCCCTGCGTGGCCTGGCAGATACTTCTGCAGCGTCCTAGTCCTCCCGCTGGTGTCAACTTAGAGGTCACCGTGTGCTCGGGGAAGGCAGGATGCAGGGTCGGGTCCCCTGTGCACAGCCTCTGGAGACCAGCGCTGGGAAGACCTGGGAGGGGACTGAGACCAGGCAGCGGAGGCCCGCCGACAGCCCCCTAAGGTCTGCTTTGGCCCTGTTTGGGGTTTGCTACTTCTCTGTATTTTCTGTATCTCTCATGGACGAGCCAAGCCAAATGGAAGAGGAGGAGGTGAATGTCTGAATTGCTAAGATGAGCATTTTGCGATCCTCGGGCCGTCCTCTGTGTCTCTCGGCAGGGCCGGGCGGTGCTTGGCCGAGGCCTCCCTGCTGGCGCCCCCAGACCGCCTCGGCCTCCCGGCTCCTGGGTCCTCGCTCTGTCCCTCTGGTCCTGGTGAGCGACTGGCTTGCGATCACAGGCATCGCTCAGCTCACGCTCTGACTTCCTTTAAATAAAGAACAATCTCTGCGGACCAAAGTGAGCCTGAGTCTCCAGAGAGCCGCGGGAGGCCGCCTCTCCCTGCAGAGAAACCCCCTGGTCGGGCAGTTCAGAGTTCAGAAGGAGAAAGATTTTCTTTGGCTTTGAAATCAGTGTCTGACTTCATAGAGACAAAGAACAGACCTCACTGGGAAAGATGCAAACTGAGCTGAATGTGAGAAAATGCTAGAAAAGAAGAAAGGATTATTCCCGGAGCCTTTAGGGCCGGTGGGGTGAATGGTCTGTTTTTCCTCAGAAGCCTCGAATTCCGCTTGGCACTTAAGCAACTTCATCTGGTGTGAGGGACTGTCGCTGTCCCTGGCGCGGACACCCCGGGTTTGTCCTCGGCACCTTTTCGCCCCTCTGAGAGCAGAGCCCCCCGAGAAAGGGTTCCAGAATCACCCGCGAGCCGCCTCCCGCTTCAGTGCTGACTCCAGGGTAGGTCACAGGGAAGGGCTGTAGCCTCTTCCCACGTCAGAAGAGCCCCAGGGTGCTGAGTTGGAGCCACGGCCACGGCCACGGCCACTCAGCCGCCCCAGCGACGCCCTCCGCCTCCTCGTATGAGTTTGCAGGAAAGCGTGTCTGCCGCCGCCACGTCTCGGCCTCCTGCACGATACCTCTGCCTAGAAGCAATATTATTTAATAAGAATAATTTAAATTGTTCAATTGTGCTGCTATGAAGACAGGATCCTCGTGGGACAGGATTGAGCATCGGAGGTTCCCTGACGTGTATTTTGGCTCTTGGAAGTTAGGGCAGAATAGAGAATGCGGCACGTGGTCTCTTGCCCACTTTCTGTCTGTTATCTTTAAATTGTTTCCCTGCATCTTACAAGTTCCTTGCATTTGATAAGTTCCTTTCTTCAGGCCTTGTTGTACACATTAGGGTTTTTTAAATGCTCAGGACACGGTTTTCGTCATCCTGGTACCGAACTGTCTCTGCTGGGGTTTGGTGCAAGACATCTGCTACTAGTGTTTTCTTTCAATACCACAAGCTGCTACATTTGGTGACCAGAGGAAGGGTGTGGAATTGGTGCCTTGCAGGGTCTCTCGGGTGGCACCGCAGCCCCCCTGCAGGGAGGGGAGCTGGGCCGTGTGCCTCGAGAGGAGACCCTTCCCCACGGCAGGTGGCCTAAATTCGTGGAAGGGACCGTCTGGGGAGCTGCTGTTTCTTTGTCTGCCCTCCGTTCCCCAGCCCCAGGTCACAGCTTCCGAGTCACAGCTGCTTGGAAGGTTGGGAGTCTGCGACACAACCACAAGCATTGTCCTCTGAACTGAGATTACAAACAGGCCCGTTTCGCTTTGTTTACAGAAAGTAGTTTCACCCTTAGGTTAAAAAAAAAAAGTCACTTGTGAGTTGTCTCTTTAGCCTGCAGACCTCGAAGGCCCCGCTGCTGTTCTCCCACCAGCCTGGCTCGGCCCCCCTCCTGCAGGCGCGGCCCAGCTCCTCGGCTCTGCGTCAGGAGGAACACTCTAGAACTCCAGTCCTGGGAGCTGGGCAGGGTGGAGGGGCCGGGGCAAGGCCAGCGCGTGCCCCTGACCAGAGCTGCTTCCTGGGAGAGTGACGCTGGGCTGGCTTCCCCTGGAGGGGAAAAGGTTCTTGGGGGCCAAACCTGAGAGAAGCCACTAGCAAGAGGTGACGGGCCTCACCGTGCATGTCGCATAAAGTCTGGAGCAGCTGGTTTGGAGGTCAGAGCCCTGCCCTGAGAGGCAGCCTTGTCCTTGGAGTGTGACACTCGCTGATCAGCAGGCGGAGGCCTCCCCTCGGGGCCAGCCGTCCTCAGGAGGATTGAGCGTGACACAGGCTCTGCCTGTCACTAGGATGGGCGTTTTCATTGCATTTCGGGGCAGGACTGAAATGGAAAATCCCTCCTTTGAATTGGTGAGCCTTGGGGTTTGGTTTCTGTGACTTGGCCTAACGGCCGGTTCTGGCTGCTCAGGGTTTGGGGACATGGTTGAGAGGGCAGTCACTGTCTTTAGGCATCTTCCGTCCTCTCCGGGGGAACCCCCGCAAGGCCCCTGCCTCTCATTCCAGCACTCGGGGAAACGTGGGCCCGTGAGAAGCAGCAAGTGCGGTTCTTTGCTTTGGCTGAGCAGCCAGACACGGGCCACAAGGACCCTTGTGTGCTCGCTGCAGCTCGGGGTCTGTCCTTCGGGGTTAGCCGAGGGTGACTGCCAGGTCTCTAGGTCACTCTCATCTTTACGCTCCTCACCTAGTTATCCTAAGAGAGTCAGAATAGAATTAGAAGAATCCTAGTTTATTATTCTTTTTTTCCTGCCTGAATAGGTTTTTTATTTTTTTATTGGGGTAAAAATATACATATAGAATTTACCATTTCTGGTTTATTCTTCTTTATCTGGGAATCTCTTTTCTGGAACGGTTTGCTCATTTGATTTCCCTGTATATGACTCGCCATGTCATGAACGGAGACACCCCTGCCCCGCCAGGGCTCTTCCCTTCGCGATGGGACTGTCCTTCGAGTTTTTGTCCAGAGTTGTGAGCAGTGGCTAGAACTGTGCCCTGAATTTCCCAATATACGGGCTGAGATGAACCAAGATTTGTGACTCTGGATTTGATTTTTTTTTTTTTCCCTGTGTGAAGTTCACGGGCCCCTGTGGATGTTGAACTGTGCTGTGGCGCCTGTGACCCCATGCAGGCGGGAGGACAGCCAGAGCCACTCGAGGAGCACTGCGCTCCAGCCTGGGCAGAGAGCGAGACTCGGTCTCAGAATAAATAAGTAAATAAACTGTGCCTGTGGCCTCTAAATTGTGCGTTAACTGGTCTGGGTTTTTTTCTCTCTCTTATCGGTAAAAATGGGGACTTAAAATCAAAGCCTTCACTCCCTTCCTTTGGAGAAAGGCTTTTTTCGGGTGCCTGGCATAGCCGCATCTACAGGGCTCGGCTTCGGTTTCAGGAAAGGGGGTGCGGGGAGACAAAGCTGTGTTCAGTCCTGTCCTCAGACATCGCTGCGTCCAGACCCTGAGGCTCAAGCATCCCGGGCACCCTGAGCTGGCAGCTCGCACACTCGAGGGAGGGGTTAAAGCCAATACTGAGATTTTTTTGTTTTTTAATCTGAATGATAATTTCTCCTGTAAAAATAATTCGGGAGGGGCGGGTGTTGTTCGGGGTGTGTGCGTATGTGTGTGTGAGTGTGTGTATTTTTTTTTTTTTACAGTGGCTGTCTAAAGTATTTTTCACAATATGTTTAATAATCAGTGCTTTAAAAAGCAGCGGTATCCTATAGAGTGGAAATTTCGGTTCTGGAGCGTGGGATGGGAGGTTTGGGTCATGTCCGGGTGCCGTGTCCCACCTCGGAGGAGGGAACAGCAGCGCCGGGGAGGCATGAGCGCCACGTCCACGGTGGGTGGCCTGTGTTTTCATTTCCAATGGGATACAGTATTTTTTTAATACGGAGCCATACTTTTTTTTTTAAAAGTTTGAGATCTGAATGTGATTTCTAATTGTATCAGACGTTAATGTTTTAAAGCTATAACAAAGTTTAAAATTTCTACTTTTTGTTTTTCATTTATTTTAACTGTCCTTTTATCTATTAAATTGTTGTATGTGGATGGGGAAGTTTTGTTTCTCCTCTTAGCATTTGTTTCTATAACCAGAAATAAAATTATATATTAAAGAGATGACACCAAGGCTCTGCGTGGTGCTTGCGAAGGGGTTGCTGCTGAGGGACAGTGTCCGGACAGACGGACATTCTGCACATGCCGCTGCTTCTGTGCCCAGCAGCGAGGGCGCCTGAGCCCTGAGGTGCTCAGGAGACTGAAGGGGGGGGGTGTTCTCCCACGTGTCCTGGGTGGCCCATTCCTGGGAAGGAGCTAGCGGGCACAGGAGACATGTACGTAGGTGCTGTCGCTCCTGGCCTCGGAGATCCGCCCCCAGGAGTCCCCTGAGCGTGGATGTTCTGCTGCAGAATGTGAAGATAATTCATGTCTGCCCCTCGGACCTGGCAAGGGAGGAACCAATGAGCCACCCCACCCCTGGCGCGTGCCCACAGCTTGGCTTGCAAGGGGGCCGGGGTGGGGGGGGGGTGCCTGCAGGTATCCACAGCGCCCACGTGGGTCCCTCCTGATGGCATTTAGCTAGATGAGAATTTCTACCCATTTCAGGCATGTTTTCTCTGAGGCCTTGCCTAATCTAGGTGTGTGGGGGGCGGGGGGGGGGCGGTGGGGCGTGCAGTGGACGTGGCATTGACCTCAGAGCAGACAGACCGGGTTCAGATTCCCACTGTGCTCCTTACCAGCCGTGGGACTTCAGCCTGCCACATGCTCCACTTCTTCATGTGTGGAGCGTGCAGCGCCACCTCGCAGGGCGTCGCGTGGACTGAGCGAGGAGGAGCCCGGGCTGGCAGGGTGCCCTGCACACCTCAGCTGCAGCAAAGGCAGCCGCCACCTCCTCTCCTCAGGGCCCCCCAGGTTTACAACAAGACACTTGGGTGTTTCTGCTGCAAACTACTTCTGGCTGGAGATTTTATAAGAATGTGCTCGTCACGTGTATGTCCCTTCAAGGTTCTGCAGTGTTTGTGCGTGTGACTCATTCAGCTAAATAGATAACTTGCACTTTTCAGATTTCGCAGTTGTCCACAGTTACAGCTGAAGCTTGACTGCTTCTCTGCCCTCCTTCCCGGAACTCCATTTCCACTGTAAGACTCTAACTGAAGCATTAACACAACATTAACAGATACGACATATTTCAGGATTTCAGCCAAATACCGAGCATGAGTAAGAATAATTAAGTTTCCTCCAGGTGGCTGCATTGGCTAATTTGCATCTTTTTAAATTTTAGTCTTTTCTAATTTTGTTTTTGATTAGGACCATTTTTCACTAGTGGGACCTTAAAATAACATTTTACACAAATGCAAATTTTGTAAGAAACAAGTCAAATATTACCCTTGGTAAAACTGCTTCTCGGGTGTGTGGGGTGGGGAGATTGATTCCTGACACACAGTTTAGGTTGTCAGTAAAAGTTAGCCCCCTTACGAACCTGAGTATGTACCAAAGATAAGTGAGTGCATATTCCCCGCCCAAAGACCGAAGATGGTGCATTGCAGCTCCATTCATTATTGCCAAACTCTGGAAGCAAACCAGATATTCGTGGAAGAACAAGAAGAGCTAAATACTGCATGATTCCATCTGCATGAAGTTAAAAAGAGGCGACGCTAATCTCGTGATGGGAGTGAGGGTAGTGTTACCTCTGGGCGCAGGGGGGCCCCTGACTGAGAAGGGGCACATTGAGCCTCCAGGGAGTTGGGAATGGTCTGTGTCTCGAAACCAGCCATGGCAGGAGTATTAATGCCATGGAAATTATCAAACACAAACCACTGCCCCCCATGGAGCCTGAAATAGAGCTGTTTGCCAATTTACAACTGATTTATAGAAATGTTAAAAACACCGAGTTCATTTAAGATCTGTGCACTTTGCTGTGTATACGTTTTACATTAAACGTTAGCATGCACTAGGCTTTCCATGGACTATCTGCAGCCAGTCTCCCTTTGCACCCGCGCACTCCACGTGCTCCCCGAGGGTAGCATACTCAGCTGCACTCACCATCACGGCCCATTCCTTCCTCCTCGGCACTAGTCACCCTCAAGCATCTGTAGGGCGTAGGGCGCTATGGGGCATCTCAAAGCCATGTCCAAACTCCTGCAGGTAATTGCCTGGCCCTCCCTCTCCCCACTCCTTCCTCCACCCAGCTGTCTTCTCAGTGCTTATCCCTGCAAGGCCTGACCTTGGCCCACCCTACCTAAAGAACATTCATTCCCATTCACTACTCTCTTCCCCAGAACCTGAAACAGGGCCCAATCACTGCTTGTTCACTGAATGAATGAATCCTGCCACAAACTTCCTGGGCCTTTTCTGCCCCAATATCACGTGGATGACACTGCCCAGCGCCCAAGCCAGAAACATGCCCCGACCTTGAGTTTTCCCTGTTCCTCCTCCTGCCCCCAAATCTGTCAATCACAGGTCCTGCAAATGCTACCCCAGAATGGTTACTGAAACTGCTACTTCCCAGGCCCCTCCCCCTCCTGGAGTACAACTGCGGCAGCCTCCTCTCCCCCTCCCTCCCCAAGCCATTCTCTATCCTGCCGCCTGAGGGCAGGCTTCCCCTCCACCATTTCAGCCACAGGTAGCAGATCGCAGTGCTGTCCTCCCGACCTGCCTTGGCCCTGGGTCTGCACACCCTTTGGGCCCCTCTTAAGCTGCAGTTCCTCAGGAAGCCTTCCTCCTCTGTAAGATCCCCGCCCAGTTCAGGCTGGCGGGGGATCTTACGCTGGATTGTGACTGCGGGGGTGGGGGGGGTCGCCCTGTGTCCCCACGCGGTCTGCAGGGTGGAAATACTTGTTGCCAGGGCCGAACACATCCCAGCCCCCAGCACATCTTTCAGAATAATAGAAACTTATGTTTCTCCGCGCCTGCTGCCTCACCTATAAAATAGAGAGCGACGTGCCATGACTACGTTGGGGACTGAATAAGAGATTTTTCTAAAGCAGTACGGGCGGGCCTGGTGGATGCTAAGTAAATGGGCGCTTAAAAAGCAAAAACTGCTGAGAGCACAGCTGTCCCTCGCAAACTGCCTCTCCCACAAGCCGCAGGGTCTGTGTCACGTCTTCAGGCCGTCCTTGGCCGAGGGGCTCGCACACGACCCCGCTGCGCTCCGGAAACAGAAACTAGAACACGGGCAGTGGCACTGCGGAGCCAGGGACGCCCTTGAAGGCCCTGGGCGCCCAGTTTCCATCGGAAGCTGTTCCGGGTCAAGGGGCTCCAGGGTGCCGAGGTTCGGAGCCTCCAGGTTCCGGAATCCTGAGGTTCTGAGCCCCACTATCAGCCACCCCGAAAACCGCGAGCAGCAGACCCGGACCCACGGCCTCGGTGTTCAAGTCCCCGCCCCAGAGGCTCCGCCCCAGAGGCTCCGCGCCGAAGCCCATTGGCCGACGGCCTGCCCGTCCTGCCCACGTGATGCGACACGTGAGGCGGCCCGGAAGTCGCGCGGCGGCGGCGGCGGGATGTTCACCGTGGGCGCGGAGAGTCTGCTCCAGCAGGCCAGGTGCGGGGATGCTGCGGCCCGGGCTCCCTCCCGCATCTCTCCCTAGGGGCGCAGGGGTGGGTCTCAGGGCTGGACCCAGTCGCCGGCGACTTGTGGGAGCCCGACTGGACCCGTCCCGAGACGGCGGGACGCGGGCCAGGCGTGGGGTGCGGAGGTCGGGGGAGCACCCAGCTGGGTCCCAGAGGGCGTGACGCCTGCGCAGGGCTTTGGAGGGAAGTGGGCGGGGGGAGGGGGGGAGGACCCAGCTGACAGTCTGGCCAAAGGCCTGGTGACAACTCCACGTCTGGCTGGAAGTAGGGTAGCCAGGAGATGTTATTTGCTTTAGAGTCAGAGCACAGAGCCACAAAGGCTGGAGAGCTTGTTGGCACTTAAACTGTGTGCCAAGTCACAGAGCTGGATACCACCGGAGGGTTTGGGGGAGCCCTGGGAGGGCTTTGTGATTTGGAAAGATCGCTCTGGCGCGGATGCACTGGCTAGGCTGAGACTTGACCCACCACCTTCTGTTCTCGGCTTCCCAGTAACTGACCAGTCATGGGAGAAAGCAGAGTGCAGGCCCCACAGTCCACCAAGACTTGATACTGCTTATTTTAAAGAAGAAAATGCAGCCAGAACCACAAGCCCTTGGTAAACTTAAAAACCAATCAATCTGGATTGAGAGCTGGACCACCTGGTGGGAAAGACTAGGATGGTTGAGTTGCCGTAATTATAGTGAGCAAGGTTCTGAATGTGGATTAAGTTCTGAAGTCTGTGGACAGGACAAAAATCTCTGGTCAAAATAATCCTTGAGACTGGGTACGGTGGCTCACTCCTGTAATCCCAGCACTTTGGGAGGCTGAGGCTAAGAGGATTGCTTGAGCCCAGGAGTTTGAGACCAGCCTGGCAAAATAGGAAGACCCAGTCTCTACAAAAAAAATAAATAAATAATAAGAACCCTTGAAAATCTCTTAGTAAAGTGCCTGGTGGGTGTGCAGCACTGTCTCCCGGTAAGCCCTTCAGTACCAGACAGATGTATGGTTTATTTGATTTTAGGGACTGTATTACATGAAAAATACTGGCATTCACTCAGCATGCAGCATGCTCACCACAAAGTGCTTGCCAAGAGACAAGTAAAAATGAACCCACTGAAACTTCATTCCCCACTCACATTCTATTCAAGCTTGTGTAATGAGAGGCAAAAGAAATAGCGCTCACTACTTAAATTTCTGTTTTTGTGTCTGTCTTGGGTGGGTGGGCATGTTGAGGATAGACTGGGTTTGAGCTTGCCTATGTAAAATGCATGAGTTATACAGGTCTTCTGTTTGGGTTTCTAGAAAGTTAACCTCTTAGTTGGGGCTTACTAGTTTTCGCAATATACTTTATTTAAGCAAGTGATTTCCGGTGGCATTTTAAAATAAACAGCTATGGGCTGGGTGTGGTGGCTCACACCTATAATCATAGTACTTTGGGAGTCCAAGACAGGAGGATCACTTGAGGCCAGGAGTTTGAGACCAGCCTGGAAAACATAATGAGACCCTGTCTCTATAAAAAATTAAAAATTACTCAGGAGCCTGAGGTGGGAGGATCACTTGAGGCCAGGAGTGATCACACCACTGCACTCCACCCGGGACAACACAGCGAGACCCTGTCTCTAATGAAATAAAATAAAATAAACAGCCACAGTTTGAGAGCTAGGACTTGGAGTGAACTTTAGTTTCTCTAAATATGTCAGAGATATGGAAAGCGAGAGTGGAAAAAGTTATCAAAAACAACATCTCTGTAAGCTGAAGGGTAGATGGCGAAAGCAGGATGCAGACATAGGTCGGGGACATGAAGGGAGTGCACAGCAGGATGGGAGGGGTCCAGGGTGAAGAGGAAACTACTTCGAAGCTTGGGGAAGGAGTGGGGAGTGTTTGGGGTAGGGGTCCTCGCAAAGGGGCAGAAGCAAGAGAAACAGGGCTTGATGGCTGGAGAGGGAAGGAGCGGCCGGGGCCAGGTAAGCGACGTTAGGCTCCGTAGGAGTTTGGATTTGAAAGCAGTGGGGAGCTATGGAAAGGTTTGGCCCTTTAGAAAGAAGCCTGCAGTCAGGAGGATCTGCTGTAGGGGAGTCAGTTGGGATGAGGAGAGATTCGGGAAAGATTCCTGATTACGATTACAAGACGATCGGGTAGCTTCATCCTCAGTCTCTTTTGGTGATTGTGGTTTCAACATCATTACCTTAGTTAGTCCTAGACCAGTTCTCTGTGTCCCTCTCTCCTTTCCTCACCCGCGTGTACCTGCTCTGTTCTCTGTTGGTGACAGAACATGATTCTGGCCAGCTCAAGTAAGCAAATGGAAATGAGGGGCAGGGGTGGTGAGCAAGCCACTGGTATTTATCTGACAGCTCAAGGAAGAACAGGAAATGGGGGACTGCCCAGGATCTCGACCCTAGGCGTTCATCAGACCTTCTCAGCCCAGATGCCGGGTCTCCCCGTCTCGCTCTCACGATCCCAGATTCCGGCTGCAGCAGCTGATGGACAGATGGGTTTAGTGGGCAAAGTGGTGGCTTTGGCCACAGCTTGGGGAGTGGCAGGTGGCAGCCTCATGGGGACCTTCTCAGGGAGCCCCTAGCTCAGCAGCTCCTTCAGTTTGCCTTTTCTTGCCTTTTAGACTGGAATAGAAACCTAAAAACAGGTTTCCATTTTGAGACTTTGTTCAGTATCTTATCTGTGGCTATGCTCAATAGAGAGATTTTTAAATTAAGCCAATGAAGTATTAGCGTAAGAAGTTATCTTACGACACACCAGAACATTTGCTCTTTAATGTATAAGGTTCAACTGTTTTTCCCAGGAGGGAAAGGTTCATTGGAGACGTGTTTTGAAAAGCAACCTTAGACTAAATTTCCCACTTTTGAATGAGGCTCCTAAAAACAATCAGTTTTAGTTCTTCTGCTCCAGGAATAGCTAACGTGAATGCGCGGCGTCTCCTTCAGTGCGGTTTGCCGCAGCGTGTCACGGCAGTGGCCTGTTCCCACGTCCCGCCCGGCCAGAGAGGAACCAGTCTGGGTCGTCGGCGAGTTGACCTCAAGAGGCGTTGCGGGTGGCAGGATCACAGCGTCCCCACACACCCGGCTTTCTCTTTGCTAAAGTGGGATTTTTTTCCCCTCAGCCCAAGGGTCACGCTGTTGTGGCTGAGAGCAGCACGTGGTCCCGACGTCCCCTTCTCTGTTTAGGGAGATCCAGGCCGAGGAGCTGAGGAAGTTCTGCTCCCGGCTCAGCAAGCTGCTGCGGGAGGAAGACTTGGGGCCGGACGCCGTTGACTGTCTGCGGAGGCTTTTCCTCATCGTCTCGGCCACCAAGTATAACCGGAGGTGAGTATGGTCACCGCGTGGGCCCAGCTCCTAACGTGGTGGCTTTAGGAGAGCCTTGTCTGTGCCCCACAGTTCACGCAGACGCTCCGTGGGGGTTGAGTCCTGTGTGCACTTAAACCAGCGCTGAAGGTCCTCACATACAAAACGCTCTGTCCAGAGCCGGGCCAGCTTCTCTGGGGTGCTGGGTGCTCTTGCCTTGGGCATGACATGTCACCGCCACTGGGGTCTCGCCTTCCAGGCTGGACAAGACATGTGTGGACTTGCTACAGGCCACCCTCTGCCTGCCTGCGTGTCCCGAGCCACTCCAGGTTCTCTGTGCCGCCATCCTGAGAGAGATGTCACCCTCTGACAGCCTGACCCTGTCCTGCGACCACACCCACAACACCCGGCAGCTGAGCCTGGTGGCCTCCGTCCTCTTGGCCCAGGTAACGCGATCGTCACTGCTCCAGTTGGCCCTGGGCCTCAGGAGCACCCCAGCTGGCCTGCGTCCCACTAGTGGGCTGACACCGCATGGCCAACTCGACTTGGGTTCCCGTCCTATTCGACAGTCTCAGGTGTGCCAGGACACCAACACGCGGAATTACCTAGAACAAGCAGACGCCTGCCTGCTCCCGCACCCCCCTTCTTGTTTTTCCCGGGTCTTGGGAGTAGCCATCCCAGGACTCTTGACCCTGGTGACATTCCTGGCCACACAGCAGTGGCATCACCTAAGCTAATAGAGCAGCAGCCTTCAGAATCCCACCGTCCCTGTTCCAGATGTTCTCAGACCGGATGCCTTGTTGCTGCGCCAGGAGCTCAGCAGAGCCCCTCACCGGAGGGGATCGGGCAGATCCGGGCGGAGAGTCTCTGACAAGTTGGCCACCTGGTGGCCACGGGGACCGCTGCAGTCTCCCAAAACAGGAGAGAGCTGTTCTCCAGTGGCACTGGGGCAGGTCAGCTCTCAGCACCTGGCCCGTGTTTGCTCTGCAGGGTGACAGAAGAGAGGAGGTCAGAACCGTGGCCCAGCACGTCCTGAGGGCCCTGGAGAGCCGGCAGCCCGAGGGGCCCAGCCTCAGGCACCTCCTCCCCGTCATGGCGAAGGTCGTGGGCCTCAGCCCAGGCGCCCTCCAGGAGGGTACGTGGGCCAGGCAGGCAGGGGCCTGGGAGCTCCTCATGGAAGAGGGCGTGGGGCCCCGTGGGAGCAGCTGCCTGCTGTCTGGGAAGGGTCTATAGGCATCAGGTGGGGCCGGGCGCCTGCAGGGTTTAGCTGTTTCCGTCCACGTGATCCCCACGCCCTCTGCAGACCAGACCAGCCTGCTCAGCAAGAGGCTCACTGACTGGCTCCGTTACGCCAGCGTCCAGCAAGGGCTCCCGCACTCCGGCGGCTTCTTCTCCACGTCCAGAGCCCGGCAGGTAAGGCCACAGCTGCTCTCGGACCTCAGGGGACTCAGTGACCCCAAACCTCCCTCCCCCACCATGGCCAGCCCTGCCTCCGCTTGGGGGCTTGGGCTGGCAGGGTCAGAGCCTCCAGCCCTTGTGGCTCTGGCTCTGGCTCTGTGTGGTTGACACCAGGCCCTGCGGAGGAGGGTGTGGGAGGCCTGGGGTCGCCGTGGCGTTTCTGCACCCACAGACGGCGGGCCGCTGCCAGGTGCAGAGGGGCACCTGTGGGGCTTCACAGATCTCAGGCTCACGTTCCGGGGCCGTGCTCTTAGCTCAGGCTCTCGCGAGGTTTCTCGTCTGCCCTCCTGAGTAGCCAGAGAGCTTTCTCCCGGCCTCAGTCCCCTCCGCCCTCCCGGCCCAGGGAGCCCTGCAGCCCTGCCCGTCCTTCCCCTGCAGCCGGGCCCCATCACCGAAGTGGACGGGGCGGTGGCCACAGACTTCTTCACGGTGCTGTCCACGGGCCACCACTTCACGGAGGACCAGTGGCTGAACGTGCAGGCCTTCTCCATGCTGCGGGCCTGGCTGCTGCACAGCGGCCCCGAGGGCCCGGGTGCCCCAGACACAGGTGCGCCGAGTGCAGGAGGCAGGGGGGACACAGGTGGGATGAGGGCGGGAGGCAGGTGTGCCGTGGGCGGGCGAGCGGGGGATGCACGCAGGAGGCAGGGGGACGCGGGTGTGCCCCAGACGCCAGCGGGCAGGAGGCCAGCAGCAAAGGCCTGTGGACTCGGGGCAGAGCTGAGCACACCGCCCGGCGTCGCGGGTGCCCTCGGCCAGCCCCAGGAGGCCCTCAGACGCCCTCATGGGTGTGCAGGGAGCAGCCAGAGCGATGAGATTGTTGGGACAACGTTGCTGCACTCCTGGTCTGCTAGCCACTTGCCGGGGGAGGAAACCTCAGTCACACCGAAGGGCGTCTGGAGAGCCGGAGGCAGCCCGGGTACCCCGAGGCGGTGACTCTCTACGTGTCGGGAGGCCGGCCGAGCGTGTCCTCCTCTCCTGTGTTTCCATTAGGGGCAGCGAACGTGTCCCTGTTCAGGGAGCCACACACTGTCCCCCTGAGCATCCTCTCCTTCCACAGACGACAAGTCGGAGCTGGAGGGCTCCACCCTGTCGGTGATCTCTGCCACCTCCACCGCCGGCCGCCTCCTGCCCCCCCGGGAACGGCTGAGGGAGGTGGCCTTCGAGTACTGCCAGCGCCTCATCGAGCAGAGCACCCGGCGTGAGTCCCGCCAGTTCCAGCCCCGCCCCGGGGCGCTGTCAGGGAAGTCGGGGGCAGCAGGTTTTCACTGAGCTGCCACTCGGGGGGCTGGGGACCCCGGGTAGCGAGTTTGGGGCAGGAGGCTTTTTTGTTTCCAGGGTCAGCCCAGGGAGTTCAGCATCGGACAGAACCTGTGCCCTTAGGGCCACGTCCCAGCCCAGGCCTGGACCCCGTCCCTCCTGGGCCCATTGGCCTCAGCCCCCACCGCGTCCCCCCTCGGCCGGCTGTCTCCCTGCCTGTCCTGCCCCTCCTCTCCCAGTCCTCACCCGGAGCTTCCAGAACGCTGTTTCGAGGCTGCGGCAGAGCCGAGTTGACTTTCTCCCGTCCTCCCAGGAGCCCTGAGGAAGGGGGACTCCGACCTGCAGAAAGCCGTACGTGGCTGCGGGGGCCCAGGGGGCGGGGGCGGCAGCGCTAGACCCTTCCGACGCGGCCTCGTGTCCCCGCAGTGCTTGATGGAGGCCGTGTTGGTCCTGGACGTGCTGTGCCGGCAGGACCCGTCCTTCCTCTACCGCACCCTGTCCTGCCTGAAGGCCCTGCACGGGCGGCTGAGCGGGGACCCGGCCTGCGTGCGGGTGCTGCTGCCTCTGGCCCGGTTCTTCCTGACGCACGGTGAGCGCTGCCCGCAGGCCAGCTGTGTTGTGTTCTCGTTGGAGGGCGGCTCTACCCCCGGGGCTCTCCCTTCGCATTTGGTCTAGATGTCGATTGTTTTATGACTACTGGCGCTAGGCAGGGATGATCTTCACGTTTTTGGGGTTTTTTTGGTTTTTTTGTTTTTGAGACAGAGTCTCACTCTGTTGCCTGGGCTAGGGTGCCATGGCGTCAGCCTAGCTCACAGCAACCTCAAACTCCTGAGCTCAAGCGATCCTCCTGCCTCAGCCTCCCGAGTAGCTGGGACTACAGGCATGTGCCACCACGCCTGGCTAATTTTTTCTATATATTTTTAGTTGTCCAGATAATTTCTTTCTATTTTTAGTAGAGACTGGGTCTTGCTCTTGCTCAGGCTGATCTCAAACTCCTGAGCTCAAACAATCCCCCAACCTCGACCTCCCAGAGTGCTAGGATTACGGGCGTGAGCCACTGTGCCTGGCCTGATCTTCACGTTTTTAAATGGCAAAATGAAACATCAACTTTATGTCAGTTTCAAAACTCTCTATGCCATGACACTGGCCCATGAAACCCAAACGTCAAGGAACTGGCACCTTTCAAAGAATGTTCCATAGCTTGTGTTACTCAGAGGAGCTGCCTGTGGCCCCTGGGAGACGTGGGGTGTGTGACTTAAGCAGTGTCCCCGTGTAAGGTGTCTCAGAGCCTTTGGTGTCCTGGAGACTTGGCCAAAGACTCTGAGGGGCCCTAAGCAGCAGAGAAGTGTTTCCAGGACAAGTTCAAGGTGCTCATGTCGGGGTCGTGTGTGCTGACGGCCTCTGGCTCCCTGGCAGGGGAGGCAGCCGCGGTGGACTCGGAAGCCGTGTACCAGCACCTGTTCACCAGGGTCCCCGCCGAGCTCTTCCACAGCCCCATGCTGGCCTTCGAGTTCGTCCAGTTCTGCAGGGACAACCTCCACCTGTTCGGCGGGAACCTCAGCATCCTCACGCTGAGCTTCCCCAACCTCTTTAAGGCACGTGTGGGCGTCCCTGGGTGCAGGGCCGGGCCTGCTCCTGCCGCCGGCGGCGCCTCCGGGCGAGCCTGGCCGTGGGTGTGGAGCTGGTGGGTCCCAGGCCTGGAATGCGGGTGCAGGGCAAGGTGGGGAGGCCCGGGATGTGTATGCATTGTCACGTGTCAACAGTGTCACCATCAGAGAAAGCTGCGCGTGGCTCCTTTGGGGATGGGGTAGTTAGCTGGGACTTTGTGAGTTTGTTCTCACAAAACTTGTGCGGGGTTATGGTCTAGGATTTCTCGTTAGGGCCTTGCCTGGTGCGGGCGGCCCTTCAGTGCCGTTGGGTTTTGGCGCATCTTTTGCAACCGGCACCTCCCTGTGTGGCCTTGTAAACCCAGCTGGGAACTTAATCCTTCTCCCAGAGAAAAGCAGTAACAGGTGGGAAATGATTGATTTAATTATACAAAGCGGATGCAAAAGCAAAAAATAAGTTGTGAAAGAACTAAGAAGTATTTTCAGTCTCCTTGACCACAGTGAACTGGGAGAAGATGGGGGAGGGACAGGCCCTGAGCCCCTCCTGCGGATGGCAGACTCATGGCAGCCATGGGTCCCGGCCACACAGGCCCCCCACTGGTGCCGGCCCCGCCTGAGCCCTGTGCTTGTCCTGCAGTTCCTGGCCTGGAACAGCCCAGCGCTCACCGCCGAGTTCGTGGCGCTCCTCCCGGCTCTGGTGGACGCCAGCACGGCCGTGGAGATGCTGCACGCCCTGCTCGACCTGCCCTGCCTGACCGCGGCCCTGGACCTGCAGCTCAGGTGGGTCCCCACGTGTCCCCTGTGCCAGCCCCACCTGTGCCATCCAGCTAGCCATTCTCTCTGGCCCCTCCCTTAGTGCTCCTGACCCCTGCACTGGCGACTGTGTCCTGCAAAGCCACCTCCAAGGCAGGGCGGGTCCTGCCCTTCACCACCCACTTCGGGCAGCCCCTGAGCCCTGGAGCTCTGTGGCCTGTCCCTACACTCAGTGGCAGAGCCACCTGTGGGCCCGTGCCCTGTCTCTTCTCCATCACCCCAGGGCACAGCTGGATCAGGGTGCTGTGTGTTACAGTGACACTGGCTCATGTCTCTCCCTGACAAACGGGTGCCCCTAAGGGCAGGGGCTGAATCAGAACTTGGGTGGCCTGTGCCGGGAGCCTGCATCCCGCCTGGCCTCGGGTGTCTGCACTCACAGGTCGTGGCCGGCTGCATCCGAGAGGCCGCTCTGGGACACCTCCCTCCGGAACCCCAGCTGCCTGGAGGCCTTCCGGGACCCACAGTTCCAGGGTCTCTTCCAGCACCTGCTGCGCCCCAAGGCCAGCGGCACCACACAGAGGTAGGGGCCTCGGGCTGGGAACCGCCCGCAGCTCAGCGAGCCCTGACTGTGCCACCATCCCGCGTGTGCTGGCATCTTGGGGTCTCCCTGAGCCCCGCGGGTAGGTGGTCCTGGGGTGTGAGGAGTTGGTGGGCACAGGCTTAGGGACATGAGGGGGACACTAATGGGGAGGCCACCTGTGACCAGCCCTGATATCTGCAGGCACCAGCCTGAGGTCACACAGGTTCATGCGTTCAGAGCGTGTCTGTGGTTGCTGGGGGGCGGGCGGGCGCTCAGGGGGCTGTGCTGCGTGTCCCCAGGTTGGCACCACTCCACCAGCTGCTGCAGCCCATGGCCAGCTGTGCCCGGGTGGCCCAGTGCGCTGAGGCCATGCCCACCCTGCTCCATGCGTTCTTCTCAGCAGTGACCCAGGTGAGCCTGCTGCCCAGTTCCCATGGGCCTCACACAACTGGGGACAGAGGGGCTGGCCCAGGGCCAGGACCACGGTATCGCCCTTTACCGCTGCAGTCGGCTCATCGTGTCACGCCTCCTGTCCACAGCTGCTCTGAGGGTCAGGGGGACTCACAGGGAAAGGACCAGACCCTGTCTCCCATCCCTAGGACGGGCCAGTGGCACAGTTGGGGCCAGAGCAGTTTGTTCCCTGGTGCCCCTGCCACCTCCGTGGTCTGCAGGTGTCTGCCTCCGAGGCCAAAATAAAGGTTCCCATAGGCTGGTGGGTCCCACCTGAGCCACACCTGAGGAGCTCTATAAACCGGATGCTCAGCCACAGGCAGAGCCCTGAGGTGGCCCGCAGGGGGCCTGTGGAGCCACAGGGTGGGCGTGGGCGTGGGCCTGCCCCAAGTGGCAGCCCCTCCTCGGCCCACCCTCTTCCAGCACCCTGGTGTTTCCAGCTGGGGCTCCATGTCCCTGAGCGTGGGATTGAGGAGTTTCTGGCCCCTCTGCAGCCCCCGAGGGCAGGAGGAGACGGTGCGGCTGAGCGGCGCCCTCTTGACACCCCCCTCCCCAGGTCGCCAGTGGGGCCCTGACCAACCAGCTGGTGCTGCTGCTTCTGGAGAGGAGCGACTCACTTTACCGAGTCCCGCAGTTCGAGGCCCGAGTGCACAGGTGGGCCCCTCCCGCACGCCCCCACAGTAGCCCTTGGGCAGGTATCGCTGTGCCTGTCGGTGGGTCGCATCTTGGGCTTTTCAACCCCCTCTTTGGTGGCTGCAGCTCCACCCTCCAGGCTGTGCCCGCAGCAGCCCCGGCCACTTCCTCTGTGCCCCCTTAGGAGCACTCCCCTCGCCTTCCCTCCTCCGAGCTGAGCTGTCAGCTTCTGAGCCGGCTCAGGTCCCTCTTGCAGACCCCGCCCCCAGGGCCTGATGGCTGCACCTGAGGACCGTGCTGGTCCCAGCCTGCCCCACCATGAGGCAAAACTGTCTCTGGGGAGGGGGGTGACAGTGCAGCCTTCACCCAGCTGCTCAGATGCCTCCCTGTTCGCCTCGGGCCGCACGGAGCCCAGCAGCAGTGCGTTGCTCTGGGCAGGGTGCTGAGCGCCCAGTTCCTGGCCCTGTGCAAGCTGAAGCCCTCCCTGGTGGTGGAGCTGGCGAGACACCTGCTGCAGTTCCTGGGCAGCGTGAGCGGTGTCCACGGCAGAGCGAGCATGGTCACCAGCGTGGTAAGGCAGACGCTGGCCTCTCCCACCCCCGACAGAGGAGGGCCTGGGTGGGGGCTGAGCCTCTGTCCCTGGGCCTAGGTGTGGGCCGTTGGCGAATACCTGTCGGTGACCTATGACCGGAGGTGCACCGTGGAGCAGATCAACAAGTTCTTCGAAGCCTTGGAGGCCCTGCTGTTTGAGGTCACCCAGTCCCGCCCCTCCGCCGCCCTGCCCAAGTGTCCACCGCAGGTTGTCACCGTGCTTATGACCACACTGACCAAGCTGGCCTCCCGCAGCCAAGACCTGATCCCCAGGTGCCTGGTCGGGGAGTGGGGGGAGACCTGCTGGCTGTGTGTGGGGAAAGACGTGGCTGCTGAGGTCTTCCCTGGGCCATGCCAGCCGGGCTCCCCAGGGTTCGGGGGGCTGGCCCCTTCCACGCAGACCCCTGTCCACCGAGGATAGTATCTGCAGCTGACTGATAGGGACCCTGTCATCCCCAGGGTGGCTCTGTTGCTGTCAAAGATGAGGACACTGGCCCAGAGCCCTGTTGCCGGATCCCCGCATGGTGAGGAGGGCGTGGAGGCCATCCACACCCGGGCCACCGAGCTGCTGAACCTGCTGAAGATGCCCAGTGTGGCCCAGTTCGTGCTCACGCCGAGCCCGGAGGTGTGCAGCCCCCGCTATCACCGCGACGTCAACACAGCCCTGCCCCTGGCCCTGCGCACGGTCAGCCGGCTGGTGGAGAAGGAGGCCGGCCTCCTGCCCGGGTGAAGGGACAGTGACCAGGTGGACACCAGCTGCAGACAGAGCCTGGGGCACCAGCCCGGTATTGGGGCCACAGTGCCAGCTCTAGTGATGGGAGGACTCCAGGGAGGAGCACCAGTCCTCCTGGATGGGGGCCCAGGGTCCTCAGACGCGGCAGGTGTGTCCCTTTCGCACCTTCTGGGGGTTTCTAAGCCTTTTGTTTGGGACTGTGCTGAGCAGGGTGACTGAAAGATTGGGCTGCAGCCCTGGTCCTGGCTGGGCAGAGCCACTCGGTCTGTTTCCCGGGGAGGCCATGGCTCGGGAGCCACCACCGCCCCCCTGCCGGCGCAGGCACGGTCTCCAGCCCTGTACTCTGAGAACATGAGAGAGTTTATTGAATCTAAACATCTCCGTTAAAGTCTTTAAACATAAAAGCTCTGTAACCAACATCGCAACTTAGTGTCGCCTGTCATATAAATAAAATATACATTAAGATATACATTATCCACAGGATGTGGTGAAGGTGATGCCACCACATGAGAACTGAACTCAGCCAATTACAGAACACAGACAAATGGCTTGATGATGCTGGCGTCACCTGGCAGAACCGGGCGGCCGGTGCGGGGGGCCCTCCTAGGGCAGGGGCGTGCGGAAGCGGAGCTTCTTGGCTGTTTCCACATCAGACTTGGCAACCAGGAACCGCATCTTCTTCCCGCCGTGTCGGATCAGATCCACAGCCCTGCAAGCCGGGCAGGAGGTGAGGCCGGTGCCGGAGGACCCCGGGCAGGGTTCTCGCAGAGCACGCTGAGCATCCACCTCCGCCCGGCCCGGCCCGCAAACCTGAACCCTCCCTCGGCTGCTGCCTGTGTGCGGGACTGGCAATGAGCCTGGCACAGGCTCTTGCTGCAGCAGGGCCTGCCCTGGTGGCACAGGCCAGGCTGAGGGTACCTCAGGTAGCTGACTCCTGTCAGGCGGCTGCCATTGACCTCCAGGATGCGGTCTCCCAGGGACAGCCGCCCATCGGCCGCGGCGGGGCTGCCCGGAAGCAGGGTCTGGATGTAGAGCCCTGGGGTGCCTAGGGGTGTGTGCTGCGGAGAAGCAAAGGCCTCAGGGCTCCGCAGGCCACTGACACTCGGAGGGCCCCAGCAAGGTACCCCGCCACCTCCTCCCTCAGCGCCTGCGGGCACCATGCCTAGAGTCGGGCCACGACACCACCACTGTTCCCAAAGGCCCAGGGCAGACACCAAAAGCCTTAGGACAGAAGCTAGGGACAGCAGGCCCAAAGGATGCAGCCATCGGACAGGCCAAGCCCTCGGTCCCAGCCACCCATTTTCCTCCCCACTGGCCCTGCCCATGGCCACGCAGGCCACGGCAGTCTTCTGTGACACTCACCATCCCATCAATCAGGCCCATCCCCAGCCCCGAGGGGCCTCGCTCCAGCTCCACCATGAAGACGTAGCAGAAGTCCTCAGTGCTGGAGCTGCGGCTGGAGGGCGCCAGCGGGGACTCGTCCATGAGGGCTGCAGAGTCTCCTGGGAGGACGGGAAGGGGGGCGGGGATGAGGGCCGTGGGGCTGGAGACTGGCACCTGCGCAGGAGGCTCAACTGCCTCAGGGGAGGCGACAGGAAGGGCCCCTGTAGCTCAGGAAGGCACCGTTTGGGCAGAATGTGAACAGCAAGCCCAGCAATTAGGGCCGGGGTCTGCCTGTGGGCCACCCCCCATGGGCCTAGAAGGAGCACACCTCAGTCCCCACCCCACAGCTAGCCAGTGGCTTCCCAACCCCAGGCCTCTGGTTCCAGCGCAGCCTCCGGGTGGTCTGTGCTGCCTTCCTCCTCCCGCTCCCTCCACACCCCGGATGGTGACCCACGTCCATCCCAGCTGAGGCCCCCACCACTGACCAGGCCCCGCCCCAGAGCCCAGCCAGGCCCAGTGCCTTCTCTCCCAGGCAGTCCCCGGGGCTGGGGGCTGGGCTGCAGCTGCCTCCTGACAGTCCTCTGAGCTTCGTCCCACGTACTTGAGCAGGCAGCTGTCTCAGGCCCAGCTCTGCCTGGGGACCCCAACCCTGCAGGACACTGCTGGACCAGGGGCTGCTTCGCTCTTCAGGCCCTGCCAGCCCGGCCCAGCTGCACATACGCCAGGCACACGGGCCCCTATGTGCCCTGCCCCAGAGGGCTCCATCCCACCTCCTCCCAGAAGGCCTCCCTGACTGCCCCCAGCGCATCTCTGCACACTGAACCGCGCCATGGTGATTGGTCTCGCAGAATGACCCCACCCTAAGTTCGTTCCTTCAGACTTCAGCAGTCAAGCCTGACAGCCAGACTTAACTAGCTTCCCACAGCACTTGCCACCAGCCAACTCAACTCAGATCACCCGGAGACCCCATGTCTTCAAACCCACCAGCCTGCCTGCCTTCCACGGCCCTGCCCTAGACGGACTGGACACCGAGTCTCCCGACAGACGTCTCGAGTTAACACGCCCTTTTCCCTTGGCCATGGTCGTCGTCTCAGTGGTTAGCTCTGTGTGTGGACTGACGGGACCTAGGCTGGCCCCTCTGTGGGTTCGGAGACACCATCCCAGCCACCCGTCCTCACCCTGTGCAGGAGTGATTCCCAGTGGCTTTCTAGACTCAGTCCCAGGTCACAGTGACCATTTGCTTGAGATGCTCGTCAGCCCTAAATGACAGAGCTGCGGCGTGGCCCTGCCCAGGGCCTGAGCTGCCTGCGCCCTTCCCATCTGACCCAGGTAAGGGCAAGGGCCTGGGGTGCAGGCCTGAGCCCGGGGAGCCTCACCTTCTGGAGCCGCACCCCGGGGGCCGCTCGGTCCGTTCCTCTGCCCTTCCGGGAGGGCTTTTCCGCAGGTGCCGCCGGGCTCTGCCCAGTCAGGGTCCCCGGGCTCGAGGCCAAGCGGGGTGCTGGGAGGGGTGAGCAGGCAAGACGAGTCCGTGTGCAGGGCGCCAGCCTGGGAGCCCCCTCGGCCCCCACAGCCAGGCTGCCTTCCGGGGGGGCCTGGTGCCCAGGGAGCCCCTGCCAAAGGAAGAGTGCGCGACAGGGCGGCTTCTCGGGCTCCCTTGCTCAGGTCCCCAGAAGCCAAGGGGCAGCTCTGGGCGTCCAGCAGTGCGTCTGGGACGCTGTGGTTCGCACCCTGCGGGAGGGACACCAAGAGCTCAGGCCAGGAGGGACAGCTGGGCGGGAGGGAGCCTCCGGGTGCGGGAGGGCCATGCGGCCCCAGGGGTCAGCCTGCAGGTCACCAGGCTGCCTGGGGCACGAGGGTCAGAAAAGGACTCCTGCAGCCTGTGCCACCTGAGGAGGTGCAAGAACAAAGGTCTTCCCCACCATCGGCACAGCCTGAGGCGGGCGAGGACTCCAGGGCTCCCGGAGCTCGGACTGCGCCCCAGCTGTGCCTACCTCCACCTTGACTCTCAGGTGGGCGCTGCTGCAAGCTGCTCCCCGGAGCCCAGCCCAGGACCCTCCCACCCCCCAGGTACCTCGGGGCCCTCTGGCAGGGCAGGCCCGCTGCCAGGGCTGCCTTTGCTCCGCAGGCTCCACAGGAAGTGGCGGATGTAGAGCAGGTGCTGGTAGACGCTGTCGTCCGGGCAGTCTGATTCCAAATCCACCTGGAAGCCCTCGCTCGGCAAAATGATGGGCGGGGGATTTTCATAGGACTCCAGGATGTCCTCTGCGGGGGTGGGGGTCACTGTGACTGGAGAAGCTGCCCTCCCCTCGCCAGGCTTGCAGGGCCACCCCACCCAACACTGGAAACAAGGCACAAACAGGCCAAGCTCCGGGTCCCCTGACCCAAGGACACAGGAGCGTGGCATCCTGGCCAGGTCGACTGGGCCCAACCTGACTCTCACCCCTTCTTATGCCCCTAGACCACCGGCGTGCCACCTAAGCGTCCCAGGACTAAGGACAAGGCCCTTGCAGTCTAGACTCTCTGGCGGCATCACCCAACTCTCAGTCCCGCTGAGCCACTCTGCGCTGGACCTGTCCCTGCCACGTTCGGCTCTTAGGGTGACCCCAGGTAAGGAGCTCACAGGGCCCCGCTGAGCGTGACGAGAGCGCCTCCCGGGGCCTCCTAGGACCCGTGCCGACTCCGTCCCTGCATGTGCCACCCGGGACACTAACGGCCTGCATGCAGGCTGGTCTCTGCCCACTAGAATGTGAGCTGTGTTACCACGGGGTCCTCAGCTCCCGGCACAGAGCCCCGGAAATGAGTCAATGAGAGGGACAGCGAGACCGGGAGTCCTATTCAGAGACGTCTTCTAGTCCAGGCCCAGCCGCCGCGTGACCAGGGATGGCAAGACGGCATCAGAACCTAGTTAGCAACGTCTTTCTCTGTCCCTCACTTTCAGGCTTAGTTTACATGTTGTAATATATATGATGCTAATGAAGGAAGATGTGTAAGTTATAAATAAAAATGCACACCTGTTGGTATGTGCATTTCCACATATATGCACAGGCCCTGATGGACGGACGCGTGCATGAGCGTGCACACACCGCACGTGTGCACGGGACATTTCCCCACACGCTGCCCCCATCCTGGTCGGCTGCGCAGCAGGTCAGGCCCCACCCTGAGGCTCCCTGAGGGGAAGGGGGACCCAATTTGATCTGAGCCTGGACTTTGGAATTTGGGCACAAACTCAGCTCTGGGACCCCCAACAAAGGAGGTCCCCAGGTGGGGGACAGATGGGCAGACTGAAGCAGCCGCCTGGGGATGGATACCTCAGTGCGCCCTCAGTCCCCGGCTCCTGCCCCTGAGGTGGGGGCTTACCTGACTTGAAGGCGGCGGGGCTGTCCCGGGTCCCCGGCTCCCAGGCACTGGTGGGGCCCATGGCCGAGGCCAGCTGGTACTGAGTCAGCAGCCGGTGCAGCTGTGCCGGGCTCAGGGCGGGGAAGGCGGCCCGCAGGGCTACCCAGCTCATCTGCACAACAAGGAGCAGCTCATGGTCAAAGGCCCCCAGGTGCCCACGAGGCCCCTTGGTGTAGACCCTGGCACAGCCCTGCTCCCAGGGAGAGTCTGTCCCATGGTGCGCTGGGGACAGCCAGCATGTGGCAGGGATCCGGGCCCACCACGCCTGGCGTTCCCTCCCCCAGGGGCAGTGGGGCCCAGCAGGGACAGCACAGGGAGCTCAGTGTCACGGCAGGTCACCCCCGGGTGCCTCAGACGGTGGCTACTGCTGGGAAAGGCGAGCGGGCGCCACACGGAACCCCCGGGGCAGTGAACACGCCCTCCCCACATGGCCCTGGATCCCCACCTCAGACAGTACGACAGACATCAAGCAGGCTAAAGACGCAGCTGACAGACAGAAACTTTAATCACAGCGGTGACAGGAAACTTCAGGACGGATTCATTCAGTGAAATTCGAACCATTTCTGCAGTCGCCCAGGACCTTTGCCACCATCCCTCGGGGACCCCCTCCCCACCTCCTGGGGGCTCCCCACTTTCTGGAGCCCATTTCTGTGGAACACATCCTCTAGTAGCTTCCAGAAAAAGGTGCATCGCAGGAAAACTGCTGGCCCTGCTCGGTGGAAGATGTCTTCATTCTGCTTTCACACCCATCGGCCCGCGGCTGGCGCAGAGCTGCGGACTGAAGCTGTGACTGTGGGACTCGGCTCCCGTCTTCCCCCTGGCGGCTGAGCAGCGGACGGACGTGCCTGGATTTGCTCCTCTCTGGAACAGCAGGGGCTCTGTGCCCGCGGTTCTGACGTCCGGTGCCGGGTCCTGGGGCAGGTACCTGCCCTTCAGCAGGCCCGGGCACCGCCTGGAGTGGCCGCCGCCTCTTCTGTTCTGTCTGGACTCGCGTCGCCTGCTGCTCCTTTGTCCCCGTTCCTCCGTGGAGCAGATCTCAGCGGCTCCCTCTCTGCTTTCCAGATCACCTCCCCGCCTTCGCCTTCCAGCCCTGCTCACAGCTTTTCCTTTCTGCTTTCATAGTTTTAATTTCCAAAAATTCTTTTTCTTCCTGAGTGTGTGGAATCCTGTTATTATTTTATAGATACTATTACCTTATTTTTATGAGAATATGAATGATATTTCACGTTTCTTCTCCCTGCGTAGGCTGTTTCAGGGGTCATCAAACTGTGGCCTGAGCCCTAATTTTGCTATTTTTATAGGGCCCTCAAGCTAGAAATGGTTTTTACATTTTTAAAGCATTTTTTTAAAAAGCCAAAACAAAATAAAGAAGAATTTGGGACAGGAAGGACATGCCCTTCACAGAGGCGGCCTGCCAGCCCCGCTCTGTCTCTTCCCGCTTTGTCCCTCCGCCTGTCCCTCCTGTTACGAGCTCTGCCAGGCTGCCCGGCTGTGCACTCACAAGTCAGAGTGGCTCCCTCCCGGCCCGGCCGCGTCTGTGGAACCCCACGTCCCCCGCCAGCGCCTGGGCTGCCCCCGAGGACTCAGGGCCCCGAGTGGACAAGTCAGCCTGTCTCCTCTGGGAGCGCACAGGCCCGGCTGCCAAGCTGGGCGAGAGGCTGGGGCTCCCCCTTCCAGTGTGAGACTCCTGCCCGGAAGCACACCCCGACCCGACCTCTGCCGGAGCCAGAGAGGGCACGCACGGGCTGGGCGGGTGGGGACGGCGCCGAGACACCGAGCGCCCCACTGTTTCCCACACGCGTTTTGTATCCGAGCACAACAATCACACCGAAAACTATACAAAGCTGAAATGCAAAACTCAAGGAATTTTCCCAAAGGAACATGCCTGTGTGCCCACACCAAGAATGAGAACCAGACACGGGCAGCCGTGCTGTGCTCAGGAGCCCCGTGTTCCGCGGGCAGACCCCACCCTGAGCCCCGCCACGCCTGTTCCTGAACCTCACCGGGAACCACAGGCTCCTCCGACCCCACTCGTTCAGTGCAACACGAGCGGCCCCTTGTGCCACGTCCTCAGTCTCGCTCTCTGCTATTTCCCTGTGATGAAAACCCCACGCTTCATCCATTACGCTCGTGTTTCCCCACTATGCTGTGGATGAATGTGGGCTGTTTCCGGCTGGGCGATTACGAACAGTGCCACCGTCAACACCCCTGTACAGGCCACTGTAGGGTACAAGTCGAGGGAACTGCTACACAGAATAGGTGCACAGGGTCAGCTTCCCAAAGGGTTATACCCATGTATGACACCACCTGCGATGCGTGCTGCTGCTCAAATTGCACCTCCTCACCAAGGCTTGGTATGCGCTTTTTCCATTGAAAACACTGATCTTGAATTGCATGTCTCTGATGATTAATGAAGTTGCTCGTCTTCCATGTGTATTTTCCTTTCTTATGATCCCTTTTCAGGTTTTGGTATCAAGCGTGAATTGCTGTTTAAAAATGAGATGGAATGTCCTCTTTTTCTAGTTTCTAGAGGCAGCTAGGCAATAATGGTATTATTTCTTCTTTAATGTTTAAAATGATTCACCAATGAAACCATCGGAGTCTTGGATCTCCTTTGTGGGAAGGTTTTAAAGTAATAGATTCAATTTCTTTAATGCATAAAGGACTACTCCAATTTTTTATTTCCTCCTGTATCAGCTTTAATAGGTATTCTTTTTCTAATTTGTCCATTTCATCTAAAATGTCGAATTTATCAGTATGAAGTTGGTGGTATCTTCTTTAACGTCAAATCTGACTGATGTTCCCCTTTCATTTTTGATACTAGCAATTTCTGTTTTCTCACTTTTCTTTTATTAAACTTTTCAAAGAACCAACTCTTGGCTTTATTGCTTTTCTCTGCTACGCATTTGTTTACTATGTCACTGATCTGATTTTTGCTTTAATCTACCACTTCCTTCCATTTTCTTTGGGTCTGACTTGCTGTTCTTGTTCCTGCTCCATGATCGATCACTCTCAGCCTTCTCTGTTTTCTAATATAGACATTTATGGCTGTAATTTTCCCACTTAGAACTGCTTTAACTGCAGCCCACAGGTTTTGACACTTTGTATTTCATTGTTGCCCACCAACTTAATGCCACCAGGGTGAGCTGAGCTGGGGCTGGGCAAGCTCTTGCTGAGGCTCAGGCAGTCTCTACTTGATCCTCGCCCCAAGGTTTCCACTGAGCGCCTGCTGTTTACTCCCTAAGGGGTCCTAAGTTCTAATCTTTGTCTCAGCAGTATGAAACTACCACAAGTTCCACTCTGCTTTTCAAAGCTTTTTGTTGAGTTTTAAAGCTCTAGAGGTTCTGATTTTTGGCAAATGGCTTAAGGGGAAAGCTTGCCATGCATTTCATGCCCCTAAAGTTGCTGAGTTCGTCTCTCTAGCCTGTGGTGAGATGGCCGCCGCTGTTTGGGTTTCTCCTTCCCCAGCAATGGCCCCTTGCTGGGACAAAGGCTGGATTCTCAGCCTTGCACAGAACCTGCTCCCGGGACAGCAAACGTCCCCGGGGGGAAGCCGCAGGCAGAACTTCAGTTCAGCTCTTTGTGGCTCTCCCTCTGCAGGTCTGTACCCCTTCTAATCCTTCAGCAGCTCTTGGACGCCTTCAGACAAATGACTTTTGTATTTTTTCTGGCGTGCAAGTTGTCCTCAGCACAACTACAGGCTGCCCGCCGCTAGTCCACGCAAGCAGTGGTGCTTCTCAAAACGGCCATCAGGCTGTTCTTCTGTTTTAGCCCCATCTTTTCAACAATTTTCAGAGGCACCTGCTACCAATTCCTGAGCTTTTTGGTGGCTTCCTGTAAACTGGGTCGCCTCTGAAGACTCAGCTTTCTCAGACCTGCTGGGGAAGCTGCTGTTCCCCCATCTGCTTTCTAGCTTCCAAAATAGCTTTCGCCCCCTCTACTATTTTCTCTGTCCCGTGGGTTTATGCCACTAAAACACAGTGCTTTGCTTCTGTTTAGTGATATTGTGGGAGAAGCAAACTAAATTCATGTCGCTCTGCCATCCATATCCAGATATCCTCATTTCGAATTTTCCATAGTAAATAAGTGCTTCGCTTTTATAATGAAAAAATTAAATGACTTTTAAAAATTATACTTCTGTAAAATATATAGTTCCTAACATACAAGAACATACAGATTTTTAATATTTGCTGAATGAATAAATGACATGTGGAACCAGGTGTGGAATCTTGGCTCCGTACCTGTGTGCCCTCCACTTTGTCACCCATAGAACAGGGACCACAACTCTGCCCGCCTCCCAGGGCTGCTGCGGGGATTAAACGAGGTGACACAGGCAAAGGCTGTGGCACTCTGCAGATACTTGATATCACGCAGTAGCTATTGTCATTACTCCTAACAATACCGAGGGACATGCCAGCTCCAGCCTGTATGTGCGGATGCCGGACAGTGGAGCGCTCTGTTTCTGACGCCAGACTGAAAGGTTCGCTCTGCCCTCGTGCGTCTCCTACTGCGTGCCTACTCCTCCGCGTGCGTGCCTACTCCTCCGCGTGCGTGCCTACTCCTCCGCGTGCGTGCCTACTCCTCCTCCTGCGTGCCTACTCCTCCGCGTGCGTGCCTACTCCTCCGCGTGCGTGCCTACTCCTCCTCCTGCGTGCCTACTCCTCCGCGTGCGTGCCTACTCCTCCTCCTGCGTGCCTACTCTGCGTGCGTGCCTACTCCTCCGCTTGCGTGCCTACTCCTCCTCCTGCGTGCCTACTCCTCCTCCTGCGTGCCTACTCCTCCGCGTGCGTGCCTACTCCTCCTCCTGCGTGCCTACTCCTCCGCGTGCGTGCCTACTCCTCCTCCTGCGTGCCTACTCCTCCGCGTGCGTGCCTACTCCTCCGCGTGCGTGCCTACTCCTCCGCGTGCGTGCCTACTCCAGAGCCAGCTCTGGGGTTCGCCTGGACATGGGCAATGTACGCACATTCCCCCTTCAGTTCAAAACTCCCCTTACCAGACAGCACAGAAAGCGGACTTCCTCGTGGGCTCTGCTGTGGCCGCTCTCGCCCTCACCCCAAGACGTGCTCCAGGACTTCCGGGCAGGAAGAGAAACCATCAGTCTGATTCCCACCAACCCTGTGCCGACTGTCGGGGAAGGTGGGTGGCGAGGGTACGTTAGTTTCCTGCTGCTGTTGTTAACAAACGACCACAACCTTGCTGGCCAGAGTGACACAAGTGGATCAGCTCACAGCTGTGTGGGTCTCAGGGGGCCACAATCCAGGTGGAGGCCGAGCTTCGTGTCTCTGAGGCTCTGCGGAGGATCTGCTTCCTGGCCCATCTGGATCATTGCTGAACTCAGTTCCTCGCGGTTGCGGGACTGAAGTCCGAGTTTCTGTGCTGCTGTCAACTGGGGCCATTCCAGCTTCCAAGGCCGCTGCAGGACTTGGTTCGGAGCCCCTCCTTCGCCTTCAGAGCCAGCCGCAGGGGCCAAGTCCCTCTTTCTCCTTCCGTCCATCTCTGACCCACCCATGGACTCGACCGGCTAGACTGGGCTGCCAGGATGACCCGGGGTCATCTCTCCATCTTAGTCACATCTACAGAGTCCCCTTTGCCCTGTGGGTAACACGTCACTGGTCCTGGGGACTACACACAGACATCTTTGCAGCCACTAGCCCGCCTACTGCAGGTGGGGACAGCTGTGGAATGGAAACAGCTTCTCGAATTATCTATGGAATGTTTTGAGTTTTCCGGGCCCAGCAGCCAGGTCCCTGGCCCCCTGGCCTGGTCTGTAAGCCAGTGACCAGAGCACAGAAACACCTGGGCCCCGTCCCCATTGCACTCCCTGCATCTCCTGAGCCACCTGCGCCCCCTACCTGGACGAGCTGGGCCCTGGGCGTGGCCAGGAGGTTGAGGGTGCAGGAGAGCTTGCGGAAGAAGTGCTCTCCAGCCTCCCCGAAGCCGGTGCTTCTTATCCACTCCAGGAGCTGCTGCAGGCGGGCGCAGGCCTGGACGCCCCTGGGCCAGTGGAAGCAACTCAGGGAGGGGCCTGAGGAGGGAAGGAGAGCAGGAGGGTGACACCCAGGCTCCAGCACAGGCAGGCACTGCCCTCCCCACTCTGGTCACCGAGGGCATCACGGCTCCAGGGCAGACATGAGAACTTGCATCAGTTTCCAAGGCAACTGACGGCTTCTCAGCCCCTCTCTGGAGTGGCGGTGGGGTGGGAGGGGAAGGTGGCAGGGCAGGGTGGGCTGTGACAGCCAAGACTCCCCTTGTGCCCCATGCTGCCCACCGTGCTGTGACACGCACGTGCTGCAGACTCGCCCTGCTCGGATCTCCTTGAACCCCGAGCAGTGTCCCTGGCTGTAAGTAACCAGTGCCCCTGAGTCCCCAGCAGGAGATGGAGGCATGTCAGCGCAGCAAAGCAGGGTCAAAGGTCGGAGTCTTTGAGGCTGCATAGACTTGGGTTCCATCCTGGCTCTGACTGTTCTGAGACAGTCTGGTGGCTTCCCTGGGCCCATTCCCTCCCTGTCACAGGGAAGGTGACCTGTGCAGACCTCTCAGCTGTGGCCTCTCTGAAACCTGAAGGGACCACGGCTCCCATGGGACATGCTCTGGGCGACATGTCCCACCCTCAGGCCTCAGCCTGCCTCCACCCCCACCACGGCCAAGACCCTCGGGAAGCAGCGTCTCCCGACCACAGCAGAGCCGTCCCCCAGGAGTCGAGGCAGGAATGTGAGTTCCCAACCCCCAGCCCCCACGAGCACGCGGCCCTCACCCCTGTCGAGGAGCTGGTTAAGGAGCAAAGTGCCAGAGAAGAAGAAGAGGTAGGACAGCATCTGCGAGGCCACCTCAGGGTGCACCTGGAGCTGCCGCAGGAGGTCCAGGGCCGCCTGGTACACGGACACGACACGGCGCAGCTCCTCAGGCAGCTCGGGGGCCGAGCTCCAGCTCTCCCTGCGCTCCGTCGGGAACGGGGGGCATTCCAGAAGGGCCGGGAGGCAGGCGTACAGGGACTGGGGGGAGAGGAGAACACCAAGAACCACTTCCAGGACGCTGCCTGCTGGGCAGGGAAGGCTGCCTCACGGCACCCTGCGGGACAGGCTGTGGCTTTTCCCTCCGTCCAGTGGGGGGCCCAGCACGAGCTGCCTCCCAGGGCCGCTGGGAGCAGGGACGGGCATGGTGGCTCGGCCAGGGCACCTGCTCTGCCAAACGCTCAGATGACCTCGGGAGGCGCCCAGAAGCAGCACTCGGAGGATGGGCTCCAGCCCTGTGGCTACTATGGGGAGAGCCGCCACCTCCCAGGAGCCAGCTAAGGGCCAGGAGACTGATGGCACCTCTGGCGCCAGTGGTTTAGGTGACAGCAGAGCCATGACCCTCGTGCCCCACGCCAGGGCCTCTCACGTCTCAGGGCTGACCCTCAGAACATGGAGGCAGGGGGTGCGTTGCAGGGGGGCGGGAAGAGGGAGCCAGGATGGCTCCAGGTTGCTGCTTGGGCAGGTGAGGGGCGGCCCGGGTAAGAGCCACGGGAGGGGCACATCGGGGCCTGCACGGGACCAGGGGCCACTCATCACTGCTGAGGCCGAGCTCCTCACGGCGCATCCCTTGCCCCCCACAGGCCTCCAGCAGAGCCCGTGGCATGAGCACCACCTGAGCCCACTGTGCCCACCTAAGCAGAGAGGGAACAGCCCCGCCAGGGCAGGCCCAGCCCCATGCACCTTGGAGACGTAGTAGACGCACTGCTGGAAGGCGTACAGCACCACCTCCTCCAGCACCGCCATCGCCTCCTCGCTGGCCGTCAGCGTGCAGGAGAACAGTGACTCCTTGGAGCCTGCAGGGAAAGAGCAACACCGACAGTCACCCCAGCCACAGCGCTGGGCACATCCACCAGGGCCCCCTGACAGCACTGCCCGATGCCCCCACCTGGGCTCAGAGATGCAGTAAACTGGCCAACTCTGGGCTGTGGCTGGACTTGAGCACCCTGGCCGAGCTCGGACCCCCATGCCCTCCCAAGGGGCCAGGGTCTTGGGAGGACAGACCCCCACACAGGAGGCTCCATGCCCCACACACCCCAAGTGCGTCAGAAGTTCATTGACCCACATGTGCGGGTAAGTTCTCCGTCCTAACCAACTGCGCCCACGGTAGCAGGTCCTCACCCCCCTGCACCACCTGCAACTTCTCACTCGGGATACAGGTCAGACAGCGTCACTCCACGGAGTGATGCCATTCTTTCGGGGGGAAAGAAACCCACACCACCTTCCCCCACCCCGGAGAGGCTGCTGGGAAGATGCTGCTGTGTCTCTGGCCACCAGGAGGGGGCCCAGCTCTAGGCTGGGGGTACAGGGTGACAAAGTGGGTGCAGCTGAGGCTAAGATCGGGGGTTCAGGGGTGGGGGGCGCTGCCCACAGGGGCAGGAAGCGGGCATCAGTGGATGCCAGGTGATTCCGTCCCCCTGGGCAGGCAAGAGGCTGCCAACAGGGTGAAATCACGCCTCAGGGCCTTTGGAACATGAGGAGGTACCTAGTAGTCTCAGTGACCGGGGTCCTGCTGGCTCCAGGGGAAAGGACCAGGACAAGCCACCAGCCATCCCGCCTCTGTGCTTCCTCGTCCCTTCAAACCCCATTTATTCCTTACACAGAACTGTGGGCCACCGACCACGGCAGTTTCCTGACAACTCTGCCTCCTCTCCCTTCCTGCCATGGCCTTTCCATGCCGAGGCCGCGCCACCAGGACTTCCTGGCAGGCCTGTGAGGGGGCACTGGGTCTGCAGGACAACAGTGACCCACCCGGAGCAGGGGACCAGGCCGCCCTCCTGCCGGGCAGACTGTGAGGGAGGTGCCGAGGCCACGCAAAGCACGTGAACATGCTTCTACCACCTTTGCTACTCGCGGTGCTTCTCCTTCAGGGCCTGGCGCTGCCCTGCTCCTGCCCACCAAGCCCACCCTGCGGGCTCCATCTCCCAGAACCGCCAGGGCTCCCACCAGGGCCTGGCCCAAGGGGTCTCATTTGTTACCTGCAGCCTCCCTGGACAGCTGGGGGGGGACCCAGGGCCTGGGGGATCTCTGCTAGCTTCAGCGCTCCTTCTTCCGGGAACCTCGGGGCCTTCAGAGACCTGCAAGCCTGGCCCAGACCACCGACCAGAACGAGAGGCAACTGATGGATTCGCTGCCAGGCCGAGCTCCAGACCCTGTCACCTGACACGGGGCCTGTCTGTAGGGCAGCTCCCCTGGCCACACACGGCTCCCTGGGGCAAGGGGCAGTGCGGGGGGCAGGGAGCGGGGTGCATGGGGATGGCAGGAGGGGCAGGCGGGGAATGCGACGGAACCACCCGAGATGCTCCTGTCTGTGGCGCCAGCTCTGCCGGGATTTCGGAGTCTCCGACACCCACAGGCCTCCTAGAGGACCAGCAGGCCTGCAGCCCTGCCCGCTCCCAAAGGCCCAGGGCTGGGCACCCCTCCGGGCGCCTGAGGAAGCCCACCCTGCTCCTAAAGGTGGAAGCGCTGAGCCTCAGCCGAGAAGACAGAATACTGGAGAACCCTAAATGGACACAGCAAACGGCGCCTCCTCCTGAGACAGGCAGACGAGGCCTCCCAGTGAGAGCTTTGGACAAAAACATGTTTGGGGAATGACAGCACCATTTCTCCAGCTCTCGGGACGTGACGTCTGGTTGGAGAATTCTTCCCAAGACATTCCCTGCAGAGGGTCGGAGCTTCTGACCTCCTTCGCCCTCTAGTGGATGCTGTCTTCCTCCGGGTCATCCCGCGCCTGCCTTGCCCATGACACCCGGATCCTGCAGCGTCCCCAGGCCGTGTGGTCTCCCAGGGCCGGCGGGGCGGACAGGGCTCTCTCCCCCACACCATCGGCCGGGCTCGACAACACCCAGGCCCCCGACCAAAAATAACTTCCTCCCCGAGACCGGAGGCAGCAGGAGCAGCGTTTCCCATGAAGAGCAGCCAAGGCGGGTCCCCAAACGAGACTCAGGCCTCTGACATGCAGCCTTGCGGGAAGGGCGTCAGCAGGGGACTTGCCCAGAAGTCAAGGAGGTGGGGAAGACAGTTCCCTGAACTGACTCTTTCTGCAGGAGCCAGGACAAAAGGGACTTCCCTGTCAGCGTCTCCCTAACCAGCCTCATCCCTGGAAGATCAGCCAGGACCCAGGTGCTCCTCGGCCAACGTCCACTCCAGGGGAGTCTCTGCCATTTCGGAACCCGCCTGCCAGCTGCGACGCTGACCTGGGCAGCTGAGGCCTTCGGGAGACCAGCGCTGGAATCCAGGCAGGCCAGGCACCGGGCAGGCCCGAGGGCCAGGTGGCTGGACGTGAGGGGCCGTTGCTTAGGAGATGTATGCAAGTGCAGTCAGTTAGGTCACATTTAGGGGGAAAAGGCAGACGAAAGATCTGCTTTAGACCCAGGCCCTGTGGACGAGGAGGCCGCCCCTCCTGCTGGCTGCCTTTCACATCTGCCTGAGGGGACAGGGATGGAGGCCACAAGGAATGTCCCTGGGACTAGGCCCTCCCGCTGAGGGTCACGCTTCCCTCCACAGATCCACAGAAGCCCAGGTGCCCGGGCCCCGGGAGCCCCACGAAAAGGTCCCACCTCCCCCTTCTCTGTGGAGCAGGGATAAGAAACCACGGCTGACCAGCAGGAGCATGGACAGAGTCCAGCTGGCTCCACTTCCCTGCCCTCACCCCCCACAACCCAACGGCCAGGGCCCGGCCCCCAGTCCAGCCTGGTCTCCACAGCCCACCCTCCACCCTACCCAGGGACCAGGCCCCCCTGAAGCAGAGCAGGAGCCTGCCGCTGTACAGACACCCCAGCTCCTCCCTCTCAGCCACCAAGAGCCCCTCTGCAGGAAATCTACCCTGGGGGGCCAGGGCGCAGCACAGTTTCAACACTCACAGATGCAGCTGGGCCCAGGACCTCACCCTGGCCTTGTTTTCGTGTGGCTCTTTCAGATGGAGCCACAGTCACCTCCTGGGGTCACAGCTGAATACACAGAGACACTACAGCATCCAGCAGACCAGGCCCATGGGAGCACCTCAGCCAGGCCCCGTCCCACGTGCCCTGAAGCTCAGAGACACAGCCTGAGGGCAGCTCTCAGTGTGCCCAGGCCCTCTCCGGAGGGCCACCAAGCCACCCCCACTCAGAACCCCCACAGCACCTGAGGTAGGAGAGTGAGTGGCTTTGCTTTTGCCACGGCAGAACCAAGCTGAGCGAGGGTGAACCCGAGGCCGTCCACGGGAGGCTCTGGCCCACGCAGTCCCGTCCTGCTGCTCCTCCCTGGCCCCACTCCAGGGCCTCCTGGGCCTGCTCCAGGCCCCACACAGCCCTGGGCAGACACAGCCACAACATCCCAACCAGGCCTCGAGGCCCCCCTCTTCCCAGAGCCCTCCCAGACCGCCCGGTCGGGATCACTCTCACTGAGCGCTTTCAGAGCACTGCCCGCTGCATTTTAGAAATCCCAAAATGCACATTTCCCCACTTTTTCATCTCTGAAACTGATACCATCTGCCACTGTACAACGATAACTGGCAACATTCTTCCTTTCTGAAATACTGGAGCACCTCACACGGGGGTGGCCCGTCGCATTCAGTCCACGTGTCTCCCCCACTGAGTGGCCTGCGTAACCCCGGCCTCCCTGTAAGCAGAACGGAGTGGGGCTGCAGTCAGGGTGACGCCACCACACAGAGCACATGGGACCAGGGGACAGATGGGGCGCCAAACGCACCATGGCCAAGAGGCCCCAGACCCGCCCAAGCCACCAGTGCTGGCCTCACGGGAGGGTCACCAAATAACTGCCACATGTCGGCCAGAAGGTGAGGAAGCCCCGGCACGAATCCATCCCTGCTCTCGAGGCCACTCTGCCGAGGGATGGAGAAGCCACCACGCTCACCCCGCCTGGGGGCGCCGGCGCAGCTACCAGGTGGCGCCAGCCGTACCTGTGACGTCCAGCTGCTCCTCCATGCTCTGCATGTACAGTGGGCATTTCTGCTGGATAAAGTACAGGAGCTCGATGGAGTTAGACATCCAGAAAAGAATGTGCTGCAGGTCTGGAACTAGGTCAGCCACGGTAAAGCTGGCTGCGATGGGCTCCTGGCTACCGAGACAGAAACACCGCGTTACGCTCGGCCGACACCAGGCAGGCGGAATCGCTACTCTGCCCACATGGGAGGTTCGTTTTAATGGGCCACAAAAAAACACCACCACTGCCCACTTAACGCAGTTGGGCCAAGAAGTTAAACATACACATGTGTACCCACTTGGCACCTGCTTGCGACACCCAGCAGCCAGTGGCTCCTATAAACCCGCCAGGACAGCCGGCTGCCAGGCCACTAGCAAAGATCCTAGCAAGGAAACTGATTCGTGCCTTCTCTTTGGAATCAGACGGGAAAGTGGCTGCAAATGTTAAAAGAGCGTGCAAATGGGTGTGGGCACGCATGCAGCAGGGACTGAGATACGGCCCGGGGTTTTTAGAACAAGAAACCTGAGTTTCAGTGTATTATCTAAGTGAACCAAGTAATTACCAGACAACAAACAGTAACGGGACTATCTGGGGAGGTGCGCACGGCAGGATTAGCCAGCTTTCCCACAGCGGGGAGGCACAGGGTGGCGTGCAGTGGGCGAGTCAAGAGGCAGCAGCCAAGGCTGTGACTGGAAGGCGCGGGGGGAACCTTAGAAGACCCCAAACCGGGCTCACCGAGGCTGCCTCTGAGATCCACATGGGGGGCGGCCGGGCCAGGTTTCCCCCACAACCCTTCTGCACAGTGGGTTCCTTGTCCCCCGGGCACACTCACTCTGGCTAATTAACACGGAAGGAACTCGGGCCAGCGACCTCTGGCTCAGTGCTCCCTTTTCAGAGGACAATGTCAACGTCTGGGTCCCCTGCCTCCCTCACCAGCCACCCCCATGGGCTGGCTTCAGAGCGCCCCAGACCCGTCCTGCACCTCATGGGCACCAGCCCCGAGTCTCTGCCGATGGCCCACCTGCCCACCATGTGGCTTGAAACTGCCTTTTATTGTCCTAAACCGGCCTCTCAGAGCACCTGAGGGATGGATATGGAGAGGCTGTGCTGAGGTCCCCACACGAGTCCTCGTTTTAAAATGCCAACTGCACATCTTCCTCGCAAGACTCCTATCTCCTCAACGCCCCAGCTCAGCACTGAGCCCTTGGACGGGCTTCAAGGACACCCAGGGTGGGGTTCTCGCAGCTCCGCATGACGTATTCATCCACACTGCCGCAGTCACACCCCGTGGACACCTGTGGGCTTCCCACGCAGGTGTGTGCTCCTCGAGCGGTGAGCAGACGGGGTCGTTCAGCAACAGATCACACCACCCACAGCACACCTGGGCTGGCCAAGGTGAGGAGGGTGCCCCTGCTGCCTGACCCCCGGCTGTCCTGGGGCTCCCCACTGCCTCCGTGTCCCTTCCTAGCGGGATCTTCAGGGGCAAGCTGAGCAGAGCCAGCTGGAGGATGGACCGTTGTCACAGTGACAACTACACACCCAGTGCCGGGAGTCTGTGCACAGCCCGGGGTCCTGGGGAGAGGAACCACGCCCACGGGGAAGGCGCTGGGACCTGTGGGCAGCCGGTTTGTGAGGGCGACAGCAAAGGGCTGAGAATGTCTCCTCCTCTCTGTTCCTTTCCCGGCTGAGCGGCCACCGGGCCGAGGGGAGGAACCCAGGCTCTGTCCAGATCCTCCCTGGTGCCTGAGGGTTGGGCTGTTCTCACTGACGTCATCTCGCTTTTGTCCACAAACAATGTTGACCCCACTCTCTATCCTGCTCCTAGCGAGGAAGCAAGTGGCCCATGCATCTGTGGCTGGGCAGGTCTGCTGTGGCCGACCCCAGCTTGAGTTACACATACACATGCAGACAGGCATAAAGAGTTGCATATAGTTAAAAAAAAAAGAAAGGATTAATTCAGCTCTTCAGAGCCTAATTCCATTTTGTTTTCAACATTTACTGCCCTTCTCAATTTCACTCAGAAGTCAAAGGTGTAGACACGCCTCTACCAGAAAACAAGACACCAGGCATTGCCAACGGGAGTTCCAGTATCGACCCCAGCGAGGTCAGCATTGAGCGCCACCACCTGCTGGCCCTGGGCCCAGGGAACGACAGAGACCCAGCCCAGCCTACCCAGGCCTGCTGGGACGCAGGAGAGGGTCTGGGGGAAAGGCAGACCCCGTGTCGGCCCAGGAGAGGTCCCGATGACGCGAGAGCAGGGAGGGCACAGGGCACTCAGGCAGACAGAGACAGCGGCGTGGACAGAAGCTCGGCCGTGAGGGGGCCTGGGGCAGGGCACCCACACTCGGGCAGGAGGAGAGGGCGAGGGCCAGGCATCTCCCAAGCGGTGGCAGAAGGGAAACGGCACATGCGGCCAGCGCACAGGAACCCCCTCCTAGGAGCCAAATCAGTGGGAAGACGCACACAGCACCCGAGGACCACAGACAGGAGCACACGGATGTGGCCCAAACCTGGGCACGCCTGGCCCGTCCACCAGTGACAGGACCAAGGGAACATCGATGGCGCTCTAGACTGCAGAACATAGCACGTCACAAAAAAGAACTAGGTTGGTCACATCTACTGACCTGGAGTTTAAAGCAAACCACAAAACAATTCACCCAGCCTAATCTCACCGGGTTTAAAAAAAAGAAAGAGACGAGATGATCAACATTATACTGCAGGGAACTGCCAGAAGTTGGGGGCTGGGGAGGGGAGGGCGTTTCCTGCGTTCCTGTGTTGCTAAGTATTGCTCATGTTTTGACCGTGAGAACATGTGTGTACGACGGCGACGGGATCCCACTGGGGACACCGCGGGGGGCAGGAAACCAGAGCTGAGGACAGCTGGACTGGATCCCGAGCAGCCTGGACTGCAGGGTGCAGTGCAGGACACCAAGAGGCCTCAGGGGCTGAGACGACCAGGGCGTGGACTCGAGCAGGAATCACACGATCAGGGGACAGGCAAAGCACAAGACGAAGACAGCGGAGTGTCCGATTTGCGGCGAGCAGCCCGGCAGAGCCACCTCTGACATTGAGAGGAAAGAAGAGGGTTCAGCCTCTCTGGGAGGGTTAAGGGTGGAGCGAGGAGGCTGAGGCTGGGAGAGGGAGAGGAACCTGGCCAGGACCGGGTCAGAGACATCTGGAGACCAGAATGTCAACTGGAGAGAGGCAAGAAGTCACTGGCAGCCAAGGGCACGTCAGAACAAAACAGGAACCGCTGCATAAGGCCCAGGGAGTGGGCAGCCACTGCAGGGGCTGGCGGGGCCCGGGCAGGCGGAAAGCAGGAGCACCGCGGCCAGGTACCCAGGGCGGGCCGGACAGCAGGAGGTGGCAGGACCAGGCAAAGGCTAGATTTGCAGTTCCCTTTCTTTTCTGAAACTGAAGAAAACTTTCTGGTGCCAAAGGGAAGGGTCGGTGCTGAAAGGCAGCCTCTGGAAGCTGCCGAGGGGGATGTGTTTGCTGGTGGGGCAGACTGCAGGGTCAATGGGCCACACCCACGTGTCCTTGACCACCTGCCCAGCCTGCGCCCTCCATCTGTTTGGAGAAATTTATTTGGTGGCAAAACTTGAGGCTTGCGTGAGGCCACGTACATGCATGGTCTTTAGGAATCCGCTTTGTGTAAACGTTGTGAGCAGAAGGCTGCCTGCCCGTGGGGTGCTCTGCGATGCCCGGGGCATCCACCATTATGACCTTTCTCAGACTCCAGAATATTCCAAACCCCAAAACACATCTGGACCCAAAGGCTTGGGTTGGTCAGCTAAATGTGACCTGAGGCTGCCTCTGTCCCTGACTGTGTAAGTGACCGGGAGCACATTCTGTTACAAAGCCATGTGCAGGTGGACAGGATCCCTCTGAGCCCTGCTGGGCTGCAGGCTGCCTGATTTGAGAACGGTTCTTTGCCCAAAGAAATCCTGTTAAATTCAATTTGTCCAAAGTTTTTCTTTTAACAGATGAAGGACTGCAGGCCCATGTGTGCACGGACATAAATTATTTCTTATATATAACCATTGGAGGCTTTGCTGGAGGAACACAAGTAAAACCATTGGGCACTGTTAGGAGCTCAGAAAAGTAGTCAAAACGTCCTCCTCGAAGCCCGACAGGGACTGGTGACGGTGCGTGGAGGAAAAGGGAGTGTGAAGGACACTGCGGAAAGCAGGCCGAGAAAGAATCGTCAACCTCGAACTTCAAACACGGTTCTAGGTTATCGACGTGGAAACACCGTCACCACTGGGAACACTGCAATTTGCAAGCACAGGTGTGAAGCTTCATACTGACACGAGGTGGGGGAGGGGGAGGTTCCAAAGCTGATTTAGGCCAACTCAAAGCAAGTATTTCCAAAGGGACTCTGAAGCCAGCCGATTCTGACAAACACAACAAACCAGAACTTTCCGAGCACCCCCGCTCTGTTCACATCTGAGCCTGGAAAGGTACCGCTGTGACACAGCAGCCCGATCCCTCCTCCTGCTGTGAACGCACAGGAATGCCGGGTGCAAAAGAATCAAAATGAAAACTTCGAAAGGGTGGGAGGGCGGAAGGAGAAAGGGATTTCCTGGGTGGTGAGAACAAAGAGCCAGAGGCCGGGATGAAGCTGCAGCTGCAGCCAACAGAGCTTCCAGACACGTGGCCCCAGCAACTAGGGCTTCCACATGCAGGCGAGGACACAAATGTGGCCTTGGGACAAATTAGGGGTGACTTGAAACTCCGTCCCTAAATAAAGCTCACAGCCTCTACCTACTGGTCCATCAGAGCCACAGAGATACCTGTTTGTCCATCCACACCTTAGTAGGTAGGGGACAGAGATAATAAAAACTCATCTACAGGAAAACTAACCCTTAGGCCTGCACCTACGATGGTCACACAGCCACTGGAGAGCAAGAAACAAACACCCAGGAACGCCAGCAACAGCTCCAGACCTGTAGGACCCAGGACCCTGGGAGAACAACAGTGAAAAGCACCCTGCCAGTGACGTCCACAACCAGACTCATGACCAGTCAGCAGAGAAAACCACCCAGTGAGCTGGGCACAGCGGCTCACACCTGTAGTCCTAGCACTTTGGGAAACTGAGGCAGGAGGATAGCTTGAGGCCAGGAGTTGGAGGCTGCAGCGAGCTCTGATAACACCACTGCACTCTAGCCTGGGCTAGAGTGAGACCCTGTCTCAAAAAAAAAAAAAAGGAAAGAAAAGAAAACCACACAAGAGGGCTGAGCTCACACTGAAAACTACACTGCAGCAGTGGAAAGTGCCAGAATGAGGGAGAGCCAGAGGATGTAACACACAGGACAGTCATCCCACCAAAAGAAAAAAAAGACATGACCACGAAACAATCATATTTCAAGTAACTGAAAAGATAAAAGAATGTAAGACACAATGATTGAACAAGGCACGCTCAATTTAAAGGAAAAAAGAACTCGCTAAATTAAAAAGAAACCCAATGAAAACCTTAGAAAAAATTTTAAAATAGTAGATTACACACAGCTGAGGAGTGAATGAGTGAACTGACCGACCAGCACAAATCTCAGAACGCACCAAAGAGACACGGAGATAAAAACGTGCGCGAGCAGGGAAGAGACGTGGGGGACAGAAGGAGAAGGCCCGAACCACGGCTAACAGGAGCGTTAGGAGCAGAGACTAGAGAGGAGAGAGTTACAGTGAAATTCAAAGAGATGATGGTCATGTGTTCTCAAAAACTGAAGATGGGCCGAGCATGGTGGCTCACACCTGCAATCTCAGCACTTTGGGGAGGCCGGGAATTCGATACCAGCCGGAGCAAGAGTGAGACCCCGTCTCTACAAAAAAAATAGTAAAAATTAGCCAGGCATGTGGTGGCGCAGGCCTGTAGTCCCAGCTACTTGGGAGGTGAAGGCAGGAGGATTGCTTGAGCCGGGGAGTTTGAGGTTGCTGTGAGCTACGATGAGGCCACTGCACTGTACTCTAGCCCAGGGCGACACAGTAAGACTGTCAAAAAAAAAAAGGCAAAACAAATGAAGACAAACAGATACGATTCCTACACTGAAGGAGCCCACAGAATTCCAAGCAGGATAAATAATAACAGGCCAAACCCTGGATATGTTGTGGTAAAATGTGTAACATCAAAGATCAAGAGAAAATCTTGAAAGACGACAGAAAAAGAAACTAATCACAACAGAACAAAAATTAGACATACACAAGACTTCTCATTAGAATAGATGCTAAAATATAATGGAATAATATCTTCAAGGGTTGAGGGAAAAGAGCCACTCTCTTCAAAACAAAACAAAACCAAAACATTTTCTGACACCAAGTCCAAAATGGTTGGCTACAACACAGCTGCACAAAAAGCGCTATTCAGGAAAGCATTTCAGTAGCAAGAAAAATAATCCTTAAAGGAGCGAGTGACTACAAGAAATAATAAGAAAAAACCAAAAACCACTGGTAAGCATAAGCACTTGGGTAAATCAAAATAAACATTATAAATATAAACAAAAGCAGACTGATTTGAGAAACAGCAGGGCTGAAAACAAGGTGAAGCTGGAATAACAGAAGTCATCAAATGAAAGCCAGGAAGTAGGATGACAGTCGAAGCATTTTAAGATCTAGTGTTCAGCAAATTTTAAAAATATGAAATCAGAGAAGAGAAGGGCGAATTTTAAAAATCCAATTCAGGCTGGGCGTGGTGGCTCACGCCTGTAATCCTAGCACTCTGGGAGGCCGAGGTGGGCGGATCGTTTGAGCTCAGGAGTTCGAGACCAGCCTGAGCAAGAGCGAGACCCCATCTCTACTAAAAATAGAAAGAAATTATATGGACAGCTAAAAATATATATAGAAAAAAAAAAAAATTAGCCGGGCATGGTGGCGCATGCCTGTAGTCCCAGCTACTCGGGAGGCTGAGACAGGAGGATCGCTTGAGCTCAGGAGTTTGAGGTTGCTGTGAGCTAGGCTGACGCCACGGCACTCACTCTAGCCTGGGCAACAGAGTGAGACTCTGTCTCAAAAAAAAAAAAAAAAAAAAAAAAATCCAATTCAATAGGAAAGTATTTAAAAAATAAAGGTAATAGGCATGGTAAACAGAAAGCATAAAACAGATGCTAAAATAGATAAGGACAGTGCAAAAAAATAAATTCCTAGACAAGTTTTACCAATAAATTCAGATGGGAAAATTCTAATTAAAATACCAACACTCAACATCACTAATCATTGGAGAAATGCAAAACACAGCCAGGAGACAGCAGCTCACACCTGATAGAATGGCTGTTATGAGAAAGAGGAAAGGTAACAGGTGCTGGCCAGGACGGCACAGGGTTGGTGGGAACATGGATTAGTGCAGCCATTATGGAAAACAGCATGGAAGAGCCTCAGCAAATTAAAACCAGAACTACCCTATGACCCAGCAATCCCACCGCTGGGTATGAATCCGAAGGAAATGAAATCAGTGTACAGAAGAGATGTCTGCACACCCATGTTCTCCGCAGCGCTATTCCCAACAGCCAAGATATGGAATCAACCCGGATAAAGAAAACGTGGTGTAGATACACAACAGAATACTATGAAAATCCTGCCATTTTCAACACCACGCACGAGCCTGGAGGCCACTGTGGGAAGTGAAGCAAGCCAGGCACAGAAGGGCACACGCTGCGTGACCTCGCTCAGCCATGGAATATGACAAAGCTGACCTCACAGAAGCAGCGAGCAGAACGGGGGTCACAGGGGCTGGGGGGCTTTGGGGGCAGGGTAGGGATTTGGGGAGATATTGGTCAAAGGATGTGAAATTTCAGTTCGATAGGAGGCGTAAGTTCAAGAGATCTACTGTACAACACGGTGACCACAGTTAACGATATGCTGTATTCTTGAAAAATGCTAAGAGTGGATGTGAAATGTTCTCATCACAAAAAACGATAACTATGTAAGGTAATGCATGGGTTAATTAGCTAGATTTAGTCATTCTACATGTATATATGCTTCAAAACATCATGTTGTACAAGATAAACACATATAATCTTCTCTGTCAATTAAAAAAAGTTTACCAACACACTGTAGTTTGCGGTGCTAAAAACTCAACGGTCCTGGAGGGTTTAATCCCAGGAACTCGAGAATGGTTCGGTGTGAGAACAGCGACGAGTGCAGCAGCCCGCACTAACACAGCAAAGGGACAAATGATGATCCCAGACATAGAACAGCATTCAGTAAAATTCAGCAATCATTCACAATTGAAAAAGAAACACACAACACAAAGATCTGAAGCAAATACAGCAAAATGTGAATAATGTTAAATCCAGGTGTGAGTTCAGGGGTGAGTGATGTATCTGCACTGTGCTGTATTTTGGAAGTGATTCATTATTTTGAAATGGAAAAAGAAAAAACAAAAACCCCACAAGCACGGAAACAGGGCTGTTTTTAGGTCGTAACAATAAAAGTTCTGGAAAACACAGAACAAGGGAGCAGCTGCTGAAGGGAAGGCCCAGACTCTTCCTCTTGGTGGGGAAGCCAGGTCCATCTGGCTCCGTGTTGCAGACCAGGGGTGCTGGAGGCCACAGGCACCCCACAGCCAGGCACTGGGGTCCAATGTCCCAGTCCTACCTGCACCTGGGCACTTCCAGGGCTGGGCCCGCCCCTGTCACATCCACACCCCACCCCAACTCTGGAACTCTGGCTGCCCCAGAGCAAAGCAGGAGAGGCGTGGCAAGAGGCCACCACACCTATGGCTGGGTCCCCACCCCAACTCCCAGACAAACGTCCCCTCGGCACAGAGGGCCTGCAAGACACAGGACACCACTAAGCACCCATGGCCCAGCCACCTTCTCACCATCAGTCCTTCCAGGGCCTGGTTTCTACTCGGGAGCCCCCTCCAGTCAAGCTGGGAGGCAGAGCCTGGGTCCCCCACGCAGTCCCAGACCTCAGAGGCCCGTGACTCTGCATAATATTCAGCTCTTGCTTGGGGAGCAGGTGTCTGTGAGTCAAAGGTATCCTGAGCTCAGCTCCCCTGGGTTGGGCAGTGAGAACAGCCTGCCGGGGACCCCCAGGACACACCCCAGAGCCTGTCATTCCTACCTTTGCCTCTTTCCTTCATAGGACCCTGGGGCACAGGTAAGGCACGCACACATGGCAACAGCGTGCTTTATAAATGGACTGTTTTGGCAGGTGAGGCATGAACGGGAAGGAAGCAGCCTCCATGTACCGTGGCCTGACTGGGGGAGGGTACAGCACCGTCGCGACGTGTCCCCAGCCCTTGTCCCCTGCCCCACTGCCATCGCCATCTTCGACTCTGCTCTCTTCAGGGTGTTGTCACACAGGTGCGCATCTTAAACAGGGTGGCTTAGTGGGGAACTTCATATACTCATGCATGTGCGTGTGTGCGTGTGTGCGTGTGTGCATGCATGCGTGTGTATTTAATCGTATTACAGATGCTGTTCTGGGTGCTTTTTTTCCAGCATTGTCTTTAGATTCAACTACACTGAGACAGCCCACAGCTGAAGGTCATTCGCTCCCAGCGCTGCAGCATCCACTGTATGCACTGCCCTCTGCCTGAGGACGCGGTGTCTTCCTGCCCCCGTGCTTACGAAGCGCCCTCCACGTGCAGGTGTCTCTAGGGGTCCCTCCAGAGTGGGAGTGTGGGCCTCAGGGCCTGCACGTCTGTCTCAGGTGGATCCAAATCGTTCCCCACCCTCAGCAGTATCCAGGGCAGAGATGGTGCCTTCTGTGCAGACGTGGGAGTGGCGGTGCACTGCCCACCTCTGCCCTGGGCACGTGCACCCCTGCAAGGGCCAGGTTGGCTCTGACACACCACCAGCGGCAGGGAAGGGGAGAGGCGGCGAGGAGGACCTCCCCTCTCAGCCTCAAGGATGCCCTGCAGAAACTTCCCAAACCCAGAGCCTCCCAGGGAGAGGATTCCAGATATGGAAAAGCCACGCTGAGACGGAAAGACAGCTTGACAGAAGCCCAGAACTGACCCCAAGGCACTGGGAGGCCCCTTGGGACCTGGCTCCATGGGAAGGACAAGCCCCGGGAACCTGCTGCCGAAAGGCAGGTCCAGTAACCAGGCCGTACTTACAGTTGTGCCTGCTTCTCTGCTAGCTCTTTGGTTTTCTCCTACAATTAGAAAGGGGAAAAAGCAAATGTGAGAAAAACAGGATAACACAGGGACAGTTCAAACACACATTACACCGTCCACCTGAAAACATCCACTGTTGCCCCACGCATCTGCGCTGTGCTGACGACATGTTCTAAGCTGTGTTGGAAAGAACATTTTCCATTTGACTTAGATATCTTCCCATTCCATTACTGAACATGACCTACATGCTTCCTACAACAGAAATATTTCACAGCCCTCTGGCTTACGTAACAACTGACCATTTAAAAAAATAGTAAAAACAGGCCAAACATTTAACAAATACTAGAATGAAGATTCTACTAACACTCTCATTGTTAAGCTTAATATAGACTTTTTTAAATGCCAGCCACAGTAATAATAAATAAATGCATATGTGCTTGAATATTTATAAGTACATTTAAACTTCCCAACAGGGACTCAGGTTGAACATTTTCGGTGCCGTCATCATTTTCAATCAAGAAATATTCTTGCTTTAGTAATAAATTATTATCTGGCTAAACATAACCCTAACTGCTGACTCTGCTCTTGTAAGACGTGCACCTCTGCCTACATGTTTGATGAGAATGAGGATGGAGAGTGGCCATAAAGGGTCGTTTGTGCTCAGGAAACGCCCGAGCAAGTGGCCCTCGAGGGGTATCTAGACGGGGCAGACTTGAGGGTTAGGATTCTCACGGTGGGGTACTGGGGGGAGTGTGGAATCAGACTCAGCTCCAGACCTTGGATGAGGTGGTTCATGTCTAGGGGCCTCAGTTTGCAATCCTGCAAGCTGCAGGCAGAGCTGGCCCAGGTGAGCTGCGGGGAGTGGACTGGGGGTGCAGTCGGAGCCCTGGGCGACAGACACTTGGATTCAGCTGGAACCTGGCTCTCCACCCAACACTGCGCTCCCTCAACAAGTGACCGACACCCTCCTGGCCTGGGTTTCCAGCTGTGACATGGGATACGGCATCTGCCTGGTCAGAGTGGTTGTTTACTAGTGAATGCCTGACACAGAGAAGACTCGTGTGGATTTTAATATAAGAGATAGATCAGGTTTCTACAAACCAAATGGTTTCTCCTTCCCATGTCTGCCCAGATTAGAGAGGGTCTCTGAGTAAGCTGCAGTAACCACAAGCCATCCTTTGGGTCCCCGGAGTCAAGTCCCTGGAGGGCAGGAGCCTGGCAGGGAGGCATTGACTGTGGGATGCACCTGGGCAGCGCCCACTGGGGATTTCTTTGGCTCCCTGGGGACACTGGGCAATGTCCAGAGCCATGGGGGAGGGTCACCAGCATACAACGGGTGGGGACAGGGATGCTGCTACACCCTACAATGCACAGGACGGCCCCACAGCAAGGGATTCTGCCCACAAAGTCCTTGGGGCTGAGGTTTGTCCATGTACAAGAGCTTACTGGCCTGAACCTCCACTACCAAGAGGACAGGGGGTTCACAGTGGGACAGTTCAGGCAGGCAGCAGTCAATCTGCCCCTAGCAGGAAGCTCAGGGCACTCAGCCCGGGGGTGCTCCTGGGGCTCCTGGCAGGGGCCCGTGAGAGCTCCTGACGTCACCTCAGCCTTACAGCACCCAGGCTCTGGAGCACCTTGTTCCTGGGCAGGTGACAGCGCTGGGCCAGGACCTGGGAGGGACATAAGCGCAGAACTCGGGAAGTGACTGCTGACCCCACACCAGCCAAGGGCAAAGTGCTGCAGCGAAGCCCTGGCGTCTGCGGCTGCTCCTGGTCACCTGCTGGGGTGGGAGGCGTTGACAGGCAAGGCCTGGCCTTTGCTCAGCCTTGCGCCACTGTCGGGGACAGCAGAAAGGAACTTGTGCCTTCCACCTGGGGCTGGGCAGAGCTCGGACCCAGCTCCTCCCTCAGCAAGGACACTCTGGACACGGACCGCCCACCCAGCGCCACTGACCCAGACCGTCTCGCGGATCCTCCTGGCTATCTTGAGCAGCAGCTGCCCAAACGTGCCGGGCTCGAAGTGGGTGGCTGAGTGCTGGATGCAGAGGCAGAGGAGGAAGGCAGGGGTGAGCTTGTGGTCGTCGCCCCCTGGCTCTATCAGCGTCATGATCCTCTGCAGCAGTGTGTCTTCCAGGTCCGGCTCAAACTCCAGGAGCAGCTGCCGTCGCCGGGACAGGGTGGCCGGCGCGGAGTAGGTGGTACCCCGGGTGCTGAGCGCAGTGCCGCACATGCGACAGCTCTGTGGCACGGCCTGCAGGCGGGCCAGGGCCTGGGCGGGCAGGGGCTGGGCCTGCGCCGGGTCCTTGAATAGCAGCAGGTAGTAGAGGCCGAGGGAGAGCAGGTCCCCATGGTGCAGCACCACGGTCCTCGGCCCCACCTCGGAGAAGTTGACCGAGATGGGTGCCCCGGGGATGGGCTCCAGGACCAGGCTGCCCCCGGCCTGGCCGCCCGAGAGCTGGAGCCGGCGGATGGTGCAGTGCAGGGGCAGGATGTCGGGGGCCGAGAGGCTGATGCTGGGCTTGCTGGCGGGGGTCCGCTGGCCCACCGTGTGCCGGTCCCGGTTGAGCATGTACACCAGGCTGTCCTGAAACACAGACACACAGCTCAGGGGCAGGACAGCACCTCGGACAACGCAAGCAGAGGGAATGAAGAGAAGAGACTTCCTAGTCTCTGGTTACTGATCACTTATGGTGTGTAGCTGGGACTGCTGTCCCCAGGGACTCTGTAGCTCCTGGGCCACCCCCACACCAGAGCCACCTGCAGCCCTCGGTAACCCACTGTCCTGGGGCAGGGGCTTTCCCAGATGACCTCAGAGGCACACGAGAAACCCAGGAGCGACCCAGCTCTGAGAGACCACGTGAGGGCTGGCCTGGATGCAGACGCCGGTCCTCCAGCCAGGGCAGGCGCCGCCTGGCTCCCCAGATCATCCCCACAACACTGCGTGTGAGCCCTGCTGCCCTGCTGTCCAGCCCAGCGAGGGAGATGTTGCCTAAGACCTGAGCACGGGAGCCCTAAGGTGCAGGTGCTCACGGAAATGGAGCAGGAGAAGCTCGAGGCAGGAGCGACTGCTCAGGGCTCGATACTGGCGAGATGCTCAGACCTAAGTGGTGACAAATGGCTCTGGGGGCAGGTGGGGTGGCGTGGCCTTTTCTCTGTGCCTCCTCACAGAACACCAGTCTCCAAGTAGTTGGTGACCCACTGTTGTCTGGAGCAGGGGCAGACTGGTCCTGGCCACCTACTCTGGTCACCTGCCTGTGCCCTTCCCCAAAGGAAGGGGCCTGAGAAGCAGTCTAGAAAGTAGCAGAGTCCTCTGTGAAGGCCCCTCTGCCCCCCGCCATGCCCTGCACATGGGGACAAGCCAGAATTTGCTCCAACCCCATCTCCACCACTTTGTTGTAGCCACGAGGGCTGCTGACACCGAGCTCATGGCTGACTTGGCCAGAGGCCAGATGGGCCCCCACCCCTGAGTGTGTCTGCTGGTCCCCGCTGGGCAGCGCCAGGTGCAGGGAGGGAGGCTCACGTGCTGCTGGCTGTAGCCCTGAAGGAGGAGCAGGTGCGGGGACTGGTACAGCGAGAGTCGCATGGTGTCCTGGTCTGGCTCCTCGGGGCCCTGAGCAACGTCAGGCAGGGCGGTGGCTGAGCTCAGGCTGGTGTCGCTGACTGTGCGGCGGAGCCGGGGCAGAGGGGAACTCTGGGCACCCCCCGGGGCCACGGCTGGGGTTCCCTTGGCGCGGCTCCGCTGCAGCCTCCGGGCTTGGGCGTTTATCCCTGAAACAGAAGGAGGGTGAACAGTCAGAAGTCTAGAAGTGCCCAGTGGAAGGTCCCAGGTCCTCCTGAGTTCAAACCTCACTGAGCCACTTCTAACACCTGTCACTGCTCTGTCCAAGCAGGTCTGGGGGAGGCTCAAGGGCCATGCCCACTAGCCATGTCCCTCAGAATACCACACAGCAGCAAGGCACCCCCAAAAGAGTGGCCCCCAGGGCAGTCACAGAGTAGGCAGCCGCTGTCCTACCCTGAGGCTCAGGGTACCACGCCTGCCCTGCAGGAGCCTAAGGACACACCTCAGCCTGCTCCGATCAGCCAGCACCATGTCCCCAGGGTCAAACCCACAAACGCTTTTCCCCATGGCAACACTGGCCTCTGCAGGGTCACTGGCCACCCCCAGAACCCTGCTTCACCCACCTGTGCCTCAGGAGAAACTCCCCTAGGGGGCTGCTCCGATTAGACAAGATGGACAGATGGGTCCTCATCCTCCCCCTCTTAACAAGAAGGAAGTGGTCACCTTGCCACATCACCCCACAGGGCTGCCACTGGTCTGCTTCTGCCTCCAACACTCCCAGGCCAAAGCAGGCACGCAAACACACAACCACACATACACACTCACATGTGCACACACAACCACACGTGCACACTCACATGTACACACAAGCACACACATAAACACGTACATACACAAGCACACACACGCAAACACATGCACATGCACACCCATGTATACACACAAACACATACAGAGCCCGGAAATAACATACACCCTTAAAAAACTTAAAATCAATCGCCTACACATAAATTCAGGAATCGCTCTCTAAACTGAAGCTGCAGGGAAAGCTGACACGCTGCGGTGGGCGAAAGCCATCCCTGTCCCCATCCGGCTGACCCCGGCGCTTTGTTTTCCAAGCCCTCTGCTGAGTCCCTCCATGCAGCCTTCAGGTTAAGATCCGTCCCCATCAGAGGCGGCCTCTCCACCAGCCATTCCAAACAAAGCCAGACAAAAGCCAGAGGATGAGGACGGGGCCAGCGCAGGGCAGGCCGAGCCCTCCTTCCCTTCCCGAGGCAGCTGCGCATCTGCAGCCTGCGGGGGGCCAGGCGGTGGGGGAAGCCGGAGCCGCAGTGCCGGCGCTCTGCTCTGCCAGGCTGCTCTGCTCCCCGAGCCTGGCATGCCCAGCAGGTGGGGCCCGGCGGCCCCTGCCCACCCTGTAGTGCAAAACGGCAGGCCCTACAGCTCGGCCTGCTTGTGCAACCGCAGAGCCAGATCTGAAAGAAGGAAAAAAATGGTCCAAAATGATGTTCCAGCCCCCGAGTTTTTCCCAATCCAGGACCGGATTGCAGAAGAGGATGCGACTCAGAATAACCCTTAGAAGTCCCGAGGCTGCAGGCAGCAGCGAGCCAGGGAAGGTAGCCTCTCCTTATAAACTCCCAGGGGCTCCCAGAGGTCCTGGCCACTGTGACCACAGAGGATGTCCCAGGCCAGTGTCCCTTGGCCCTGCAGTCCCTGTGGGAGACTCACCACGGAGTGGACCCTGCTCCTCTAGGTGGGGGCCCTGCACCCCCTCTCAGACGACCCCTCCCAGGACCTTAGGGCCAGACTCTCCATGTCGGGAAGGATGCTGACATGCAGGGCCCACTCCCAGGGTCTCCTTCCTTGGCCCCAGGTGGGCCTGTGTGAGTGCAGAAGGGCCAGGGCTGCCAGCCTATGACTGGGACCTGGAGGCGAGACCTCTGCTCTGGGTGGCAGCAGTTGTCACAAACCGAGGCACATTAGAGCCACCCTCTGAGTGCAAGCAATGGAGCGAGAGCAGCAGCACCCGCCGTCAGCACCAGCACGGCTGGCACAAGCAGCGTGGACAGCAACCTGACTGCTCCCTGCTCCCCGGGGCCCTGCCGCGGGACAGCCAGCAGGACCCTCCCACACGTCCTGTCCTAGGACGGAGCACTGCCCACGTCAGCAAAGCACCGTACCCACCCAAACGCCCTCCCAGGGAGCTACCCACCCACCACAGGACGCCGGCTCTGCAGGGAAAGGGTGGGAGCTGGCCGTGTGCACGGTCACAAAGGGGAAAAGCAACTGCAGAACAACACACACAGGCCGCACCACTGGTTATGGTTTTTCAAAAGCATCCGACTCACTACTATCTGTTGCTCATGGTGTGAATGCAGGTGCATGTAAAGCTTATTTTTTAAAACAAAAAGGAACACAGTAAATTCACCTGTGGCTGTTCTCACAGGTAGGGAGGGAACAGTCTGGGGCTGGTAGAAAAAACAATTTCAACTTTATTCAATTTGACATAATGTGTGTGTGTACATATATACACACACACACATGATAGAATATATAATTCATAATAACTTGATATCATGTTTTACTTATTTCATTTTTAAAAACTCTAAACAAATACAATAAAAATCTTTACCTGCCAACTCTGGGAGGTAGGGACCCAGGTGTCAGGTAAGTATAACTGAATCTTTATACTTTATTTTTTAAAACTTTTCTAAAATTAAAAAAAAAAATCACAGAAGTTTTAAAGGTCTCTCGCTCTCGTATGATTTTGTGACTTGGCCCGTCCCGACATGCAGCTGCGGGAGACAGGAGGGAGGCTGGGCTCAGGGTGGCTCTGTGGCTTCCCAAGTTCTCAGAGAGAAAGCTGCAGTTGTTCCCCACCTGTGACTCGGCACTGGGCAGAACCAGGGCAGATCTGCATGAAGTTTGAACAGAAATTTCCCCCCTGACTGGTGGGTCAAGAGTGACAGAAGCACTCACAAAGGTGACCCCAGCCACCATCAAAGCATCATGTGGTACCACCGCTAGACACTGAGCTCAGAGTTTTCAAGGTCCTCAGACCCGACATCATGTTACCAAGGAAGAGGAGAGCCAGGAGTTTGCAATTGAAGGGGCTGCCTTGTTTGGGGTCTTACGCAGATGGGGTCTTTGCCAAGAACAAGGTCACCCCAGGGGGCCCTATACAACCAACTGGGGGATTTCGCCAACATGAAAGGAGTTCAGCAAGAAACACACCATAAAGAACCCATTATTTCACAACAAACTAATTCTAGTGAAACAGCAGGGCCAATGCCTTTCACAAGGCATTCGTCTTGAATAAAGTGCCAGGCCTTGCCGGGGGTGGGGAAGGAGGAGACGCACCCCAAGGCTGGGCAGCTAGAATATTCCCAATTCTTTTATAGTCTCCTCGTGAAGTGGGCACGACACGCCACCTGAACATTAGCCACCATCAGCCTTGCCCCTGATGTCGTCGTGTTCTCCAGGATCCTTCCTGCTCTGGTGTGACTCAGTTCAATGGGATCGCAGGTTTGACTCGTAGGCGTGAGGGACGCCCAGAAATCTGTATTTGTAAAAGCTGTCCGGAAGGCTCTGGAACACGGCAGCAGGTAGAGGAACCATCACCAGGGCACTCCCCGGCCCCCAAAGCCCTAACTGTCTCCAGTAATTCCTTGCAGGGAGAAAAAGAAGCCCACAGAGCACTAGGAAAGCTTCGTCAGGAACCTACAATTTCTATTTAGTTTGGATTTCTAATTCTTCTCTGCATAACTGTCGATTCCTAGAGAGAAAAGTAGCAGACATGGGTCTCCCCGAGCACCTTGTCTACCTGCTGTCTGGTGGAGAAGCAGGAAAACAACCTGGTGTGGGAATGAGGGAGGGTCTGAGGGGCTGCCAAGCCTCACCCCAAGTAACCCTCGGGCACCTGGACCTGTTCCGTCCTGAGGACACACTCGGGGACCTGCCTTGCCCTCGAACACTAGCTAATACACAGAGCCCCAGACCTAGCAGCAGCATGAACCCTTCCTGTTGAATACAGCCAGGAGAGAACCTGGAACAACACTCTAGCATCCCACGGGAAACACAGTTGAGCAGGCGGGCCCTGACTGCGATAGGACGTCTGTGTTGGACGCTGGAACCAGAAGGGACAAGAAAGAGGTGAGTGTACCGCTGTGACCAGGCGGTGAGGCACTTCAAGGTCCTCTCACCATGGGGATGTTAAAGAAAGGAACCTTGAGCTTCACTGCCCTGGAGGCTCCTGCCAGGGGCCTTCGTCCCCTGCCCAAGGCGAAACCAAACTGTGCCGAGCACGGGCCCTGCAGGGCAAGAGTCCTGGCCCCGCATCTCCCAGACCAGATGCTGCTGGGGGAAGCGGTGTGGGGGATGACACCCTCGGCCACGAGGTTCTTGTCCACACAGCCCTCCCTCCCCCTCCACGGGAAGGCAGTGCGCCCTGTGCTGGTAGAGGGGAGAGGGCTCTGTGTCCAGGGAAAGGACCATGGACTGGGACAGCAGCCGGTAACCATCATCATGGCTTCGGAACAGCCCTGGGAAGAAACACAGCTCTTTTCCTGCACATCACCAAGCTCCTCCACAAATCCAACCTGCAGGTTCCACCTCCTGATCCTGTTTTCTCTTCTCTCCCTCACTCTGAGGATTTGAAGCAATATATACAACTCAGAAACATTTCTGTTTCTGACCCCCTCCCACCTGGAGGCGGCCTCAGAGACGAGGGGATTATGATTACAGACTGACCAGGCAAGGAAATGTTCCTGTGCCAGGGAATTTTACTGAAATTGGGGAAAGTGAGACTATTCTATTTATTTATTTATTCATTTAGTGCCAGGGGCTCACTACATTGCACAGGCTAGAGTGCAGTGATGGGTCACAGATGCCATTATCACAGCGCACCGTGAACTCCAGGCCTCAGGCTCCCACGTAGCTGGAACTACAGGCACCTACCACTGCATCTGGCAAGAGACTATTTTAAAGTGAGCCCTAATAACAGGTGGGGATACATTGCCAAAATAAATTCTGCAGTAGCTGCTCCAAGATACAGAGGTAAAAGGACTGGCCTTAAAAAGTCTCCTGTTGGCCGGGCGCGGTGGCTCACGCCTGTAATCCTAGCACTCTGGGAGGCCGAGGCGGGTGGATCGCTCGAGGTCAGGAGTTCGAGACCAGCCTGAGCAAGAGCGAGACCCCGTCTCTACTAAAAATAGAAATTATATGGACAACTAAAATATATATACACAAAAAATTAGCCGGGCATGGTGGCGCACGCCTGTAGTCCCAGCTACTCGGGAGGCTGAGGCAGTAGGATCGCTTAAGCCCAGGAGTTTGAGGTTGCTATGAGCTAGGCTGACGCCACGGCACTCACTCTAGCCCGGGCAACAGAGTGAGACTCTGTCTCAAAAAAAAAAAAAAAGTCTCCTGTTAGCTGGAATATCCTTTTCTAAGTCAGCAAGGGATATGGAGCTCTAAGTCAATCAAGCAATCCTTGAAGCAAAATCATTCAAAATGTACAAAAAAAAAAAAAAATAACTACTTAAGGATAATTTGGTAAGCACCTCTCCACTGCATGGCCAGCCTTATTCTAGGCATTTTGCATTTAATTCCATTTCATTCTCACCATAAACCCTACAAAGGAACTGTGGGTAGATGGGACCCTATCAGCCTAGCTTTTTAGGATCAAGTCTACCATTAGGGAAAAATTTTTAAAGAAAATGTATATTGAAACCTCCCTCCCCCGGTTAGGAACGAGACAAAGATGCCTGCTATGACCACTTCTACTCCCCATTGTACTGGAGGTTCTCACCAGTACAATAAGGCAAGAAAAACAAATTAAAGATATAATAATTGAAAAGAAACAAACTAAGTTATAAGCATTTTGCAGACAAAGTAATTGTATATGTAGAAAATACAAAAGAACTGATGGATAAATTACTAGAATTAACAAGTGAATTTAGCAAGGTGACTAGATACAGTGAACATGCAACATTGAGTAATATTTTTAAATACCAGAAACAAAGAGAAAAATGATATGTAAAAAAAAATACCACTTATAAAGGCACTGAGAAACATAAAACAACTAAGGAATAAATCTACCAAGACATGCAAAACCACTACACTGAAAACTACAAAACACTGTTGACAGAGGAGATCTAATGAATATACCAAGTTGATGGATTGTAAAGATGTCAGTTCTCCCCCAAAAGATGTATAGGTTCAGTGCAATCCTAAGTAGAGTCTCAGTAGGGGTGTGTGTGTGTGTGGGTGTGTGCGAACTGACAATGTATAAGGCAATAAAAAGGGCAGAGGCAGCCCTGAAGATGAACAACGAAGCTGGAAGACGTGCACTAAGATAACAGCCTCAGTATAAACTACGGTCATTAAGAGAGTGTCGTACTGGTATAAGGATAGACAAATAGACCGATGGAACAGAAACCAGAGTCCCAGGACAGAATGTCACATATACAGGGAAAACAGTCTTTCCAATAAGTGGTGCTGGGTCAACTCTATATGCACAGGAGAAAAAAATGAATCATGAACCGTACCTCACACTGTCCACAAAAGTTAATTCCAGATGAATTATAGATCTAAATGTGAAAGGTAAAACAATAAAGCTTTAAAAAGAAACTACAGAGAAATATCTTTATTATTTCGAGGACACAAAAATTCCCTAAATGGGGGGAAAAGCACTCATCATGGAAGGAGAGATTGACTGTGGATGCTTCTGAGCTCACAGAGTGCTTATAAACAGATACGGTCAGCTCTTTAAATGTGAGGCTTAAGTCACAGTCAGAGAGCCAGAAGTTTTAGAGTGAACCTAAAGGAAACTCTTATTTCTTTACAGATACAGTGCTGACCTCACTAAAAAATCAGGCATAAAATTTAAGTGTGATTTGCAGAATTGCCATGTAAACTGAATCCACAGCTTCATCAAGTCTCTTTTGTGAAAATTAAGGCACTAAGTAGGAAGTAGTGGGGCTCTAAACTTGGAAGAGGGAAATCTTGGTGGACTCAAATGAAGCGGAGGCACTTGAACCCCTGATTCAATGGGAGCCTCACCTGCCAGGAAAAGCAGCGAACCCTCCTGTGTCTGAAAAGACTGACCACCCTTTGCTTTGAGAGCCCACAGAGACCTTCCCTCGGCAGCTACAAGAGGATGCCTGCTCTGAAAGCCCACCCCGCACCCTTGCCACCATGTCTCCATACACAACTGAACCCACAAGGCCAAGTCTTAGTGGAGACCAGAGTGAGAGAAATCTCTGCAGCAAATTTTTAAAGTGTCAATCTAATAAAAAAAAAATTCAATGATATGCTTTCTACAAGAAGCGCATATAAAAAAGGTAGAGACATCGCAAGAAAGCTACATATCCTTATGAACACAGATGTAAGAATCCCCAGCAAGATACTGGCAACATATAAAAAGGATTATATGTCATGACCAAGCTTGATTCATCTCAGGAATGCAAGGTTGGGTTAGCACATAAAAATCAATGTAATACTGTATATTAATAGAATAATGGACAAAAACCACATGATATCTCAACAGATACATAAAAAGCAGTTGGCAGATTCCAACACCCTTTCATGATTTAAAAAAAAAAAAAAAAAACCACTCAACAAACTAGTTATAGAAGGGAAATTCCTCAACTTGATAAAGGCCAACTACAAACACCTACACCTAACATCACACTTGGTGGTGAAAGACTGAGTGCAGTCCTTGTGAGACAGGAAACAACACACGGGGGTCTGCTCTTGCAGCCTCTACTCAGCACTGTCCTGGAGGTTCTGGTTGGGGCAATCAGGCAAGAAAAAGAAATAAAAGGCACCAAAATTAGAGAGGAAGAAGTAAAACTACCTTCATTTACAGATGACATGATTTTATATGTGGAAAACCCACTGCCTCACAGACACGCTGCCATATCTTTCTAGGGTGGAGAGGATACAGCTTGCTTTTCTACTGAACAGGCCCTGAGGGGAAACTGAGGACACACAGTGAGTCAGGGACAGAGAGGACTGGGACAGGGAGCAGATTCTGCTGCAGCTCTGCCTTCTGGAAGCTGACACAGGCTGCTGGTCCCTCTTGAGTTCCAAGGCGCACGCAGCAACCACGTCTACGCCAGCTGTCCTCGGGTCAGGTGCTGCACAGGGATCCAATTCTCTGACAAAATGCAACTGTCCTGGGTTCCCCAAACATTCTCGTCACCTACCCTGGAGGAGATCCATGAAAACTTCTAAGGAACAATAGAGAGGGAGCTACTCTGTCTATAATATCTTATTTCTTAGACTGGCTCATGAGGACACAAGTAGTTCATTATGTTATTCTCTATCTATTTTTTGTGTGCTTGAAGTATTTCAAAATAAAGACAAAGAAGTAATGAGAGATGATTGCAGAACGAGAACATTTGAAAAACTGTTGAACTTCACAAATACTAAAGGAAAGGCAAACTCTAACAATGAGGTGCATTTTCCCCTGTCAAATTAGCAAAAAACCGTAAATGATAGAATCAAATGCTAGTGGGGATAAGAAGCAATGGGCATTCTCATAAACTGCTGGTGGGAACATAAATGGGCACTGATCCACCCCAAATTTTGAAAATATCTACAGAGATACTGCCATCTATAACAATATTAGGGATGAGTACATCTATACCTAAAAATGTCTCCATCTCCCCTCAAAGGAATCCCACTTTTAAGTTGCCACCCCACAGAGATAATCAGAAAGGAGTCAAACGTTTCTGTGTGACTATTTAAAAATAGAGAAAAATGGGAGGCATTCTTAAAACCCAATAGGGCCGTGGTTGGGTACATCCATTCCCCAGTATTAAAAATGGGGTTCACAGTATGAGGAAATAACACCCAGAGGGTATATAACATGCACACAGGCTGATTTAAATTATGTAAGAAAATACATGCATTATACTAAGACTAGAATGACAAGCACCAAAATGGTCAAAGTGATTCTCTCCAGGGGGTGACCTAACAGGAGATTTTTACTGTCTTTATGGTTTCTCTTATTTTCCAGATTTTCAACAATGGAGAGGTCCTATTTTTCAGAAGAGAGAAGATATTTTGTTAAAACACTGAAGAGTGTTATTTCCATAGAACCTGGACCTTCGCATACTAATTAGCATCTTACTCAGGGAATAACATCCCCTCTCTGAGCAGCTAAAACCCTAATTAAGATAATGGGAGACTGAGGAGATAAAATGCTTAAGCCATTTGTTGCTAGTCACAGATGGAAACAGAGCCATCCAGGACGGTGCCACAGAGAGGGCCCTGCCGCATAACCAAGAATTCTCTGCAGCTGAAACCAAAGGCCATATCTGATTACCCTGGGATGGCTAAACCCTTTCTCAGAGAGGATCGTAGTAAACAGCAACACCACCTCCTGCTTCCTCTGTGCAGCAAGGTGCTGAGCGCATCACCAACACTGACAGCCCTGTGGAAGGGGCCGTTTTAGCTCAGGCACCAGGAGGTGCTGCCTCCTGGATCCAGGAGGAGAACCAGCTCTCTTGTCCCAGTGCCAACAATCTCTCGTGTATTAAGTATGTTCACTCTCAGCCTTGGAGGGGGCCTTCCCTCGCACCTAGAAAACCGATCAAACCCCTTCCCTCCGCTGCAGGGAGTCCGCCTGCCACGCTCAGTGACCCCACGCCACTTCCGCTAGGCACCGCAGCCATGACAACAATCGTCTTGTTGAAACTCTGGATGAGTGGATACAAGCCTCTCTATATTTTATAATTTCAGTTTCCTTGGCCTTTTTTTAAGTGGAGTTTATATTCTTATTCTTTAAACATCTTCATTTATAAACATAGTTCAGATTCATTCTGATTCATCAGAATTATACCTGAATCTTTACCTAGCTGTGGGCGTGTGTGCACACACGTTTACATTTCTTAATTACAACCAGGGACTATGATGTCAGGTTTTGAAGGCAAGGTTAGAGGCTCTGTATTAGCGTCCTGGGGCTGCCAAACAAAGTCCCACATACTGGGCGGCTTCGACAACAGAAATCGGCTCCCAGTCCCAGAGGCTGGAGGTCCAGGATCCAGGTGCAGCAGGGCTGGCTTCTCCTGAGGCCTCTCCCCTTGGCTTGAAGACGGTACCTTCCCCCACCCCATGTCCTCACATGGTTGTCCTTCTGTGTGTGTCTGTGTCCTCATCTCCTCTTCTTATAACACCACCAGTCAGATTGGACAGGGCCCAACCTCATGACCTCATTTTAATTAATCACCTCTTTTTTTTTTTTTTTTTTTTTTTTTGAGACAGAGTCTCACTCTGTTGCCCAGACTAGTGAGTGCCATGGCGTCAGCCTAGCTCACAGCAACCTCAAACTCCTGGGCTCAAGCAATCCTTCTGCCTCAGCCTCCCAAGTAGCTGGGACTACAGGCATGTGCCACCATGCCCGGCTCATTTTTTCTATATATATTTTTAGTTGTCCATATAATTTCTTTCTATTTTTAGTAGAGACGGGGTCTCGCTCTTGCTCAGGCTGGTCTCGAACTCCTGACCTCCAGCGATCCACCCGCCTCGGCCTCCCAGAGTGCTAGGATTACAGGCGTGAGCCACCACGCCCAGCCTAATCACCTCTTTTAAGATCTTATCTCCAAGGACAGTCACTTTCTGAGTTGCTAGGGGTCAATGCTTCAATATATGAATGGGGGTGGGGCACAATTCAGCCCAGCACGGGCTCTGATCAGAGACAACAGGGTCAAACACACACACAGCACAAATGGGCCACCTGCCACCGTGAAAGCTCCCTGTCTGAGACGCCCCTCCAGGCTCTAACCACCAAGGGCCTGCCCTCCCATCTGCTGGCTCCCCATGGACTTCAGAAGCAAGGCCACAAGCCTGACACCAGCAAGCCCTTCCCAAGTCCCTGCAAACAGGCACAAGGGATCTTCCTTTGGTGATGAAAATGTTCTAAGACTGGATCAGGATGATGATCGCACAACTCTGTGAATTTACTAACAATTCATTGAATTGTATGCTAAGAACAGGTGAATTTTATACTATATAAATACCTCTTATGATACATTTCTTTTAGTCATAAACAAGCAGATACATTTCTTTAAGTCATAAACCCCCAGGCCGACACAAGCAAGGAAAAAGGCTCCAAGAAGCTGAAACTGATAAAATATCAAATATATCTCAACACTTATCAAAAGCAGTAAGACAACTGGCAGAGTTAAGGAATATGAATTAATGAAAAGTACCAAGAAAAAGAATGAACAAACAAACAACACGGGTGACAATTACAACAAAAGCTAAAAGCTAGACAGGAGGAAAACTAATCTTCGAATACACCGATCTTCAGTTGCAAAAAGCTATACATGGTCATAAAAATGTAAACCCTGACTATTAATCTAACCAAAACGATAGCTATACTGAGAGGGTATTGGGTGTTTTGAGGGAGGGGCAATAAAAAGACCTAAATTCTCATCTTCCATGGTAGAGAGTCAATAGACAATGTCTGAAATATAAATCAAGATGTAGTAGGATAAATTTGTTATTTAAAAATAGACAATTAAAAGCCAAAAAGAAATAGTCCACAATTGAAAGCGGTTGCCTCTGGGGAGTTCAAAACTAGGAAGAAGGAGAAGCCACGGAAGGGAACTGCTGTTTTGTTTTTGTTTTGAATTAGTAATGAGAAAATATTGTTTGCACTTACATAACTTGGGTGAAAATAAGTAAAAGTTTTAAAACGTACATACTTTTTAATCACTTGAAACAATGAATGAACGTGCACACTCATGGGCTCTATTTCATCAACCCACAGACATGCTTTTCTTTACACTTTAACATCTCGGGAACCGGAAGGCATCCTACAATCGTGTGAAATGTCAGTCAGGCAGCAGCTGTGATGCGAGAACCAGAGTCTTTCTTAAATTTCTGTCATTTAAGCACCAGCTGAGGAATGAACATAAGTCCTATCTGTTACCTGCAGCAAACTTGCAGAATGAGTACCAGGGGTGTGCAAGGAAGTCCCAGAGACAGGCCGGGCGCGGGAGCTCACACCTGTAATCCCAGCACTCTGGGAGGCCAGGGCAGGAGGATTGTTTGAGGTCAGGAGTTCGAGACCAGCCTGACCAAGAGTGAGACCCCCATCTCTACTGAAAATAGAAAAAAAAAAAAAAAATTAGCCAGGCATGGTGGCTCATACCTGTAGTCCCAGCTCCTCGGGAGGCTGAAGTAGGAGGATCACTTGAGCCCAGGAGTTTGACGTTGCTGTGAGTTAGGCTGATGCCACGGTACTCTAGCCCGGGCAACAGAGGGAGACTTTCTCTCAAAAACAAAGAAAAACGAAAATCCCAGAGACAGCAGTGCAGCACTCGTGTAAGGAATGCCACATCACCAATACTCCAGAGCACACAGAAGATGACACCCCATGGGAATGGGGACACGGACAGCTCTGGGATAAAGAGAAGGCTGAGACTCTGAATTTATTCCACTCATATATACTTTTTGTGTATGCACAAAACTAACATAGATTAAAATGTGCATTTAAAGTAAATCTTTGGATTTCAAATAGCTCTTTCAGTAAGCAAAAAAATAACAATCCTAAGTAATAAGAAAACATTATGTCCTACTTTAATTGTAGTATTTTTTATGTTAGTGGTGAGTAAATACTGGTGATCTTAAAACTGATAACATCTTTTATTTGGTGAAATACAGTATACACAGGAATGTGTGTTGCAAAATTGTTCCTAATGATCCCAAAATATATATAGTGCTTCATCCACACCATGGGATATTCCATAACCAGTAAGAAGAATGAATTGGAGCCATTAATATAAGAGATGATGTGGAAATTTCTGAAGAGGGTCTGGTAAGAGAAGCAGTATACAGAAAACTAAGAATATGATCTCATTTTTTAAATAAACAAACTCAGACAAAAAGAGCCCTGTGTGTATTTACATATGCATGTGCATGGGTATGTTTACGTAGTCCTGTGCAGGATAAGCATAGAAAAAAATATGGAAGGTCACTGTGGTCAGCAAAATTCTAAGACAGCTCCATGATTTCTGTCCTCAGGATTACTCTGTGATTATGTTGCACGGAAAAAGAAATTTTGCATACATAATTAAGGTTACTGATCAGCTGACCTTAAGACATGGAGATTTTCCAGTGGGACAAACCTAATCACATTTGCTCCATCAAAGCCGAGAGTTCCCTCCAGCTGGTCACAGAAGTCAAAGAGATTTGAAGTGTGAGAGGGTTTGATGCCAGGGAGGTTTTCGGACCACAGGGCACGAACCTGAGAGCAGCCACTAGGAGTTGACCATGGACCCTGGCTGAGAGGTGGAGAGAGAGACACACACACAGTTCAGTCCTACAATTCTGCCAACAACCTGTGAGTCTGAACGAGGACCCTGAGCCACAGAAAGGAGCACAGCCCAGCCAACACCCTGACCGCAGCCACGTGAGACCCGAGCAGAGGATCCAGTGACCCTGTGCTCAGACTCCTGACCCGTGGAAACTGTGAGATAATCTTAAAAGTGGTGTTCGAAGCTGCTAATTTCAGTAACAGAAAACAAGTACAGATTTTAGTACCAGGAAATGGGGTGCCGCTGTAAACAAACACCTAAAATGTGGAAGGCGCTTTGGTAATTGGGCAGTGAGTGGAGGCCAGAAGAATTCTGAAAAGCAGGAGAGAAAAAGTCTAGATTGCCTTGAACAGGCTCCTAACAGAACTGTGGACGATAAAAATCTTGCTTCTTTCTCAGAAGAAAGTCAAAAGCACTTTCCTAAATTGCCTTAGAGAAAGCCCAAACCGCCATGAACAGCACAAACCTAGATGTTACCAATGCTGCCAGGGAAGGCTCAGAAGTGAGGGCACGTCACTGGCAACTGGAGGGAGGTCCTCGTTACGTGAGGGCAGAGTGCTCGCTGAAATGTGTCCAGCAGTTGTGCAGAGGGAGGAATTTGTAAATGATGGACCTGAACGTATAACTGAGGAGATTTCCGAGCAGAATGTGGAAGGTGCTACCTGGGTTCTTCTTGCTGCTTATAGAGGCAAGAGGAAAGAGAGAAACTGAAGGAAGAATTGTTAAGCAAAAAAGAACCAGGACTCGATAAATTTGAAAATGGCCTCTCCAGATGACAACGGATGATAAAAGTCAGAAAAGGCTGCGGGGAGTGTGGCACAGAAGGAGAACTGAGCGTGTGCCTGCACAGCCCTGTGCTGAAACTCGCAAGGATCAAAGGGTCAGAGCACTTGGCCACACAAAAGACCGTTTCAAAAGATTAAGGGTGTTTCTTATAGATTTTCTTAATCAAACCAAAGGACTTCACGGAAGTTTAAGAGCACTATCCTTCCACCATCTCACCAGATGCTAAAAACAGAGAAGGGATTATCTCAGAAACATCTGTTAATGTGACTTTTGTCTAGTACAGTGAATTCCCGTGAAAGCCTCATAGAGAGAGCCCCTGAGGTTCTTGAGAAAATTATATCAGCAGAAACACTGTTGGCTTAGATTGAAAAGGACAGGGAGTGAACAAAATGAAAGCAAGGGGCTGACAGGAAGTGGCTGACAAACATACTACCATCCGGGATAAAGGAAGGATGACTCAGAACATGACACCAAGACCCCAGAGGGTGGCAACAAGAGTGCAGATGGCAGAGTTGAGAGGTCATTCCCAGACCTTGAAACAACCAAAGAACTCCAACTGGAGTCTGCTTGGCTAGATTTCAAAACTCCTTTGGGCCAGTGACTCTCTTTTTTTTTTTTTTTTTTGAGACACAGTCTCACTCTGTTGTCCAGACTAGAGTGCCGTGGCATCAGCCTAGCTCACAGCAACCTCAAACTCCTGGGCTCAAGCAATCCTCCTGCTTCAGCCTCCCGAGTAGCTGGGACTATAGGCATGTGCCACCATGCCCGGCTAATTTTTTTCTATATGTTTTCTTAGCTGTCCAGATCATTTCTTTCTATTTTTAGTAGAGACAGGGTCTCGCTCTTGCTCAGGCTGGTCTCAAACTCCTGACCTTGAGCGATCCTCCGGCCTCGGCCTCCCAGAGTGCTAGGATTACAGGCGTGAGCCACCGCGCCTGGCCCAGTGACTCCTTTTTACCTTTCATTTCCCCTTTTAGAACCACAATGCCTATGTTACCCTGTGCCTGTCCCACCATTGTAGGTTGGGAGTATTGGAGCAAATAACTTGTCTCTTTAGTTCCACAGATCCACAGAAGGAGAGAAATTGTGCCCCAAGAGTTGTACTTAATGGACTACACCCAGAAGCCTCATTCACGCCTGATTTTGGACTAAGGTGATTGGATTTTTGGACTTGAACTGATACTACAATAGGATAAGACTGGGGGACCTTGAAATGGGGTGAATGCATTTTGCACGTGGATGTATTATAGATACGGATCCCTGGAGGCCAGAGTGCAGACCGTGGTAGCCAGAATTCTAGATGACTCCAACAACCACTGTCTTGCATAATCTGCCCTCCACCCTTGAGTGTGAGACCTGTGAATATGATGAGATGCCATTGCATGACTATGTTTTGTTGTATGAAAAAAGAGATTTTTGCAGATATAATAAATTTACTAATCAGTTCACTTTGGGTTCATCAAAAGGGAGATTATCCAGGTGAGCCTAACCTAAACACACAAGCCTTTTAAAACCAGGAAGGAGCCAGGTGTGGTGGCACACACCTGGAGTCCCAGCTACTTGGGAGGCTGAGGCAGGAGGATCGCTGGAGCCAAGGAGTTCAAGGCTGCAGTGAGCTATGAATGCACCACTGCACACCAGCCTGGACAACAGAGTGAGACTCCATCCCTAAATAAACAAATAACAACTGAACGAAGAAAATAAGATAAAATCAGAAAAGATGTCAAATATTCCAAGAACAAGGGAGATCTGATGTACCACTGCGGACTTGAAGATGCTAGGGGCCGTGTGGAAAGTCATTTGGAATGGTTTTTAAACTTCTAAATATATGTGAAAGAGAAAGCTATCATTGTCTTTCAACAGCCATTCTCTCCTTCTTCCTAATAGCATAATCTCTATGCTGTTGGTGAGGTAATGTACCCAGCTAATGAAAACTACATTTTCCAGGCTCCCCTGCAGGTAGGCATGGCCATGTGACCAAGCTGCAGTCAGTGAAAGATGAGCAGATGCTGCTGTTGGGACTTTTAGGAAAGCTCCCTAGGAAGAGGGCATGGCTTGCAGGGACACCTTTGCCCTTCCCCTCTCCCTTCTTTCTTCCTGCCTTGAGTAAAGATGGAATGGCAGTGATCCCCACAATTGTCCTGCGCCTAGAGGTGACCCTCAGAATGGAAAGCATGAACTAAAATGGTGGGGCCAAAAGTAAAAGAAGTCTAAGTCCCTGGTGACCAAGAAAGTTACCTTACCAGCCCTGAAGTGTTTTTCTTTTTTTTTTTTTTGTTATTGTTTTTGTTTTTTGTTTTGGGAAGTTTGCTTTGTTATTGATAAAGAGGTTTTTAAGATATCACTTTGATATTGGTTGTTTAATTATAAAATATTGCACATATATAAAAGCATTTATAACTTAGATGTATAATGAACACCATTTCATCCATTACCCAACCTAAAAAGAATGGACCATTTCCCAGCTCACTGCTCTCCCAAGCACATCTCCCTGCCTTGTTCCCACCTCTCACCCTGCCAAAAGGAACCACTATTCTGGATTCGGAGTTTAACATTCCCTTATTTTTTATTAGTTAATACTACACATTTTTGTAACTCTAAATTATCAGCTCTACCTTACTTGTTTTTAAATCTTGTATTAATTGTATCACACTCCATGTATTTTTCTGCAATTTGCTTTTTTCCCTCAACATTCTGAGACACAGCCATATTGATGCAAGTAGCTATGGTTTAATTTCACAGCTTTATATTAACAGTATTTACTGCATGAATACACGACTATCTAGCCACTCCCCCACTGACAGATGTGTGGGTTGTTTGCACTTCTAGGCTACTACAAAACATTACTATTAACACTCGTGTACTCATCTCCAAGTGCTTCCTGCCTCTCATGATACTATGGAATATATAGAAAATTAAGGTATTTAAATGGTAAAGTGCAGGAGACTAGAGGATGTGTGGAGTCCTGGACATGGCTACCGGCCCACAGCCTGTGGCCATTAGAGGATCAGTAAGCGGAAGTACATCAGTGCACCACGGCACGATGGCAGACTCCTAAGAATAGAATAATCAGAATGTGGGCACGTCAGCTTTACTACATAAGACCAAACTGTTTCCCAAAGGGGTCGAAACAATTCGCACTCTCACTGGCACCATGTTAGAATTCCTACTCCTCATCCTCACCAAATCTAGATGTGATTAGACCTCTTGATTTTTGTAAAAAAGAAAAAAAAAAAAAACCAAAAACATCTCTCTGGTCTTAATTTGTATTTTCCTTATTACTAACAAGATTGAGCATCTTTTCACGTTTATTGGCCATTCCTTGTTCCTAATCTGTGAAATGCCTGTGTATTTCTTTTGCCCATTACTTACTGGGTTGTGTGATCTTTTTAAATAGGTTTTTTTTGTTGTTGGTTTTTGTTTTTTTTTTTTGGTCATCCTTAATATATCCTGGATAGTAACCACATTTGTCAGTTTTATGTATTACAAAATCTTCCCCAAGTACATGCCCTGTTTTTTCAGTTTTTCTCTTTTCACTGTTCATTATTCAATGAACAAAAAATCTCTTAACTGTACCAATCTCTTCCTTTATGGTTTGAGCCTTTTTGTTTCTTCTTTAGGAAACTCTTTTCTATGCTATTTATTATTGATTTCTATCTTACTGCTCTGTTGTCAGAGAACATGTTCTATTGATCAGATACTTTGAAATATGTTGAATATTACTTTCTAATCTAGCATGAGATTAATTTTTGTACATTCCCAATACTTAAGAGTAATATGCATTTTTCCAGTTATTGGGTGGAGATTCTATAATAAATGTCCACTAGATCACTGATGGCAAATAATGGCTGGCAGGGCTGGTAACAAATCCACCCCAGCCATCTGTTCAGGTATTATCTGTGGCTGCTTTCACTCTACACAGGCAGAGTTAAGCAGTTGTGACAGGGGCCGTATGGCCTCAGGAAGCTGAAAATATTTACTATCTGGGCCCTTAATAGAAAAAGTTCACCAACCAGTACGCTAAATTGTGTTTAAAAACTGTTTCCCTTCTATTTTTTGTCTGCTTGATATCAATTAATGAAAGAGCCGTTTTGAAATCTTCTATGATAATGACACATTTGGAAATTTCTGTTTATCTCTGCTTTGCTATTTTATGTTGAGGCTAATTTATTGGGGGCAAACAAGTTTTAAATTGTTCCGTTTTCTTGGTGCATTATTTTTACTATCACTAATGCAGTGGCCCTTTTGCCCCTAATAATTATTTTTGCTTTGAAATCTGTTTGCACGATACTGTTACTACACCCACTTCTTTTCATTAGCACAGCTTTTTTCCATTCTTTCAAGTCCTTACATTTTAGATGTGTCTCTCATAAATGAAACAGCATACCATTGCACTTGGTTTTCCCATGGAATCTGACAATCTCTTAGTCAGGAAGTTTGGTCCATTTGTTGTAGTGACAGATATATTTGCTTTCATTTCCGCAACCATAGATTGTATTTTCTTTTTATCCTATTTTTTCCTATGATTTTCCCCCCTTTCTTTCCTGTTTTCTTTTGGATTAAGATATTTAACTTCAGTTTTTACCTTTATTGATTTGAAATTTTAACCTTTTCTTGTTTCCCCAAACATTATAACATGCATTCTAGCTTAGTAAAGTCAAAAATTTCATCAGCGTCTACCCTCCTTCTGAACAATGTCAGTACATCTGAACTCTTATGTCAGATTTAAACGTTATTGTCCAGTATTTCAGTTTCACTTTGCTTGTTTGTTTGCCATTTATTTTTATTGTGTTTTTAATGGAGAAATACATCATCTGTTTTCAAAATAGTGCTTAAAAATACAAGGAGTACAGATACTATAAAACAAAGCAAACTCCAGTCACTACATACATCATATGAAAAAAAAAGTCTGATAGTCAGGTAATAAAAATTAGAAATAAAAAGTCCCAAGTTTCCAGCTTGGTAAAGCAGGTACAATTACAAGAAATGTTTAGTAAACTAATTTTTTCCCCAATGTATAAACAAAATGACAAGACTAAATTTGTGCCTGGCAATTTCAACCTTACATTATAGCTACCCAAAATACACAAACATAGTGCACATTTCACCTGATTTATTATTGTGGTGAAAGGGTAAGGTGATTGCACAGGGCAAAGATGTGAGAAACAGAAACATTGTACACTAGACATCAAAAACTAACAGTGAAAAGAAAGTCTCAAGTACCACATAGCCTAACAGGAAAAAAGACTATATTCCAACTTTGGAAAATTAATCCAGAAGAATAAGGAAAGAGTTTAAGTAATCACAGTTTAACATGAAAAGGCACATCCAGTAGAAAGGAACAAAGCTGGGGAGGGGTGGGAGGTCAGAACCAGGCTAACTGGAAAGCCTCTGAAGTTCACAGTGTCTAGATTAAGAAAGACCGACCTTTCATTCATCTACGTCTGCTGTCCCTCATGTTTCCTATAAACATGGATGTTCTACTGCTTAATTATGAGCGGTTTTTTTTTTTTAATTTAAAGTATTCCTAATTTTTTGTAGGATAAAGCAAAAGAATAGAAAATTGACTAGATGTCAAGTCTTTACTAGAAATTATTTTATGTTTCTATATGTAAAATTTACTGATGAATTTTGGTAAATAATTTAAAAATAAAAACTGGCTTAAAATTCTTGGAGAAAATGCTATTTTGCCTACATGTTTAAAATTGGAAATTAGCTTTCCTATAAGCAGGCATTCTGTGGGATTTACAAAATTTCTCATATGTAGAGATCGAATGGCCATCCAAGGCCAGTAACATGTTTCACAGGCTTTACGTTTAGTAAAGTTTTATTAAAATATTAACCATGGAACCAAAATTTGGTGTTTCATGCCATGTGGCCACAGGAGTATGGGTTTCACATCATGGTTCAGAAAATACTAGTATTCTGGGCTTTTATATGAAATTACATATAAGCATACCTTGTTCATACAAGACAAGAGGGGAAGGCAAAAAGCCTTTTTTCTTTTAGGACAAATGATTGAGGACAAGAGAATATGAAGCTTTGTTAAGCTCAAAGAAAATGATCGCTGATTATATACTCTCTAAAACAATTCTATAGATAAAATAAGTATCATTTCTTGATCATGTCCCATCAAAACCAATGACTAATTATTGTCTTGATGTCAAATACGTACCCTAAAGTTGAATTTTATTCTAAAGGGTTATAGCTACTTTACAGGGACTGAGCTAAATGTACTTTTATGCTTTCTCTTTAGTATAGTGTTGCCACTGCACAATGGTATCCAATTTTAAGATTAATAAAGAAACCTCTTCAGGATAAAAACTAAAATTCATGAAGTTGAAAAATCTAGTTGGTTCTACTTTCTAATAAAAAATATACATAAAGTGCATCATCAGTATAAGAAATTCTGATACCAGTTTGTATTGCAAACTTTCCCAACAATGCATCAAATTTAAATCCAGTCCAGATGTCAGTTATGAGTATAAATATAGCCGGAGGGTTCTTTCAAGGGCAGTAGTCCTTTGAAATAGTTAATATAACTGTTGCTGACACACTGATAGTCTGACATATCAACAATAGTATCTCTACTTCACATACTAATCTGGACTTCTGATCGAGACTAGTGCCAGTAAAGAAAGTTACCAAACAACCCTAAATCTATTTCAAGTCATATCTAGTGTGGTACCCTTCATTCTCCTTCTTTAGTATCTGAAGACAACAGTTGACTTGGCAGATATTGTTTATGGACCTTTCAGGTTGTTTTTATCCATTCAATCTGTTTTATTGAATTCTTGATAATAGGAATAGGATTAGCAGGGATATTGGAAAGATCTATACTGGATGTTTCCTGAGAGGCCAACACAGAAGCCCTGTCTGAATCGTTTGTAATAGAGTTGTATTTGTCTCTTTACAAAGTTTTCGTCTCTACTTTGGTTTTGTTTGTTTCTTCTTTATGAGGTAAGAATGTCCTCTAGACTCCTATGATAGGATTAGGTATGTTTGTTGCTGTGTTTCCTGAAGGTCTGGGTGGATGGCTCACCAGACATGTTGAAGAAACTACTCTGGAGACCGTGGGTTTTGGTGGTGGAGAAGTGGCAGGTTGTGAGGCAGTCTGAGGAACGCTTTCACTCAACGCAACCCTTGAGCTTTCACTGGGATTCACTTGTTGCAAGGAAATTTCAGTAGCCTGTATGTTGGTCACAGATGCTGCCATTACAGTCAGGGAAGGACTGTTTCTGCCTTGAGAGCTGTCAGTCAGTGGGCCAATCTTCATAGTGCTAGGAGGTGAAGGTACAGAAATGCTATTTTCATTGTCTACAGACAACTCAAGGCTGCTGTCACTCAAAGCTGTCAATCTCACACCTTCTGTTAAATGTGCTTTCTTTTTCTGAAGCACATGATTAGGCAATAGTTGATGAAGTTCCTTTTTTCTTAAATGCATTGCAGCAATTTTCATATCCATCTCAAACATCTTACTATTTATTGCTTGCCTATAAACTGTATCTGTGAAAGACTGAATATCATAGGTGAGATCGATACTGAGAATTTCAGAATTTTCTGGCTTTTTTAACACCAGTCCAATTACCCACATTGTACGAAATTCTTCCTTCTCAGGATTTTCTTTGGGTGCTGGAAAGGACTGAGGATTCACATGTGCCAGTGTAATAAATTCGTTCTTCTCCAAGCTTCCAACCAGGATTCGGATCTTTGATTCTACCAAGCCTACCCATTCTAGATGTTGTTTTTCTGTTGGTGCACTTGCCAGAAGTACAATATAATGCTTGTACTTTTGAAAGAAGCTTGGAGATTCAAAAAGTTTGGACCACTCTGCCTTACTCAGCAAAATTTCATGTGTAATAGCAAGCCCTTGTTTAAACTCCTCAATCATGACCATCCTGGTTGAAACAGACACATTGTATGTGGAGTTCTGCTGTGGATATGCTGGTGTAATTATAGGCATAAGATGATACCTATCACTGGGATTTACTCTTGGGTCCCATACAGGCAAATTAAGATTCCGTTCTTCAGGCTCTTTCAGTAACACTGGATTGGGCCATTCCCATTCAGAAAATACCAAGAAAAATTTACGTACAAGAGTCGACGCTACTGCATTTGGATAAAGCTGACAAGTTCTCGCTACTAGCATAGCCCAGGAAACACCTCCAAGGAAACCTAATATATTGGAATAGATATTGTGGCATTTGGCCCACAATTTGATGGCTCTCAGAGTTAACCTGAAGTTGTCAATGTTTGGTACTAGATGTAAAATTTCATCAGTTACCCGGCAACCATTAAGGCTTCTTATGCATCTAATATCTAAATTTTTAAGCAGACTGTCATCTCTTAGGTCCAAATCTTCTGGAATAGTCTGCAGTGCTAATCTTGCAAACAAAACATCAATCTCTATCCCATCAAAACACAGTTTGATAACTGGGACAAATGCCTCCTCAACAGCCCTTAAATCTTTTACTTCTTCCTGTAGTTTCAATTTATCATAGAATGAGGTGAAAAAGTCACTTCGATCAACATGTCTTGGTGCAACGCACAACGCATCAATATCGGCACCTTTTGTATGCACTCCTAATCTGTAAGAGCCAAACGTAAAAATTTTTCCCCCAACATTTTCAATTACAGCTTGTGGAAGACTCTTGCTTTCACTGATTTCTCGTATCCATTCCTTTACCAGATTATTTAATTTTTCCAAAATTAAAATCCTGCGCTGCAGTTCCTCTTCCTCTTCAAACACCCCAAAGGGCTTCAGGGTTTCAATTAATTTCTGGGTAAGTGTGCAGTCAGTGTCCTTGGGGGCCGCTAGACTGATAGGGAAGGAGATGCCGTAGTGCTTCTGTGGCGGCGCCGTCTGTTGTGAGCCCTGGGTTGTCACCGGAAACGGCATCATCTTCAGAGCCCGCCCCGCCAGGGCACGTGCCCCCCGACCGCGGCCTCCGCGGCCACCTCCCGGGTCATGATCCGCTGAGGCGGGAGGGGCGGGGCTCCTACCAGCCCTGGTCCGACCCGCTCCCGCTCTGCACCCCCGCTTCAAGCACTTCTCCTCCTTCCCCTCGGCCCCAACATGGCGCCCGGGGCCCCTAGGCGGCAGCGTTCTAGAACGGACCGCGCACGCGCAGGCGCCTGCGCACCGGCCGCCGCTGCAAGGCCTCGCGGAAGCTGCGGGTTCAGAACTCGCAGACCCACCCGCTGGCGCGGTGGCTTTTCTACCCTGGCCTTTAACCTGCAAAATTCAACCCTGTTATTATTCCTGTTTTATACATTTACCCAGTTTTACCCATCTATTTCTTTCCTCACCATTTCCTCTCTGACATCGCAGATCTACATCCTTCTTGAAGCATCCTCAGGCCTCCTTCGCCCTCGCGTGTATCCTTTAGAAATCTAGAAATGGCTCGCATCTTGCTTTCTGCAGTCGGTTCGTGGATGATGGTTTAGCTAGGTCTTCATTCTAGGTGGACAGTTATGTCTGGCCATGCTTTGAAGACACTGTTCTGCTGTCTTCTGGTTTCTCTGGTTCCTGTTGCGAATTCTGCCTCGGGATAAACTGCTGCTCATCTGTCTTTTCCTTTTGACAGCTGTAAAAATCTGTCTTCACTGTCCTGCAATTCCACCACTGTGTGTCCAGGGGTAGGTTTCTTTTTTATTACTCTTACATGATGATACACTGTGCTTTCCAAATCAGAAGAGTCAGACTTTTCATTTCATGACCTCCAGAAGATTCTAAGACATATCCTGGAATATGTTCTCCCTAGCATTCTCTTGATCCTCTTCATTTAGACACGTGATAAACCTTCTCATTCTGTTTTCTACGTCTCTTAAACCCATTTTTCTCTCTGGATGACACCAGGTTACCTTCAAGTTCTCTAACTCTCTTTTCAGTTTTAGTCTGCTGTTTAAGCATCATTGAAGTATCCACTTAAATACTTATATTTTTATTACTAGAAGCAGTCTTTTTAAATTTTCCTTGCCTCTTTGGATGGCACTGTTCTTTCATGGGTGTTTTTCCCACCTTTTATTTCTTTAACCATGTTAAACATACTTATTTAGTAGTCTATCACTAATTATTCCAATTCCTAATGCCCTTCAGAATCTAGTTCTATAGTTTGTTGTTTTCTGGCTCATTTAGAGTGGCATTATCTCTTGTGTTTTGCAATTTGGGGTTATGAGCTCATTTCAGGTGGGGCTTGGGATGCCTGTATAGAGAATGTATCCTTCCAAAGATTTGCTTTGTTTTTACCTCATACACTATCAAATTGCATGCAATATAATTTAATTTCTTATACAAGGATTATCCAGACCATGTAGGTGGTGTAATTTTGAACCTCAAATACATGTGAGAGGATATGTGGTTTTCAGTTCTAGGGAAGAGTCTTTAGTTTTCCTCACTCAAAGCCCAACACAAGAAAAGCAATTTTTTTTTTTCTGTCTCACTTTGTCGCCCTGGCTGAGTGCAGTGGTGTCATTGTAGCTCACTGCAGCCTCAAACCCCTGGGCTCAAGCAATTCTCCTGCCTCAGCCTCCCAAGTAGCTGAACCACAGGCATGTGCCACTATGCCCAGCTACTTTTTCTGTATTTTGTAGAGACAGGGTCTTGCTCTTCCTCAGGATGGCCTTGAACTCTGGCCTTAAGCAATCCTCCCACCTTGGCCTCCAAGAGTGCTAGGATTATAGATGTGAGCCAGTGCGACTGGCCAAGAAAGGCAACTTTGACATTTCCTTTTACCAGGCAGCAGATTCTTGCTATTCCAATCTTTTCACTCAACATGTCACTCTTTGAGGACTCCAATTGTATTGGGTTGGCTGGCGGGGGGGGGGGGGGCTCTCAATTCCAACTCCCTACTTTTAGGGTCTCAAGGCCTTTCTGTCTCTTCTTGGGTAGCTATTAAACTTAAGTTTCTCAGTTGCCAGGATTGACAAATGCTTCCAGGGCAATTATAGTTTCAGAATCAGCTAAGATTCTGAGGTTTCAAGGTATCTCTCCCTTTTTTTTTTTTTTACCACAAGGGATTTCCTTTATTTTCTTGGGTACTCAACTTTGCACTTAAAAATGATTTGTTCTATTCATCCAGCATTTCCAGGTACTTTATATAGAAAGATTTTCAAGCTAATGAATCCCAAATATTGCCAGAAATATAAGTACCTTCTTTTCAACCCATTTCAATGGCTTGCATGCTCAACAGTCCAGAAGAACTGCTATCAGAAAGGCCTTTAGTGACCTCCATGTTGCCCAATCAAATGAACCCAGTGATCTACACCTTTTTTGAACTATAGAAGCCTAATCTTGGCCTCCGTGACAACACACTCTGTGCTATGTTCTACGTGTCTGGCCACTGCTCAGTCTAATTTGCTGATTCCTCTCCATTACTTAGCCTCTAAATGTTGGAGATCCTCCAGTTTCCACAGTAAGCCCTCATTTCTCCTCGTTGCATGTACGTTCACTACCTAAGTAATCTATCAATTTCCACAGCTTTAAATATCACCTACTTTCAGATTAATTTTTTATAGTCAGACTCTCTTCTGAACTCTAGATCCATATTATTTGAATGCCCATATTTGCCACCTCTATTTGGATGTCTCAAAACTTAACACAGCTTAAAGAGAACTCCTACTCTTTCCCCTATAATTTGCTTCTCTCGCAGTAGTCTCCACTTTAGGAAATGGCACCCCATCTACCCAACTGTTCATCCTAGAAACCTGGGAGCCATTCTTGACACCTTCCTCATCCTCAACATCTAATTCATTTACAAATACTGATAATTCTACTTCCAGAATACATTTGGAATCCATCCACTTCTCTCCACCTGTTCCCCCATAACTCGGGTCCAGGCCACCATCAACTCTCGCCTAGAGTCCTACAATAACTTAATCTCCTATTACTGACATTTTCAAAGTGTTCTCTACCTAGGATCCAGAGTGGTCTTTCAACCCCTTCAGTGATCTCCCTTAACATTTAGTGTAAAATCCAAAACAAGTAACAGCCCAGGTTGCTCTTTCCCCTGACTATCTGCCCAGCCTCGCCTCCCACAACTTACCCCTAGCTCCAGCTACAGCGGCTTCTGCCAGGGCCTTGCATTGTTTCATTCTCTCTCATCCCAGGGTCTTTGCATAATGCTGTTATCTCTGCCCAGAATGTTCTTCCTGACCCACCCACCCATTTCTTGTATTCTGATTAATAGAGGGGCAGTTTTCAATCTACACGTTGTGACTCTTAGGAAGTCATTTAATGACACAGTCCACGGCTGCTCACACAAGATGGCTATAGAGAGTGTTTACAATTGCACGCCTTTAACACTCCCCTCCACTGCCATACCTTTTGACTTGAAAGTGTTTCCAGAGGAGACTTATCCTGGGTCATTGGTGGTGATAGTGGGGGGAGCCTCATGGTCAATGCCTGCTATGGTTTGGATGGGGTTTGTTTGTCCCCACAAAAACTCATGTTTAAATTTGATCCCCAAAGTGGTGGTGTCGGGAGGTGAGGCCTAGTGGGTGTTGGGGCCATGCCATGAATGGCTTGGTGCCATTCTTACAGCAGTGAGTGAGTTCTTGCTCTGGCAAGACTAATTCTCGCAAGAATGGATTAGTTCCCGTGAAGAGCAGGTTGTTGTAAAACGAGGATGCCCCTCAGGTTTTCCCTTTTCATATGCTCCCGCTTCCCCTTTGACCTTCTCCACCATGTTATGATGCAGCACAGAAGCCCTCACCAGAAGCCAGGGCCATGCCCTTGAACTTTCCAGCCTGCAGAACCCTGAGATAAATAAACCTCTCTTCTTTATAAATTGCTTAGCCTCAGGTATCCTGTTGTAGCAACACAAAACGGACTAAGACACGGCCTAAGGGTGCAGAGGGCCTTGCAAGCAGATAAGGCTCACGGCTGTCGGCAGCTATTCTAAAGGGGCTGCTGTCCAGTGGTGCTTACTAGGAAATGAAGGGGATATATGCCCTATAATTCAGCAATTCTGTTCCTGGAAGAATAACCCAGAGAACTCTGCACAAGCCCTTGAGAGGTCCATCATGCCACGGTTTGTAGCAGGAAGAAGCTGGACACAACCTGAGCACCCATGATTAGGGGGATGGACAATGTAGTATATGCACATCATGGAAAACTATGCATCAGTCAAAAGCAATAAACGGAATTTACATAGATCACCATGGGTGGATCTTAAAAACATAATGTGAGTTACAAAAGAAACAATGAGGCCAGGCGTGGTGGCTCATGTCTATAATCCTAGCACTCTGGGAGGATGAGGCGGGAGGATCGCTTGAGGTCAGGAGTTCGAGACTGGCCTGAGCAAGAGCGAGACCCCATCTCTATTAAACATACAAAGAAATTATATGGACAGCTAAAAATATATATAGAAAAAATTTAGCCAGGCATGGTAGCGCATGCCTGTAGTCCCAACTACTCGGTAGGCTGAGGCAGGAGGATCGCTTGAGCCCAGGAGTTTGAGGTTGCTGTGAGCTAGGCTGACGCCACGACACTCACTCTAGCCCGGGCAACAGAGTGAGACTCTGTCTCAAAAAAAAAAAAAAAAAACACCAAAAGAAAGAAAGAAACAATGAGCTTTATATTACAATCCTATTTATGTAAATTAAACATTATACAAAATACTTATGTTTTAAAGATAAATATATATCTAAATATATAAGAGTTGGAATGGCATTCATTAACACACTAGAGTGGGTTCCTGAGGGTAGAACAGCAATGAAAAAAGAAAATGATATTATCGATCCACCAGACCTTCTGCCAAAAGATTTTAAAAAAGAAAGAAAGAAGCTTGTGCTTTATTTTCTCTGCTCTTACCTGTTACCCATATTGGTGAGATGATTGGCCCGAGTTAGGCATTCAGTGTGTGGCTACAGAACAGAGTAAAACTAACTTTCATAACCGCGACTTGGACCCTCATTAGTCTCTCGCTCAAGGGAAATGAACTGCTCTGTATGAATGGTACGTCCATGGCAGACTGCAGATTGGCTATCCCCAACCTTCACAGCCTCCTCCTCTTTGCCTTCCACTAGAAAGACTGGAGTAGGCCGGGTGCGGTTGCTCATGCCTATAATCCTACACTTTGGGAGGCCAAGGCGGGAGGATTGCTTGAGCTCAGGAGTTTGAGACCAGCCTAAGCAAGAGCAAAACCCCGTCTCTATTGGAAAAAAAAAAAAAAAAGAATATTTTAAATTACTTCACTTAGAAGAATGGTCAAAAATAATAAAAAGAAAGAAAAGAAAGGCTGGAGAGCCAAGGCATGTGACTGTCCAGGTTCCTCTGCAGCCAGAGCCAGCCACCAGGGATGTTATCAGTGAGGCTGGCATCGCCTCTTGTGCTCATTAGCCACTCTGGCTTCACCTTCTTCCACAGCACACCTGTTTCATGTTTTCTATTTGGTGTTTTGTCTTTTTCTTGTTGATCTTTAAACATTTGTTATTCTAGTTACTCATCACATCAGTTTTAGATATTGAAAACATTTTCTTTGGTATATCGCTTTTTTTTCTTTTTTTTTTTTTGAGACAGAGTCTCACTCTGTCACCCTAGCTAGAGTGCAAAAGCATCATCATAGCTCACTGCAACCTTAAACTCCTGGGCTCCAGTGATCCTCCTGTCTCAGCCTCCCAAATAGCTGGGACTATAGGCGTGCACCACCAGGCCTCACTAAAGTTTTCTAATTTTTGCTTTGTAGAGATGGGGTCTTGCTCTTGCTCAAGCTGGTCTGGAACTCCTGAGCTCAAGTGATCCTCCTGCCTCAGCCTCCCAGAGTGCTGGGATTACAGACATGAGGCCACCATGCCTGGCCCGCCTATCTTTTCTTTTATCTACATAGTGTCCTTGGTTGAACAGAAATCTTCAATTTTGATATAGTCGAATCTTTCAACCTTTTCCCCTTATAGCTCACACTTTTTAAACCTTGTTAAATTTTTCTTTTGGCTATATAATTTTACCTTTGACATCTGGTCTTTGATGCATTTGAAGTAAAGATCCAATTTTATTTTTCTCCTTATAGCTGAAGCCAATTGTCCTGACACCATTTACAAAATCCTTTCCCCAGGATTTGTGATGTGCTCTAGATCACATCAAATTCCCACAGCGTATTTGATCTACTTCTGCCTCACCATTCTGTTCCCTTGGTCTACTTGTCCTTTCCTGCCCCTAAAAACACAAGTTTCAGTTACCATGGCTTTAAAACATGTCTCAGCACTAATAAGGTCAACCCCTCCCACCCTTGCTTGTCTTGTTCAAACCTATCGCAGGCGTTTGAGGATCTGTGCTCTTCCACAAAGGGACACTCAGTCTGTGCCAGGATGGCAGCAGAGAAGGTGGACGCAGGCCTGGCTCGCTGCTTTCACTCTGGATGTATCTGAAACCCCTGGCAACACTCCTGCCACTTCAACTCTCCAAACAAAAGAATGATATTTGGCCAGTTCTCTCTATGTTAGTATACTACCTAAAATCATGAGAGACACAATATGATTTAAACACATCCCCCAAAATCTTTCAACCAACGTTATAGGTCACTGTTGAGAATCAACAAATATTAACATGGTTTAAATACTAGTCGTAACATAACTGTTTGTACCTCTTTGGAAATGCTTCAAGTTGTTGACAGGACAAAGTGCGATCTCTATTTCCATTTAATCAAATTCAAAATTCTGCTTTTATGTCTGCCTGCTGCAAGACAACTTTGAAGAGGTTGATTCATTTTATTGAAATTTGGCAAAACACAAAAAGGTATCAAGAATCAGGACATTTTGTTGCACTAGCTAGACAGCAAATGCTAATGAATTTTTAAAAATACACTTCGAGAATTTTTAAATCAATTTCAATAAAACAGTAAGGAAGTTTTGGAAAATATGAGTTAAGTGAATGTTTAGTTTATAAAATCACTAGTTATTCAATACAACCATAAACATACACTCTCATAATTTGGAGATCCCAGTTTTGGAGAAAATGCTAAGGAAAATCAAGAATTCTGAACTTGGATCGCAGAATGTGAGGGCTGAGAAGCTCTGGTACTGGTACTCTTCCCCGCCCTCAACTGACACCTACAGGGCCTTTCTCCGCAGAGGCAGCCCCTCCCACGCCGCAGGGACACGCTTCCTGCAACATCCCCCTTGGCCACCTTTTGCCAGCCTGTTATACTTTATGTCTTTCAGGTATTTTACGCCAGTGATGCCCTCCCGTGTGTTCCATGTTGACGCTAACCGTCTCCATCAGTGGCCCCACACGCATGCGGCTGGACGTCTCCCCAGGCTCCGGGCCAAGAGGAGGTGCTGCCACTGGGGGGGCCACCACCCTCAGGGGACAGCAGGGCTGCTAAGCCTCCTTCTGACTTGATGCTTCTATGATAAAACTGAAAGTTATTAATTTTTTTAAAAAAATCCAAGCAGTAAATTGCAGGATGAAACTGGCTGTGAGCAACTAACCATTCAACTTTATTTGCTCTTTGAACTGGAAATGTCCAAAAATGTGTTTAAAGTTCAGTTACTTTCCTAGTCTTAGGCTGGTGAAAAAAAGTTTGGGGTTGTTTTGGTTTTAGCCAAACCACATAAAATAAACGTTTCCCACAATGATTCTATCACTGAGCGTACACTGGAAAGGAAGTCTCACTCACGAGGCAGTTGTTCCTAAGTAAGAAGAGGAAAAACAATCCAGCTCACCTCCTTCAAACTAGGTAAGAGTTATTTAAAAATCTGATTTACAGTGGAAGAAAAATATTTCAAAAGAGAACCACCACAAAGAGGATGGGGGACTGGGGGCGGGGGGCACAGAATTCACAGCACACAGCTAGCACACGAAGGCAGCAGCAGTTTCACGTGAGCACGTGGCGGTCCCTGGAGCCTGAACATTCCTGGCTGTCACCAGGGGAGCCCAAGTCCATGAATGATGACAAAACGCAAACTGAGAGTGGGGCGCTCAGCAATGAAACAGATCTGCCCCCACCTGCCACCTCCCGTGCAGGGCTCGGAGGGAAGGGAGGGTGGCACAGCATGCTCCGGTGGCCAGAGCAGCACATTCCTCAGCAGCTCAAGCCACAGCCCATGCTCCTGGGCGGCCACGCCATCCACATGCCACCCCTCCCACCTCCGCTCCCCAACCTACCCAGAAAGAAAATGGATACCACTCCGGAGTCTTGGATACAGGTGGAAGCTGCAAGCTGTCTCTTCTTAGGGCACCAACCCTTCCACAGGAATTTAATGAGCACCTACTGTATACCAGACATTCAATGGGCAGTTTATCAGTCAAGAGCCCAGTGACTACTGGTGTGGTGTCCCTGGCCTTTGTTTAGCCTACAGAGATAACCTCAAATCTCAGTGGCTTTAAAAACTCTCTAAGCTTTCCTTTTTAAGAAGGAGTCCAAAGCAAAGGAGGAGCCACGGCCTCCCAAGAACACACCAACGCCAGGGCCCTGAAGGCCACGAAGGCCTTGCAGGAAGGCATTCACAGGCACAAACAGAGGCCCTGCATGTCACCGTCCTCAAGACACTGGGCTTCTGAGGCACCCCATGGCCCTCCCAGAGTGGCCCAGGAGAGGCAAGCGTGGTGACCGTCAGATTGGGCCTGATGGCCTTGCGTAGGCACACGGCCACCTGGCCCCAATGGTGAGGTGCTCACCTGAGCATAGGCAGCAGGTCCAAAGCAGCGACTTTCAGTCAAGGGCAAGTCTGCACCAGGGGACAGCTTTGCCTATTACAACTGGGGGGTGAGGGGGCAGGAGGCTGGGGTGCTGTTCTGCACCCTGGGCCTCCCACAGCAAAGACACCCCAGCCTGAAATGCCAGTGAGGCTGAGCTGGAAAATTCCAGTCTAAACACTCTTCTATCAGGAAGAGAGGAGGAAGGGCAGGAAGGAGAGGAAGGAAACAGGGAAAGGAAGCCCTCCAACGCTTTGAGCTGACTGAATCCTCGCTCCTTCTGTGAACACGAGTAAACCCTGCTCTGTGGCCCTTCCCAAGCCCCTGACAAAAACCACATGGCCCTGCCGTCACCAGTGAGCACAACTGATTGCTGTCTTTATCTCAGTGACAAGACCCAGGCCCTCTCCTCGTGGCACAAGCCGGGTCACAGCCCCACCTGAACCAGCCTCTCCCCCAAAACAGGTATTCAATATTCTGATTCTCTGGAAATCTGGCGGAAACTGGCAGCTATGAAAATGCAAGACTGAAATATGAAAACAAAAACCGATGCGTAAAAATGGCTTCGAGGATCAGTGAGAACTGGGTGGGTGCCCTCAGGGAAGCTTCTCGCTGACTCACTTTCACCACTGGCTTCTGCTGGGGAGCCCTCTCAAGTTGGCAGGACCCGGCAGCCCGGCTGACTCAGAATCAGTGTGAGGCTTTCACTGTAGGAACATTAACTGGAATAACGGAAAGTAGCATCCAACAACCTGAGGCCGGGGAGGGCCGGCATTGATTCTTACACACGTGCACATGCCCACACGTATGCGCGCGCGCACACACACACACACACACACACACACAGAGGCTGGCAGTCTCTTCCTTTCTTCACCATCTTGTCCAGGTGAGACCAGACTGTCCTCTCACTGGGGAGTAGGCACAAGCTCACCTGTGGTCCCCTGGGGAAGGAATGAAGGGGATGAAGGTGCCTGGCACGTGCTGGCACTCACCAGCCTGCTCTGCAGGGGCAGATGCCATCCTGCCATCCTTCTGAAAACTACAGCACCCACCTCTGTCATGCTGATTTCCTTGCACCAAATGCCACCCCACGGCAACACACGGGCCGCACTGGGGGCTCTCTCAGGACAAGCAGGCACCGTGGCAGCCTCATCAGCGCCTGAGGAGGCTCAGGATAGACGGGCTGCCAGGGAGAAGCAGGAGACCTAGTGGGTGTTAGCAATGCCAGGAAGAGCCTCCTCCACCAGGAAGGCTGCCAAGCTCCAGACCTTTCTTCTCACCCAAGTTCAGGCTAACAGTCACCTGAAGCTGCTATAGAAGCTGCTCCCATGAAACACCCCCGGTTCTTGCCACCACCACCGCACAGCAACCCCCGTTTCTGTGTCTCAGGGAGACACTGCGCTGCAGGGCAGCAGGCAAGGCCCAGCGCCCTTCCTGCCCTGCTCTTCCCAGGCGGGGGAGAAAGGCCTCAGTAGCAGTGAGGGAACGTGTGTAGAGATAGCTCCAAATCCCCAGAGGCCATGAGGTTCCTCACGCAGGGGAACAATTCCGTGTGCGACTGCACATTGTTGTGTCCCTGAACCACACATCCTCAAGGTTCTGGACTTTACATCAGACGCCGCCCTGGCGCGGCTGCAGGGGCCTCCTGGTGGACCCGGCCCCTGCAGGCCCAGCTCACACAGGTAGCCGTCTCCAGGGCCTGCCTCCTCCCCCGCTCCACAAAGGAGCTCAGTAACATTCTGTGACGCGCACAAGCACGTGTGCGTGGTGGTGACAGCGTCCCACTTCAAATCATCTGGCGTGGCTGGGAGGCACAGGAGTACCTGGACCACGCCGAGGTCAGTGAGGGAGACGACTCTCTGGGGCCCAGGGGCCATTCCAGGCAGGTGACACAACCCACTCTAGCCAGGACAAGTGTGTCAGTGAGACTGGTCATAGACTCTTTCTTTGAAAGGTTTGAAAAACTGTCACCAAGCTAAACAGGCTGTGGGCAGTGGTACTGGCTCTGGCCTTAACCGACGTGCCAGGAACAACTCCACAAGAGGCAGATACACGTGAAACAGGCTCCCTTTCCTGCGACACAAAGTCTGGCCCCCACAGTCCTATGCCAGCAATCACTGTGCAAGCAGAGCCGGCTCTCCAAGGGCTCTACCTTGCCCAGGTGACATAGAGTAGGACTTTGGGACAGGCAGTGCTGGCCCCGGGCTACGCAGCAGCAGCCCTGGCCGCTCTCTGCAGCCCCGAGGGGGCCCCATCCCACACTCTCTTCACTATCCACGGGGTACAGGCGACACTGCACAGAACAGCAGCCACGATTCTGTATCGTCCACCAAAGAGCCTCTGTCCCCGTGCAGAATGTTGGCTTTGTTCGCCCACACACCTTCCCTTCTGCGGGTTCTCATGACCCCACGGGAAGGCTTTCAGAATGAGGAGTGGGAGGGACCACCTCCCTCCCACTGGATCACTGGCCCTTCCAGGGACCACTGGGTTGTGACAAGACAGGTCAGGATGGAAACCAAACCCCATAAGCAGCAGCCTATGGGGTGGGGGAGGGGGCCCTGGGTGCAGGCAGCCTGGGCTGCTTGTCTGAGCAGACTTTAGGAATAATAATAAAAGCAACTACAAGTTGGTCTGCTTCTCACTGTCACCAGGTACCAGCAAATCTAAACAGCGTTGATGACAAAATACTCCCGCCTGCCAGGACCAAGCCTGCTGTGCACCCCACCCCGTCCTGGGTAGGCACTGCCTGCGTGCACACAGAACAAGCCGCTGACCACTGGTAACAGCAGCACCTGCTGAGGGGTCCTCACAGGTCACTTCATTAACCCTGCTAGGAACGTATCATTCTCCCCATTCTCCAGACCGGGAAACTGAGGCCACAAGAGGGGACGTGATTTGCCTAAAGTAACAGAGAAGGTCACTGCTGTAGAACACCAGCCACGGCACACCAAGCTGTGTGGCACCCTGAGCTGTGCGACACCCCAAGCTGTGCGACATGGGGTCCCGGTCAGGCCCGATGAAGTATGGCATGTGAGGCCCACCGCTCCACCACGCTGGCACAAAGGGCAAGCGGCTGCACCAGGAACAGAACTGGAGGAAAGGAACAGCCACGATGCACACAAGACATTAGCGAGGTCCCTTCCCAGCATCAGCTAAGCACCCTTCCTACTCTAGGCAACACAAGCCTTTATTGTGTAAAGCAAGGGTTTTTGTAGGAAACTAAGAAAAAGTCAAACATGATCTGAAATAAATTAAAGAATCTTTCAGGATTTGACAAAATTATTTTTTATGGTGCACCTATTAAGACAGTCAACCTCTTTCCACCAATTGAGTAATAACCAGACACAAATACACAGGCCCAGGCCCCTGGCACTTCTCAGATGGCCAATGGCCAACTGCCCCAGGCTGGGCCGCCCCAAGGAAGTCTCCAGCCGCCCAGGCGCCCTCAGCCCCGCTGCTCGCCAGGTGCACCCTGGTCACCTCTGAGACCCTGCACCCCGGCTAGGCCACGAGGGTTTGGGGGACGACTTCCTTCCCTATCTTTTCACTTGATTGCCCCGAACATGCCCACCAGGTCCCAGGTGTTGAGGGACTTGCTGTGATGGGTCTGTAACCCCACATGTAACAAGGCGAGCCTGGTTCTCTGCAGCTAACGAGATGCTGGACAAAGAGCTGGGCAATGATCTGATTAGACAAAAGGACGGATCTGGCCTAAAATCCTGTGAGAACATATCAGGAGCCACTAAAGGACACCAGCAGGCATCCTGCAGTATGGACAGTACGATTTCCAAGACAGTTGATCTTAAAACAGTGAACTTAAGAGGAAGCTGTCGACACAGGCTCCCACCACCCCCGAGGAGCAAGGCCCCTGAAGGCACTCACACACAACTCCCACTCATCTTCCCCTGACCACCCTCTCAGCACTCAGACCCACGGCTTTTCCGGAGCCTTCCACCCCTTCCTCACCTGCTGTCGTTGTGTCCACATCCTTGGCTGCCAGCGCTTCCACGTCTGATCTCTTCCTCAGCTCAAATCTCCGAGATAAGCCTTCTCGGGGCTTCCAAAATGCTCGGATCAAGAGAGGCTTCTCATTATCCCCAAACACTCGAAAGCACTGGGCCTGCCACTGCTGCCCGGCGTCCCCGGCCTTGCCCACCACGTCACACAGCACATACTGGCTGGCGTGCGCAGGGTCCAGGGCATACCGCTCCAGCGCCTCCTTCACCAGCTCCCGGGCACTAGAGGTGTCAGTTGCCAGGACACTCTTGTAGTGGGTACCTGAGCAGACACTGTCCCCAAACACCTTCAGGACCCCGGGGGCAGAGAGCTGGGTGGAGAGCTCGGAGGGGTCATCGCTGGCGCCCCGGCTGGAGAAGGTGGGGTCCAGGTCCCGGTGCTTGTAGCTCAGTGTCCGGGACAGAACGCTGGACAACAGCTGGCCCTGCCGCTTCAGCTTGCCCTTGGCAGGTGGAGACATGATGAGGTTGGTCCCATAAAACATGGTGGGCAGGTCATCAAGAACAAGGACTGAGGCTGTAGCCAAAGGGTGGGGAAAGGCCATGCCCTGGGAGGGAAAAGGAAGAGGTTAGCACCAGCTACTGTGAGCATGAAGGGCCAGCGAGACTCGAGAGAGCCCCAGTGGACGTAACAGGCCCCTGGGCGTCCCGGCCTGCAGACTTGCCACCCCAGGTCCAGTCCCAGTCCCAGTCCCAGCAGAGCCCCTGAGAAGAGGATGTGACTGGAGCCTGCAGGGGCTGAGAGCGACAAGCAGGTCAAATGGGCTGAGGTGCCCTTCAAGGAAAGCCATTGCTAGGAAGCACGATGAGGTCACCAAAGGTAAGACACGCTCTGCCGCAGGGTTCGGATTTCTGTGAAGTTAGAGTGACTGACGCTGAGTAGAGTCTGCACCACAGGACGGACCTCGCAGGGCTGGCTCCGTGCCACCCGGGTGCCAGCACCAACACAGCCACAGAAGAGAGGCAGACAACTCTCTGTAAACTCCATCTCCCGCGCCAAGTCTGTAATGTGGAAAATCAATCACAACAGTGGAACTAGGAAAACAGACAAAAAAACTGCAGCCACACTAACAAAGAAATATGCAATCAAACACAAACCCCAAGGAAGCTCCTCCTCCACGACGAGGCAAGAGAGACCCAGCCTGGACCGAAGGAGACACTTGCCTGGGAGGGCGGCGTTAGAATGTCCCCACAACAACCACAGTGGACACAAAGGGCTCGTCCAGAGGGGCGGAAGCACGAGTGGAATGTGTGTGTCCACCCACCACCTCCAGCCGGGCCAGCGAGATGAGATCTTGTGCAGAAATTAGAACACAGCCCTGGGAGGCCCTGCAGTGTCATAAAAATCCTAATTCTAATGTCCTTAGTGCTCCATGGGGCTTAGATTTCTAGACAGTTTGTCAGTCTCCTCTCAAATCTCTGTGGGAGCAGGAGGCAGAGGAGGAGGAGGGCAGGTCTCTGCTTCATAACACCTGAGGCTTTGCCTCCAAAACTGCACACACCTGCTGCCCATCTCGGCCCACTTCTGTGCTCATGTTCCCGCCAAAGACAAAGGCAGACAGACAAATGAGCCAGGAGAAAAGTCTATTTTCTAGAAGATCCCAGTGAAAGCAGTACTGGTCACCTGCCACTGTGACTCAGGTCAGTACTAATTTCAGTGAAGTCAACTAATATTCTCCAGCTGGACTCAAGCACAGCCTTGAGGGCACGGAAAAGGCTTTTGGGAAGGAAGGTCGCTGCTTAGGGCAGGAGTAAATAACTAGGGAGCCCCTCAAAAGAAAAGGAGCCACACCGGCCTGTAAGGAACCAAACGATGACATCGTCCAGGCCTGCAAAGCTGACACTGCAAGTCTCGCTCCTGCCAGCTGTCACCCAGGCATCAGTTGCACACTCGGGTGCCTCTCGCTCCGTTCAAGGATGAAGGCAGGATGCAGACCGCCTTTCAACCCCCCGCGAATCAGCCCGGTCAGGGCCAGCAGACGCACTTTCCCAAAGGACCAAGAACTCTTCAGAAATGCTTTGATAGCTTCGCACACCAAAGTCTAGGTTCCAAATGCTGATGTTTGCCCTATGGGGTGGACAGGTGACACTTGTCCTGTTCCTATCACCTACTGCTTACAGTTCACCACTTCAGAGCCTTTCATTATGCACCGGCTTCCTGAACACCTGAACTTGCACTAACACAGTCAGTTGTCTTGGAGACCCCAGGCACTGGTCAAAGCAGAGCAAGCATCAGGTTCTCCTTGGCCTCAGGGAGCCAAGCTATGAAAAAGTAGTAAGTCCAGGGCTTTGCTTCGCCTCCCGAGGAACATGTGACCACTCTCCTTATCAAATCCTAAGCAGTCCAGCGCTGGCCACAGCTTCCTCTCATTGACCCATCAAAGGCCTTGATTTAACTGACAACCAAAGCACTTTCAGACAGCGCTCACATCACAAACAACTGGCTCTGCCTGTGCACGCCACACCAGCAGCTTCAAATCACTCCTGATTCTGACCTGAGCCTTCTGTGGTCGGTTTTCAAAATGAGTCCTTAGAATCAGAGAACAAAACCCTTCAAACAGCCTCTCGAGTCAACACTTACTAACCGCCCCTGAAGGTTATGCAACGCTGCTCTCAAAATTTCCCACGTGTCTCTGGTGAACCCATTACTTAGACACCACGGGCAGCACGCATTCTCAGGGGGCCTGACCCTGCATGGACACTCGGTGCAGCTGTCGCCCTCTGTGAGCACAGTGGTCCTCTCTGAGCACAGCTCCCCAGGGTCCCAAGCCAAACTCCGAGTGGTCGACAGGACAACAGGCAGCTCGTAGCTCAGGAAGCCTCTGCCTCTGGAGATGACGTCCAAATGTAAATGTAATTATGACACCAAAAACTGTGAAACCACCTCTGGGCAGGAGAAAGCCAAGTTGCAGAAAAGTCATGAAGCAAACACAAGAGTTTAAAAGGCCCCCAGATACAATGGACAAGTGAACTGGTATCTTGTGCCCAGGGGTGAATGCAGGTGTCATAAGGTCTGACGTTTATACAATTCTGCTTTAATAAAAAAGAAATAGAAAACTATAAATATTCAACTGCCAGGTCCCCTTCCAGGGCCTTGGAAGCTTGAACTTCAGGAGTGCCCCACTCTCCTCTCCAGAAGTCTCCTGTGCTGGATTCCAAAGCAGAGCTAGCCATACCATGGAAAGCAGCAGAAACGTAAGCGGAGCCAGTGTGAGCCATTTCTTTCCAGTAACTCCTTCTTAAGCCCGAAGAAGTCCCTGTTCACACAAAACTTATCTGTTTTGGGGATTTCAGAAAGTTTTTTTCTCCTTATGATCACTCTCCCTGTGGCCAGGTCAGAGGGTGCCCACTGGCTGTAATCACAGAATGCAGCCTGTTCGTCCACATGGGATTTGTTTTTTAAAAGTCCCAGAGGAGTGCAGGGAAATCCTATGGAGCGGAGCACACCCTGAGTAACCAGATCTGTTTTTTTGGAAGTGTGACCTGCCTTTTCCTTTGCTGCTCAATTCTCTCCTCTGTCCCACAAACACTTGGGAAAAGCTCAGGGCCCAGAGAGCGGGGTGCAGGACACTGCTTTTAGAGAATGTTTTCTCTTGTTCTCAAGGAAGAGTCCTATTTCTGATGGAAAACAAGCTCGAGTCACAGCGGCAGTGCAGTGAGTGAGGTCAGTGCCGGGCTGACGACATGGGTGGAGGGACCTCTCCGGTCCAGCAGGCCAACGTGGAACCCATTACCGTTCCCACCAGGAGGGAAAACAAAGGGCACTTTGCACGCTCTGCTTTATCCCCCTCCACAAATCCTATCTCCACAGCCCCAGCTAGCGCCGCGCTTCTAAACGCAAACATAATTCAATCAGATTTACTCCTGAAGCGCTCGCCTCTCGAGAGGGGACTGACTTTCCCCGGCAGTGGGACCAGAGCCTGGCTCCCCTCTGGAATGCACAAGAGGTGGCCCAGGCTAACCCGAGACGCCGGCAAGCACATTCTTTGCGGCAATTCAGATTAACCAAACACTTGACAGGCGACAGGGACCCAAGCCCGCAGGTCTGCAGCCCCACCGCCCCACGGAACGGCTGGGCTCTGGCTTCTTAGAAGCAGTTCCTGTCGAGGGCTGGAAGTGGTACAGAAATGGCTGGGAAACAACGCTCTCAGGGGGCACACGCGCGCGGTCTGGAGAGGAAACCCGGGACGGGGCGTGGGCGGGGAGGGAGCGCGAGGACCCCTGCGCTCTGCCGCCCCGCGGCGCCCCAAGCCAGGTGCTCCCGGCCGGGGAACTGAGGGCCGGGGTCCCCTGGAGGTGGAGGCCGGAACCCGGGGCCACGGCCGCGCCGAGCCCCGGGACCCCGCAGGCCAGCCGCCCTCGCCCGCGGTTTCCATGGCAACCGAACAAGCCTGCCCTCTGCACCCTGGTCCTTGGCGGGGAAGGTGCCCGTGCGCACCCCGCGGGCCCCCGCCCGCGCTCTCCGCGCCCCCGGCAGCCGCCGGGCCGCACTGCCCGAGCGGCCCCCGTCTCCGCGGCCCTCCTCGCGCACCCCACACTCACCGCCCGCAGCCGCCGCCACGTTCCCGCGCAGCTCCGCCGGCGTCAGCCCGAGCCGGCACCCGAGCGCGCCGCGGCGCCTCCTGCCGGCAGCCCAACGGACGGGGCGGGACCGCGTGGGAGAGGCGGGGCGAGAAGAGGTGGGCCGTGAGCGAACACCTCGACGCCCAATAGGCAGAAACAAAGCCCTAGGGGCGGGGCCTGTGGGGAGGCGGGGCCAACCGGCGAGGGAAGGTGGGCTGTGCGCTGGCGCCTCCTGCCGGCCTCCCAATGGACGGGGACGAGGCCTCGAGGGGCGGGGCCTAGAGGGCGGGGCTCGGGAGGGGGCGGGGCTAGACGCGGAGACGGGAGCTCGCAGCTTAGCTTGCTGCCTGCCTGCAGCTGGAGGGGCGGGCCCTGGGCGGGACGGCCAGGGGCCCGTGCTCAGCTCTCGCGGCGCTCGTGGGCTCTGCCCTGGTGTCTGCAGGGCTGTTTCGGTCCCCACCTTCTAGTAGCCCAGTGAGTGGGCGGGCTGGAGGACAGAGCTGTGACCCCCTCTTAATAAACATCTAAGACATTGAAAAGGAACGAGGGTGGCGAGTTCCCTCTCCCCTGCAATCTACCCCCACCCAGAATTTTAGAAGACAAATCAGACCATGGGACTCCTGCTTAAAACGATGCAAAACGGGGCCAGGTCAGCTCATGTCCGTAGACCTCCGTCTGGGGTTTTACCTTGAGAAATGCTTCTCAGAGACAGGTCCTGTTACACCACGCTTCTGGGGTCTAGTCCTGGGAGATGCGTGTGGCCTCGGATATCAATGTGCAGAATCCGGGCCCTGGGAGTGAACTTTTTTGTTGACACCTAATGGGGTATAAGGATTTATAGTAATGACCTTATATTCTATATGGGGCAAGGGGGTGGGAACACAATTTACTGACCAACTACTGTGTGCTGGGCCCTAGGGGACTTTACTTAGGTCCTCTCACTTAATGCTCACCTCAACTTTTGTGGGGCAGATGGGAAAACAGAGGCTCAGAGAGGTCAGACTGCTTGAGGTAGAGCCAGGAACTGAGCCAGGGCTACAGGATTCTCCATATACACACCAACCTCCCTGCCTACCTGGGACGGAATTCTGTAGCTAAGTGATGGACGGGCTTGAATATTTCAGTTCATGGGCACATGAACCAGGGCAACCTAAAAGAGGCAATTATCACCACGACTGGGGCCCATCTCCCACGCTCTCCACACACCTCCATCAGGGTCAGCAAACTATAGCCTGTGCAAATAAAATATCATTTGAACACAGCTATATCCATTTATTTACATATTGTCTACAACTGCTTTCATGCAATAGAGATTTTGTAGCCCAAAAAGACTAAAATATTTATTACCTGGCCTGTTACAGGAAAAGTTGCTGGCCCCTTCTCTTCAGGATCCAGGATTGCCAATTATTTGATGTTACTACGCTGCTTCCTACCTCTATATCTTTGCTCAGGCCAGTCCTTCTGCCTTGAAACACCCTTCCAGCTGCATTAGTTTGCTCAAGATGCCATAACAAAATACCACAGGTTAGTGGCTTAAACAACAGAAATGTATTGCCTCACAATTCTAGAAGCTGGAAATCCAAGATTAAGTCGTCAGCAGGCTGGTTTCTTCTGGGGCCTCTCTCCTTGACTTGCACATGGCCACCTCCTGGCTGTGCCCTCACCTGGCCTTTCCTCTGTGCATGCACCTCCCTGGTGTCTCTCTGTGTGTCCAATTTCCTCTTCATATAAGGACACCAGTCAGATTGGATTAGGGTCCATCCTAACAGACTCGTTTTAACTTGATCACCTCATTAAAGGTCCTACCTGCAAATATAGTCCCTCTCTGGGGTATTAGGAGTTAGGGCGTCAACATGTGAATCTCAGGTGGATGAAATTCAGCCCATACTATTATACCAACCTTCATCACCTGGTTAATTTTGACTCATCCTTTAAGACTCAGATCAGGTGTTAACTTTTGTGGCAGCCAACCTCCCAAATGGCCTCCAGTGATTCACACCTCCTTGTTTTCATGCCCGTGTAGGCCCACGTTGAATAGGTCTGACTTGCGTAACCAAGAAGATACTACCAAAAGGATACTGTTATTTCTGGAGCTAAATAGTAAGAGGTATGGCTTCCGCCTTTGCTCTCTCTTGGATCACAGGCTCTGAGGGAAGCCAGCCACCATGCTGGGAGGACACTCAAGCAGCTCTAGAGAGGTCCACAGGGCAAGAAACTAAGGCATCCCACCACAGCACCAACTCGCCATCCATGTCAGTGAGCCCTGTTGGGTGTGGGTCTTCAGCCACAGGAGCCTTCAGGTGACTGCTGACCAACATTCTGACTGCAGTCGACCCTGAGCCAGAACACCCCATCACCATCACCAGCGAAGTTACTCCCAAATTCCCAACCCTTGGAAACGAAGAGATGATAAGTGTTTATTGTTGATTTAAGCACCAAGTCTTGGGGCCAGTTTGCCATGCAGCAATAGACAACTACTACCCTTTATCCACAAGGCCTTTTTGTCCCCTAGACGTGGCTGCGTGCCCTCCTCTGTGCCCACGCAGCCTTTTGTTACCTTTCTATTAAGTAAGCCCACGATGATCACACTATGTTCCTTAAACTCCTCCGCTTATGATCCTCTAATAACTTCCCTTTGCACTTAGAATAAAGTAAGGCTTACATAACCCTGCTCCAACTGCTCTCTTCCTGTGCCGTGGAGCTCGGGCCCCTCGGAATTTCTGTTCTCACTCCCTGAAACCTTTCCTCCAGCCGTCCCCCACCCCACCCCTTCCTGCTGGGCTCCATGCAGGCCCTGCCATCCCGAAGCTCAGCTCCACCCTCCTCTCCTGACCACCATGACCATCACCCTCTGGCCCTTCCCTATTTTATTACCTGTTTTATTTAACTCATAGACCATTATCACTATCTCAGTGTATTTGTGTATTTAACACACACTAGAATGTGTGTTCCTGAAAGGCAGGGGCCTTATCTGTCTTGTTTACTATTATACTTGGCATATAGTCAACGCTCAATAAATATTTGTTAAATGAGTCAATGAATGAACAGATTTCCATCCATTCCCACCCCCTCCTTCAACTGGAAGCTTTTCAAGCGCAAGTCCAGAGTTTTATTCATCTTTGTATCCCAGCACCCGTCACCTGGACAGGGGATCTAAACAAACTTTTTTTTTTTTTTTTGAGACAGAGTCTCACTCTGTTGCCCTGAGTAGAGTGCCGTGGCATCAGCCTAGCTCACAGCAACCTCAAAGTCCTGGGCTCAAGCGATCCTCCTGCCTCAGCCTCGCAAGTAGCTGGGACTATAGGTGCATGCCACGACACCCCGCTAATTTTTTTAAAATTTAGTAGAGACAGGGTCTGAAACTCCTGACCTCAAGTGATCCTCCCGCTTTGGCCTCCCAGAGTGCTAGGATTACAGGCATGAGCCACCGCACCTGCCCAAAAACAAGCTTTCAAACTGTTGGATTGTTATAATAAGTATCTCTGCAAATCCACTGGGCAAAAATGGAGTGTCGAGCTGCCCTCTTTGGCCACCAGAGAGCGGCAGAGTTCCCGGGACTTGCCCAGAGGAAAAGCACCTTGTTAGGACAAAGGGGCAGGGACTGGGCTCTTGAGGGGGCCAGAGGAGAGGGAGGGAAGGTGGTGGCAGGAAGTGTCAGACCCCAGCCTTTCCTTAAGGACTGGTACATCCAGGGTCCCTAGAGGGGCTAGCAGAACAAGTGACTTGATCCATTCTTGATGCACTCCACACCGTGCAATAGCAGCGCTTGGGTGTGGCTCATTCCCAGGTCACTTATCAGCCCCAAATGCAGCAATTGTTATTTTTCTTCCCACATCTCATGTGGAGAAACTTTCAGTCCACAGTTTGGTACCTCCTAGTTTACCAGGGTTACAGAGATGAGCAAGGCACTCGCAAGGAACTTACGCTCTGGTGCAGTGAACAGATCATCACAGCGCAGAGAGACAATTGTATGTTGGTGAGCTACGGCTGAAGCAACGCTATGTGACAACCCCAACATGCCAGCATTCATTGTTCCTGCCTGTGGGTCTGCAGGTCGCCGGAGGCTCTGGAGAGCCCGACTGGGATTGGCCGGGGTTGGGCTCAGATCAGTTCCACATGTCTCCTCCTTCTGAGAGCAGCACTTACCAGGGGTGTGTTCTTCTCACCATAAATGGCAGAAAAGCAAGCGGCTGAGGCAAACCACAGGAGCTAGTTTAAAGCACCTGCATGTTGGTGGTGATGTCATATCCACCAGCATTTCATTTGCCAAAACAAATCAAGGTCTGTGGGTCAGGAGAGTGTACTCTTCCCACGAAGGTAGATGCTGACTTCTACCTAGATTGAAATACATCAACTTTTCAACATATTCCCAATCCCAGGAGCATGAGGATGTCCGGAGTCTTCACCATGTGAAGGGCAGGAAGGAAGAAGTGTGGAGAAATAATAGAATCCACCAGATAGAACTGAACACTCCACCTCCATCCCTCTGGCTGGCATTATTATGTCTGTCCATTTTAGAGATGAGTGAACCTGAGTTGACAGCCATTCACTTGCTGAAAGTCACACATCTGGGAAGCAGCAGCACCAGGATTCAAGCCTCAGACAATAGACGGATCATAAGAGGCCATTGCATTCATTGGGGGTCCTATTAGCTGCAAAATACATGAATCTCACAATTTTAGTGGCTTAACAGGAGTGGATTTCTCCCTCCTGTGATGAAGTTCAAAGTGAGTGTTCTTGATTAGTGGGTGGCCATTAATGGGCATATTCAAGTACTTGGGCTCCTTCCAAGCTGTGGCTCTGCCCCCCTCTGGGGACTCAAAATCCTCTTCATTCAGCCATTGGATGAGAAAACAGGAAGAGTTTTGTGTGTAGGAAGTTTTAATGGGTCATATATCAATGACTAAACCACACCCAACTGCAAGAGAGCATGGGAAATGTAGCATTGCAAGGTGCCCAGGGAGAATAGGCAATAGATTTGGATTTGGTGAGCAGGTAGCCGGTCTCTGCCATGACCTTGTGTACTATGTTTTGGCACAGGGAAACTGGAGTGACTGCCCACTCATGAGTCCCCAGGAGCCAGGTCTCTTCTTCTGCCCCCTCCCCAGGCCACTTTCCTTCTCTAACCATGTGTTCCAAATGCGACGTGTCATCTCTTAAAAATAGGCCTAGGCCACACATCCCAGCCACAGTGATTGGTTCAGAGATAGTCATGTGACTCAGGCCAGGCCAATACGAATACTTCCTTGGGATTTTTTCATTTGGAGCTAGTGAGGAGTAAACCTTTCCTCTTCCATCAGTGATCAGTAAAAATGTGCCCCCCAAACTGCAGTGGCCATATCCCCTACTAAGGGTAAAGTTTGAGAAAATGAAGCTGAGAAACAGCAAGCGAGACTGACAGCCCTAAAGTTCCTGGTTGCCACTGCCATGGCCACCTCCGTTGCTGTCCTGCTGGGTAGCATAAGCCACTAATCCCCTTTTCTTCTTAATCACTTGCAATCAAAGTGACATGACCATACGGCCACAGAGGAGTTTCAGCTGTACCTTGGGAATAGCAGGGAGCTGTACAAAGATTTTATGCAAAAGAGTGACCTGGTCAGATTTGTGCTTTAGAAAGACTGAAGAGGGCCAAGTCTGGAAGCAAGAAAGGACACTGGGGGGCCATGAGAGAGGTGGTGGCAGTCTGGGCAGAGAGGCAGCGGAGCTAGGGAAACACGGACACACTTGAGTCATGTCCAAGAGGCAGCACTGGAAGGATTTGATGGTGTATGTTACGGGTCAAGTTGTGTCCCTCTAAAAATGATATTTTGGAGTCCTAAACGCTAGGGCCTCAGAATGTGACCTTATTTGGAAACAGAGTCTTTACAGAAGTGATCAAGTTAAAGTGAGGTCAGTAGGGTGGCCCTGCTCTGGTACTGACAGGTGACCTTCTACACACACACACACAGACACACACACGGAAAATGCAACGTGAATATGAAGGCAGAGATCAGAGTGATGCTTCTATAAGCCAAGCAATGCCAAAGAGTGTCATCCAACCAGCATAAACTAAAGGAGTGGCCTGGAAGAAATTCTCCCTCACAGCCCGTGGAAGGATCAACCCTGCCAACACCTTGATCTCAGACTTCTGGCCAACTGAGCTATGAGACAAGAAACTTCTGCCGTTTAAGCCCTCAGGTCAGTGGTCCCTTGTTATGGCAGCCCCAGGAAACGACCAGGGCCGAAGCATGTGGAGGAGCCGATGGAAAGGGAGGAATCGGGTGGCATCCAGACGCCTGGCTTTGGCAGGTGAGCAGATGAAGGAACAATCGCCAAGACGGTGCAGGAGGAGAAGGAAATCTAGGGGTACAGAGAGATCCTGTTTTGACATCATGCAGTTTGAAGGTTGTACATATACTGTGATGTAGATACCCAGTAGGTAGTTGGCTATGGACCCGCAGCTCAGGTGAGATATTTAAGTGGAAGATACTGATTAGGGAGTCCTTGGCAAATGGATGGGAAACAATGCCATGGAGCGAATGTGTTCAACTGAAACAAACGCACAAGCAAGGTTTCAGCACCACCGAAATGGATTGTGTTAAGATACTTTATTCTCGAGTGTTCAGCCTGTTCTGAAGAACCTCCTTGAACCATGTTTACTTAACTGTCAAAACACCTTTTAGGCCAGATGAGACCTCAGAAATCATCTAACCCAGTGGCTGTTAAAGTATTCACATGGTGAAGACTCTGAACATCCTCGTGCTCCTGGGATTGGGAATATGTTGAAAAGTTGATGTATTTCAATCCAGGTAGAAGTTAGCATCAATCTCATGAGCTAAAAATATGACCATGTGATATGGACACAGCATAAAGTCACAAAAGAACGCATGTGGCCCCAAGAAAACACATTGTTGAATCACATATGATTGGTTGAGTCTGATGTTTCCATTAATATTAATTTTTTATTTGTTTACTTGACTTGTTGGCTGTTAGTATTTGGTAGAAGATACCATTTGGTTTGTGATGCATGCATAAAAAACAATTATGAAAGAAAATGTTTTGCATGAACTTTAATATACTGAAAAATAGGGACAAGTGGCCATCTTTCAAATCGCAATGAAAAGGCCTTGGTCTTCTCGCTAGTACCCAAGCAAAGCAACATGTGAAAGCCCTAATTTAACCCAATGTCTGCACTTTACTAATGTGGACCTGAAGCCAAGAGAGGATAACAAATTCGTCCAAGATCACAAAATTTAGTAAATAACAGATTACTTCTCCCTTGTAAAATCACATTCAAAAAGATGTGTAGGCTGGGCGTGGTGGCTAATGCCTGTAATCCCAACACTCTGGGAGGCCGAGGCAGGAGGATCACTTGAGCCCAGGAGTTCAAAACCACCCTGGGCAACATAGCAAGACCCCAACTCTATGTAAAAAAATTTTTTAAATTAGCCAGGGGTGATAGTCCCAGCTATTCAGGAGGCTAAGGCAGGAGGATTGCTTGAGCCCAGGAGTTGGAGGTTACAGTGAGCTATGATTAAGCCACTGAATTCCAGCCTGGGCAACAGAGCAAGACCCCATCTCTAAAAAAATAAAATAAAGTGTAAAATGTTGGTGAAGATGTGGAAAAGTAAGAACCTTTATACATTGCACATCACTGGTGGGAATGTAAAATGGCGCAGATGCTTTGGAAAACCGTCTGGCAGTTCCTCAAATGATGAAACATAGAGTTCCCCATATGATCCAGCCATTCTCCTAGACATGGTCCCAAGATAAATGAAAACATATTTATATACAAAAACTTGTACAAGAATGTTTACAGCAGCATCATTCATAATATCCAAAAGGTGGAAACAACACATATGTCCATCAATGGACAAAGGGATAAACAGAAATGTGGTATATCGATACAATGGAATATTATTTGGCCAGAAAAAGTAACGAGGTACTGACACATGCTACATGGATGGATCTTGAGAACATCATGCTAAGTGAAATAAGCCAGACATAGAAGGACAATGTTATCTGATTCCTCTCAAAGGAAATATCTAAAATGGGCAAATTCATAGAGAAAAAGTAGATTAGAGGTTGCTTAGGCTGGAGGGGGAGATGAGGGGACCTAGGGGTGGCATCTAAGGGCTACGGGTGTCTTTCTGGGGTAATAAAAATGTTCTGAAATTGACTGTGATGGTTGCACATACCTGTGAATATACTAAAGCCCCTTGAATTATACACTTTAATAAATAACAAATGGTATGTGAATTACATCTCAATAAAGGTGTTTTTTAAAAGATGTGCAGTCTTTAAAAAAATGTGAGATAATGTGAGATAATTCATATGTTCATTAGCTTCCTTGAGCCATTCCAAAATGTATACATATTTCAAAACAACATGTTGTTCACAATAAATATACACTATTTTTATTTGTGAGCTATAAAAATAGAAGCAAAAAATAAATCAGCAAATTAATTAATTAAAATAAAATAAAAGATGTGTAAGTAGGATAGGTAGAAAATAATAACAGTGGTTATTAGAGTCGGTGGCAGATTGCAGTTTCCAAAGACAGACACACCAAACACACAGATCCCATTCCACACGCTCTTCTTACACTGCACCATGGACTTACCTCCATCCAGTGTTGGGGAGGACGGTCTATATTCCCTCCCCTTGAATTTGGGAGGACCTTTTTAACTGCCTTGGTCAATGGAATAGGGCAGAAACAATGATGCATGACTTCCAAGGCCAGGTCATAAAAGGCAATAGTCTCCCGCCTGGCTGCCTCCTTCTCTCGAGACACCTGCCTTAAGGCCCAGCCTCCATGTTGTAAGGAAGCCCAGGCCACATGAGGAGGTCACATGTGGTGTTCATTAAGCATGTCTTTTTATTCTGATAAAATTAAAAGGCTGTTTTGACATCTGAGGCCTTTCTGAGCCTGAGAGGCTGTACCTCGCAGGGCTAGCCACTTCCCAGAGGAAGTAAAGGAGTGGCCTTTAAGTGTGCTTTTCCTGCAGTGATATTAAAAGCAAATAAATAGAAAATGAATGAAAGAGAAAAAAAAAAGAAAAGTGTGCCTTTCCTATGCAAACCAACCAACCCAGAGCTCACCTCCCCACCTACTCTATTGGGCTCTTATATTCCAGGCCAATATTCCCCCACCCTAATCACCCCAGGGCCAAGGTATCAGACAGTTCAGGACAGCCCCTGCACCCCAGAGCCTGCTAAAATTATTCAAACCAGCCAATCCTAAGTCTGCTCACACTGCCTCACCCGCTCCTTTCTGCAGAAACCGTGAGGAAGGCTCTTGCCCATGTTGTCCCCCTGCCCCCCACACCCCCCACCTCCTGACTGATCCTGGTGCTTCTCGTGTGGCCCTGTGCAGTGTGACATGTCTCCTCCTCTGGGGATCTGTGAGTAACAAACTATGTTGTCAATAGCAGTTGTCTCCTGATCTGTGGGCCTCGTCATACCTGAGTAATAATAAAACCTACATCTTAAAACAAGATGTTCAGCCAACCTTATGTGTAGGGCCCAGCCAGCCACCAGCATCAGCTACCAGATGAGAGTGAAGAGGCCCCCAGAGGAGTCCAGCCTCAATCTCTCCATCCTCCATCCTCCACCTGAGGCCAAACCCTGCATTCCTAACACTCAGAAACCACAAGAGACGAAGGTGATTATTGTTGTTTTAAGCCAGTATTTTAGGATAATTGGTTATATGCAATAATAGATAGCTAATACAGGGTTTTTAATTTACACTTTTCTAACTATCCAATTTTCTACAATGAGCAGAGATCACTTTTATAAGAAGAATTGATGGTGTTATTTTTTAAAAAATCAGCAAGAGTGAGACATCTTGAATTTTTCTTTATTTAAGTTCTACTCCACTGGAAACAATAATATTCACCAGAAGGATTATTCTTCTTAATACAAATGTTTATCAAATACTGTGTTAATACAAAATAGCAATTTCACAAACACAGAAGGGGTCCAATACCAGCAGGACGTTTTTAAAAAGTCATGCCCCAAATGCCATTCTCAAATATTGTAGACATTTATAGGCCTATAAAAGTGAGTATGAAAGACAAGCAGAGAATTCCTGCTCCCCGCCCACCCACCCACCCACCCGAGAAAGGCCTTAAGCAGCAGGGCTGCACCTGTGCAGGAGAGGGACCCCCCTCCTGCAGGACCTGGCGATGTAAACAGGACTGGCGGACAGTTCGTTTGGCAGAAAACCACAGCCCAAAGTTTGAAATTTCTTCCAGAAGCAGAATAGCCTTTCCAAAATTGGGTCTACTCCTTTCTGGAGTGAATTGAATCTCTCCCTCCTGCTTTTCCGGCCCTGCCTGAGCTAACGCTGGCCCACACTCAAGAATGCTGCCTGCCCAGGTCTCTATGACCACCCAACCCCAAGGCCCCCCCAGAACATAGGCCATCACCAGGACACGAGACCATAAAATGTGGTCCTGTATTCCTCTCAGTGGGGTCAGGGCTCTGGGTAACCAGATTCTTGGATGCTCCTAATTTCTTTCTTCTTACCTGTCCCCGTATAGCCTTGCGGCACGTAGGCTCCCAAAGCATGGCACCATGCTAATCCCCACCAATCACGGCAAACAGGCACGAAGCATGGCTTTCCAGGAACACACCAATGAGAACAGATTCCAGAACTTCAGATTCAAATCCACTTGTGGGTCATAAAATCAATTTAGTGGGTTACAACCAGCAACTTGATAAAACAACACAGGATAGACTAGGATAGGGTGGAGGGTAGGGAGGGACAGGATAGGATTGGACAGTGCTGTGTTTGTATTTCCCAAAATTCTGTGTTGAAAGCCTAATCCCAAGGTGATGGTATTAAGAGATGTGGCCTTTGAGAATGGGATTAGTGTCCTTATAAAGAGGCCCGAGAGAGTGCCTTTGCTCCTTCCACCACATGAGGACACAGTGAGAAGGCGCCACGTATGAATCAGGAAGAGGAGTTCTCACCAGGCACCAAATCTGCTCACACCTTGTTCTTGGACTTCCCAGCCTCCAGAATAGTAAGAAATAAATTTCTGTTGTTTATAATCTACCTAGTGTATAGTACTTTTTTATAGCCCCCTGAACAGACTAAGAGTAGGACAAGATAGGATAGGATAGGATAGAAAATATCAGAGCACATCACTCAAGTAGGTCCTGTTCTGGTGATAGATGGGCAAACTGGAATCACAGTGTGAGATATATTTCTTAGCATGGGTCTTTTTTTTTTTTTTTTTGGAGACAGAGTCTCACTCTGTTGCCCAGGCTAGAGTGAGTGCCGTGGCGTCAGCCTAGCTCACAGCAACCTCAAACTCCTGAGCTCAAGGGATCCTCCTATCTCAGCCTCCCGAGTAGCTGGGACTACAGGCATGTGCCACCATGCCCGGCTAATTTTTTCTATATATATTTTTAGCTGTCTATATAATTTCTTTCTATTTTTAGTAGAGATGGGGTCTCGCTCTTGCTCAGGCTGGTCTCGAACTCCTGAGCTCAAACAATCCGCCCACCTCGGCCTCCCAGAGTGCTAGGATTACAGGCGTGAGCCACCGCGCCCGGCCAGCATGGGTCTTAATCAAAAATGTTTGGAAAACACTTCCATATGGGGGCAAATGAAGGAAGCCAGCTGACCCATGCAACCCGGAGCCCAGATGATGGAAGAGGCAGGTGTTAGGACACACAGGTGAACCCTACCTAGAAGGGCTGCCGGCCTCAGCTGGGATGGGGCACCCTTCCCTCCTGACATTGTAACAGGGGTAAAAATTGGGCTGAAAGCCCATCATGGAGCCAGATTTGAAGGAGAACATTGTTAGGACAAGCTGAAGGTGTGTGGGTGGAGAGATCCCAAGTGTAGACCTCTGATAATCTTGCCGTGATTGCACCTGGTCCAGTAGATCCCAAATCCTCTTCTGGAAATGCCACATGGATAAAAAGTTGCCTCTCTAAGTACAGACTCATAATTTAAAAAAAAAAAAAAATATTGCCATATTAAGGTATTTAAATGCCCCCTTTATCTCGTGGGTGCTGGTGGGGAAGGCTGTCCGCACAGATGTGAACACTGCAGGAGACAGGCCCATGGCCTCTTCCCTGCCCAGTCGAGCCCTGACAACAAAAGGCTTCCCCAGAGCTTGGGGCACAAGGGCTGCAGGCCCCACGGGAGGCTCTGGGCACAAAGTGTCCTTGCCCACCAGAGAGAGTTCCAGCCTTTACCAGCCCTGAGGTGGCCTGGCCTGAGACAGGAGCAGAAAACATGAGTGTTTGCATCCTCAGATCTTTCAAAGCTCAGGCAAAATTGACAGAACCAGGAATGCAGAAGCCAGGAGACAGGGCTGCCGGGAGGACTTTAGGGAGATGGCTTTAACCTATTGCCCCAGATCTCAGCCCTCTGGAAGCAAAACAGCCCCGTGCTATGGAAAGAGGAAGATTGTGACACCCAAGGACCACCAGCCAGATTCCAGGCCCTGCCCCACCAGCTGGATGACCTTGGGCAAGCCACTTAACCTTTCTAAGCAGCCTCAGTTACCCCATGTAACACAGAAACAGTCATTTTGCCTTGCCAGGTTTTGGGGCAGAAATATATGAGAGGAGGGATGTAAATGTTTGCATGTTCATATCTGCATGTCTTACCTGTTATAAAGAGGAGGGCGGAAGGTGAAACGTGTGCCTGGAGTGCAGGCAGCTGCATGCTGGTCAACCCGCTCTCCAAAGCATTAAGCTCTGATTTGTGGCATTTGCCAATTGCCGTGGTGTAAATACTCCCACCTTGGCCAATTTCATGCTACCAGTGGTTTAATGACTCACAAAAAGCCTGAATATTTAACAGGCAATCTCCAGGGAGCCATAGCATGTACAGAACCGATATCCTCACTCATCTCCCACCAGCAGTAGAACAGCATTAGACGGGAGTTGGTCCCCTCATCACAAAAGGCCCTGGTGGCTCTGCCTCCAGCGGTGTCCCTTCCACGACCCACACCACGTCTTCCTCCACAGACCTGATCAGCTGTGGAACAAGCTCACCACCTCCCCTCTGCCCTCCACATCTCACTGTTCACACCACAGTTGACTATTCTCGATCTTCCAGATCAATCAGCTGATCGGCAGCTCCCAGGCCGTAGGTCCCCAGATGCCCAGGCTCCCCCAGGGATGGGGACAGTGGCCAGTTGTGGGGAACAGTCAGTCCAGTGACAGCAGCCAGCCCTGGCTGGGTGGCACAGACAGCACAAGGCAAGTTCTACCTAACTTAACATGGCCTAAGAAAAATGCCCTGAATATGGGGGTGGGGAGCTTTATGTCAAACGCACCTCATCACAGACTGTGTCTACACGCACAGACGTGTATCCCCTGCGTTACGAGAGCAGCTAAAGAAACCTCGGCACATCCACTCCATGCAGACTTCCAAAGTAATGTTTGCAAAGGGCTTGAAAGAACACGAAAAAATACTTTAAAAATAGGATATAAAAGTGTTTGTGGCAAGAGAGGAAAACGTCAAAGGAAAATACTACATGTGGAGTTGGGGAAACACAAAAACAAAGCCACTGAAAGGCTAAGAGTGGCTATGTGGGGTGGGGAGACCGTGGGTAGTATTCTCTACCTTGCTGGTATGTCATGACATTTCTGTAATAAGCATATATTATTTTAATGAAAAAAAATATTTATGTTAATATTTAACAAAACCAACCTCCTTGCCAGTCACTTGGATAGACGCTCCCTCAACCTGCAGAGGAGCCCTGATGCGTCTCTGGCTCCCTCCTCAGGGGCCTCCTTGGTGCTCACCATGGCACAGAACTGACCCATGCCATGTCCGTTTCACCCCAGGGCACTGCCTAACTCGTCCTGTAACCCCAGGGTGGGCGCACGGTTGGCCAGGGTGTTTGCACACTGCAGACCCACCCAGGGCAGAGTCAGAGCTCATTGCAAACTTGAGCTGGGAGAACTAACCGGGGAGCCTCCCACTGGCTCTGTGATTTGTCTTCTGCACGTTCAAGGCCACCAAGAGTAAAGGCCAGGGAAGTGTCCACGCAGACCACAATTGTGAATTCGCCTCTCTCCAACCCTGATGCAAAGGGGCCGACGCTTACATGAGGCTCCCTGGGCAACCTCAGACGAGGAGGAAGAGGTAGGAAGGCCGAGTGGCCAAGGCCAAGCTCACCCTCCTCTGCCTGTTCCACAAGTGTGTGCCAAGCACCTGCTAAGAGCTGGGTCCTGTGCCCACGGCACCTGCCCTCAAACTCCCAGAGTCTCCCCCACCCACGGCTCACACCCCTCCGTCTCCCGGTCCTGCCTATGTCTCCAGATCTGTCTAAAACAGGCAAAAATGGCTAAAACGGGGTGGTCTCCGCCTATGAAAACTGCCACTGACGAAGTAAAACCAGCTATAAAATGAAGGGGAAAACTCTAGATTGTTGGTTCTCAAGTGTTTAGTCTGGGTGCCCCGGGGATCTCCAACACCCTTTTGAGGGGTTCAAGAAGCCTAACCATTTTCATGATAACACTACGACATTATTTGTCTTTTTCCCTCTTATTCCTTCACCCATGCACAGCAAAGGTTTTCAGAGGCTCCCTGACACGTGACGTCCTCTGTTGTAACCCTTGCGAGCACGTGCACGGGCGGAAGCAGAAGGCGGCGCCCACTGTCATCGCAGCTGCTGCTTCCCGTGGGCTGGGAGCCTGAAGTGGGGGTGCCCGGGTTTGGAAGGGGAGAGAGCACGTGTCTGCCACTCCCTAGCTGTGTGCCCTCGGACAAGCTGCTTAACCTCTCTGAGTCTTAGTCCCCAAATCCATGAAAGAGCCCTTTTTTGTAAAATGAAAACAAAAACAAACCTCCCAAACTCTGATATGTAGCATTTGCTGATCACAATCTCCATTTTACAAATGCAGAAACTGAGGCACAGAGAGAACAAAGGTCTCGTCCAAGGGTCTTGCCTGCTGGTCCGTGCAGAGCTGGCTTCGGGTCAGGTCTGACTGGCTCCAAAATCCAGACTCCTAGGATGACGTTCCCCAGCGTCTCAGTGACAGACCCACCCTGCATAGGGACCCTTTGGGGCTGGGTTCTTCTCGCCGACTCCACACCCCTGGTGGCTTTCCGGGGGGGGGGGGGGCACATTGGGAGGCGCTGGGCAGCGGGAAGCCGGACCTGGCCATAGTCCATCCTCAGCAATGCCACTTGGCTGCCCCAGACAGGCCACAGTGGGAGTATTCACACCACGGCAATTGGCAAGGCTGCATATCAGAGGTTTTGAAAAATTATTGTTCATTTTTTTTTTAATCTCCGCTTTGCTCCCTGAGGGAGAGACTTGGGAGGGTGGGTTTCCTCCGAAGCAGCAAGGTCTGGCCAAGGGCAGGACACCTGGGCATTAGATAGTCCCTGCTTCCAAGCTTGGCTCTGCCAGTTGGAAACCAGGTGCCCTTGGGAAAGTCACAAACCTCTCTGTGCCCTGGCTGCCTGCTTTGTAAGGGGAGCTAATGACCCTTACCCCACGGGGACAGTGTGTGTCAGTCAGCAGAGACAGCATTTGTAAAACCACAGCACAGAGAGCCTGGCACCAGAGGAGCTCCCGACGGGCCAGCCTCTGCCTCCCCAACTTCCTGTTCCCCCACTTTGCACCTGCCGAACACCAGCCCTGTGACGTCAGCACACCCAGTGGAGGTGGCTGCTGGGTTTTCACTGGCTCTTTCCAGACCGCCCCCCCAGGCTGTTCCCAGAGCCCACATTTCAGCATCTGGGTACACAGTGCACGGTGGCAGCTTTGACAGGTGCCCATCTCCCTGCCCTCAGAGCTCTATCTGCCCCCTCTTGCCTCCCTGCACAGCCTGAGCTGTCCCCACCCCCACCTCCTGAGCCCGACAGCAGGGACTCAGGCGGAGCTTGGGGACAACACTCTGCAGCTGTTGCAGACTGGCACGGAAAGAGAGGTTAGTGAGCTGAAAACCCGGGACCGCAACAGCGCTCTGCAGGCTTTCAGGGCTGTCTAAGTCACCCACTGTGCGAGCATCCCACCCACGACCGAGGTGGCTTTCTATCTTTAGACTCACCTGCCAATCCCATCTCTGCATCCCTCCCGCCCCAGGGCTTTCGGAGGGCTCTCCCCGACCTGAGCCAGGTGCGGATGGAGAGAAGCAGCCTCTTCCCTGCTCACGCCACACCTCCAGCCTCCAGCCAAGCGGGAAAGGCAGCTCTGTCTGTGACATGGACTCAAATCCTTCCCCGGCCAAGAGGCTGCTGCCCTGGGGACAGCCCTAGCCAAGCTCCGCTCTGGGCCTTACAGGGAAGCCCTCCCAGGTGTGGAGCGGGAGGTGCATTGCTAGGGCCACCCTCATAGCTGCCTTCCCGAGAGCCCGCCAAGTGGGACCCCCACCCCACCCCCTCCTGCCTTTGCTCACCTGGCCGAGCTCGGGATCAGTCACCGAAGAGCCCAGAATGTCAACCAGGCCAATCTGCTGCCCACTGCTCTCACTGCAACTGAGGGCATGACAACAGCTCTGCTGGGTCACCTGAGACTCGATGGTCCCAGGGATGGGCAGGAAGAGAGTGCTGGCCCCTGACTGTCCAGTGTGTGCCCTCTCTACCTCACACGTCCAGCACACGGCCTCGAACGCTCCCGGGACAGAGCCTTACCACGGGAGGGACTGGCATAGGGACCTTCTTTTCCTTTCCTGCACTATTTGTGATGTGTTTGGAGGAGATACAGGTCTGGGTTTGGGTGAAATAGAACCCTAGAAAACTTCCAGAATGATGCTGAGGAAGAGAAAGCGTTTATGGGAAGCATGTCCTGAGTTGGAGCTAGGGGAGGAAGTGCATCCGAGGCCCTTCAGAATGCCCCCCAGCATCCTCACCAACATGTCCACAGTTGGAAACTCCACCATTAGTGATTCATTCCTTTGGCCAACACCCCTGGAAAAGGGTCATCTTCATTATTATCTTCTATTACCAGTCCATCTTCCAAGCCAACTACTAACAGACCTGGCAGAGTGTTGTGCATCTATTACCCCACTGCATCTTCAGGCAGCCCTGCAAAGTGCTGCCTTGCTATACCCATCTTATAGCTGAGAACACTGAGGCTCAGAGAGGTTAGGGAACTGGCCCAAGCTCTCAAAAATGGGGGATGCTGATTTGATCCCAAGTCTAGAAAGACACAGATCCTCCCTTCAGGAGCTGCACTTGTGTGGGGAAGGACAGGGCTCCGAGCACAGGGCATGACGGGGATCAGAGGAGAGCCCCAAGGTCAGATGAAGGCCAGAAGTTCCCTGATGCTGATGCCTGAGCTGGGCTCTGAAGGATGAGGAGGAGTGTGTTGAGTGGATGAGGGGTAAACAGAGTTCCCACCAGAGGGACCCGCCTTGGAAGGTGCAGGGGCACGAGGGGTAGGCCGTCTTGGGAAACATAAGACCAAATACCCAGGAAGAGGGGCACGGGAGGGGCAGGAGTCAGACTGAGGAAAAAAAGCCCCGAGTCACTGGCCCCCAACAGCATCTTGGCCTGGCACGGTGCCATGCTTTGGGAGCCTCCTAGATGGCAAACCAGAACCCACGTGGCTCCCCCCTACCAGCCTCAGGCCCTCCTAGAGGTCAAGTGTCAGTGTCCCTGCAGGGGACCTCACCCAGTCAGGGGTGAGCCTCTCCCCTGCAAAGCTTCCCTCCCCCTCTGACCTCCACCCCTGACCCTGGCGGGAAACACTTGCTGAGCTCCACAGGGCAGGCCTACAGAAGACAGTCCCCAGGGGTAGGAGCGCCTGTGCAGACACACACACACACACACACACACACGCACACGCACGCGTGCACACGCACGCACACACTCACACAGGCAGGAGGACAAAACCTACCCCTGTAGCGTCTCCTAGCTCACAAGCCGTTTGTCCGAGGAATGTGTCAAGATGATTTAATACTGGCTTGGACACATGGGATTCCGGATGCCAGAGTCCTAGAATCCCCTGGAATGTGCTAGAGCTAAGTGTAAGGCACCCTCTCTCTGCCCCCCTCACCCACCCACTCTGGCTGCGAGTCGTAGAGTAAGGACCTCCTGACCTGAGACAGACTCTTCCCCCAGAGATTCTGAGATTCCAGCTCAGAGCCCGGAGCTGGGCCTGCCACTGGCCTCCCCAGCAAATGTCCAAGGGACATTTTACCGAGAGGCCGGCCCAGCCCTGAGGGGGGCGTGCAGATAGGCCCCCAGAAGCCTCGTTGCTGGGCCACTGGGCACTTCAGAGGTTGAGGGTGTCCCAGATACTCTGCCCGGACCCACGTGCCTTCCCTCGGGTGCATCTTAGACCGGCACCAAGAGAGAATCCAGACACCGGCATCGCAAACCCTAAACATGGCGCAAGTGAGCAAGTTCCCAGGATCTGCCTGTCCCTCTTATGAATGAGCAGCTCTTGAAATTTCTCTGGATTTTGGGGGGGGGGGAATGAGAAGAAATAACCAAGTAACAGCATCTTCCCCCCAGCTGCTCACGCCCCTCTGAACTGACCAGCTGTGGTAGAGCAGGACATCGGGGGCTGCCCGGGCGTGAGCCTCAGCCTCGCCCCACTGCCCCCAAACTGCCCAGGCCAGGAGCTTCCCCAGAAGGGAGACGGGACGAGGGGAGAAAGAGATGGATGCGCTCCCCGGATGGAGACCACTCCGGCCACCATCCCATTTCTGAGCACACTGGGCAGGACAGGCAAGGAGGTTCCACCCCGAGTGCCAAGTCCACAGGTAGCGGCTGCCCTGAACACTGCGCTGGAAGGAATCCCGTCACCACACACAGCTGCAGTTGATGGGTGTGTCTGCTGCAGTCAGGGCTACTCACCACGCCCCATCTACAAGCTGGGCGACGTTCCCTGAACAGGGGACAATTCCCCTGCCAGGACTTTGGTAGCACAGAGGGAGGCCCTGGCCAGCCAGGGATAAACAACCCACCGGCCTCAGGCCAGGTTCCTCAGGACCCTAAAAAGCACATATTGGCCTGTCTTTCCCCAATTTGCTTGGACAATGTCCGCTTCCCTTCCTGAAGATGTTAATGTTGCTTGTATTAGGAAACACTTGTCTAAAACGAAAGCACATTATAGGGTTAATCGCTCCTCTGTAAAAATGACTAACTGCTTTCTTTCTCCCTGGGGGCTCGAGGGATGGTCTGGCTGTCACCAGAAGTAACCTCAGACCCATCAAAAACTCTCCCACCAAAGGGCAGACAGGCTCGGCACCGTGCGCTGGGCTGAAGATCGCAGAAACACTTCCTGTGAGGCTCCACTCCAAAAGCCCAAATGACCCGTGCAGTCTGGGCCACTTCATTTGGACACCTTGGTCTGCAGGGTGCTGGGTAGATAGAGGTACCTCCAGATGGCATAGTAGTGGGTACCAGCACCGAATGCCACAAAGAGGTGCCAGATGGCGTGAGCAAAGGGGATCCTGCCGTCACTCTTGAAGAACACCATGCCCAGGCAGTAGAACAGCCCTCCGGTCACCAGCTCCCAGATGCCCTCGGTGTTGGGCTGTCGGCAAGGACAGGGTGGGCACAGGTCAGAGAGCAACCAGCCGTTCCCCCCTACCCCAAAACTAAAAGACACGCAGCAGGCAACGCCAGCCCAGACTCCCAGGGAGGGGGTGGGGGGTGCGGCGCTCACACCGTTGATGTCAGCAGTTCTCCCCAAATTAGTCCTCACATGATAGAAACTCTCATTTCTAACAAAATCCCAAAGAATATTTTTATAGCTTATTATCTTTTCTAAAAAGTAACACATTTGGCCATGTACCCAAAGAACTGAAAGCAGGGTCTCACAGCAGCAAATTCACAATAGACAAAAGCAACGCAAATGCCAACAAATGAATGGATGAGCAAAATGAGATATACACACCCGCGGTGGAACGTCACTCAGCTTTAAGGAGGAATGAAACGCTGACACCTGCCACAACTTGGGTGAACCCTGAGGACACGATGCTAAGTGAAATAAGCCGGTCACAAAAGGACTTATACTGTATGAGTCCACTTAGATGAGGCCCCGGGAGGGTTCACATTCCTAAGACAGAAAGTAGAGCGGTGGGTGCCAAGGGCTGGGGAGACGTGGTAAGGGGAGTCAGTGTGCAACGGGTCTGGAGTTTCAGTTTGGGAAGATGAGGAAAGCTCCGGAGCTGGGCGGCAGTGATGGCTGCATGATAGTGTGAATGTGCTTAATGCCCCTGACGATGCACTTAAAGATGGTAAATGGTATGTATAAAAAAAGTAATATACGTCCATGGCAAAAAACAAAAATTTAGAGAACACAAAGCAAAACAAAACAGTCATGATCCTAGCCCCTAGAGGCGAGCACTGTGAGAGTGAGTTGTTTGTAGAGAAAAGAACCCTGTAGAATAGGAGGAAATTGAGCAGTAAGAACCTGCCAAACCCTGGCCCTCACCCACCAGGTCCACTTCCTACAGGTAACCACCCTTAACAGTATTTTACGGTATCCTTCCAGAAATTCCCCATATGATTACAATATCCTATATGCACTTCATATATATGTATTTGTGCATAGGAACTAATCATTTTTAGATCAATGGGCTCACACCATCCCTATCGTTCTGCAACCTGATTTTCCACTAAATAAAGTCTCCTGCAGATCATAGACAAATCCTCTCAGTCTTTTGAACAACTCCACATTATTTCATTGTACATATATATAATACAATCACTGAGATTCACTCAGTCCTCAAGAATATTATTATCTATTTTTTTTGGGGGGGGGACAGGGTCTCGCTCTGTCACCCAGGCTGGAGTGCAGTGGCACAATCACAGCTCAGTGGAACCTCAAACTCCTGGGCTCAGGCAATCCTCCCACTTCAGCCTCCCAAGTAGCTGGGACTACAGGTGCACACCACCACGCCTGGCTAATTTTTAAATTTTTTTTATAGAAACAGGGTCTTGCTATGTTGCCCAGGCTGGTTTCAAACTCCTGGCCTCGGGCAATCCTCCCGATTTGGCCTCTGAAAGTACCGGAATTTGTAGGCGTAAGCCACCATACCTGGCCTATCATTGAATATTAATTATGTAATAATATTAACACCCAGTATTTCTTAGCACTTACTCTGTGCCAAGCCCTGTCCTACGTGCCTTACTTGAGTCATCTAATGTCATCTTCACAACAACCTAACGAGGCAGGTGTTACACGATGTGGCAGTCATGGAAAAACGCCCATAGCATTGTGATAAGGAGAAAAGAAGACTGCAGAGCACAGAGAATGACCTCATATTTGTAAAAGAAAAACAAATAAGCAAAGAAGTCAGTGTATCTGCACATCCACATACACTCGCACATACATTTTAAAAATGGAAAAGGCACACAACAATTCATGAGCATTGGTCACAGCTGGGCCATCGTACGGGGAGGAGGAAGGGTGACATTTGCCTACTGGACTCATTTTTTGCAGTGAATATGTAATTAAATATACATCTACTATAGATAAGTATATACATGCATTTAAATATCTAATACATACTTTGATGGTTATTTTATAATTTAATAGATATCACTTAAATATATGTTTAAATAAAAATAAACTGAAAGGAAGAAAAAGAAGGTAATCTGGAAAAAGAAATACAAATCATACGGAAACTGTTCAATAGGTAGAATAATAGGGTGTGACTTCACTGCCAATTATTAAAAACAATTAAATCTACAATTAGTAAAACAGTTTGGTACTCATAAAAACAGGCCAGTCGACAAGAACTGAAACCTCAGAAATGGACGCACACACACACACACACACATATGAATTTAACATATGATAAAATGCACTTTTAAAGAGGTAAATAAATGAAAAATGATACAACTGGCTAATCATTTAGGGAGGATCACTGTATACAAAAGAAATTGCAGTGAGAATGAAGAATTAAAAAGTAAACCATAAAGGAAACTGGAAAAAATACAGTCCTTAGAGCAAACACCTTCCTCACCATAACACTGAAGGAAACAGCCATAAAATTTGTTAAACACCTGTTAGATTTGGCTGCGTAAAAGCTTAAACATTTGACAATAATAACTTAAAAATAAGAATCTGTCATCCAACCTAGTAGGGTGAGCTGGCTAAGGTGGCTGTACCCATTTGACAGATGGAGAAACTGAGGCTCAGAGAGGGGAGGAGAGGCGACCCACCCATGGCCACTGGATCTGCTTCCTTTCCCTGTCCAGGGCCCTCAGTCCTCTGCCTAAAGCCCCCACCCTCAGAGGTGCCACACAGTGCGGGTCAAAGACACCAAGGACACTCGAAGTCAGAGCTATGGGGTCAAGTCCCAGCTCAGCCACATGGGGGCTGCATGGCCTTGGCGGGTCACTTCCTCTCTCAGAGCCTGGGTGTCCTTATTTGTGCATCGTCCCAAGGACGCCTGGGATGAGGCAGTAAGATCCCGGGGTTGGGGAGGGGAGGTCTCCTGCACTCCCTAAGGGCTAAAGAAGGGGACCCGGCTGCTCCTGCTGCGCCTGGTCACCACGTGTGTCCAGATGCAGTTTAGGACGCGGAAACACGGGAGGGAGGGGTCGGCAGACCTGAGACTGCGATTCGGCCCCCCCGTTGCCAATTATGGGATTATTATGATAGATTTAATTTAGCAACTGAATACCTACTCTGTTCCAAGCACCGTACATGGATTTTCTCATTCCATCCATAAACAGACGGGAAGAAAGAAGCAGAGAGAGGTTAGCGAACTCGCCCAAGGTTAGGCAGAGTTATGGCAGAGAAGCCAGCGGGCAGGGCCCAGGACTAGCCCCTATGTCCTACTGCCTCTTTAGGCAAGTCATGCTAGGCCTCAGTTTCCCCATCTGCCAAAGGAAAGGGCTTGACTTGACAACCTCGAGAGTCAGGTCCAACTCGGACACTGTCGGTCCCCTCCAGTGCATGTGAGTTCCCCACCCCCCGCCCCCAACACCGGGCAGGTGGGACTTACCATTGACAGGATGACCAGGGCGGGGAAGAAGCCCATCACGACGTAGCAGAGCAGCTCCACAAGTTTGTACCTGGCAGGAAGACAAGCCACCTCAACCTCAGGACGCGCCTCCCCGGGAGGAGACAGCGTACAGCTCCCTGTTTCTGGGGAAGAGGGGACAACCTGACCAGAACAGTGAGAAGAAGGCTCTGTCCCGCACTCTTTGGCTCATATTTTATCCAGCCACATCCAACAGGTGCTGGCAGTTGCGTGACCTTGGGCACTTCCCCTCTCTGAGACTCAGTTTCCACATCTGTAAAATGGCATGCTGGAGCTAGAACAGGGGTTACAAATATTGGGCACAGCACTCACATGGGCACTCCCTCCCCATGCTCAGCCCTGGGCAGACATTACTATTCGATCCCAGCATTTTTTCCCACAGGGCCCCAGCAGCCACTCTCAATCAAGCCGAGTTGCTGCATCACCTGAAACCTATTTGCTGCCCCAGATTAAATGACCTCCAGAGGCCCCTGGGCCCCGAGGCTGCAGCAATCTGTTATTCCCTTTTGCCCCTACAGTTTCTTTCCCTAATTATTCTCAACCCTTGGCAGGGATGTCACTTGGCAGGATGGGGGGACAGGGCATGTGGCTCTCTCAGAGCTTTTCCCCGCCATCTGCTAACACAGTGTAGGGAAGGCAGGTGACATGCGACCCAGCTCAACAATTTAGGAACCTATGATGTCTTTTTGACAAAGTCTTCAGGTTCACCCTATGGGCTGTGGGGCCTGGTGACTATGCATGGGCCTGAACGCTGGAATGCCCGCCAGAGCCATGCCCGCGTGCTTGGGGGGTCATCCTGGGATCTCGCCTGCTCAGGGGCATGGAGGAGGGTCTGCTGGAGCACCAAGGGGAACCCCACCCACCGGAGACCTCCGGGCCGGGCTTACCGCTCATGGAAGAAGAAGACATAGACGGTGCCAACAGAGGCCATGATCCAGACCAGCCAGCGCATGTGGGAGGCCCAGGGGCCCAGCTCCCGGAGGTTCAGCCTGGAAGAGAGAGCCGAGGACACAGCCTGAGGGGCCCTGCCAGGACCTAGCCCCCAAGGGCCAGATTGTCACAGGAAACCGACCCCAGAGAAGCCCACATGTGAGACATGGGCTCTCACAGGAAGGCTCGCGAAGAGGCAGAAAGAACACTAGACAAATTGAAACAGCAAGTGATTATTAGAGGAAAATTAACAAAATGGATAATGTCCAAGAGCAAAGGGAAAGAGCGCCTCAAACAAGCGGGAGAATGTGTGAGTAAAGCCTGTCTGGAGGGCAATCTGGTGCAATCTATCAAATCTATCAAACTTTGAAGTGCATGTCTCCACTCATTCCGGCAGCTAGACAAAGAAAAGCTGTTTTGTGCGTGTGTAAAGTCACATACAGACGTTATCCATCATTGGTCCCAGCGGGAAAAGCCTTAAATCCACCCAGTTGGCTACCAAAAGGGGAAGGGAGAATAAAGATGGTATCCACCTGTGTTGGTTATTAATTCATTGCCTTTCAGCTCCAGTTTGATCCTTTTTGCCTGTTCTGTGACAATGTAGCTGGGCCTTATGAATAGTCTTCCTCTGCAGCAGGCACAATGTCGGGTCTTGGCAGTAGGGGGCACTGGAGAGACTTTGCAGGAAAAAAGGCTCTTCTTTCCGGATTCCTATGGTTCTTCCACCAGAATCCTGGAACATGTGCTTCTTTCTCCACTGCTCAGCCCGGTGGTTTCTCCAGCATTAGTGCCAGCAGGGTGCAGCTTTCTCCAGCATGTGGCCTCCATGTGTCTTCTCCAGCTGTTGACTTAGGTAAAAGCAGCACAGCCGGGGACCCCGGACAGAGCAGGCTGTGCCCCAGCCCAGGCAGCTACTCCCAGCACCCCTCTTCAGCCCCACATGCACACTCGGGGTCCCCACAGGGCTTCCCGTTCAGCAAGCTGATTGTCCGGCCGCCTAGAGGTGTCCTCACTGAACTGCACAGAAATGTTCTAGGGCCCCACAGAGGAGACCTCCCCATCTCCTGGTCCCAGCAGCACCCACGGCAGCTCCCCAGCATGGAGCACATGCCCAGGACCAGCAGCCCCTGTGGATGGCCTCCCTGGCTCCCTGGAGGGAAGATTTCCAGCATGTCGCACAAGCGGGCTCGTCATTGACCTCTGCCATCCAGCATGCCAAGGCCACGTCCTTTCACATGAGGTGGAATCTCAGCCCTGGGCGGAGGAGGGGGCTCTTCCTTGGGCACCTGAGCTCACCTTCGGCCCTAAGGGTAGGAGGTGTCCCTATATCTGCTACGACTGTGTTCTTTAGAATTGTCTTGAACTCTCATTCATCCGTTCTCCGTCACTTCAGTCCTCTGTTAATAATTCTCGATATAGGCACACCTCGCTTTACTGTGCTTCACTTTATTGCACTTTGCAGATATTGCATTTTTTAAACAAATTAAGGGTTGTGGCGACCCCGCATCGAGCAAGTCTATCAATGCCATTTTTCCACGTGCTCATTTCGTGTCTCTGTGTCACATGTTGGTGATTCTCACAATATTTCAAACTTTTTCATTGTTATTATTGCTGTTATGGTGATCTGTGGTCAGTGATCTTCGTCATTACTATTATAATTGTTTTGAGGAGCCACAAACCACACCACATAAGACGGCAAACAATAAATGTGTGTGTTCTGGCTGCTCCACGGCTGCCATTCCCCCATCTCTCTCCCTCTCCTCAGCCCTCCCTGTCCCCTAGGACACAGCAATATTGAAATCAGGCCAGTTAATAACCCTACAGTGGGCTCTGAAGTGTGCAAGTGAAAGGGAGAATTGCACGTCTCTCACTTTAAGTCAAAAGCCAGAAATGATTAAGCTGGTGAGGAAGGCACGTCGAAAGCTGAGAGAGGCCGAAAGCTGGGCCTCTTGCACCAAACAGTTAGCCAAGTTGTGAATGCAAAGGAGAAGTTCTTGAAGGAAATGAAAAGTGTTCCTCCAGTGAACACACAAATGATAAGAAAAAGAAACAGCCTCATTGCTGATATGAGGAAAGTTTTAGTGGTCTGGATAGAGGATCAAACCAGCCACAACAGTCCCTTAAGCCAAAGCCTAACCCAGAGCCAGGCCTTCAACATCGAGGCAAGACCCTCCACCAGCAAGAAGATCATGACTTGCTAAAGGCTCAGATGATTGTTAGCATTTTTAGCAATAAAGTATTTTTTAATTAAGGTATGTACATTGTTTTTTTTTAGATATAATGCTATTGCACACTGAACAGACTACAGGATAGTGTAAATGCAACTTTTATATGCACTATGGAAACCATAAAATTCCTGTGACTAGCTTTATCATGATACTCACTTTATATTGCAATGGTCTGGAACCAAACCCAGTGTACTCTGAGGTATGCCTGGATTAAGTTTTTCTTGTTCAAATCATTGTATGGTTTCTGTCTCCTGACTGTATTCTGACTAATACACCATCCTGTGGAATATTCACAGCAAGTTTTGTTTGTTTGTTTTTGAGACAGGATCTTGCTCTGTTGCCTGGGCTAGAGTGCAGTGGCATCATCATAGCTCACTGCAACTTCAAACTCTTGGGCTCAAGCGATCCTCCTGGCTCAACTTCTCAAGTATTATATCTGGGACTATAGGTGCCTGCCACCATGCCGGCCAATTTTTTTATTTTTTGTAGAGACATAGTCTAGCTATGTTACCCAGGCTGATTTCAAACTCCTGGCCTCAAGTGAGTCTCCCACTCCGGACTGCCAAAGTGCTGGGATTACAGGTGTCAGCCTCCACACCCCACCACAGCAGTTTGAAAACTATAAGGATAATCTGTTTGTACCAACATGGATAGATCTCAAAATACATTGCTAGGTGTTTTGAGGAGGCATGAATCAGGAATAACATCACTATATTTGCACATATAAAGAGATATGTGTAAATACATAGAAAAAGATCTGAACCCCTTCCCAAGTGGTTTTGTCTGGAAAGGACAGTTAATGGTGGTCATGGTTGCGGAATGGGGTCCTTTAAATTTTTTCTGGAATGAATTTCTTGAATGAGAACGTCTTATGTAAAACCTCTGCAAAAAAAAAAAAAAAAAAAAAACGTGATTTCCTAAGAGTCCAACTGTCACTATAAAGAAGTTAAGTAATACTGAAAAGTTTAAAGGTAAAAAAAAGTAATAACCCATCTCATTACCCAAAATAATCATCAGTGAACATCATTCTAGATTTCCGTCCAAGCACATCAAACAATAGACCAATGGACAGAAGAGGGACATAAAATGGGACAGAGAGCAAGGGTAGAGAGATGGATGGGATGGGATGGGATGGGATGGGATGGGACAAAGGGAAGGCAGAAACAAATTATGCACACCATTTTTAATTAAAAGTATGACATTAATTTTAACTTGGCTTTAACAGAAGAAAATGAACCCCAGAATTTTGTCTGCTGATCTTCAAATGTTTCTTCACCATAAAATTCACTCTGACTCTTAAAAAGATAAATTATGTAAAACATAAGGAGGTTGGAACTTTTTAAATGACATGTTTCCGATGTCAACGCTATCAATTGACCTCCCGCTGAGAAAGACGTCTAGCCCATCGTCTGCCTTTCCTCCGCCAACCGCCTGATTTGTCTGAGATACTAGTGGTTTTACATTCCCAAAGTGTGTAATATTCGTATTCTATTCTATTAATACAACCACAAGTCACACAACTGTTCAACATTGGTTCATCTTGTTAATGGAATCAATATTCACTACCATTCTTAAGTTCTTTTTTTTTTTTTTTTTTTTGGAATCTCTTAATTGGCTAGATTTTGTTGTCAAACTAGTTTTTTCAAAAACTCCTCATGGGTACTCTATCCTCGGACTTCTTTCATTTATGAGAATGGTTGTCTATTGCTCTTACGCATGCACAGTAACCACACCACATAGTTTATTCTGAGTCCACCCGTGGAAACGTGTAGAATGTCTCCACTGTGTGTCAGCATTAAATGGCGCTATGGCCAAGTCCTGAGGCCAACCTGATTTCTCCCCTTTGTAAGGGATTTGTTTTTTTCAGTCTCAATGCCTGAAGAATTTGTCCGTCTGTCTTTCATGTCTATTAGCTTCTCTCTTATTGCTTTACTTTCCGGCTTTTTAAGAATATGTTTATTCTCTGAAGCCCTCCCTCTATGCTGGTATTTGATTTTCAGTAGCTTAGATGCCATTCTTTGCTAAGTTGAATTATTAACTTATTCCACCATGTCGTGGCTCTGTTCTTCAACATGTTTCTTTAGGTGATGGTTCTCATTCCAGTCGGTTGTTTTATCATCTCGTCTTTGTGCTCTTGTTTCATTACATTCGTTTTCTTGTTAATGGGCTTGAAGTCACTGCAGGCAGCGGGGCCAGCAGTGAGAAGAAAAGCAGGAGCACAGAGGAGAGCGAGGACTAGTGGGACCTGCCTCCATCTGCCACCACCGGCAACCTCAATGACACAGGAGGATGACGTAGGTGACCAGTGAAAGAAGCTGGGAACTGCACATGTCTTTGTCCCAACACCCAGAGAAGCTGAAGGAGGTGATCCCAGGCCACCAAGGGCCCCGAGCTTAAGGACAAGGGGTGTAAGCAACAGCCCCCGACACTGCATACCCTCAAGCACTGTTTTGCCTCCACCTTCCCGACCGGGACCACACAGGGAAGGGAATTCTGAGAACTGCGGCTTCCCTAAGCTTCAACACCATCCAAAGCTACCACGGCTAAGCAGCTCAGCCTGCGACCCGGAGCCAACCCACTGTTCTCATCTCACACTCTTCCCAAGGAGCCTTTTCCAGCATCCCCCTGTCAGCAGAGCGGCAAGATCAGGACGCCCTGTGCAGGTGCAGGCCACTGGTGGAACCCCCAGGAGGGCTGGGGCAGGGGGTAAGGTGGGTGAGGATGCACCCAAGGCTGCTCCACTTGGCTCCAGAACTCTCCGACTCTTTCTGAAATCCTGGCACGGGCCCATGTCTTCTTCCTGGTCCAGCAGCTGGTAGTGATGTTTTCTTTGCCGTCCTCAATATTTAAAAGTATCATTTGCTCGTTTTCTTGAGCATCGGGAAAGAAGATTCTGTGCCACACTTGATTCTCCCACTTCTTTCTTCCACCTGTGACACGGTCCTGCCTGGTCCATCTTGCGAAGACATATGTATGGACATCGCACCCTGACCTTGCTTCTCCTCACTACAGCTGAGGGGGTGGTTACCACTGTCTCCATTTTACAGGTCGGGAAACTGAGGCTCTGAGAGACTCTGTAATTGGCCCAAGGGCACATGGCTAGGACGAAGGTGATCCGGAACCAGAATTTGGTGCTGTCTGACTCTATAATCCATTCTCTTTCTATAATACTATACCAGAGCCTTCCAATCTTCTTCTAGTCATCCAACACCCTTTTCTTTTCTTTTTTTTTTTTTTTTTTTTTTTTGAGACAGCATCTCACTCTGTTGCCCGGGCTAGAGTGTCGTTGCGTCAGCCTAGCTCACAGCAACCTCAAACTCCTGGGCTCAAACAGTCCTTCTGCCTCAGCCTCCCGAGTAGCTGGGACTACAGGCATGCGCCACCATGCCCGGCTAATTTTTTCTGTATGTATTTTTAGCTGTCCATATAATTTCTTTCTATTTTTAGTAAAGATGGGGTCTTGCTCTTCAACACCCTTTTCTTAAATGGAGAGTTTATACAGGACTCTTATATGTAAGCCCAATCTGTAAAAAACAAAAAACCAAGCGGAGTTTCTCTGATTGAGCAAGGGATGGGGAAGCCCAGAGTTATTCACGCCCCCAGCCTCTCCGAGGTCCTCTGGGGACCTCCAAGGCTCTGCAGAAAACAGCTTGAAAACCAGAGCAATGCAAGTAACAATACCCACCAAGTAATTCAACACAACCTGGCCCATGTCCCCTCTCACCGTGCACCCAGGTGTCTAGCCAGAAAATCGGTCACCATCCAAGCTCCTCTGTCCCTCTCACCCCCCACATCCATCCAGTCCCTGAGTCCTGCAAATTCACGCCACCCCGCCCCCCTTAGGCAGCTCTAAGGCCAGGGCACCTGACACCTGTGCCCTCCTCCATGGCACTTACCATGACTGTGTGAGCTCTGGGCCCGCCAACGTCTGTGTCACTGCAAGAGCGTAAGTTCCACAGGAGAGAGAGCCGGTGCTTTTGTTTGTGGCGCTACCCTCAGATGCCAGCACAGGGCCGTGTACAGAGTGGTGCTCAGTGAACCACAGCCAGGGGCCAAGAACAGACACTCAGGTATTACGTCAGCACAGGGAAGGACAGTCAGAGGGTTGAACTAGACATCTACGGAAAGGATAGCTACCACCACTGAGCACAAAACCTAGCTTGACTCTTCTCAGCAACAGCCAAAAAGACACCAGGTGGTGCCCAGAGACTGCTCAGGGCCAAGAAGCCACCCCCTGGACTGGGACTGAGCTCCCTCCGTGGCTTGTGACTTCTCTTGCCTTCGGCTCTTGCACCCTCAAGTGGCCTCTCATCAGCCACTGGCTTCCAGGGTAGCAGCACGTCCCACCCGTCTCTAAGCCCAGCTGTGCAGGGGGCTCACATCCAGCGATCTCTCCAGCAGACCACGGCAGGGCTGCCTACTCCCAACAGTTGCCGGCGTCCCAGGGAAAACCAGCCCAGAAACTCCGGCTCCCCCTCGTTCTTCCTCTTTCCCCTTCAGACTTTCCTGCTGAATATCTTTTTAATCCATCCAACCCCTCCATGGCAGCTGTGACGGTTGAGGCCACCACCACGCATCCCTAGGCACCTGCACCAGCCTCCCTGCCCCCAAGTCAGCCCCTCATCAGTCCAAAAACTAAAACATGCCAATGTCCTGACTCAAACCCCTCCAGCCACTCCTAAGCACAGACGCAACAGAAATGTGTACTTCTGTACCTGCACACAGGTACAAATGTGTGCAGAGGGCCATTCCCCACAGCCACCGCACCCTGGAAACTCTGCAAACATCTCTAAACAGGAGAATGGCACAGTGACTCCCAATGCTGCACCACACACCGTGCAGAGGAATCACCAGACGTAAGACGCAGGAGAGAAGCAAGATGCAATCGAGCGTTGATTCCGTTAACATTTAAAGCACAGCATCCAGCAAAACTATTAATAGTATATGACGACGGATGTCAGGACTGCAGCCATCCTTGGGAGTAGTGGCCAGAGAGGGGCTATGAGGCTTCTGGGGGCTGGTCATGCTCTGTTTCTTCCCCTGGGTGCTGGCTGCGGTTTGGAAATTCAAGATACACAGGTATGACTGTGTACATTGCCCTTGTAAATTACACATCAATAAAATGTTTTTAAAAAGCAATAGCCTTCATATATACAAACAAAACCCATTTATGAGGGGATATAATAAAAGAGCATACTCCTCTTATGACGGCCAAAGATAGAGATCACCCCTGCAAAAATTTAACAACAAATCTTTCTGTGGCTCCCACGCCTCAGAGGCCAACGTGCAGATGCTGGGAGTGGCACACCTCCTCCAGGCAGCCCTCCTGCAGCTCCCCTGCAGCTGAGCACCTCCTCTGAGCTGTCACAGCCGCATGTGCACAGGCCTGTGTTACTGTGCCATCAATGATCTGTCACTTATAGAGTTGAAACTGGAACAAATCTTGGTGGAGGGGGATATGGCAACACTTAGCCAGATTACTAGTGCCCACCCCCTGCAATCCGGAAAGTCCAATTCTAGGAATTTATTCCACAAAGACCAGGCTTGACTATGAGAAGCTGCTGTTCCTTCAGGACAAAACAGGACAGCTATCGGCAAGTTCACGTGATTCTAGCCAACGCACGCAAGCACCTGTGCAAAATGAACGATAGGCAGAGACTCACTGCAGCGTCGTTTGTCACAGCCAAGGAACGGAATGTCTCAATGCCATAGAGATCCGTGAACAGGGGAATATTATGCAGCTATTTAAAAAGAATGAGGAAATCTTCAAAGTACTAATATGGAAAGACGTCCCCAGCTATAGTACTACGAGAACAAGAGCAAATTGCAGAACAGTTTGTATAGTATCCTTCCTTTTGTATTAGAAGTGGGAAGAAGTATAAATATATACTTGTAAATATAAAACGTAGGTATAGATGTATTATACATATGTACACATGTATAACACATATTTATACATGTATATGTACAATTGTACACATACACAGACATATTCGTCTTTTACACTTAAAATAGCTCTAGAAGGATATGCAAGAAACTACTACTGAGCAGTTGCTTCCAGGAAGGAGACTGGGGCAGAGGGAGTCTTTTTGCAGATACTCTTCTATGCCAATTCAACATATTACTGAGCCAAATATAAAGACAAATTCAACGAAAGAAGAGAAAGCAAGCCACGCCTCCGCTGGGCGGCGGGAGGAACTCACCAGGGTGCGTAGGAGGCCGCTATGAAGAAATAGATGACCATCCGGTCGAACATGTGCAGGCAGTGCTCCACCATCCTAGGGCGGGCAGAGAGGCTACGGTCACTGCCCCTGGGCCACAGGGAAGGGCCGGTGCACCCAGAGCCGTGACCCGGGAGGGGAGGGAGCTAGGACTTGCCTCTACCCAGCCAGGACCCCCCGGGCCTCGGTCTCCCAGTGTGTGAGTGACCGGAGCAGCAGTTTTCAAACCAGGCTCCTTATTAGCCTAAATGCCATATGGAGATGCGCATGGCCGGTCTACCCAGGGCCTGGCACCCCTGGAGAGTAAAAATCTAAAGTCCCCTCCCCTCCTGTAACCAGAGCAATGCTGCATTTCTGTTTTATATACTGTGCTTTTCAAAAGTTTCAAATGAAGAAAGAATTCAGTGGCTTACAAAAGGGGCAGAGAACTACTAAACGGTGAACCCCTTGAAGACTCTCTGGGTTCCGACATCCTAGGTCAGAAGAGCTTAGTGGTTTGGATCCAGGCTCCGGCGCCAGAAGGTGTGGGTTCAAATCCCAGACCTACACTTCCAGACTACACAACCTCAAACAAGGAACTCATGCTCTCTGGGTCTCAGCTTCCTCGCCTACTCAACAGGGAGGACACAGCAACCTGATCACAGCCTCTGTGAGGATTCAGTAAGTTGACAACACAGCGCATAACAAGTGCTCAATAAATGGGAGCTGTTTTTATTGCAACCTCGCCTTGAATAGCGGATGGTGGCTCCCGATACAGAGTGGTGTCCTGGCCCTGGCATTCACCCTGGCATAGTCCCCACCCACGACAAATGGGGCAAACTCAGGGAACCAACAGGATATTGCCGAAATGACGGTGAGTGGGTTCTGCGGCCAGACCATAAAAGATATTACAGCTCCTGCCTGTCCTCTTGGATCACAGACTCTGGGGGAAACAAGCCCCCGGGTGGCCGTAGAGAGGTCCCTGTGGGGGAAGAACTGAGTGTCCCCAAACCCCAGCACCAGCTTCCCACCCTGTAAGGGAGCTGCCTTGGAAGTGGACGCTCCGGCCCCAGTCGAGCCTGCAGCTGACAACAGCCCCAGCCCACATGTGACATCAGGAGAGACCCTGAACCAGAGCCGCCCAGCGCCGCTCCCAAATCCCTGGTCCTCTGAGGCTTTGAGAGATAATAAATACTTCTTGTTATGCTAAGCCACTATGCTTTAGGCTACTTTGTCACGCAGCAATAGGTAACTAATACAAACTATGATCCTGACTAGCAAACGGCAGCCATGAACACACTTGCGCAGCGATCCTACGTATGATCCAGCTGCGTGTCCTCCTAGAATCAAAACAATAACAACAGCCCCACACGCAGGGCACGCGCTGTCATCAGAGCACTGTTCTAACCTCTTTATGAGCATTAACTCTTTGATCCTACCAATAACGTAGGCACCATTATTTTCTTCCACCATGTCACAGATGGGGACACTAAGGCTCAGCACAGTCACACCATTGGGCCCTAAAACCAATGACTGGTGTCTCTATTAGAGAAAAGAGAGGGAGATTTGGAAACAGAGACACACAAGGAGGAAGGCCACGTGAAGACAGAGGCCAAGATTGGAGTGCCGCGGCCACAAGCCACGGAAGGCCAGGAGCCACCTGAAGCTGGAAGAGGCAGGAAGGACCCTCCCCTGGAGCCTTTGCAGGGAGTGTGGCCCTGCAGACACCTCGATCTCAGACTTCTGGGCTCCAGAATCATGCGAGAACACACTTGTGTTGTTTAAGCCACCCGGGTTGTGCTAATGTGTTATGACAGCCTCAGGCAACTCATCCTGTGGGGCTCCAGAAAGGCCAGGGACAGGGCAAGAATGTGAACAGCAGGGGGTGGCACATGGCTTTACGGGGGCCTGGAGTCCTGGAACCAGCTCTGGTTCGGACACGACCAGCTATGCAACCTCAGTGAGGCTTCCGACCTCAGTAGCGACACCTGTAGGACAGAGACTCTACCAGCTACCACGTGGATGAGGCTTGAGGACATTATGTGACGTGAAATGAGTCAGACACAAAAGGAGACACGCTGTGTGACTCCACTCACATGAGGTCCCCAGAGCCGTCACATCCACACAGACAGAAAGCAGAAAGGAGGGTGCCGGGGCTGGGGGAGGGGGACGGGTAGCTGTCATTTGATGGGGACGGAGTTTCAGTTTGGGAAGATGACAAGTTCTGGACGTGGATGGTGGTGACGGTTGCACAACGATGTCACTGCACTTTAAGCCACTGAACTGCACGCTTAAAAAGGGTTGACGGTAAATTTTATGTGGATGCTGTGTTTATTTTACCACAATTTAAAAAAATAAAACAAATCACATAAAAATTTAAAAATTGGGGATTCTAATGCCTGCATTGCAGAATTATTGAAAAGACTATGGAATGGCCCCTGTAGGGTGCCGGGAACCAAGGAGGTGCCCAGAGGGGGGCGATTACTGTGCCTGCAGCTGGGGGCTTGCTCTTGCTGTCCTCTCAGAGGTGAGCCGTGAGCTCCCAGGGGTGAGTGGTCTGCCCAGGGGGGCCCGACTGCAGCCTTCCCGATGGCCCACGGGTCATGGCACCCTTGGCCCCTCCTGGCTCAGCTGAGCCGTCCCCAAGAAGACTCAGAGTCCGACTTCACCCCTCGGGCCACGCGGGCCCCCCGCCCGGCATGCGTCCCCTCCCGTGGGCTGCACAGGAAGCACCTGAGGTGGCTCTTCTTCCAGGAGATGGTGTGGAACACGGTGGACACCACGAAGAGCCCGCAGAGGCCGAGGCCGTAGATCCAGGCAGAAATGGTCTCCCAGTCGTCGTCCGACAGGAAGTAGAGGTTGGAGCTGCCGAGGATGCTGGGAATGATCCAGAACTGCAGGCGGGAGCGGGGCAGGTGCTGCAGCGCCGGGGCTCGGAGCCCCTGACCACCCCGAGCACACCCCTCCCCTCCCTCCAGCCCGAGCTGCCCACCGTGGTGGCCAATGTGGCAGCCACGAGGCTCTTGAAATGTGGTCAGTCCACAGAAGATGGAATTATTTTATTTCATTTCCTTTTAATGGGTTCAAGTGTAAACTTCAATAGCCACAAGGGCTAGTGGCTGCCAGCGTGGACAATACAGGCCTAGATCTTTGACTAGCCCCTGAGGGGGGCTACGCACCAAATGGTTAAGGACCACGTCCCAGGGGACAGCTGGCTCCCCTCCACCTCAGCCCCACCCTGAGCCACCACACAGAGGAGTCTGATGTGCCACACACGTCATCGTCACTGATGGCCCTGAGCTGCCCTACACAGACAGCCCTGAAGGCAGAACCCGGCCAGAACAGCACAAGGTTCACCTTGTAAACGGGTTTAAGTAGCAGATGACCCATTATGGTCAGCTGTAGAGAATGGAATCGTCAAATCCTTTGTCATTGCTGGTGCACGATCTGGCCCTGCTCAGCCCTCCAACTGTGCCCCTCCCCACTCTCCCTCCTGCTCTGCCCCTGGGTCACCAAGCTCTGACCTCACGGGCCTTCATCCAGTTGTTCCCACGCCACAAACTCTTTTTTTGTCTAAGGGCCTTTGCACATGCTGTTCCCTCTTGCTGGACATGCTGTTCCCTCCACTCTTCAGGAGTCAGTTAAAACATCATTTTGGGGCCAGGTGCAGTGACTCACACCTGCAATCCTTGCACTCTGGGAGGCTGAGGTGGAAAGATACCTTGAGCTCAGGAGTTTCGAGACCAGCCTGAGCAAGAGCGAGACCCCGTCTCTACAAAAAAATAGAAAAATTAGCTGGGTATAGTGGTGGCACTTGTAGTCCCAGCTACTCGGGAGGCTGAGGCAGGAGGATCACTTGAGCCCAGGAGTTTGAGGTTGCTGTGAGCTAGGCTGATGCCACTGCACTCCAGCCTGGGCAACGGGGTGAGATTCTGTCTCAAAAAAAAAATCCCTCTGGCAGAAGCACGTTTTCTGTCCTCCCTGACTAGGTCCCTCCTATTCTCTCCACGGCAGTCCCCACACTGGTATCACAGCCTTACTCATTCATTGTCTGCCCATGCGACGTGAGCTGCACAGGTTAGCAGTCCAGGGTAGGCACTTAATGAATACACACTGCAGGAAGGAAGGAAGGCGGCAAAAGCCTAAAGAGAAGGAGGCACATGGGGATCCAGCCCAGCCATGTGCACCTGCCAGGACTCCCTGAAAAGAAATCTAGCTGCAAAGCCAGCCCGAGGAGGTTGCAAAAAGAGGGGGCACCCTGCCAGCCAGGAAGCACGGACCAGGCGGGGATGGAGGGGGAAGGGCCCACAGCGGCGTACCAAGCAGAAGGGACGGTTCCTTAATAAAAGGCCAGCAGCCACCCACGTGTATATCTGCACACGGCAGACTGGACAGCAACAGGCAAGACGGAAGCACCGATGAAGGGAGTGGAATTGCAAATTTTAAAAAATTACTTTCATCAATCTTACAGCACCTTAAAAAATAAACAGCATCTATCTCATGCTACTTCATAATTTGGGGACATAGTTCTCATTAGGCTGCAGACCCTAGTTATGTTTTGTCCTGATTTTTAAAAATTTTTCCTTTTTTTTTTTTCCTTCTTTTGAGACAGGGTCTCACTCTGTCACCCAGGCTTGAGTGCAGTGATGAGATCATAGCTCACTGCAGCCTCGAACTCCTTGGCTCAAGCGATCCTCCCGCCTCAGCCTCCTGAGTAGCTGGAACCACATACGCACTCCACCACACCTAGTTAATTTTTAAAATTTTTGTAGAGACGGGGTCTCGCTATGTTGCCCAGGCTGGTCTTTAACTCCTGGCCTCAAAGCTCTCACCTTGGCCTCCCAAAGTGCTGGAATTACAGGTGTGAGCCACTGCGCCTGACACCAGGGATTTGGTTTAAACTCACATCTGCATCACCAAGGTCTGGAGCAGTGCCCGGCGCCTTGAGTGTACCCAGGAGCTGTTTGCTGAGTGAATGAGTGACGGACTGGTACCTTCCAGCTCGGCATAAGGCAGAGTAGTGGGGGCTGCCGTGGCTGAGGGTGGGGAAGTAGAACCAGAGATTCCCAGCATCTGGGCAGATGGGAAGGCTTTGGGGGGACATTTCAGCAAGGCCACAAATGAGGAAAAGTCTTCCACAGGTGAGGCTGGGGTGGAGACGGTGAGTACTCCAGGCAGAGAAAACAGCATGTGCAAAGGCACAACTCCTTTTTTTAGGAAATGGCAAGTGGTTCAAGTGCTGGAACCTGGGGGCAAGAGCGCGGACTCGGGCAGTGGGTGGACAGACAGGCTCAGATCTGGCTGGGCGCTTGCTAGAGTGACCGGATGCTGCACTAGGTACTAGAGAGCCACGGAAGGTTCTTGAGCATGCTCGGCACCACAGTCCAACTTACCCTGTGACCTTCCCTCAGGATCCCATTTACTCTTCCGAGGGTCACAGGAGACCTAAGGAACAGGCCACTGAGGACAGGCTGAATTTCTCCACAGGCAAAGATGCGGCTTTCCCCGCCCCCACCTGGAAGTGTCCCCATCTCAGCCCTCAGCCCCCCAAGAGCCGACTCACAGCGTGGGTGGCACAGTTGGCCGCATGTTCGTACTCCGTGGGCTGGTACCTCTTGTGGGCAGGGACGCGGTGGTTCATGAATCTGGAATGAGAGGCAGGATCCCGGAGGCTTGGCTGGGGAAGCAGCTCCGCTCGGAGATCCCAGGAGGCCTGAAGACCCCGCCCGCTCCTGGTGGGAAAAGGAGAGCCCTCCCCTTCCTCTGCCCCCTCTCCCCCCAGCCTCCCTCTCTCTCTGATTAGTAAATGTTTTTGCACTACCCGATATTTCGTGCCTAATCCCACAGTGGTGCTTGATACAAAACTTTCCTAAATACTGGGATGTGGCATTCTCTTCGTATCTGTTTTGTACTTTCTCAAAGTATAACTTACATGGTGAATTTTTCCATCTGCATACACAGAACCACCACCCAGGGGGAGCCACAGCTCATTTCCTGCCCCCCAGAAAGTGCCCCACGCCCCTCCCCAGCGGGCACCTTTCCCTGGAGGAAACCTCCTCTGGCATCGTCATCGGGCTTAGTTCTGCCAGTCCTTGAACTTGCTATCAATGAACCCACACAGCATACACTGTTTCACGTCCAGTTTGTTTTGCTCACTGTGATTTTTTGTGAGATTCATTCATGCTGTGGGATATGGCGATCGGTTGTTTTCACGGCCAAACAGTGCTCCCCACTGTGAATATGAACACGCCACGCACGAGTTCTCCAGTCTGCTGCGGGCAGACACTCCTGCGCGGGGCCATGATGTGTAACTCCGCTCAGGAACGTTCTGTGCACATCCTTGGGTGAACATCTGCACGCCTTTCTGCTGGACTCAGATCCACACGTGGAATTGCTAGGTGACTTTATCTTAAAAAATAAACATTCCCGATGTTTTGGTGTCTTTGGGGAATCTTTAAAGGATCACCTGTTTGATCCACCGGAGCACCGTGTGGAGCTATTTCCCATTTTGCGGATGGAAAAGCTACAGGATAAGAAGGTCAGGAAATGAGATGACCAGGCTCCACGCAGCCCTGGTTGACTCCAAAGCCTGGCTCTGCCGTGACGGGACCCTGTGCAGGAGGCTGTGACTCGGGCTGGGAAGTCGAGCAATAGTTGGTCGGGTGGGGAAGAGGCATCCAGAGCCGGGCGTAGGGTCCGCACACAGCAGCTCTCAGGCCAGCAGGCAGGGCCAGCTCCCGGGCTCAGGACTGGGTGAGTGGACAGTTCCCCGGACTTGCTAAGCGTGCTCCACAAGGAAGGGTTGAACACCACTAAAGCACGCCAAAGACTTTTCCCCCAAGATTCCAATTATTACTCTGTAGACACCCCCCCCCCAAAATAAGAAATGAATGTACGGCTCAGAACAAAGGACTCAATGCAACATGGTTCACTGAGCATTTACTGAGCACCTTCTGAATGCTGGCTCCATGCTAAGTACAGTTCATGGAGCATTTGTGAGACACCTTCTGTGTGCTGGATCCATGCTTATACAAGCCCTGGAGCATTTAGTGAGCACCTTCTGTGTGCTGGCTCTATGCTAAGACAGCTCACGGAGCATTTATGGTACACCGTGTGTGTGCCAGTTTCATGGATGCTGGTGTGGGCAGGGCAGGAGCTAAGGCTGGGGGAAGAGAGGTTCTGCCCACACTGACACTGTGACTTGCCCTGGGACTGCTGGGGTCTGCTTTTCCTGTGCTGGCCCCCTTGGCACCTGAGCGAGTTCAGGGCTCCAAGCCAGGTCCCCCCTACCCAACTGCTCTGACGCCTGCTCTCTGCCTGCATCCTGCATCCGCCCATGGGCAAGTGATTCTGTGGTCAAGTGACTCCCAGGCCAGGGTCATGCTAAGCCCATTAGACAGATGAGAAAACTAAGACCTTGCCCTCAGGGCCTGGCTTCCGAGCCAAGGCAGACAGACACCAGTGCTCCATCTCCCATGGCCAGGCACCCTTGCAGGGGCAGATGAAAAACTGGGATTACGGTTACAGAGAAAACAAAGGATGCATCTCTGGAGATGGAGACCCCAGCGAATCCTCCCCAGGAACCCAGAACAGCCCATCAGCCCATCTTTCTCATGGGTGACCCAGGATGTTGTCAGTGGGCGAGACTGGATTATTAAATAATAAGTAATAACAACAAAAATAGTGTTATGGGTTGAACTGTGTCCTCCCAGAATCCATATGTTGAAGTCCTAATTCCTGGTACCCCAGAACGTGACCATATTTGACAACAGAACTGTTGCAGATGCAATTAATTAAGAAGAGGTCGTGCTGGATGGGGTAGGACGGACTCCTGATCCAACATGCCCAGCATCCTGATACAAACATGAGAGACACAGGAGAATGTCGCGTGAGGACAGGGACACACAAGGAGAAGACGGCCATGTGACGGTGGAGCAGAGACTGGAGTGACGCACCTACAAGCCTGGGGACACTGGGATGGCTGGCAGCCACCAGACGCCAGGAGAGAGACACAGAAGAGATTCTGCTGCCCTCAGAGCCTCCCCAAAGAACAGCTCTGCCCCACCTTGATATTGGACTTCTGGCTCCAGAACTGGGAGAGAATAAGTATCTGTTGTGTGTGTTTGTTTGTTTGAGACCGAGTCTCGCTCTGTTGCCTGGGCTACAGTGCCATGGCGTCAGCCTCGCTCACAGCAACCTCAAACTCCTGGGCTCAAGCAATCCTTCTGCCTCAGCCTCCCGAGTAGCTGGGACTACAGGCATGTGCCACCATGCCCGGCTAATTTTTTCTATATATAGTTTTAGTTGTTCAGACAATTTCTTTCTATTTTTAGTAGAGACGGGGTCTCGCTCTTGCTCAGGCTGGTCTCAAACTCCTGACCTCGAGCGATCCTCCTGCCTCGGCCTCCTAGGATTACAGGCGTGAGCTACCGCGCCTGGCCGAGTATCTGTTGTTTAGAGCCACCGAGTGTGTGGTAACCTGTGACTGCAGCCCTAGGACACTGACACAGGTCCACACAGTGTTAATTCTGATGGACTCTGCCCGGAAGCCCCCAAGAGGGTCGTGAAAATTTACACTCCCCCGACCCAGGCTGGGGTGCCAGCGCCACCTGCGAAGGGACGCAGCCAGCACCTTTCTCCCAGGTGGGAAACCTCCAAGGTGGGAAACCAAGTGTCCACCTGCGGAGTTCTCTGCCTGTCAGCAGGTGCGGCCTGGCGGCCCCATCTTCCCTGCTCCTTTAACAAACGCCAGCAGGCCACCAAGAATGCCAGCCAGGCGGGGTCCAAGGGTGATGTCACGGTTGCCGTGGCGACCTGGGACAGGCAGTTATTTATTTATTTCTGGGCTCCACAAGACCTCCCTTGTCCCTCGGTCACACTGCCACCACTGAATGCTGGCAGGGAGGACAGGGAGGCCCGGAGACAGGGCCGGCGGGCAAGCGCCCAAGGAACTGAGTTCCCACCACCCCAAGGACCGAAGAACTTCCTCTTTTAACCCCTTGTGGCCTAATTCCTTTCTTCATAAACTCTAGTAGAGCATTTTAAGAAGACGGTGAATTCATTTTTTTAAATTTATGGTTTCATTTACATACAGTAAAATTTCCCTTTTTTGGCTATAGCTTTATGAGTCTTGACAAATGGATAGAGTCCTGTAACCACCAACACAATCAAGACAAATAAGAGTCCACCATCCCCCCAAATTCCCTCCTGCCCCTGTACCCGACACCCCTGCCGAGCCCCAGCCCCAGCCCTGCTCTCTTCTCCATCCCTAAGGCTTTGCCTTTTCCAGAATGTCATGGAAAGGGAGGCATACAGTAGCTGCACAGCCTTTTTATTCTGATGTTTAAAGAGAATTTTTATTGTATAAAGTCCAAGTGAATTCTTAGGTGGAAAAAAAAAAAAAAAACCCTGTGCTTTGAATGCCAAAGGGATTTACTTATTTTCTATTAAAATGTATCCAAGACAAATTTGTTTAATTTTCTTTTTATGTTTCTTTTTTTTTTTTTTTTTGGCTTTTTGCTTTTTTTTTTTTTAGAGACGGGGTCACTCTGTCACCTGGGCTACAGTGCAGTGGCCCCATCATAGCTAACTGCAGCCTCAACTCCTGGGCTCAAGGGATCCTCCTGCCTCAGCCTCCTGAGAGTTGGGACTACAGGCGTGCACCACTGCACCTGGCTAACTTTTTAATTTTTGTAGTGACAGGGTCTCACTATGTTGCCCTGCTGAAACTGAGAACTTGCAGTCAGAGAGGCAGCCCAGGGCTGTGGGAAATTTCTCTTGAAAGAGCCCATGTTTCTAGCAAGCCATCACTGGTTAGACCAAAGGATGGAAACAGGCTTGTCTTCCTCCACTCTGGGGAACAGAATCCCCGTTTTGTGGCCAGCCGTTGCTGTTTAGAGGACCACGCAGCTGCAGCCTCATGGAGAACTCCCAAACCGAGCCAGAATCTAGAGCCAGAGGCTGGCAGGAGACGAGGACAGAATGTTGAAGTCCCACCCCAACTGGAAGGCACAAGCTTGGGAGCTAGGCACAGCCAGGTGGAAAATCCCTGCATGGGATTTTCCCCAGCTGCTGTGTGATCTGGGAAAAATTACTTAACCTCTCTGGGCTGCAGCTTCCTGGTAGGTTAAAAAGAGATGGCATTGCCTAACCTGCAGGTATGAGGAAGGAAACTGCTTCAAGAGCGCACACGGCATCAGATACAGCAGGTGCTCAAAGAAATTCTCCTTTCACCTCTCTCCGGAGAGTTCTCCCAAACAGCCCAGGCGTGTTCTTACTGGTGCTTGACCCATCCAGGCACTTCACACAGAGGGTCTCATGTAAAGCCCACAACATCCTTGCCAAGTAGACAGTACAGTGTATTATTCCAATTTGAAGATGAGGCTACGAGACGTCAGGCCATTGTTTCTCGGTCTTGCCGGCACATTGAGTCACCTGGGAAATGGATGACTGGACAAACAAAATGTGGTACACAACGGAATACTCAGCCATACAAACCAGTAAAGTTCTGACACATACTACAACTTGGATGAACCTCAAAAACACTAGACTAGGCCGGGCATGGTGGCTCCCACCTGGAATCCCAGCACTTTGAGAGGCTGAGGCAGGAAGTTCACTTGAGGACAGGAGTTTGAGGTTGCAATGAGCTATCATGATGCCATTGCACTCCAGCCTAGGTGACAGCAAAGCAAGACCCTGTCTCTTAAAAAAAAAAAAAAAAGAGCCCAAGTTGCTGAACTTGAACTAGCCTTGTGATTAGAAGTAATATAGAAATACAGAGCTGGACAGAAAATAGTAACAGGAATTAACCTAAAGACCAACAACAGACCTGTTGCTAGGGACTGAATAGTGTGCCTCCTCCCATGCAAACTCACATGTTGATGGCCTTACCCTCGATGGGACTGTGTGTGGAAGAAGGAAGTGATTAAGGTCAAATGAAGTCGCAAGGGTGGGCCCAAACCTGAGAGGACTAGTGTCCCTACATGAAGAGACATCAGAGCTCTCTCTCTTTGCCATGTGAGGACACGGCAAGAAGGTAGCCACCTGCAAGCCAGGAAGAGACCCCTCACCCAACACCGACCATGCCGGCACCTTAATCTTGAACTTCCCAAGTCCAGAACTGTGAGAAAACAAATTTCTGTTGTTAAAGCCACCCAGTCTTTGGTATTTTGTTACGGCAGCCCTAGCTAACGCATCAGTTGAATAAACCATGGTATATCAATGATAGAATATTATGTACCCATTAAAAGTATAGCTACAACATACAAATGCATTCAACATCGCTAGCCAGCAGGGAAATGCAAATTAAAACCAAAAACGAGGTCTCATTTCACACTTACTAGAACAGCTAAAATAAAAGATGCCAAATGCTGGTGAGGCTACAGTGAAGGTGGACCTCTCACACATTGCTGGTGAGAATGTAAAATGGCACTGTCACCCTGGAAGACGATGTATCTGCTTCTTAAGAAGCTAAACATACGCTTACCATAGGACCCAGCAATTGCACTCCTGGGCATTAATCCCAGAGAAATGAACACTTACATCCACAGAAGAACCTATACAGGAATGTTCACGGGAGCTTTATCTGTAATAGCTGAAAACTGGAAACAACTCAAGCACCCTTCAACAGGGGAGCAGTAACTGGGTTACATACACACCACAGAACACTGCCGCGCAATGACGAGGAACAAACCACAGCACACAGTGACTCGGGTAGATCTCAAGAATATCACAGAGCGAAAACGTCTGTGTCAGAAGGTCACCTCCTGTATGACCCCATTTTTATAATATTCTCAAAATGATAAAATTATAGAAACAGAAAAGAGATTTGTGGTTGCCAGGGGCTAGGGAAGGGGGTGGGGGGATGTCAGAGTTAGCACAAAAAATCTTTGCGATGATGAAATAGTTCTGTATCTCCATCGTGGTGATAGTTCACAAATCTAAACATGTGATAAAGGCCGGGCGCGGTGGCTCACGCCTGTAATCCTAGCACTCTGGGAGGCCGAGGTGGGCGGATCGTTTGAGCTCAGGAGTTCGAGACCAGCCTGAGCAAGAGCGAGACCCCATCTCTACTAAAAATAGAAAGAAATTATATGGACAGCTAAAAATATATATAGAAAAAATTAGCCGGGCATGGTGGTGCATGTCTGTAGTCCCAGCTACTCGGGAGGCTGAGACAGGAGGATCCCTTGAGCTCAGGAGTTTGAGGTTGCTGTGAGCTAGGCTGATGCCACGGCACTCACTCTAGCCCGGGCAACAGAGAGAGACTCTGTCTCAAAAAAAAAAAAAAAAAAAAAAAAAAGTGATAAAAATGCATAGACCCAAACACCACACACACACACACACACACACACACACACGTCAGTGCACGCAGAATTAGTAAAATCCAAATAAACTCTGTGGGCCGCACCAATGTCAATTTTTTAAAATTTATTTTTGAAGTTGACAAATAAAAATTGTATACATTGATGGTGTACACCATGGTACGTATACTGCGTGTGCTGCACATTGTGGGATGGTTCCAGTGTCAGTTTCTTGCTTCCGACACTACTCTAGTTACGCAAGATGTTCCCACTGGGGGAAACGTGCTCAGGATCTCTCTACTATTTTTGCAACTTCTTATGTATTTATAATTATTTCAAAATAAAAAGTTTTTAAGTGCAGCTAAATACAATATAAAGACGTTCATAAAAATCAAATAGAAAAATCAAGTAATAAGATTCTATGTGCAGTAAATATTTTTAAGGGCCCAGAAATAGACCTGAAAGAAAAAGGAGAGATGGGTGAGTTTCGGGGTGCTGGTTTCAGAAGACTTTGCCCCCCCTTATTTTTTAATTTTTAGGATTAGATGGGAGATAAGAAAGCCTGTCATTTGACCTGTGTTTGAATTTTTATGAGATTATATTCAAGTTTTACTTGTGTAACTACATTTTCAAACTGTGTAATGACACAGGAAATGTTTGCCATATAATATTAAGTGAAAAAAGAAAGAATACATCATTCACTGCAATTACAGTAAGGTCAATATATGCCTGTGGGTGAAAGAAGACAACGTAAATGCACAAAAATAAAATGCATAGGTGCTAAGATTCAAAATGACATTTTCTTCTTACAATTCTAACGGCACCGTGGGAAGAGGAAGGTCACAGTATTACATCAGACGCTGAAGTTTCTTGGAGCAACATGTGTGCCGTGGTTATGCAGGAGAATGTACACTGCTGTTTACAGATGAAGTGTCACGATGTCTGCAACTTGTCCTCGAATGGTCCAAAAAGAAGAGAGAGCAATGAACTAGAGTGAGGTTTGTGGCAACATGTTAGTATCTTGTGAATCTATGTGACTGGCACTTAGATGTTCACTGAATTTTTCTTGCAACTTTTATATTTGTGTGAAGTCCTGGGCTGCCCTGGCACAGATACGTCACTCCCTAGCAGGTCGGAGGAACAGGTTGGAGAAAACGTTGCCAATCACCTGGGGAGAACTTAAAAGTCCTGCAGCCCAGGCCAAAGGCCAGACAAGTAAAACACAATTGCTGGTGGGGCGTGGGGGTCAGAGGTGGTAACAGGACCCAGTATTTGTTTAAAACTTCCCAGGTGATTCCAATGTGCAGCCAAGGTTGAGAACCAGGGCGCCGGAGGGAGAGCCCAGCAGAGAGGGGACGATGGCGATGCCATGTGCCACACAGCAGGAAAGCCACAAGACCCCAAGACCACAGCATGAACACCTGGCTCAGCCGGGGCAGCAAACAGGCTCCAAGTCACCTGCCAACCCCGACGGGTTGATGTCGCTGCCTGGAGTGCTGCGTTGCAAAGGATTCTGCGTGAATCCAGGCATGGCGGGAAATGAATGATGATGAATTAGCAATGTCTGCTGCGGGCACAGGGCAGGCAACAGGCCGCCATCTCTGGCTTAAGAGTTCCCCAAATGGTTTCATGCTCCTCAGCTCAGACCCTCACAACGACACTGTCAGCTGAGCAGGGCAGAGATCATGATTCTCACTTTATACAGGGATTCGGAGAAGTTATCTTCGGGCTCCTGGTTTACACTTTCCACAGCACTCATGTCCCCTTTCAGCTGCGTCTGTGGTTCTGACGGGAAAGGTTGCTGTCAGTCTTTTACACTATAGTATAATGTATCTGGGCATCCACTGCAGAATGGAAGACTTGTTATGGATCTGGAGGCAAAGGAAGGGAAGGGACAGAGCCCTTTCCCAGTTCCTGGAATCGCAGCCTGCGTGTACAGTGGGTCAGAGCACCAGGGGCACAAATTGCCCATGATCCATGATCCCTGGTCTCTCTGAACCTTGTCAGTCCCTCACACCTTGGAAAGTCTACACCAAGACTCCCAGGTCTTGGCAAGCCCTGAAGGACCCAGAGCACAAGTGCCTGTGCCAAGGCCAAGATCAAAAGCACCAGGCAGCTAGAAGACTGTGTTTCTCCAGGGTGAACTGTTTCCTATTTTTCCTACCCCTGACTCAGACCCTGCAATTTCTCCTCACCCCAGAAAAGCTCTCCCTATGGTCCATAGTCATCATGCCTCTGGGCCTTCCACACATTGTTTCTTCTGCTTGAAAGTCCCTTTCTCTCTTCTCTGGCTAGAGAACTCCTATTCAGCCTTCAGAGCCCAGGTCAAATGGCCCTCCTCTGAAAAGCCTTTCTTGACTCCCACCTTCACACCCTGTCTAGGATGGGTCATGAACTTCTTTCTCCCACCTCTGGGCCACTGCACAAGCTGATGTTTGCCTGGAATTCCCATCCCTAAACTTTTCTCTTTCTGGAGAACTCCTAAGCAGAGAAACTTCCACAACTGCCTGTGCAACCCTTATCACAGCACATACGATACCGCCTTGTATCTGTGTGTTTCTGGGTCTGCCTCTTCCCCTAAACTGCAAACTTGGGGGACTGGTCTTGATTCATCTTTGTCTTCCTGGTACTGATCCAGAGCCCAGTGAGCAACAGGTAACACCTAGCAAATAAATGAGTCATCAATCATCTCAGAGCATTTATTAAGTCCTTACAGACTCGAGATAACACGTTAGAAACAGTCTCAGCATGAAACCTACAGAATTTTTGGAGTAGACAGACTCCTGAGACATGGTGACTTGCCCACAGTCATACAATCTTTAAGGGGTGTCTTAGTGCATTTTCTGCTGTTAAAACTGAATACGTGCGGCTGGGTAATTTATAAAGAAAAGAGTTTTATTTCCTACAGTTCTAGAGGCTGGGAAGTCCAAGGTCAAGCAGCTGCCTCTGGTGAGGGCTTTCTTGCTGGTGGGGATTCTCTGCAGAGTCCCGGGGTGGCACAGGGCATTACATGGCGAGGGGGCCAAGCATGCTGATCCAGATCTCTTCTCTTCTTATAAAGCCACCAATGTCCCACCCTCATGACCTTATCTAATCCCAATTACCTCCCAATGATCCCACCTCTCAAATACCATAGTGGAACTTCCCACTCTCTTAATACTGCTACAGTGGAAATTAAGTTTCAATAAGAGTTTCAGAGGGGACAAACATTCAAACCACAGCAGGGGCAAGGCCAGGTTGCTGACTTGGAAAAGCAGAAGGTATGAAAGGAAACAAACCAAAGGAAAGACGGGGGAGAAGAGGGTGAGAAGAGTTATTTTCTATGCATATCTGTGTCCCTTGACCAGCTACAATGTTCATTTATCAATTTAGTGACCTTTAAAAAATCTAATCAAACAAAAAACATTTTAAATATTAAAGTGTAGTTTTGAAATCAGTATCTGAGACCAGACGGTCTCAAACCTGCTGCGTCAGAGTTGCAGAGGGGAGGTGCTGGCTAAAAAGCGTCCTGGAAACTTCCTGAATGCCCAACCGCGGTAGAATGGAAGTAAATCATGGAAGGGTCACACAATGGAACACCAGACAGCAGTGAGAACTACAGCCACATGCAGAAATATGGGTGAGTGGCAGACAAATGCTGAATGGCAGTGCACACACTCAGATTCTGTTTCTATAAACTTCCAGAACAGGGAGCACAAGTCTGATAGTGGCTACCCCTGGCAGTGGTGGGGGGTGACCAAAGAGGATGTGCAGGGGTGCCCCTCGCTGCGGGGTCTGCACACAGTCCACATGCCCTCCCCTCCTGCCCCTCCTCCAAGCCCAGCTCTGCAGCTCCTGGGTCTCCTCTGGCCTGACCCAGCTGGGGTCAGTGGCCCCCAGAGAGAAGCAGGTCCTCTCTCCTGGTGTGCCACCCCTCCCGGGCTGAGCTGGTGCCTTTCATACCTTGGACAGAGGACTAGAGAGATTTTTCCAGACTCCCAGACAAAGGGGGTCTGTCTGTCTGTCTGTCCCAAGCTGGCCCCGGCCTGCTAAGCCTCCCTGCCCCCTCCAGCTTGGCCCTGGGCTGCTCCTTTGTGTCCATTCATGAATTCAAGGCCCTTTCTGAAAGGCCTGTGGCATCTTGGCTCGGTCTTTGGGAAACAGTCCTTGGGCTGGTGCCACCTGGGAACGGTCATGAGATCAAAATCCCGGGAGAGAGAGAGCTGGGAACAGGAAGGGGAAACTGAGCGATGGGTGGAAGGGGCCAGGCCAGGAGCAGGTGCACTGTGCGAGCAACTCTTCTGGGACATCGAGGGTCCCCGTCTCTGCAGTGAGGACCATCCCCCTGCCTCTCTGCCTCAGGGAACCCCTGGGAGACTACAGGTGAGAAGGAGCCATGGGAGCTGCTGGTGTTGTGAGTGGGTTAGGACAAGGGCTCACCCCCAGCTGCCTAACGGGCCAGACCCCGTGGACAGGCCCTGGACACCGGCCCTGACCGACAAGCCCTCCTTCCACCTGGCCTGGGGTTCTTACCCACCAGTCAGCTCCCAGCTATTCCTATGATGTCAGCAGCAGCCAATCAGAGTCCCAGACCATCAGGTGGAGGGGGCAGTGTTACTTAGGAGTTGATAAGTCTTCAGATAAAGCAGACAAAGGACTCTAGAAATGCCCAGTGCTGCACGGTCCGTGGTGCTGGCGGAAGGGCATTTCTTTCTCCCATTGCACTTTCTGTCCTGACTCCGTGACAGCCAGTGACCCCTTAAACACCAGGGCTCCCACCTCACAGAAGAGGAGACTGAGGCCCAACTGCTGCACCCTGAGCCCCGCAGCGCCCCCACTAGGAAGCAGGGGCTGTGGGCGGCGCTCCACGTGGTGGTGGGAGAAAGGCTGTGGGTTTGGAGCCCAGCCCTGGCCGTGTGGCCAGGGAGCAGCACACAACCTCTCTGAGCTTGAGGTCCTTCTGGAAAATTCCTGCTCTAGACGCTTCACAGGCTGCCTGTAAGAACAAGAGCCCAAGAAGGGGGTGGCTTGAGGACAAAGCACTGTTGTTACTCGTATTTAGCGGTTACCCCAGTCATTTCATTTTCTCCTCCTGCACTCCTTTAGGGACAAATCATCACATCCCCACTTTGAGGTACAGTAAGTCACAGAGCCAGAGCTCCGCTAGGGGGCTGGGGACCCCTTGAGGGGGCACTTCTGCAGCAGAGACCATGGGCCTTGGGGGCTGCGTGGCTGCCGTGGGCATCAGGGGTCCGTGCTTCTGTGCTGTTCACCGGGAGGGCTCAGGAGAGGAAGCGCCACGCTTCAGGCATGAGGGGCGGCCTCTGGGTCTGGGCAGTCCCTGCCGCCGGTGCAGGTGCCTGTATCGTCTACGCAGGCCCCGCTCATTGTCCACCCTGAAGCCCCAGGACACTGTCACCATTGTCCCCTTGCAGCCTGTGCAGGGGAGGGGTGGCCGGAACTCCCAGCTGGCGACTCCCACCTCCCAGGGCAGCGCGGATGGCAACATCAGAGAGCAAAGACCCAGCACACTCCGGACAGACCCGAAGGGCAGGACACTGGCCAAGGTCATTGTGAGCCACCAGCAGAGCAGGGTCACCAGCTCCCCGGCCTCACTGCGGCTCTCCCTCCTTCCCTCAGTGGCCATCAGGGCCCACGGGTCCATTCAGCGTCCACTGAGACCCACCGTGTGCCACGCAGGCGAGCTCCTCACCCCCTCAGTGGCCCCATCCCAGTAACACTCGGGACATGTCTCCGGAGACCATCACCACCACAGCCTAAGGGATGAGAAAAAGTGAGTTTCCATCCTCCTCCAGGGCAATGTCACAGACAGAATCTGCATGTGCCCCCACACACCAGGATGACACAGCGCTCCCATCTCACAGACAAGAACACTGAGGTTCACACAGGAGAGGGGAGTCCACAGCCACCCTAGCAGGTAGCAAAGACCATGCCTACCGCTCTGGGTAGTTATGAAGATTAAATGGGGTGTCTGGCAGTTTGGGGGGTGCTGTAGAACCAGTGTAAGCTCTGGCCCAGATAGCCCAGGCTCTAAGTCCAGCCAGCCACCCCCGTGGGACTCTGTGCTCTGTCCCTGTTGTGGAGTCCAGTCCAGTAAAGGAAAACCCGGGCATGATGCCAGAGGACAGTAGTTCTCAAAGTGGGGTCCCCAGAGCAGCAGCATCACCTGAGAACTTGCTAGAAATGCAAATTCTGCCCCCCTACTCAGACCTTCTGACCCAGAACCCCTGGGGGTGGCCCCCACCCGTGCAATCTTTGTAACAAGCCCTCCAAGGTTTGATGCCCACCCACGTGGGCGAGGCACTGCCCACCCCCTGCCCACAGCTCTCAGCCCCCGGGCTGCACACTCCACACCTGGGGCTTGTTCTGGCTGCAGGAGCAGCTTGGGGACTTGACCCTGCAGCTGGAAGTGCCCAGAGTTAACAATGCGAGGACTCAGCCTCCACCAGAGACTTACAGGAAGCTGCCAAACGTCCCAGCTTCTCCGCCCTCCGTGGGAATAACGCCGCCTCCCAGGGAGCCCCCGCAGAATGAAGCTCCCGTTTCCACAGGGGCAACTTGCTTCTAGATAATCGCTTTACTGCCTGCATGCCCCTCTCTGTCCTCACTTCCCCACCCCCTGCTGGTGTATCACCACCTCCCAGACACACTACTTGCTCTCGAATCCTTGTCTGGGGTGTGCTACTGGGGAGACCCAAACAGATTCTCTGCAGGTATACACTGACCGCCAAAGGCACCAGCCACAGTGCTCTGGGCCAGCGCTATTGCTTCAGAATTACTCTAGTCCCATCTGTGGACACTGCTGAGCCCAGGCAGGCTTGTTTGTACAGCACTGCACAGTTTGCAAGCTCCTTCCCACCTCCTCCACGGGACAGGAGCTTGCTGAAGAGGGGCCACGTCTGCTCCATTCACCGATGTTCTCCCTGGAGCAGGCTGAAATGAAACTGAAGTAGCGTATGTATGGCTTCTCTCTGAAGCCCGGGGAAGCTTGCAGGGCAGGAGTTGTTAAGCCCATTTTTCAGATGAGGAAAAGGAAGCCAGAAAGGTGGCCAACAGGGTAGATCCAGACGCTGACGCAGGGGTGTTGGCGTGCAGGGGCTCTTTGGGGGCTGCCGTTCCTGGGCTCTGTCACCAAAATGCATGGCCCAGCCTGTAGCACAACCACCCACCACCCCCACTGCCAGCACTGCCCAGGGCACCTGGGGTCTGTTCTCCTACTGCCTCTAGAAGGGACAGGCCACCACCCCATCTGCCCTCTCTCTCCTAAACCCAGTAAGCTGTGGGCAAGCAGGCTCCAATCTCCTTGTCACACCTAGGTCTCTGCAGGTGTCCCCCCCAGATATCAGGACGAGATTACCCAGAAGCACCTTCTGTGAGCTCACGGAACAATGACCATCTTCCTCCTCACGGTGACAGCGGCCGACTCTGTTCTAAGAGGACTCCAAAGTAGAATCCAGCGGGAGAAACTTGCTAAAGAATATTAGCAAATCCCACCCCCAGCCTCAAGGAAACTGCAGCCCTGGGAGCAAAAGCAGCTCCGACCCCAGAGACAAGGGGAGCCAGGGAAGGAGTGGCATGACCAGGCCGGCCCCTGCCTCCGCTGGAACCGCGCAGCAGCCCGGAGAGGCTGAGCCCATCGGCTATGCGACCCTTGCAGCACCTGTCCTATTCCCTGTGAAGGGACCAGCAGAAAGTGGCAAAGGCCTTGGAATGGCCCGTTCCCTCCAAACCCCAAAACAGTCCAGCTCTACCAGTGGCCACAGGTCCACAGTGCCACCCCAGGCAGGTCGGAGCTGTGAAAACTCTAAAGCAGGGGGCTCTGGGATTTGCCCAAGCCGGTTTCCAGTCCGACCCCCTTCCCCTGTGACCAGGATTCAGGCATCCGTTCCTAAGCCATGCAGCTGCCTGCTCAGAGAAAGAGTCCCCCAGAGACCTACACCTCTCTGGGGCAAAATGCACACACACACACACACACACACATACACACAGAGCACACAATCCCAGGGGCTTCACGGAGCCGAAACACCATCTGCACATCCTAAGAATATCCATGCTCCAACACAGACTGATCGATTTGTTTCCCTCTGAGGCCTTTCTTTGAAGGAAGTGAAATCTCGGCTTTATCTTGGTAACAATGAAGCTCCGACCACTCTGCAATACTGAGTATGGAGATGCGGACGGGGTAGGGTGCAGAGTCCTCACTGAGGATCTTGAAAAATCACAAAACTGCAACCCCTGCTGAAATGATCGATTCAGACAATGGTAAGCGGGGGTGCTCAGACCACGGGACATTGAAAGGGAGCCCATGGTTACCTTAGGGCCCCGCCCATTGATCTAGCACCACAGAAACAGGTCTACCAGATGTCTGTGCCTCCCTGTGCGATATACGTGAAATACACCACACTGCCTTTCCTGCCAAGAGTTTCAATTCTGAATCTAGGCCAGGCGCGGTGGCTCACGCCTGTAATCCTAGCACTCTGGGAGGCCGAGGTGGGCGGATCGTTTCAGCTCAGGAGTTCGAGACCAGCCTGAGCAAGAGCGAGACCCCATCTCTACTAAAAATAGAAAGAAATTATATGGACAGCTAAAAATATATATAGAAAAAATTAGCCGGGCATGGTGGTGCATGCCTGTAGTCCCAGCTACTCGGGAGGCTGAGGCAGTAGGATTGCTTGAGCTCAGGAGTTTGAGGTTGCTGTGAGCTAGGCTGACGCCACGGCACTCACTCTAGCCTGGGCAACAGAGTGAGACTCTGTCTCAAAAAAAAAAAAAATTCTGAATCTAATGAAGCCTCCGTAGGATAGCTGCACTATCTAATATGGGAGCCACTAGCCACAAGTGGCTAATTAAATGTAAATTCATTAAAATTTAATTTAATTTAAAATTCAGTGCCTGCGTCACACCAGCCACATTTTGAATGCACAGTGGCACTAGGAATTATTGCTAACGTTGTCGGCTGTGACAGTGGTAACGTGGTTACGGAAAATTCTCCCAGAGACCTACACCTTGGTTATCGTCCTTACCTACAAGAGACGTGTACTGAAGTGATGTCATCTCCGATTCATCTCCAAATACTTTGGCAAAGAGCAAAGAGATGAAGCAAATATGGCAAACGTTAGTAATTGTTCACTTTAGGCTCTGGGTGTCCAGATCTTATTATACTACTCCCTCTGCTTTTATGAATCAAAGTTTTCGTTGTAAGAGTAGTGGAATATTTACGTAATCTCAAAACACTCTCCCCGCCCCAATGCCATTAGTTACCAAAAGAAATGGTAACTCTGTAAAGGAGAAACCTGGTGGACACCAACTTAATCAAGTGATCGAGGTTGACACCCTCCCTGGGGACAGAGCCATGGGTGAACCTCCCGTTACGACGCACTGGGAAGGACACGTCATCACGTCCAACAAAGATGCGGAGACTAAATCTAATCCCCCAGATTGAGGGACTGTCCACAAACAACTGGCCTGGATGCTTCAGAAATGTGAATGGCCTGGGAGACAGAAGGAGGCTGGGGGTAAATTCTGGATCTGAGAAGGCTGAAGGGCTGAGACAATGTGTGACCTTGGGGTCTGTATCACAGTAAACTGCCTGGAAGGGACGATTGGGACAGTTATTGGGGCCATTGATAAAATCCGAATATGAACTCTCTCCTTTAGTGTCATGGACTGAGTGTCTGTGTCCCCCCCAAATCCATATGTTGAAATCCTCACCCCTCAACGTGGTGGGGCCTCTGGCAGGTGATGAGGCCATGAGGGTGGGGCCCTCACGAAGAGGATTAGTGCCCTTACAGGAAGAGGCCAGAGAGCTCTCTTGCCCTCTTCCCACCCTGCGAGGGTGCAAGGAGAAGTCAGTGGCCACCTGCCCCCTGGAGAAGAATCCAGCCATGCTGACACCCTGACCTTGTACTTCTAGTTTCCAGAACTGTGAGAAATAGATGCCTGTTGTTTATAAGCCACCCAGTCTAGGGCATTTTGTAACAGCAACCTGAACAGGCTAAGATAATTCGATGACAATATTGCATCATTGCTAAATTTCCTTTTTGTTTTCCTGTTTCCTCTCACGTTGAATAAATGATCTGCCTACGTTGCCATCTTCAGCTAGGTTTCTGTAGAATAATTTTTTAATTGCAGTAAAATACACACAACATAAAATTTACTATTTGAACCGTGTTGAAGCGCACAATTCAGTGTCTTCAATTACATCCAGCGTGGTGCCACCATCACCACCATCCATCTCCAGAACTTGTCCATCTTGCAAAACTGAAACTCTGTCCCCATGAAACGCCAACTCCCCATCCCCCTCGCCCAGCCCCTGGCCACCACCATTCTGCCTTCTGTCTCTGGCTTTGACTCCTCTAGGGGCCTCCTAGAAGTGGAATCACACAGCATTTGTCCTCTTGTGTCTGGCTTATTTCACTTAGCATAATGTCCTCAAGGTTCATCCAGACTGCAGTGTGTGCCATAATGTCCTTCCCTTTTAAGGCTAAATTTCCTTACTTTGATCTCATTTCACAAGAGAGTGCCGGGGTCCTAAGGAAACAGGCACCGAAGTGTCTGGAAATGAGAGGCAAGATGTCCACAGGGAACTCGCCCACAGCCCAGGAAATGAAGGGCAGCCCTGTCCCAACACCGCACCTGCAGCTCTGGCCCCTCCTCGGGGCTCGGCCCTGTCTGCCCATCGGCCCCTGGAGGCACAGGGAGCCCCGCCCTTGTTTACTGTTGTGGCCGTCCCTGAAGTAGCTTCTCTCCCTCTAGCTCCTCCCCCTGGAGCCCAAATCTTGCCACTCTCAGCTTAAAAGCCCTTAATGGTGCCACAGAGCCCAGAGAACAGCTGCTGGGCGCGTCTGGGGACCTTCGGGGGCCTGGCCCAGCATCCTCCCCACCGCCCGGTCTGCGCCGCAGCCGCTCCCCCGTAGACACCTGCACTCCGTCTGCCACGCCCTCCCTCCTCAGGAATGTCCCTTCCTCCCCCACCCACCCCACCCCACCAGCCGCCCCCACTCCTCCTGTGCATCCCGAAGGACACACCCTACAGTGCAACAATCTCTCCGGCTTCTCCTTCCTGGAGTGGACACCTGTGGTTTTTACCGACTCAGCATCCATTCCTCCTCATTCTTATGACAGAATAAGAATTCTCTGCTTCCATTTTTGGCAACCCCTGTCCTCCTCCAATTTGGGAGAAGCTGCACCCCACCCCCAACCCCAGGCCACGCCGGACTCCCCACCTCTGTGTTGCAGACTCGGCATGATCTGTCCCCCATCCCCAGTGATAAGTTCAAGGACAGGCGTGCAATCCAGGCCAGGATAAGGAGACTCGAGTCCAAGAAAAAAGAAACTCTCATTCCCCAAGGGCTGTGGGCAGTCCAGAGAACGGAGCCCTGGGGGAAGCAGGGCCCGGAGAAGGAGAGAGACTGTCTGGGTCCTCCTCAGGCTCCTGGATCCAGCTGTACCTGAACCTGATGCTTCTGGTCTTTTTAGTTGTGGACACCAACATTTTTTTTTCTTTTTTCCCTTTTCTCCTCCTCCTTTTTTTTCTCTCTCTCTCCCCTTCCCTCCTCTTCCTCCCTTTTCTTTTGTTCTTTCTTTTTGCTTTAAGCCAGTTCAAACAGAGGCTTCTGTTACTTATAAGGAAGAGTCCTAAATTAACCCTCAACCCCTTCCTCACCAGGGCAGAGACAGAAACCGTATGCATGTTCTCAGCACGTTTATCAATATCTTGATTACAGCATTTTTTGTGTACGTGGTATTATTAGGAGAGGGGTAAGTTCTGCATCTGATTCATTTTTGTGCCCCCAGCCCCTGGCTCTCAATGAACCAACTAACCAACTATGGGTAGTGGACAAGACAGGGACACCCAGCACGTGCCAGACCACGCTGGCCCCTCAGGGGACACAGGAGGGTTCAAACAGCCCCCAGCCCGCCCCTGCTCCACGAGGCCAGTGGTCCCGCTCGGGAGAGGTGAGCAGAGACGCAGGGCCTGTAGGGCCATTTCCGGGACTTCCCGAGGACTCGAGTTGACATGCCAGAAAGGCCTGGGACTTGGGACAAACCTGGAAGGGCGGCTGCGCCTGGGTGACTCTGAAGGTGTGTTTCCTCACTGCTGCGGACCTGGGGCTTCCAGGCAAATCTCACTTCCTGTTTCTCGCTGCACGTGGGCCAGCTCAGCTGTCAGTCAAGGCGGAAAGCAACAAGCTGAGACCTGCTGGTGCTGAAAGGACAGCTCCCCGGGGGCACAGGCACAGAGGCGACAGCCCGGATACTGTACGGCATGAGCCCATCATTGAATTGGCACCTCCTGTATGCCATTCTACATGCATTTGCTCGCATCATCCCCCAAAGAATCCTATGAGGGAGGCATCTTCATTCATCATGGTCTTGCCCACCCCGACACTCACACCGTCCCCTGGCCACACGGCCACCTGAAGCGCTATCATATAGTTACTGCCTGTTTCCTACACCCAAATGTGAGCTCCAGGAGGGCAGGGAATCGTCTTGGTCAGCCCTGTATCCCCGGCACCTAGAACAGCGCTTGACTTATCACAGGCACTCAGCAATTACTGACTTGATGAATAAATGGAATAAAGATTTGTATTTAGTGCACCCAAGCGTCCAGGGTGAGGGCGGTGAATGTTCTCTGGTTGTCCTCACTGGGAGACCCAGCGTAGACCCCACCTCTCTCCCCAGCCCCTCCTGCCCCACCCTGCAGGGATTATGAAAACCAGAGTCACAGAACCCTGGGCGGCCTGACCCCTCCATGGCCCCTTTGTCCTCTGGTGCTCTGGCTGTCTGGGTGGTGAGATCTGCCCACAAGACAGAGCCATGGGAAGTAACCCAGATCACCCCAGCCCTGACGCCTCAGGGTCCTTGGTGGTCCCCAACTACTGCTTCAACTGGACTTTATGGGAAGAGGGGGAATGTCAGCAGGGAGCTGGAGAACAGACGCCACCCTTCGCTTGGTGCTCCCTGCCTCCTAGCTCAGCTTCCCTTAGAGGCAGACCCTGAGTGCAGGGGACTAGCATCGAGGTGAGTCTCTCTCTGGGTGTGGTCCTACAGGCAACGGGCCCACTATGACTCTGTCAATTCTATGATCAGTCAGGCCCCCCTTCTAGGCCAGAGGGACACATCCCACAGATATCAGATCCACCCCACACAGCAGTGGAGGATCCAAGATCCAAGGAAGCCAAGAAACCAGCTCCAGGCTCCCAGCCAGTGAGCCCCTCACTTGCCCTGCTGGACCACTGGCTGGCTGGAGCACTCACCCTGCTGGAGCACCCGCCCTACTGGAGCACCCTCCCTGGAGCACCCACCCTGCTGGAGCACCCTCCCTGGAGCACCCACCCTGCTGGAGCACCTGCACTACTGGAGCACCCACCCATGCCAGGCCCTGGGCCACATACCCACTGTGCTCAGCATTTAGTCCCTCAGTAACTCTACGGTAGGTGTATCTTATCCATCCATTTTACAGATGAGGAAACTGAGGCTCTGACCCTCAGTCAACCCTATGAGGTTACTGCTGCTATCATTTCCCATTTTTCAGGACAGGAAACTGAAGCGCAGAGAGGCCGTGTGGCACTCCCGAGATCACAGTCAGTAAGTGGGGGCCCCAATGCAAACACAAGTGGCCGGATGCCAAAAGCCACACATGTTGTGCCACTCTACCCCCACGTCTTCACACTCTCCCCGAGTGCCACCCGCTCCCAGGGAACACAGGGAAGACACACCTGCTACCCGCACCACCCCCGTGGGTACGATGAGGACAGGATGACTTGAATTAAACTTGTTCACAAAGGACCAAAGAATTGCAGTGTGTGGAAACCCCACCCATTCAGTGTCAGGGCCTTGTGAGCAGAGAAATGGTTTTCCTTTCACACCAGTGCTACGGATCCAGGCAGTACGTTGTGGACCAGGGTTTACAGGGCTCTTTTATCACAGACACAGCTAATTTGCAAAAGGACCCTCGAGCACCTCGGTCCCTGGGGTCCCTGCTCATCACTGGCACAAGTCTGACCCGTAATATTAAACATCCACTTCGTCGCTGACATCAGACAGGCCCCAGGGAGGTACCTCTCTGCACCTCTTGCCCTGTGTCCTTGAAACAAAAAGATAATTCTATACCCACACAATAGGATAATCGGCTTTGCAAAGTCAGGAAATTCTGAAACATGAAATAAGCCAGCCACAAAAGGACAAAGATCGCATGTTTCCACGCATTTGAGGTATCTAGTTATCAATCCGTAGAGACAGAAGGTAGAATGGTGGTTGCCAGGGGCTGGGGGAGGGGAAACGCGGAGTGAGTGTTCAAGGGATTTCAGTCTGGGCAGATGAAAAAGTCCTGGCGGTGGATGGTGGCGATGGTTACAAGACAATGTGCATGCGCTTCATGCCAATCAACCGTGCACTTAGAAATGGTTAGGATGGTAAGTTTCACATTATGTGCATTTTACCACGATAACAACAAGAAGACAGTTGTGCCCAAATGCTGTGGAGGTTTGTGAGATGCGCCACAGGCGACACCGGAGATGGGGAGGAGTTGAGCAGCAGAAGCGCTCAGGTGAGAGAAGAGAAACTCGTCCACCCATCAGGTTCCTCCTCTCAGGTAGCACGAACGACACAGGTTCCTGCTCAAGAAAGTGTCATTTCCCAACTGCCGGTTTCAGAGCTACTCACGCATGGCCTTGGTGATTTCCAACAGGTGCATGTGGCAGCCGGGAACGCTGCAATAGTGATACAGCCCTGTCACTCCCGCACTCGTACGTGTGTCAGGCCAGACTTCGCTTGCATAAAACACGATGCCCGTTCCTTACACTATCAACCAGATGGGAAGCGAACCCTCAGCGTTGAGGGGTTCCGTTTTCATAAGATTCAGTCCCATTTTCAAAACAATCAAATAAAATAGTTCAGCTTTATTTTACTTTGGACTTTAATTTTATGCTTATTAATCTTAATTTATATTTTGCCTTTTAAGTTGAATAGAGCATTTTGGATACTTTAGAATAAAAGTAATTTAAATTTTTCCATTTCTTAAAATATATTTCAAATTTGTGGGGCTTCCTTTTATTACTTTGTACATTTTTTTTTTTTTTTTGAGACAGAGTCTCACTCCGTCACCTGGGCTAGAGTGCAGTGGTGTCATCATAGCTCACTGCAACCTGAAACTCCTGGATTCATGAGATCCTCCTGCCTCAGCCTCCCAAGTGGCTGGGACTATAGGCATGCACACCACACCCGGCTAATTTTTTCTATTTTTTGTAGAGATGGGGACCTCACTCTTGCTCAGGCTGGTCTTGAACTCCTGGCCTCAAACAATCCTTGTATCTCGGCCTCTGAGAGTGCTAGGATTACAGACATGAGCCACCACACCCTGTCTACTTTGTACATTTTAATCTTTTAGACCACTGCTCTCCAAGAGAAATTTCTGCAGTGATGGAAATGTTCTCTATCTATGCTGTCCAATATGGTAACCACTGGCCACATGTGGTTACTGAGCACTTGAAATGTGACCAGACAGCTGAGAAGCTGGCTTGTTGATTCTATTTAATTTTAATGAATTTAGATTTAAATTTAAATAACCACAAGTGCCTAGTACTACTGTATTGAATGGCACAGCTTTAGATTATTACTGTTAATAGTACCCAAACTTAAGTAAAAATCATAACTATAAATAACACAGTCGATGATTTTGCTGCAATGAAGTCAAGAAAAAATAAATTGCATGCAAGATATAGCAATTAATAAATCATGCGTGTCTTTCTTCTATTACTCATCCAAGTATTGCTGGCCCAGCAACGAATGCTAAGATGTGTATTGATAACAAACTCAGTCATCTTTGTTACTGGTCAGTCTTCAGTCATGTAGAAGTCACTGTTTAGACAGTGTTCAATTTTATCACTATAGAAATATATTTGTCACAAAGGCACACAGCACCTCTCTCATTGAAAAGCTTGCCAGCTTGATTTTTAACTTTAGATAATCAGACACATGGTCTGTGAGCTCCCACTGCACACTCGCTCCCGCCCCGCAAATGTCTGGGGTGGACCAGTCAGGGAACGGAGGGAGGAGGCCGACCCACAGATGGCGTGTCCCGAGAGCCCTGCCAGCCCCTGCAAGGGCATGGGCAGCGCGGAGAACGCTGAATTTCAATCCCTGCGTCCCGTGGGGAGTAAACCATCGCGTGAGATCCCGTGGTGGAGCACCTGCTCTGACACTGTCGGTTATTATGGTTATAATTCTCCCCACGGCTGGCCCTGGCAGTATTAACGTGGGAGGCAGAGAAGAAAAGAAGACATTGAGACCACCCTGAGTGTGAATCCCTCCATGTGCTGAGACCTGGGCGAACCAAACAGGGGTAGGAAACGCACCCCTTCCCAGGACTGCGGGAACGATTAGAGGAGCCGGTGTTGGGAAGTGCTAGGCCCGAGGCCCGGCACGAGGTCAGACCTCATCTCCTCCACCCCAGGCAGCCCTGCAAGAGACCAGCCCATGGTCATCCGGCAAGGCAGAAGCTGGTGAAACACACTTCCGCACCCTGCTTGCCCACACACTCGCAGAAACCTGCCGAAGTTGGAGAGACCCTTGCCACGATTAAAGGACTGCTCACATAGCCCCACAGATCTTGAGAAACTTGCTTTTTACAAACTGCCTCAAATCCTCTCTGCAAAGAGACAGACTGTAAATCACAATAACTATGACATCGATAACCTCCACCGTCGAGCACCCAAGTGTATACCAGGTGCCATGATAGATGCTTCACATATATTACCTTAATCATTTTAAGAACAAAAAATGTTGTTATAGAACCCAAGACCTTGCAAAATATTAGAGTCCTAGCTGGAGTATGACTAGTTCTAAGTGGCTTCAAAGGGACATTTAGGTAGCAAGATGGGGAACCAAATCTATACAAGGCCAGCCAGGGCCACCATGGGCCTTATCCCAGCATCAGCAAGGGCAGGATTAAAGCACAATCTTCAAGGTCCTCCCATAGGTCCTCTCCATGGGACAAACTGGAACCTGACCTTTGTCTGCGTGGCCTTAGGAGAAACTTCAAGTCCTGGACAAGAACTTCATCCACTGTGGGGACCATTCTCAGTGGGGACCACCTGACTCGGTCATTGCCAACCGGCCAGCGCACACACCCTGTGTGCCCTCCCCAACGTCAACCCCTTCCCTCCCTTCCTTAGAGTTAACCCTGACCAGATTTTTACACACTTTCCTATGCATTCTTCAACAATATAGTGGCTTTGCCTGTTCTTAAGTATTAAATGTTTGGATTCATCTCTCTTTTGCGTTTTGCGATCACTTGACGTGTCTGTGAAATTTATCCATGTTGTTACCTGGAGCTGTAGTTCACCTTCATTGCTGGGTACTACTCTGTTGTATGAATACACAGCACATCCATTCTACCCATGGCGGACGTCTGGGATGTCCCAGGGTCTTGCTTCCCATGAACAATGCTGCTGAGAAGATTCCTGCCCATCTCCCCCAGTGCACGTGGGTATGACCCCAGAAAAGAATGGCCATGTCTTAGGATGTGCACATGTCCAACTTTACAAGATAATTCCTGCCTTCCAAAGTAGTGATAATAGTATTGTTAGACTTCTTACATGCTGAAAATTAAAATGGTATCTCATTTCACATTCCCTTGATCACTGCTGAGAGTGAGCTGCTGTCACCCGCTTATTGCCTATTTGTGTTCTCTCTTCTAAGAAGGGCTCATGTGCGTCTTTGATGTTTTCTGCTGGGTTATTTGTCTTTTTCTTGTTGTAGTTCTCTGTACATTTTGGATATTCATTATTTGTTGGTTAAATGTGTTGCAGATATGTCCCTCAAGTTTGTGGTTTGTCTTCTACTTTCTTCTTGGCATTTTCTGATGAATAGAAACTCGTAATTTTTAATGTAGTCTAGTTTATCAATCTTTTCCTTTATGGTTTGTGTTTTATATGCCTTCAGAAGTCTTTACTTACCCTGAAGTCCAAAACCTATTCTTTTATATATTCTAAAAGTTTTCAAGTTTTTATTTATTTCAATGTTAAACCTTTAATCCATCTAGAAATGTTCTTTCTATATGGTGTGAGGTAGGGGTCTAGTTTTATTGCTGCCATCTGGATAACCAATTGTCTCAGTCCCATTTATCCAATAGACTATCCTTGTCTAGTCTGATCAGCAATGCCACCTTTGTCAAAATTAAAATGCCTTTATATGCATGGGTCTGTTTCAGGTCCATTTTGTTCCCTTGGGCAATTTGCCTAGCCCTGCACCAACACCACACCAAATTCTTATAGCTTTATATAAGTACATTTCTTGATGCAGAAAAAACATTCTGGGTGGCTAGATGGTTACTTACATCAAGGACTCTAGGTTAGAATCTAGGTATCAACTGGTCCAGCCATCCATTGAGAAACAAAGGCTCAGAGAGGGAGGGCATCTTTTGTAGTATCACACAGCATTTAACTAGGAAAAGCCATCAATCACCAGGGAGAATATTCAATGTGATAGACACTAGCCACACGTGACCATTGTGCACTTGAAACATGACTAGTCCAAATCTAGAAGGGCTGTAAGTGTAAAATGCCCACCAGAAGTTGAACACTTGTGGTGAAAAAAAGAACGTAAAATATCTCACGAATAATTTGTTCATACTGATTACATGTTAAAGTCATAGTGCTTTGGATATTAAGAGTTAACTAAAATATAGTCTTTTTTTTTTTTTTTTTTTTTTGAGACAGAGTCTCATGCTATTGCCCATGGTCAAGTACAGTGCTGTGGCATCAGCCTAGCTCACAGCAACCTCAAACTCCTGGACTCAAGCAATCCTCCTGCCTCAGTCTCCTGAGAAGCTGGGACTATGGGCATACACCACCACACCAGGCTAATTTTTCTGTATTTTGTAGAGATGGGGTCTCACTGTGTTGCTCAGGCTGGTCTTGAACCTCCTAACCTCAAGTGATCCTCCTGCCTTGGCCTCCCAAACTGCTAGGATTACAGGCATGAGCCACCACACCCTGCCTTAAAATATAGTTCAAAAATTAATTTCACCTGTTTAGTTTGACCTTCTTATAACAAATGGAGTATCTGGCACACATTAAACTCAATAGCCACTAGAAAATTTAAAATGACATCTGTGGCTTGTCCCTCTCTAATGGACAGCACTGGGTTATATTATTAAATTCATTCAATCAAGAAGCTTTTATTAAGGACTTAATTTGTGGACTGCACTGTAGTAAGGGCTGCATGACAAGGAAGGGAACAGAAAACAACTCTAATTGACGCAGTCCATTTCCCCACTGGACCCATCACCCACGGAAGCTGCACCAGCCCAGGCATGAAGAACTGGCCTCCGTCCCAGTTGGAGAGCTCCATTCCCATTACAGACGGGGCAACTTGGGTCTCCAAATCCAGAGATCATTTAGACCAACTCTCCTGTCTTTACAGATCAACCAGCTAAGGTCAAGAGAGGTTGAGACACCTACCCAAGATCACACAGCGGGTGCAGGGCAGGCAAGGGCCTATTGCAGAGGCTTCAGAGCTCCTTCCTTTGTGTCTACATCTGCAGCCTTGAACCCAGGGCTGCTTCTTTCCCGGTGAACACTCCACCAACTTGTATCTCACAACAGCACTCAAAGCCCTTAAGAGCGGGCCTTCGAAAGTCCAAGTGCCCACTCCGGAGAAGCCCCTGGCAGATGTGTGCAGCCAGCCCCGCCCACGATCCAGCAGAGGGAAAATCTGCAGAGACTCACTCACAAGTCCCTCCATGCATCACCTTTCTGGGTTGGATTCCCCAGCCTCACAAACGACACACTCACGATGCCCCCCAGGGTGGGATGGAGGGACAGAGTGAGACTGAGAGGCAAGGGCTCAGTCCTGCCCCCAGCCTTCCCTCCCCTGGGTGCCATCCTAGCCCTGTGCCTCTTGGTCAAGCTGTGCTCAGCTTGCCCAGAACTTGCAGAGACTTCATGAGCACCACGGACTCTCAACAATCTCCTGGAGATAATGCACCACGTTGATGTGAGTAGGAAAAATGATGCCACCTGTCTCAAACTCACCACCGCCTGGGAGCACTCACCTAGCTCGTCCCATGTGAAGACAGGAGGCCTGAGGTGGGGAGGGAGGAAAGGTGACCCGGAGGGCAGCCTGGATGCCCCCTCCAGAAAGAGCCCAGGGGCTGCCCCCACCAGAACAGCCTGTCCTGTCCTCCCCGGAAACCACTGGGGACCCAGGGCAACTTCAGGAGAGGGTTTTCATGCGAGTGTTCAGGCAAACACACTCCTCCACAAAATTTCAGTGCAATTTAATCATTGTTAACCCCCACCCCATCCCGCAGCCCCTTAATCGGAAATCCAAGCAACAGGAGCTTAACTTCTGCTCAGCGATCCCGTGGTAGGATTTTATCACCATTTTACAAAAGGAACCGAGGCTCAGAGAGGCTCACGCTGTGAAAACACCAGAGTGTGTAGGTAGCCTCAGATTCCCCACCCGAAAAGGGACTTCCGACTTGCTAAGAGGGTGGGCAGAGGCGGTGCAAACGCCCTTTACCGTTAACAACAGTGCCCGATAGATTTTGAGCGGTTCTGGGCTCCAGGCACCGCGCAAAGTGCTTTCCAAGGACCGGCTCACTTAATCCTCACGGGGATCCTAGGGATGGGGACTCTCGTTACGCCCGTCTTGGAAACGTGGAAACTGAGGTCCAGAGAGGCGAAGCGACTCGCCCAAGGGCGCCCCGCTACGAGGGGAGGCGCTGGGATCCGCGCTCCTGGCGAGCCCGGGCGCAAACAAGACTCAATTGCGGGGACGAGGCTGCCCCGGCGCCGGCTTCCTCGGGCCGCGCTGGGGGGGTCCACCTGTCACCCCGCGGTCCTAGCAGGGAGGCCCGGGCCGCCCGGCCGTGCCCCCGCGCAGGCAGTGGCCGCCCCGGCCCCGCCGCCCCCGGCTCACCTAGCGTATTTCGTCTTCTGGAAATCCAGCAGCCGGGGCGCGAACATCGCGGCGCTTCCATCAGCACCCAGCTCGGGGCTCGGACCCGGGAACTTGGGGAGCCGCGGGGGTGCGGCGCGGGCGGCCGAGCAGCAGGTTGGAGGGCGCGGGCGGGGGCGCGGCGGGGCCGGAGCCCGAGCTGGAGCCACAGCCGCAGGCGCCCGGGCCGCCGCCGCCAAATCCCGAGCAGATGGTGGCGGGGGCGGGACGGGGGGGCAGGGGGCGGGGCGAGAGACCGGGGTGGGGGGGACGCGGGCGGGGCGGGGGCAGAGGGGCGGGGGCGAGAGCTCTGGGGGCGGAGGGGGCTCCGGCGGCGCACGCTGCCCTTTTCCCGTCCCCGGCCGCCGGCCCATGCCCCCTGCCCTCGCTGGGGTTGGGGCGGCGCGAAATGGAGGGGACCTCCGAAGCCGGTGCCTACCCGACCCTCCGCCCGTGGTCCTTTGGCGAGCAGAAGGTGGCCTGGACCGGACAGAGCCGCCGGCACCCCGCGGGCCCGGGCTGGGCTGGCAGGGACAGGGGCCCCCTGCGTGGCCCGCCCCAGAGCCCCTCCCCCCCGCGATGGCCCGGTCTCCCCGCGGCCCGCGCGGCCGGCCTTGGATGTCCCTGCCAGGTGCGACGGCCCCAGGGACCCGCCCGGGGAAGAGCCGCGGCCTCCGGGTCCCTCATGACCCCGAGGCGGGGACATTCGCTCTGGTTGTGGGATGCCGGCGTACCCAGGTTCTGTCCCCACCCCACCCCCGACCTTCTACAAAACTCAGCTTTCTCCTTTAGGAGACCTTGGCCAGGCTCCTTGAGGAAGGCTGGACACCCGGGGGCGCTGAGGGAGGCCAGACAGCCTTCCACGTGGGGGAAACGTCCACGCCACCTGGGGGACCCAAGGACTGTCCCCAAATTGAAGGGAAGGACCCTCGTTCCCACACACTTCACACCTCTTCCCCTCCTCTCCCTTCGTTCCCAAGCTCCGGCTCCCCGTTACTTTTTATAACAAGGCTTTATTTGAGGTCCTACTACGCCTTCAGAGGATAATCCCACCCACGCCCTCTGCCCCAAGGCAGCCAGAACAAGAAGGAAAAAGACAAAAGGACTCCATCTAATTCATTTCTGTGTTCCAAATGCTGGGCACAGGTGGGCACACACCTGTATCGGTGAGGACCACAAAGGTTACAGGTAGATGCATTCAGAGGCCATTGCAGGGCTGGGGGGTGGGGGTGCAGGGGGTGCAGGACGAGGGGTGCTTAGGAGGCAAAACCCAGTAGACTCTAAAGGTGGATTAGACTGGGGGTGAGGGGGACAGAGGAGTCAGGGAGGGACCCCCAGGTTTCCAGCTGGCCCCCTGGGTAAGTACTGGCACCGCCTGGTGGGAGGACCCAGCTAGAAGGATTTAGAGTGGTGGGTTTCAACTTGCTCATCTCGACCTGCTAGAGCTGCAACTTCCAGTAGGACAAACGCCAGCCTCATGTGACTGTGTACATGCTCAGTAAGATGAAGTGAAATAAAAAGTGCAGTTCCTCATCACCCTAGCCACATGCGGCTGGTGGCTACCGAATCGGACCGTTTCCAACCTCAGAGTTCCACGGCACAGCGCTGCGCTGTGAGATCACAGTGTCAACTCAGTGTTGAGCAGCTCTTAAAACCAAATGAGACAGAAGAAACAACTGAGGGAGCATTTGTGCATAGTGAGGATAAGTCACATTTGTGAAACTTTGGTTGCAATTGCTTGTATACATTTGGGTGTCCTGGCTGGGCTGGGACATGTGCTTCTTACCACAGTCACAAAACAAGTGAGGCTCGCGGCCAGCACCTCTCATCACCTCGCATCACCTTGTATTTCATAGCTTCTGCCCCGACCTTGACCTCTGTGGCTGTTGCTCTGACCCCACAGGCCCAGGTCTCACTGTCAGGTGCAGTAGGACACACCTGGCCCCAGGTACCAGCAACACCTTCCCAGAACAGCCCCTGCAAGGTGTAAGGCAGCCCCGGGGCTGGAGCCCTTTCTCCCCAGGGAATCCAGGCCCCGCTGGGGCAGCCGCTGGTGACCACAGCTCCCAGAAGGCTGGGGCTGCACCTCCCAAGGCCGCTGGCCTCCTCCTGGCTCCCGCCTGCTGCTGACCTTCAAACAGTGGGATCTTCAGGACCCCTGAATTGAAACACAAGCCTAGAAATGGATTTTCTTCTTCTCCAAGAGCAAAAGAAGTTGAATAAAAAATAAGTTACTATTTTTACTGCCAGGATCCAGTTGTTATGGCAACCGAGGACCTGACTCCTGCTCAGAGTCTCGGGGGTTGGACTGTGCCTGGGGGAGGAGGCGGGGTGGGGGCGTGGGGCCGGCGGCAGGGTTGCCCCCGATAAAAGTCCAACTCCGCTCACCTGCCTACTGCCCTCCCCACGACGTGGGCTCCCTGGGGGCCCGCTCCCCTCCTGCCAGCTGTGTGGTCTCGGCTCAGCCCAGCCTTGTCACCAAAGCCTCTCTCCTTCACACCCTGGAGTGGGGGCCCATGCCCTCACTTCCAGGTGGAACTTGCGGCCCTGCCTCAGGGACAACTCATGCTAAGTAGATCAGCCCCTCAACCTCACCTGGCCCAAACCCACCCGCCCTCCCTGCTCCCCGCCAAGGCGGCACCAGAGCCCACCCGGCTGGGCCAGGCTGCATCATGGTTGACAGTTCTCAGGTGTCCTCACCTGGATTCAAGGCATGGCCAGTACCACCTAGCTTTGTACCCTAGGCCACCAGCTACAGAGCCTAAGTTTCCCCATTTGTAAAATAGGGATGACAACAGCCACCTTGCAGGACTGCCGGAGGATCCCAGGTGGCCCAGGCATGGCGCAGGTATTGGAAGCTATAGCTTCCCCTGTGACCTTCTCTGTAACTCTACACAGTAAGTAGGTGTTGCCACTCCCATTTCACAGACCAGGAAACTGGGCTTGGCCAGGTTAAGTCACACAGCACACTGGACAGCCAAACTGGAGTCCAAACCCAGGTCTGTCTAACCCCAAAGCTGCCTGCACTGCTGAGCAAACATTGACCACACGTGCTGTGTCCCAGCTCAGGGGAGGACAGCACAGGAAGCAGGTGGCCCAGGCTTCCCCGGACTCCCCTGAGCCCCTTCTCCCATGAGGCCAGTCTCTGCCACCTGTCCCTGGAACCCCACGGCACCCTCTCACTCAATTCTCCTCCTCCCTCTTGGTGGCTTTAATCCTCAATCAGTAGGGACTGAATGGGCACCTGCTAAGTGCCTAGCAGTGTCTGGGACCTAGAAAGGACACAGACGGAGGCACAGTCCCTGGCCACCAGAGCTCAGAGTCTGGAATGAATGAAGGAGCATGAGACAATTGCAAACGTGTCCATTCACTCCATCAATGAATTGGCATCACTGGCACGTCCTGGCTTTTTACATACAGTATCTTGCGTGTCCTTTCAGGAACTAGACAGTGACTGCCATTGGACTGATGAGCAAACTGAGGCTCGGAGAGGTGCTGAAGACAGCTAGAAAGCGGGGAGCCAGGTCTCAGACCCTCTGCTCTTTTCCAGAACTTCTCCACCCATGTCCCTGCCTCCCTGCCACGGGTGAGGCCTCGGGCTGGGTGCTGTCCCTTCTCCTTGAAAATCGCAGATAAATGGGGACACAGAGCTGGAGAAAGCAATGACCAAGGAGCAAGCAAGGTCTTGGGGAAGGAAAGTCAAAGGTAAACAAAGCCAGCCATGAGCCAGAGTGGTCAGGACAGGTTTTATCCAGTAACAGCTAATGCATCAGGGAAAGAGGCCAGTGTGAACTGCACTCAGATGTGTTCAGAGGTGACTGGGCGTTTTAGAGGGAGACGGAGGGGGTGGGTGGGGGCTTGGAAGGGTCAGGGAAGTGAAAAGCCACAGTAAGTGACTGTTGGTCCATGTGAATGCCTTCTGGGTTTGCTGGTGGTGCCTATGGAAGTTAGGCTTGCCCTCCCACAGAGGCTGGGACAGGCGCCCTGTCCTCGTGTGGGCTGGAACAGACTGTAAGTTCTTCCGGGAGCCTTGATCTTTCTCAAGCAGATGCTTTAAGGGGGGCTGGGGTCACCCTAGGGATGCAGCCTTGAGCTGTGAGAAACTGTGTCGGTGTTTGTTCAAGACTGTACAGGCCAAGGCTGAGGCACGGGCAGGAAAGGGCTCAGGGCAGCCTGGCTCAAGTTCGGTCAAGGAGAGTCTTTGTCGGGGGTGGGGGACAGGTGCCCAGGAAGGGGGAGCGGCTATGCAGGGGGAGAAATAATGGGGGAGGCACTGTGGGGGACACCTTCTCAGCTGAGTCTTGTAAGATGGCAGGAAGACAGGCAGGAGGACAAGAGGCTGCAGGTGGCAGAAGCAGCAGGTGGGAAGTTCATTCCAGGCAAAGGGAACAGCATCAACGCCACCAGCAAAGGCTCCGCGGCATGGAGCAGGGTAGAGTGACTGGAGTCCTGCTGGTTCCTGAAACCTGAGTGAGCCACCTGGCCTCTACCCCCTGGGCACTGGAGAAGCCAGGAAGGGAGGGAGCCACACACTCAATGCTACAGGGGGGTTGGCATTGGTGCTCAGAGAAGGTGCTCCTGCCATTCTGGGGCAGAAGCAAGCGGCTCCACGCTGAGCTGAGGGACCAGGGAGAAGAGATTCCAGGAGGCAGGGTCTGCAGGTCTTCAAGAGGAAAGGGGAGGGGGCGGTCACTGGGGCTGGTGCCCAGGTTCCTACCTGAGGCTCAACTTCTTAACGATAATATCATATTTCATCCAACCCAAGACACCATCAACTGTAAGACGCACTTTTCTCTTATGTACTACTAGGAAAGCCAAACTTCTGGCAATTAATCTTACCAACATTTTATTATGAACTTTCTCAAGCATTCATAAAAGCCTAAAAGAATCGTACCATGAACACACATACATCCCCCTTCCAGATGCTGCTCCTGGCATTTTACCATGCTTGTCTTATCACCTAACTATCCTTTGATCCATCCATCAATCCATCTTTTTTTTAAATGCACTTCAATGCAGCTGGCAGACATCATGGCAAACACTTCAGCGTGCATATCATCAACTACAGCTGAATACATGTTTGCAGTTTCTTTTTTTGGCAGGAGAAATCTATAAAGAGTGAAATGCACAAATCTTGAGCAAACTTTCACTGATAGTTGACAAATACAGACTCGTGTGTAAGCCAAACCCCTTTAAAGATGTAGAATCCAGCCAGGCACAGTGACTCACTCCTGTAATCCTAGCACTCTGGGAGGCCAAGGTGGGAGGATCGCTTGAGGTCAGGAGTTCAAGACCAGCCTGAGCAAGAGTGAGACCCCATCTCTACTAAAAGTAGAAAAATTAGCTCGTTGTGGTGGTGATTGCCTATAGTCCTCCCAGCTACTTGGGGGGCTGAGGCAGGAGAATCGCTTGAGCCCAGGAGTTTGAGGTTGCTGGGAACTGTGAGGACACCACTGCACTCTACCCAGGGCGAAAGGGCAAGACCCTGTTTCAGAAAAAAAAAAAGATGTAGACTCCCAGAAAATTCCTCCGTGCCTTATCCTAGTCAATCCCTACCCCCTGTTGTCATTAGTTTTGTGTATTCTAGAACTTCATAGAAATGAAATCAGTCTGTGCTCAGCACAACACCTTTGAGATCCATCCAAGTTGTACGTGTCAGGGATTCGCTCCTTTTTACTGCCGAGCAGCGTTCCAGGGTGTGAGTGTACTGCAGCTTGCTGAACCGCTCTGCTGTTGATCGACGCCTGAGCCGTTTCCAGTGTTTGGCTGTTACTGACAATAAAAGGTCATCGATTTTAAGACTCATCCTGACTTCCAGGGTGTCATGATGAGAAACACAGCACAAGCCAAAGTGAATTGCACACTTGCTACCTGCAAGGTGTGCGTTTCATTTGCTCATTTAATCTTTACAGCAGCCCCGGGTAGGCTGCTTCTATTCCTGTTTTATGAAAGAGGAAACTGGTGTACAGACGAGGTTAAATCACTTGCCTAACGTCAAATAACAAAACAGAGGAGTCAGGTGCAAACCCAGGAAGTCTGGGTCCAGAGACCAGGTGCTTAACCACTGTGCCACTGTCCCAGAGGCCTGCCCTGTGTCCCTGAGTCTTAGCCTGAGATGGCACTTATTTCTTAGGGGTCCTGTAAAGATCCAGGTTTGGCGAGGGGGTGCTGCTGCCCTAGAGTGGAGGGAAGACTCCTAGGAAGCCCTCTCAGGATTCACACACCCACCCAAGGCCCCAGGCAGCAGTGGCTGGGCAAGTGCGTTGGGCTTGGGAATAACTTCCCCAGGGCTTCAGGGGTCCAGCAAAAGTGGGGGCCCCAGAGCTGGTCCCTGCTGAGTTCCCTTCTATGGCCCCCTCAGTGCCCACGGCATGTGGCCAGGGTAAAATGGGCCCTGGTCTACCATCCTCACTGAATGAATGACTCCAAACTGCCCCCAGTCGACGTGCATGGCTTTCTCCCACCTCTGCCCACGTGCCATTTTCTCTGCCTGGAGCCCCCTTCCTCCCATGCCTCCTGGCAGACTTCAATCTGATCTTCCACCCAGCTCAAAGCTCTCCTCTGCAAAGCCTCCTGTGTAAATGGCTTCGCCCTCCTTCTGTGCCACCTTCAAACCAGCGCCAGGGCCCCGTGTTATCACCCTGTCCCCTACCGCCCACCAGCCGAAGGCTGCCAGAGCCCACGTACCTGGAGTCAGATGTGTGGACTCGTTGCGCCAGGGGTGACATGCACCCTGGACTGTGGGGGTCTCCAGAAGTGGCTTAGAAAGGATTTATTACAGGATCGGGACTTGGGTTAGGTGGTTGGGGGTGGAGTTCAAGGAAGTGGGGCTTTACTTTTGATTAGATGCTGTCGGGCAGCAGGTGTAATCTCGATTGGGTATCTCAATAAGTCTTATCTAGAAGGAGAGAATAGGGTGTGGGTAAAGCTCTGAGTGGTCAAGAAGTGACAGTCATTAGCCATGAGAGAGGGGATATTTGGTATTTTTGTGCTTTGCACAGTGCCTTTCTTTTCTCTGTAATTGGACACATTTTCAGACTATTTCTGGGTTTTGTCTGACTGCCTCATGGTCACAGAATGGCCTTCTGTGACATTGGTGAACAGGAGAACGCCAAGGTATAGCTACACCAGGCCAGTTCCTGGGGTGCCAGGGACTACTTTTCCTTTCTCTGTCTTCTATTGTCACGTCTGTTCTCTCACCCAGCTCCCCCTAACCAGTGGGGACCATGATCCCCGGGAGGGCCAGGTTCAGGATCAATGTTCACCCCAGGTGGGTAGACAATGAAAGGACAGGAGGTGGTTGTCAGACATACCTTCTCTGGCCTTGGCTTTGCTGTCTGACCTACAGCCTCTATTTGTCTGATCTGCAAAGTGGGAAGAAGAATGCCAGTGACAGGGCTTGGTTTGGAGCACTTGCTGCATGCCAGACGCTGCACTCGGTGCTTTGCGTGGGGCAATCCCATCGTCTCCCTCATGACAACCCACGAGCAGGTGCTGCAGCGGAGAGCACCTTGGGAATGGGACTGGCTGTAGACTGGGGGTTCGCAACCTTGGCAGCGCTTTCGTATTTCTTGGGAAACTTAAAAGTCCTAATGCTAAGCCCAACTCCCAGAGACCCTGGCTCTATTGGTTAGGGAAGGAGCTCTGTACCCATGTTGGTTTCAATGCTCCCCCTGTCCCAGGTGGTTCTGAAGTTTAGCCAGAGGGGAGAACATCTTCCTTAGAGTATAAATTTCTCCCTACAGCACTATGCATGATCTCCTGTAGTCATCACCCAGCAAACCCATTACAGTCCGCCCTCTGTATCCGCAGAGTCAACACACTGGGGATCAAAAATATTTGGAAAAAAATAACCACAATGAAAAATAACAACAATAAAAACAATACAAATTAAAAATACAACATAACAACCATTCACATAGCATTTACAATGTATCAGGTGTTATAAGTAATCTAGAGATGATTTAAAGTGTGCAAGAGGATGTGTGAGGTTATATGCAAATACTACACCATTTTATATAAGGGACTTGCACATCTGTGGATTTTGGTATCCGAGGGGTCCCAGAACCAACCCCCCATGGATACCAAGGGACAACTGCAATGCAAATTAAAATCATAGAGGTTGATATTAAGCAAAGTGGAGTGAACTCTGCAGACAGGCAGAAACATGTTTTAAATTCCCCCCTACCCTCTTCTGTTCACTGGGGTTGTGGCAGTCCTCTAAGAACAAACATATTCAAAAGTTCAGATACTCACGTTGATACCACCTTTTGCTTCTGGCCTGGAGTGTAGCCCAAGGAGGTCTCAATATGTAGTTGGGCTGTGTTGAGTACTTTCCTGTACTTTATGGCTGGTTAAAGGGATTTTCAGGGGTAACCTTGACCACATATCATGATGTCCTTCTAGGTTCCCAATAAGGAGAAACTCAGTTAAATTAGAAGCCCTGTTTTATAGGTGATAAAACCAAGGCTTAGAAAGGTCAGCTGACTTATTCAAGGACACATAGCTAGTGTGTGTGTAGAGCTGGGGTTTAGAACCCACATCATCTGCCTCCCAACCCAAGCTCACAACCACTACGCCACATCATCTAGCCTCATAAGGTGAAGGTGCCTGCCTGGTCCATCTACCTCGGACAACCACATGGGCTTAACACAGAATGAACCCATTCCTTCTTCATTTCAGTCATTATACTCTTCAGCTCCTACAATTTCCATGTGGTTCTTTTTTGTGGTTTCTATTTTTCTACTGAGTTCCCTTCCTATTCCATGATCATGTGTATATCTTTGTTCCAGTTCTTGAACATGCTTATAATCACTACTTTGAAGTCCTTGTCTGCTAATTGCCATATGGGGGCCACTTTGGTTTAATTTCTGATGATTGGGTTTGTTTTTTTTTCAATGTAATGGGTCACATTCCTGTGTCTTTTGCAAGTCTAGTGGTTTGTTAAATTAGATACTGGACATTATAAATGATACATTGTAAAGATTCTGGATTTTGTTATGTTCCTCTGCAGAATGTTGACTTTTAATTTTAGCAGGCAGTAAACTTGATTGTATTCAAACTCAAATTTTTGCCTCCCCAGTGGTGGGCAGTAGTTGAAATCTCTAGTTATTTTAGCCTCTAACTGCTGCTACTTCAGTAGGTGCCCTCCCCTCTTCCCACAAAACACACGTGTAGTTTAGCTATCCACCAAGGTTTAGGAGGATTTTATATGCAGAATTTAAACCTCACCCCTTCTGTAGCTCCTCCACTTCCAGAATCACACTCCTCCCTCTCCTAAAAAAAAAATTTCAAGCTGTTTTGTCAGCCCCTAACTTTGTCCTCTGACACACAATCCAGGAAGGCTATAGGATCTTGGGAGTGTCCTCCAGCAAAGAGCCACAAACTTGCAAATGTCGCTATCCTCATAGCTCACTGCAACCTCAAACTCGTGGGCTCAACCGATCCTCCTGCCTCAGCCTCCCAAGTAGCTGAGATTACAGGTGATGCCACCATGCCTGGCTAGTTATTCTATTTTTTGTACAGATGAGGGTCTCACTCTTGCTCAGGCTGGTCTTGAACTCCTCAACTCAAGCAATCCTCCTGCCTTGGCCTCCCAGAGTCCTGGGATTACAGGCATGAGCCACCACATCCAGCCTGTTTTTCGTTTTTAGGATCTTACTGCTCCTAGCTTTGCCAGTGGCAGTATCATAGCCAATGAGGTTTATCCGAGGCGCTGCTATTGCTAATTGAAAACTTTTCCCAATACCCGCCATGATGACTTGCAATATAGTCGGCATGAGCAATTTTTGACAGTCCCTATGGGGACTTATTGTAAAATAATAAATGAAAGAAAGAAAGAAGAAAAGAAAGAAAGAAGGAAAGAAGAGAAGAAAAGAAAGAGGGAGAAGGAAGGGAGGAGAGAGAAATGGAAGAGAGGAGGAAAGGAAGAAAGAAAAAAAGAAAAAGCATCTTACTGCTGTTAACCTCCTGGCTCTTCCCTGGACCTCCACCTTCGCCAAAATAAACACCCTTCTCAAATCTTTTCACCCAGCCCAGAGCTCCGAATCCTTAACTGCTGCAGCAGCAGAGATGAGAGCACACTGGGAAAGCAGTGTGGGGCGGCTTCTGTGTCTCTTGGTGTCTGTCCTTGAGACGCCTCACGTCTCAGAGGCACATACCCAGGACTTACTGTCTACGTCCCTTAGGAGCAGAGAGTGGCTTTGGCATCAGCGTTGGCACCACTGATGTGAAATGTCCGCACTTTCCAGCATACACAGAGGGAGAGGAGCCAAACTCAAACCCCAGGCTCCCCACTGACTCAGGGGACTTAGATTTAACAACAACAACAACGAAAAAAAAAAAACCCCAGGCAGATGGTGCCAATAATCGTGGCCGGGACCATCATCAGACACCAGACGTCTTGCCAGAGAACGAGGTGACTTCCCCACAGTGGATTATTGTCACAGATGTTTATTTTAAAATCTTACCTGAGACATCAAGACAAAAATATCATTTTCAAAATAGTCATAAATACTGAGGTAGTACGGCAAGTAGGTTTTAAATTTTTTTGGTCTTATTCCCTATGTACAAGAAACTTTATCTAGACAGGTGCTTTTCTCAACATTTACCACTTTGGAACAGGACCTAAATTTTTGTTGACCCAAAGAGCACCTGCATGGGGAAGCAGGGGGCTGGCCCAGCCTCCAACCGCTGTGCAACCTCACACAACTCACACCCCTTCTCTGGGCCTCAAAGTTTTCATCTCTAAAATGAAGTGTTCCAGCTTTAAAGTTGTAAGAGTAAAATATAATAGTACCAAAAGAAGAACAAAGATTTACACTGAAGCCATAGTAATTGAGACAGTGTCTGGACGTGAGAAAGGAATGAACACAGAGGCCAATGGAATAAAATGTAGAGAATTCAGAAACAGACCCTTTGCTTTGTTTGGTTTTTTATTTGAGACAGGGTCTTGCTCCGTCACCCAGGCTAGAGGGCTGTGGCACAATCATAGCCCACTGCAACTGCCAGGGTGGGAGTCTGCCCGCGGCTCTCGTGCACTCTTGGCCACAGAATGACCAGACACACCAGAGTGTCGAGTGCAGACTATGATCCCGTCCTCTGACTCCTTTCTTGGAAAATTCACCAGCAAGGCCAAGACAACAGGGTCACCCCAGGCAAGAGCAGCTCCCCACAAGCAGCTCTTTACCGTAGGATAAGATGGTCCGTCTCGGCAAGTGGAGAGAGACAGACCCACTCACCGACCCCACTCACTTCCTTTCCTCTGGGATTGTTTCCTTTTATTAGCGCAGCCTGGTGGGGGGGGGCTCTCGGGAGGTGTAGGCTGTTAGCAAATGATCAACAGGTAACAGGTGTCCTCAAAATGCCATCTGCATACATGGGCTCCCTCCAAGAAAGCCCACTTGGGGGGGTGAACCACAATGCAGATTCAAGCTAACAGCATATTAATTATCCTTAGGTTACTCTGGATCACTTTTTAAATCCTGTCATGCCTGGGCTGGGGAGTTCCCGGATGGATGAAGCAGCCCCTCCTTCCCCAGGTGGAGCAGTCGCCCGGGATAGGGTTAGGGCTGGGGCAGCATCAAAATGGAGGATCCAGCTTATCCTTCCTCCCAGGCGGAGCAAGTGCTCCAAACAGCACCAAAGCAGGGAGCCTTGTTCCAAGAAGAGCCGGAGATCCTATCTACCTAACACAACCTCAAACTCCTGGGCTCCAGTGATCCTCCCACCTCAGCCTCCCAAAGTGCTGGGATTACAGGTGTGAGCCACCTTATCCAGCCGATCCTTTGATTTTTAACAAAGATGACAAGGTCATTTAATGGAGAAAGGATAGTCTCTTTCATAAATAATGCTAGACAGGCCAGGGACAGTGGCTCACACCTATAATCCTAGCACTCTGGGAGGCCAAGGCAGGAGGGTTGCTTGAGCTCAGGAGTTTGAGATCAGCCTGAGCAAGAGCAAGACCCCATCTTTATTAAAAAAAGAAAAGAAAAAAATTATCGGGGCGTGGTGGCATGCGCCTGTAGTCTCAGCTACTCAGGAGACTGAGGCAGGAGGATCACTTGAGCCCGGAAGTTTGAGGTTGCAGTGAGCTACAATGACGCCACGACACTCTACCCAGGGTGAAAGAGTGCGATTCTATCTCAAAAAAAGAAAATTGAACCCCTCTCCTTGTTCCCCCTTCATATTAAAAAAAAAAAAAGGCCAGTGCTAGACAAATTGGACATTCATTTGCAAAAAAAACTTCCTTTCATATCTCATGCCACATACAGAAATTAACTCATAGGCCTCAGTATCAAACCTAAAACTATAAAACTTCTAGAAGAGAATCTCTGGCTTATACAATATTGGCTTATACAATATTTCTTAGATAGGACACAAAGAATATAGACAAGAAAAGAAAAGAAAATGGTAAGTTTTATCGCACCAAAATTAAAACCTGCTCTCCAAAAGATGCTGTAACCAGAGCATATAAGAAACTCTCAAAGCTCAATGACATTTATAGCAGCAATATTCATAACAATTCAAAACCAGAAATAATCCAAATGTCTACAGTTGGGGAATGGACACATCAACTGTGGTATATCCATGTAGTGGAATATTACTCAACAATAAAATGGAACAGATATGGATACAGGTTATAACATGCATGGATTGCATTATGCTAAGTGAAAGAAACCAGACACGAAGGACTATGGATTGTATGAAATTTAAGGAGACAGACAGCAAGTTGACTGGGGTGGGAGTGCGACCAGGAAATGACTACAGATGGACTTAAGGGAATATTTTGGGGTGATGGAAATGTTCTAAAACTGGATTGTGGTGATAGTAGCACAATTCTATATGTTTATTAATTTTTTTTAACTCAATAAGAAAGCAAACAACTCAACTTAAAAATTAGGGAAAAGTCTGAACAGATACTTTGTCAAAGAAGACACACAGATGGAAAATTAGCACATGAAAAGATGCACATTGTTAGCCTCAGGGAAAAGCAAATTAAAAACACAATGTGATTCTACGCCATACCTCTTAGAATGGCTCAAGTCAAAACCGACAATACCAAATGCAGGCAAGAATGTGGAATGCTCATACACTGCCGATAGGAATGCTGGCCCCCTCCTGCCCCGTCTTCCCCAAGTATCCACCCTACTTAAAGCCACTTGGCAGCTTCTTACTAAGTTAAAATACACCTGCCCTCTTGCACAGCAATGTGAATGTACTTAATTCCAATGAACTGTGTACTTATAAGTGGTAAATTTTGTTACATATATTTTACCATTTTAAACCATTTAAAAAAATGATTCAAAAAAATAAAGCCACCATATGACCTAGCAATCCCATTCTTGTGTATTTACCCAAGAGAAATGAAGATGTATGTCCACACACAAACCTGTGTGCACATTTTAATAGCAGCTTCATTCGTAATCACCAAAAACTAGAAACAACCGAAATGTCTGTCAACTGGGGACACACAGACACACGGGGGTCCGTCCACACAATGGAATGTTGCTCAGCAACAACAAGGAATGGACTGTTGATACATGCAGTAACCTGGGTGGATCTCACACGCATGATTAAGTGAAAGAAGCCTGACTCAAAGTCTATACCCTACACGATTCCATTTAGTAGATACGACATTCTGGAAAAGGCAAAACTATAGGCAGAAAACAGTTCAGTGGTCATCGGCCCTATGGGGTGGGCAGAGGTTGACTACAAAGGGACACAAGGGAATTTTGAGGGGGTGGAACCGTTCTATATCTTGCTTGTGGGGGTGGTTACACGACTGTATAAATCTGTCAAGCCTCATAGAACTGTATACCTTACGCAAGTGAATTTTGCTGTATGTAAGTTATACTTCAACAAACCAAAAAAGCACCCCAAAATGTATATATAGCCATCCCAGAAAAAGAGAGAGAGAGAGAACACACGTCTTGTACCCATTGTGTGTGTCTAGGAGAGGCAGAGAGAAAGTGGTTGATGTTGGAGCACACCTGCTGTAACTAATGACTGGCAACATTAACAATCGCATGTTTTTAATCACAGAAATGTTCGGTGCTCAGAAATTTCCAGGCGCTGCCCACCACCCCTGCCCTGTCTGCCGCACACACCTACCTCCTGATTACTGGACGCGAGACGCTCTGAAGAATGACAACTCCACCCCGGCCTCCCAGGAGGGGAGCCCAAGCCCAAGCCACCAGCCTTGGAGGGCGCCCTTGGGTCCAATGTGCTGGGCCTTGGTGGCCTCTGGTGGCCAGAAGTAGAATTATCATGTGTTTAAAAAAAAAAAATGATCCCAGCTGGGGTTTGTTCTGACTGGGGCTGGGGTGGGAACAGGCATTCCCACCTGTGGCTGGGAGACTGTACGTTAGCATAACCTTTGCAGCAGCACATGTAACAATTTAAAATGCACACACCCTTTAACCCATCGTCCCCCACCTCTGGGAATCAAAGGTGAAGTCTTCCTGCCAAAACGTATTTCCTCTAGTTCTAAGTAAAAGAGTTAAGAATATTCTCATCCTTCTGTTAAACAGAACCACGACACAATTGGCCACATCCACAAGGTGGGACCGTCTGCAGGACAAATGACCCAGTCTCTCCGACACCTGCCTGGCGTGAGAACGGGAGCCAGGAGACCACTGATCAAAAACAAACGGAAAGGGCTAATGAACCGGTGTCACGTAGAGCTCATGCCCATCCTGGTTCAAAGGAGCCAACTGTCAAAGGACTTTTCTGAGACAATTAGGAAATGGCCCCCGAGTGTGTTCTCCATGACATTCAGGAATACTTGTTCATTTTGCGAGGTGAGTTAATGGCATGGTGGTAACGTTAAAGCAAAAAAGGGTTTTCTCCGAGATACATACTGAGGCACGTGCGGGAGAAATGAAATGATGTCTGGGATTTACTGTGAAAATACTCCTAACGGGTGTCAGAGAGCATAGCTGAAACAGGAATAGCAACACGGTTGAACAGGTCACTGTTGAAGCTAGGTGATGGGTGCAAGGAAATTCATCACGCTTTTCTCTCTAGTTTTGGCATGTGTAAAAATATCCATAAATTTTTTTTTTAAATTTTAAGTGCTAAAAAGAGTAACAGAGGTGGCTGGGATGGGACCTTGGCTAGCAGGGTGGTCAGGGCTTTGTGGAGCAGAGAAAGCTTTAGAGGGAAAAAGGGAAGGGCTGGTGGTGCCTGATTGGAGGTTGTGGACCTGGGTAAGCCTGAGGTGGCTGCCTAGAAGGTCGCATCCCATGTCATTGGTTAGGGGAGCAGATTTATCTCTTTTTTTCCTAGAGATGGGGTCTTGCTATGTTGTCCAGGCTGGATTCAAACTCCTGGGTGCAGGCTTTCCTCTGCCTGCCTTTGAGTCTCTGCCCAACAAAAGCAGTGGTGGCTGACTCCCTCACTATAACAAATGCTGATTAAATAGCCTTTGCTTGCTCTCACTTGGGTGGGTTTTGCTCATTTCCGTGGGTGTGAGAGAGAGAAAGGGGCCACCTGCTGAGACAGTAAAGCCTAGGACAGAGGTGGTGTCAAGGAACCAAGAACCTGTTTGGGGTTTTTAAAGTTACAGATGTTTGGGAGACCAAGTAGAGCTCCCTTGCAAGGGAAGAGTTGGCTCTAACTTTCAGGAGCTCAAGGAAGGGGTTTGGAGAGAGGAATAAATATGGGAGTCCAAAACAGGATGGCATCTAAAGCTCAAAGATCACAGGCGTTCACCAGGGACAGAGCGTGGAGGCAGAAGGTACGACACTGCCCGAAATGGTGGAAAAATGGAAGCATTCTAGGTGCACAACTATTTTAAACATGGCAGGACACACACGGCGCAATCCCAGGCAACTGGCAGGAAGGACTGTGTTCAATCTGAGGGGACCAGGAAATGTCCCCAGGATACGTTATTAGGTGAAAAGGCAAGATGCAGGGGTGGGACATCCGGAATGACGGCGTAAGGGATTCGGCTGGCTCTCTTCCCCAGCAAAACAACAATTTAACTGATGAAAATATTTGAAAACAATCATTCAGATTCTCTGAAAATGATCCTAAGGGCAAAGAGCAAGTAGAGACACATGCATTCAAGAAAACCGACTGAATCTCTGCAAAATCAGCAGCATCTGTGGCCTCTGAGTCCTGGCCTCCCCCATCACCCACGCCCAGCTCTGTGTTACAGGGCCTTACCAGGGGCTGGTGCAGCCAAGGAAATGGGGCTCCCTCTGCCCTCCGCTTTCAGGGCGGATACAGTTTCCCTCTGGGTTTCTCATCACCCCAACCCCGTGTTGCAGAAGCAACATTCCACGCAAATGTGGCTGGCCCAGGGGGCCACAGCCTCTCTCCCCACACCCAGCCCTCGCTCCTAGGGCAGGAGGTGCGCCCCAGGCACTGCTGAAAATTCTAGGCCCCAATCACCCCACTCCAGCTCGCTCCCAGGGTGAAGACTCCTACACGGATGAGCTGAAAAAACCAACGGCTGCTACCCACCTGCCCCACCCCAGTGCTCATCAGTAGAGCAGGTGTGTCACTCCAGGAAAAGCCAGTCCCCACCCTAAGCTCAGGTGGCGTGGCCCAGGCCTCAAGGCAGGCGCTCAGCAGTTGTGCCTGTGGGGAATGACTCTTCTGGGACCTTGGGTTTGAGAACACCATGCCTGAAGGGAGATCTCAAAGACCTTGGTGGAGATTGGCAGAGCCTCTAGAAGTTTCCGGGGTCAGAGAAAGAGGCAGCCAGGAAAACTCCCCTGGGGTCGTAGACAGCCCGGGGGTTGAGGAGGGCTGTGCTCACTGGCTAGGCTGCGTCCTTGTCCTCATAGGAGCAACCAGGAAAAGCACATGGGGCGGACTTGAAAACATTCCCAGAGCACCCAGACCATCCTCCCACAGGCGCGAGGGGCTTAGCATAAGCTCTGAGCAGCACGTACTGAACCATAAGCTATTCCAACCCAGAGGGACTCCCAGGAAGCCAGGCTTAAAGATGATATCACAGCCATCCTGGCCATCTGGAAGCCGGTGCCTGTACGAACTGTGCCCTCTTGGGAGAGATCACAGGGAGAACTCTACGCGACCAGTCTCTGGCTGACCGTGGGACAAAAAGGGGAAATTCTCTGACTGTGATAGCAGCTTCCAAGCCACACACACGTCCAACCGTAAAAGGCAAAAATCTAACTGGCCAAGGGGCCCAAGCACAACATCAAGCAGCTTATGCTGCCCCAGGGATGACCCCTCAGTTGCCAAGTTAAAAGGTAAAACCAAGAGGAAGTGCTCTGAGCGGGGACACGAGAGTCTGCACAGTGCGGGACGGGGAATGTGACAGTAGAAGTGACTCCTCAGAAGTAGTTCAGCCAAGTCACAAAGCAAATAAACCACCAAGCAAACAACCACCATAGGGCCAGGGAATCAGTATCCAGAGTTGCTACAATGTATTATTTAAGGCTGAGGCGGGAGAATCGCTTGAGGTCAGGAGTTTGAGACCAGCCTGAGCAAGAGCGAGACCCCGTCTCTACTACAAATAAAAAAAAAAAAAAAAAACAGCCGGGCATTGTAGCGTGTGCCTGTAGTTCCAGCTACTCGGGAGGCTGAGGCAGGAGGATCGTTCAAGCCCAGGAGTTTGAGGTTGCTGTGAGCTAGGCTGATGCCGTGGGACTCTAGCCCAGGCGACAGAGTGAGATTCTGTCTCAAAAACACACACACACACACACACACACACACACACATATATATATTCTGAAATGTCCAGCTTTCAAGAAAGAAATTATGAGACATGCAAAGACACAGGATAGCATGACCCAGACACACGCTTAACTAGTAAATTCTACCAAACATTTAAAGAATACCAGTTCTCAAACCCTTCCAAAAAAAGAAGAGGAGGAAACACTTCCTAATTCACTCTAGGAGGCCAGAGTTACCCTGATCCCAAAGCAAGACAAAGACACCAAAAAAAAAAAAGAAAGAAAGAAAAACCCACAGACCAATATTATTTATGAATATAAAATCCTCAATCAATGGTACAGTTTCTTGAATACCAGCAAACTGAATCCAATGGCACATTATCAGGCTCATGCCCCAGGATGCAACGGCATTTCTCCCAGGAATGCAACATGAGAAAATCGATCAATCCATCGATGTAATGCACTGTATCAACAGAACAAAGAACAAACTCCCATGAGCCTCCAAGAGATGCAGGAAAGCTCTTGACAAAATCCAACATCCTTTCTGATAAAAAACACCCAGCACACTAAGAATGGGAGGGAACTTCATCAACATGATAAAGGGCATCTCAGAAAACCCACAGCTCACCTCATACTTAATGATGAAAGACTTCTAAAATCAGGAACAAGACAAAGAGGCTGGGTGTGGTTGCTCACTCCTGTAATCCCCGCACTGTTGGAGGATTGAGGATTGCTTGAGGCCAGGAGTTCGAGACTAATACAAAAAATTAGCTGGGTGTGGTGGCACACGCCTGTAGTCCCAGCTACTTGGGAGGCTGAGGCCAGAGGATTGTTTTAGCCCAGGAATTCAGGTTGCAGTGAGTTCTGATCATACCACTGCAGTCAAGCCTTGCTTTTAAGGGACATCAAGACCCTGTCTCTTAAAAAAAAGAAATAAAGAATAAGACAAAAATATCATCTGCTCTTGCCACTTTTATTCAACATTGTACTACTGGAGTTTTTGCCAGAGCAATTGGGCAAGTAAAAGAAATAAAAGGCATCCAGATTGGAAAGGAAGAAGTTATCTATTTCTATTTGCAGATGACATGCTCTTATATATAGAAAATCTTAAGAAACCTGCTAAAGAAAACTATTAGAAATAATAAATGAGTTTAGCAAGATTGCATAATACAAGATCAGTATACAAAAATCAATTGTTTTTCTATACACTAGTGATGAACAATCTGAAATAAAACTAAGAACAATCCCATTTATAATAGCATCAAAAAGAATAAAATACTGGCCAGGCACGGTGGCTCACACCTGTAATCCTAGCACTCTGGGAGGCTGAGGTGGGAGGATTGCTTGAGGTCAGGAGTTAGAGACCAGCCTGGGCAACATAGTGAGACAGCCCCCTCATCTCTACAAAAAATTTAAAAATTAGCCAGGTGTGGTGATGCATGTCTGTAGTCCCAGCTACTCAGGAGGCTGAGGCAGGAGGATCACTTGAGTCCAGGAGCTTGAGGATTCAGTGAGCTATTATCACACCATTGTACTCTAGCCTGGGAAACAGAGCAAGACCCTGTCTCAAAAAAATAAAATACTTAGGAATAAATTTAACAAAAGAACTATAAGACTGAAGACCACAAAACATAATTGAAAGAAATCAAAGACCTAAATAAATGCAAAGATATCCCATGTTCATGGATCGTAAGACTTAATATTATGGGGGCTCTTTTGGTTGCTTTTTTATTTTTATTTTTTAGAGACAGAGTCTTGCTATGTTGCCCAGGCTGGCCTCAAACTCCTGGGCTCAAGTGATCCTCCTACCTAGGCCTCCCAAGTACCTGGGACTACAGGTATGCACCACCATTAATATTGTTACGATGCCAATGTACCCCCAAATTATCTACAGTCAACACAATCCCTATCAAAATCCCAACTGTAGTCTTACAGAAACTGACAAGCTGTTTCTAAAATTCATATGGAAGTGAAAGGACCCAAAATAGCTAAAACAATCTGGAAAAAGAACTAAGTTGGAGGTTTCACACTTCCCAATTTTAAAAAGGTATAGTAAGGAAGACAGTGTGGCACTGGCATAAGGACAGACATGTAAACCAATTGAATAGAATCAAGAGTCCAGACACTTCTATTTTTGGCAAGTGTTTCAAGACAGTTCAAGGGGAGAAAGAATAACCTTTTCAAACAAATAGTGCTGGGGAACCTGGATTTTTTTTTTAGACAGTCTTGCTCTGTTGCCTGGGCTATAGTGCTGTGGCATCAGCCTAGCTCACAGCAACCTCAAACTCCTGGGCTCAAGTGATCCTCCTGCCTCAGCCTCCCGAGTAGCTGGGACTACAGGTGTACACTACCACTCCCAGCTAATTTTTCTATTTTTAGTAGAGACAGGGTCTCACTCTTGCTCAGGCTGGTCTCAAACTCCTGACCTCAAGCCTCCTCAGCCTCCCAGAGTGTTAGAATTACAAGCATGAGCCACCATGCCTTGCCAGGAAACTGGATATTGACCATCTTTTCTGATGATAACTCAGCTGTTAATTTTATTGAAGATCCCTTGTTTGTGATGAGTCACCTTTTCTTGCTGCTTTCATGATTCTCTGTCTTTGACTTTCAACAGTTTGACTATTGACCGGGCGTGGTGGCTCACGCCTGTAATCCTAGCACTCTGGGAGGCCGAGGTGGGCGGATCGTTTGAGCTCAGGAGTTCGAGACCAGCCTGAGCAAGAGCGAGACCCCATCTCTACTAAAAATAGAAAGAAATTATATGGACAGCTAAAAAATATATAGAGAGAGAAAAAATTAGCCGGGCATGGTGCTGCATGCCTGTAGTCCCAGCTACTCGGGAGGCTGAGACAGTAGGATCGCTTGAGCTCAGGAGTTTGAGGTTGCTGTGAACTAGGCTGACGCCACGGCACTCACTCTAGCCTGGGCAACAGAGTGAGACTCTGTCTCAAAAAAAAAAAAAAAAAAAAAAAAAAAAAACAGTTTGACTATGATGTGTCCAGTTGTGGATTTTTTTGACTTTATCCTAGTTGGAATTTGTCAAACTTCTAGGATGTGAAGATTAATGTTTTTCATTAAATTTGGGGAATTTTCACCCTTTATTTCAATAGATACTTCTATATTTGACAAGTGTTTCAAATATTCTTTCTTTCCCTTTTTCTCAATCCTATTCTTCTGGGACTCTCATTATGCATATACAGTTACTCCTCAGTTTACGATGGGGTTACACCCCAATAAATCCATTGTAAGTTGAAAATGAATTTAATAGACCTAATCTACCAAACATCCTAGCTTAGCCTAGCCTACTTTAACTGTGCTCAGAACACTTACATTATCCTACAGTTGGGCAAAATCATCTAACACAAAACCTATTTTACAATAAACTGTTGAATCTCTTATGTAATTTATTGAATGATACATTGAAAGTAAAAAACAAAATGGTTATATGGGGGATTCAAAGTATCACTTTCACACCATTGTGAAGCTGAAAAATTGTAAGTTGAACCATCATAACTTGGAGACTCTCCATATTGGTATGTTTTATGGGGTCCCACAGATCTCTGAGACTCTTAATTTTTCTTAATTCTTTTTTCTTTCCATTCCTCAGACTAGATATTCTCAAATGACCTGTCTTAAGTTTGCTTATTCTTTCCTTTGCCACTTCAGATCTGTCGTTAAGCCTCTGTAGTGAGTTTTTCACTTTGGTTATTGTACTTTTCAACTCCAGATTTCTATTAGGTTCTTTTTATGATTTCTCTCTCTTTGCTTATGTTCTCTATTTGATGAGACATCCTACCTTTCCTTTAATTCTGTCAGTGTGGTTCTATGAACATATTTATAATAGATGCTTTGAAGTTTTTGTTCACTAAATCCACCATCTAGGCCCCTTCAAAGGTAATTGCTTTTTCCCCTGTTTTTGAGCCACATTTTCTTATACCTTTGTGTATAAGGTATACCTTATGCTATACTATTTCTTATACCTATACTCATAGTTTTTTACCCAAAATTGGACATTTTGAATAACACAATATGGCACCTATGGAAATCAGATTCCTCTCTCCACCCCGGGGGTTTAATGTTGTTGTTTGTTAATTATTGTTGTCTGTTTGTTCAGTGACTTTTCTGGACTAATTCTGTAAAATCTCTGACCTTTGTTGTGTGCAACCACTAATATTTTCTCAATTAGCTTAGTGGTCAGTTAATCATTGGACAGAGATTTTGTTAAATGCTTTGAACTATTACATTTCCTAGCATTTGCTGAGGAGCTCTGTGTGTGTGTTGGGTCATGCCTTTGACACTCCAGCAAGCCATTTAGCCTTAGCCTCATTTCCTCTTGTTCTTTAGTCTTTTCTTCCTCTTATCAGATCCCCAAGGTCAGAGGTGAGAGTTTAGGACCTTCTCAGATCTTTCCTAGGCATGTGCACAGCCCGGCACATACACGTAACTCACTAGACTCTCAGGAATATATGGAGAGCTTTCCAAAGCTCCTTACTGCCATCTCATTCCCCAGTTAGTCCTTTAAACTTTTTTTGGTTAGTCTATTATTAGCCCCAGCTGGGAATGCTCCTCAGGCAGTTGCAATGTTAAACAATTGCCACTGATTGTTTTAGACAAATGCCTTGGGAATAGGGTTATTTGCACAAATACTAGCAAACTCTTGGATCAAATAAAGACAAGCTTTGAGAATGGAGTTTTTCAGCAAACTGCCAGACAAGTCAAACAGTGACAGTTCTCTGGGGATGGGGCTTTTGGGGACCTTAAGCCCATTCCACCTCTTCCAGTAGCTGCTAGGATGCTTGTTTTCACAGCTACCATCATTACAAGCCAGCTGATTTTCCAGCTATCATGGATCTTAGAGAGAGGGATGATATTAGGAAAATTAAAATGCCACAAAGCTAAGTGCTTTACTGAGATTCAGCCCTTTTACTTGAATAAATGTTCTGCATATTGTTGCAAGCCTTTAGATAATTTCCAGTTTGAGAAATAGCTGATTTTGACAATTTTTTGTCATTGTTTTTATTGGAGAAGTGGGTTTTCAGGGATTCTTGTTCCACCATTCTACAGGTGTTTCTTCCTATCCAATCTTTTTTTTTTTTTGGTCCAAGCTATTTTTAAACTTTTTTATTTTATTGTAAAATGACAATGTATATATTTATAGGGTACAACATGATGTTATAATTTATGAATGCAACATGGAGTAATGAAATCAAGCTAATTAACGTATCACTTCAAATACTTTTTGTAGTGAGAAGGTTTGAAATTTACTCTCTTTGCAATTTTGAAATGTACAATAGGCTATTATTAACTGTATTCCCCATGCGGGGCAATAGATTTCAAAAAAGAAGTATTTCTCCTGTCTGAGATTTTGTGCCTTTTAACCATCATCTCCCCATTTCCTCCAGCCACTGTTCTATCTTAATAGCACTCTCAGGAGGTGAGATATCTCAGCCCTTGTTGCTATGGAAGAAACTGATGCTCAGGGAGTCAGGTGACTGACCTAAGGACACACACCTCCTCAGAACCCGAGGCAGGATTTGAACCCCAATAAGCCTGTTTGACTGCAATGTTCTGCACGTCCGACTGCTCCCCCAGGGCCCCCCTCATGCACCCTTTCACTCCAGTCCTTAGCTCCCGCCTCCGTGCCAGCTGTTTATCCCACGAGTTTATTTAGGACCTTGCCTGTGGGAGGATTGCTCAGCTCTGAAGGTTGCTCGTAAGAAGACTCTCCAAGGAATGGTTCTAAGCACTTACAGATGATGGCTCTGCTCTCAGGTTGAAAGCAGGAAGGAAGGCTCTTCTCTCTGAGCTGGCATCGGGCAGACCTGTCACCTGGAGGAATCCTAAAATGATGAGAGCATCCTTCCTGCTCTCCGCACCACAGGACTGTCAGCTGATGCTGTCTCCAGGTGAGCACATTGCTAAATCACACACAGGTCACGACCCTGGCAGAAATCCAGCCTACACTCCAACGACAGCTTGCAGTGGTTCCCAATGCCACCCAGATAGTAAAGCAGTGAAATAAAAATGGGGTGAGTGGACAGCAGCTCTCAGCTCCGCCGGGAAAGGAGGCTCAGAGTTGAGTTCCTCAGGCACCGTTCCAGGTCTTAACCACACAGAGTAAATGACAGACACAAACCCCTGTCCTAGGGGCTTCTGTCCTAGTCGGGAGGGGGCATTAATGGTGTGTTGGAAGGTGATACATGCTATATAGAAATATAAAGCAAGGAAAGGGATAGGGAATGTGTGGGAGGGTGGAGGGTGCAGTTTTTTAAATAGTGTTACCCAGGGAGGTCTCTTTGGTGTCCCCTATCACAGCTCTTCTGACCAAGAAATTTACATTAGGGTGAAGGAAGTTTGAAAATGGGCTCATGCCTTTGGAATCCACCACATTTATCGCATGCCCCATTACTCAGATAGATGGTAGAATGGCCTACTGAAGGCTCAGTTGTGACATCAGCTAAGAGACACACCCTGTAAGATCAAGATGCTGTTTGACAAAATGCAAATACATGCCTGAAAACTAAGAGTGTTAGTAGAGATGGGAATGTTTCATTGCCTGTTACATCTAATAACCCGCCCAGAGGAGTTGTGTTTCCATCTGCACAGCACTGGGCTCACTGAATTTTGAGATGATAGTACCCAAGGACCCCGGGGAACAGGGTTATGATTCCAGTAAATTGGAAACTGAGTCCACTTCCTGGTCATTTTGCAATTTTCATTCACTGAACCAATAGAGAGAGAGGGAGTTGCTATTCTGGCTGGAATAATAGATTCTGATGAACAGGGGAAAATTCGGTGGCTGCTCAAAATGAGATCAAGGAGAACTGTAACCCAGGTGTGGTGGCTCACATCTATAATCCTAGTACTCTGGGAGGCTGAGGTGGGAGGGTCGCTTCAGCTCAGGAGTTTGAGACAAGCCTGAGCTGGTTTTTAAAAAACCAGCTGGTACTTAAAAAAAAAAAAAAAAAAAAAAAAAAAAAAGGGAGAACTGCGTAGAACCCAAGGGATTCACTTGGGCACCTGTTTATGTGCCTTTATTCAATAATAACAGTCCATGGGAAACCGTGGTTACCACTGAAGACATTGTTCCTACCTATATTTTGATTTCAGTGGTTAGTTACATTGGCATATGTGTACGCCCATATAACAGAACCACTGAAATCAATATGTAGGACAGCTCAAGCACTCAGCTGGCTCCCTGTGCCCTCTCCCAACCAATCGCTCACCAGCGGTAACCACTCTTCTTCCTGTTCCTGAACTTCACACAAAACTATTGATATAGAATGTACTCTTCTGTGTCTGGTCTTTTTCACTCAACATTAAGTCTGTGATATTCATCCATGGTGTGTATGTCCTTTCCATTGCTGGGTAGTATTCTTTGGTATGAATATACCATAATTCGTGTATTTATTCTATTGTAGATGGATGTAAAAAGTTTTTGGTTATTATGAATGAAGCAGCTATGAGCTTTTTTTTTTTTTTTTTTTTTTGAGACAGGGTCTCACTCTGTCACCCAGGCTGGAGTGCAGTGGTGTCATCATAGCTCACTACAACCTCAAACTCCTGGGCTCAAGTGACCCTCCTGCCCCAGCCTCCTGAGTAGCTGGGACTACAGGTGCCATCCTACACCCAGCTAATTTTTCTATTTTTTGTAGAGATGGGGTCTTGCTCTTGCTTGGGCTGGTCTTGAACTCCTGACCTCAAGCGATCCTCCCACCTCCGCCTCCCAGAGTGCTAGGATTATAGGCATGAGCCACCACACCCTGCCTATGAACATTCTTATACATGTCTTTTGGTGAAAATATGCATTAATGTCTATTGAGCATACACCTAGAAGCAAAATGGCCAAGTCATAGGGAATATATGTGTTTAACATTAGAAGATAGTGTCAATTTTCCAGAGTAATTGAAACAATTTATATTCCTATCTACAATGTATGAGAGTTCCAGTTGATCTACATTGTTGTCGACACTTGGTATTGTCAGTTGTATTAACTTTAGCCAATTTGGTGGATGCTTAACAATATCTCATTTGCTCTTTTTTTTTTTTTTTTTTTTGAGACAGAGTCTCACTTTGTTGCCCGGGCTAGAGTGAGTGCCATGGCGTCAGCCTAGCTCACAGCAACCTCAAACTCCTGGGCTCAAGCAATCCTACTGCCTCAGCCTCCCGAGTAGCTGGGACTACAGGCATGCACCACCATGCCCGGCTAATTTTTTCTATATACATTTTAGTTGTCCATATAATTTCTTTCTATTTTTAGTAGAGACGGGGGGGGGGGTCTCGCTCTTGCTCAGGCTGGTCTTGAACTCCTGACCTTGAGTGATCCACCCGCCTTGGCCTCCCAGAGTGCTAGGATTACAGGCGTGAGCCACCACGCCCGGCCTCTCATTTGCTCTTAATTTGCATTTCCTTAATGAGTATTGATGACCACCTTCTCAGGTGCTCACTAGTCATTTTGAGATCCTCTTTCGTGAAATGCCTATGTTCAAGTATTTTGCCCATTTAAAAAAAAAAGAGTTGTCTATATTTTTCTTATGGATGTGCAGAAGTTCTTTAAATATTCTGAATATGTCCTTTGTCAAAAATATGTATTGCAAATGTATGTATCCTATTCTGAGGCTTGCGTTTCAACCTCTCTTAATGGGCTCTTGATGAGCAGATGTTCTTAATTTTGATGGAGGCTAATCTTTTATTTTGTGGTTGGTACTTTCTAAAGTACTCGTTTAGAAGACATTGCTTACCCGGAATCATGAAGGCATTCTCTTATGTTTCCTTCTTGAAACTTTATTGTTTTTACCTTTCACATTTAGGACTACGATCCATTTCAAATTAATTTCTGAGTGTGGTGTGAGGCCGGGGAATTTGTTCCTTTTATTGAAAAGACTATCTTTTCCTCAATAATTTTGTATGCATTCTTGACCCTGTAGCTAGAATTAACTTTCCTAAACACACATTTGATCATGCCATTTTCCTGCCTATCTTCAATGGCAGCCCGTTGCTCCTTTGGATGATTAGTTTTTGCTTAATGCATCTTAACAATACCCTGCTTGATCTGGCCACCTTCTGTTTCTCCAGCCAAATCTTGTGTGTGTCTTCCCACTCTAAACTGACTGTAGCGTTCCTTGAGCAGATCAACTCTCATCCACAGACCTTTGCCATACAGAGCACTTCCATCGCCTCAGGCCGGTTACGCAAACTTCAGGTCTTATCTCCAGGAAGTCTCTGATTTCACAGTCCCTGTCCCTTCAGTTTAGGTTAGATAACCTCAATATGTTGCTGTGTTCTACCTCTGAGTTTGTAATTATAACTAAGTATTTCCTCCAATATAACTTCTCTGAGGGAAAGGAGGAGGCCAATTTAGTTCATATGAAAGGTGCTCCCTAAATATTGCTGAATGAATGAATAAGTTTAGAGTGGGATCTTCTCCCAGGGACCCAAGAAGCGTGGGCCTTGGAGAAACAGGGCGTTTCCAGTCTCAGATCTAGCACTTGGCAAATGGATTAAAATTTCGGAGGCGCAATTTTCAAATCTGTAAATGGGGATATGATACTCCCTACATCGGACTGCAGTAAGCATCAAATAAGATAATGCACCTAAATATTTAGCGCAATGATTGGCACATGGACCCTTTTGGAATTAAGATGCACATGGAGGGCGCTCTTCCCCACGCACATGCGCGGCCGCTCGCGCGCCCGCAGCCTGGCCCAGCCGCGCGTGCGTACTCGTCCGGAACCCTGGCCCGGGCCGAAGGTGAAGGGGCGGGACGTCAGCCGCACGCCTGCGCTGTGAGAGGCCGTGCGCCGCGGGGGCGGGGTCGCGCAGGCGTGCAGGGCGGCCCGGGTCTGGAGCATAAACAAGAGCGGGGACGGGATGAGGCGGCGGTTGATCCCGGGACGGCGAGCGGCGGCGACTGAGGCGCCGATCGGGGCCCGGCACCTACCCTGAGTGCAGCCCGACCCGTTCTCGCGCGCGCGTGCACCCGGCCGGCCCGACCCGCCCGCCTGCCGCGCGCCCAGCCATGAATCTGGCGAGCCAGAGCGGGGAGGCCGGCGCCGGCCAGCTGCTCTTCGCCAACTTCAACCAGGACAACACGTAAGGCCGGGCCGGGGTCGGGCCTGGGGGGCGGCCTTGCTGCCCGAGCCCGCGCCGAGCTCGGCGGGTCGCAGGCTCGGCCTCCCCGCGGGCCGCGGCGGGCAGGGGCGTCCCTGGGGGCAGACCAGAGGCCGGGACGCGGAGGGAGGGGCGCCCTCCTGGGAGACCCTCCGGCGCTACGGCCCCGGGCCGGGGAAGTGCTGGAGAGGGGGGTGTTTTCATCTGCTCACAGGGAGGCTCTTCCTTCAGACCTCACTCCCCTCAAAGTTGGAGCAGAACTTTGTGGCTTGGCCTGTCGTTCTGGCCGCATGCGGAGCGGTGGGAGTGGGCTGCTTCCTCTTCTCCCGCCTTCCCTTTCTTGCTCTGCCTTCTCCCCCCACTCTTTCTCCTTTTCAAGCCCTTCTTGTCTCATCGTCTTGGGGCTCTTTCTCCCTTTTATTTCCTTTTCTTCCTTGCTCACTGTTCTTTTTCGCAGGTAACTTTGTTGTCTTCTCCGGGCAAGGAACAAACTTAGCAATAATCCTGGCATCTGACCTAGAGAGGAAACTAAGCTAAGAGAGATGTTACAGAGACGTGCAGGAGCCTTGGTGTTTTAGGGGGTGGGTCGTCCTTAGGGTAAGAGTACCTTAATACCAACCCATGGATTCCGAACATTGTCTAAACCGGTATGGGTTGGAAGCTGATTATTCAGATGCTGCCTCGGATGACTTGTTGGAATAGTTAATAGATGCGGTTCTTGGAGAACCAAGATGAGTTATGAGGCTGGAAGGGAGAAGAGCCATCTTGGGAAGTGAGTAATAGGAAGTGATGTAAGAGGAGGGGAAGAGTGGGTCATTTGGCATTTTACTAAGTAGTTGATTGAGTTGTTATTGGCGGAAAGGAATTAACAAAGTAGAAAACGAGATTTTTTTTTTTTTAATTAGAAGTTAATGGTAGAATGGCAAACACCCAGTCAGCGATATGTGGCTCAACAGCACCTTCCCATAGTTGTGAAACTAGTGACAGTCCCACAGTGGGCCTGTGTTGAAGGTTGAAGGGGGTGGATCACCTGTTCCAACTACAGATGAGAAACTGAAGTTTAGAAAGTTTCAGAGCTTGCACAGTTGATTAATAGCAGAATGGGCGGGAGTAGAATCTAGTCTCCTGAGTTCTCTCCAGTGTTTTTTCCACTATGCCATGCTGTTTTCTACCTACAAGTAGGATTCTGAAGACAGTGAATTTAGAAATCATAGTGCAGCAATTTTTAAAGATTAAAACTACCAAATACTATAGTGTTGTATGTGACCAAAAGCCAGCATAACAAAAACAGTTCAGGTCACCTGTTGCAGTTTGTTATAGTTAGGATAGATTATATTATATTAATCCAGGTAGGGAAGAGCAAATTCCAAAGCAATTATGATTTGGTATTTAAGCTCTTAATATTTTGAGACTAGTAAGGAGTGGTCGTTTGATGAGGCAATTAGAGAATGTCCAAAACATTTTCCACCGCTCTTTAAGTTTTTTTGCTACTTGTTATTTATATTGGAAGGAAATTAAACATAGGAAAAATTTAAATTGGGCTACCAAGTTCCCTGTATAATAGAAGACTGTCACTCTATTTGGCCTGAAATAGAACCTTTTCACACTTGGAAATTATTTGCTTACTCACTTCCCTATGATTTCTGAAGTTATTAGTTCCAGAGATTTGTGTCATAATTTTGACTTGCTGAAGAGACCTTGATATAGTGTAAACATAAATTGGAATGAATAGTAAGTTAGGATTATACTAAAAGTTTACTGGGTTAAAATGACTGTAATTTGTTTTAAATTTATTCTTGAAAGAAATACAAAAGTTCCTTGGGAAAAGCTTTATGGTTTTTTTTCCCTCGTCTCCAGAATTGAATAGAGGAAGACAATTTTTAGCAAGACAAAGAATGTTGTTCTAGAATCTTCATTTACTGTATTCAGTGAGAAAACGTGGAAGCCAGTTCACTTAATCTGATATATATATGTTATACGGTCATTTCACTTCGTCTTGTCTTTTAAATGCCTCACAACACAATACTCATTGCATACCAGCCTGTAACTGTCCTACTTTTCTTCTTGTAATATGATTTCAAATGTGTTTTCGTGATTCTCATCCTAAAAGTGTGAATAAGTTTTATTTGCTTTTGACCATCTGTTTTATTATTATTATTTTTTTTTTTTTTTTTTTTTACCTAGACCAGTGAAAAGGGCATCAAGAGCAGCTCGTTCCCGTCGTCCCCGTATTCGCTGGTTAGTTCCGATCCTGGTTTCTGAAAGTAACACCTTGGAAGGCTTATGTTGGAGGACTTCTTGGCTTTTTGAAATTGAAGTTAAGCAATTAATAAGTGGCAGAGGATCACTTGAATCTTAAATGGAAATATCAGGGACTAAATTTTTCCAGTAGATACCACAACTTGTGGGAAGTTAGTGACGTGCTAGTGTCTGTTTTAAATGCCATTTCTAGAAGGGATAGAATAAAGAGGACTTGACTTTCTGAGTCTTGTGTTTGTAAAATTGATGTTACAAAGTGTCTGGAGACAGCAAGAGAAACCTGTCTGGATGTATTGCTGTCGTCTACTGTGTCTCTTGTAGTTCACAGCATTGTACTGGGAAGGTCCTGCTGTGCTCTCCTCTCTTGTGTAAATTGAAGATGGTTTTTAAGGATCCTTCAACCTTAAAGTTTGAGGTCATTCCCTCTGCTGTGCAGAGGGGATGTTTGAGGAGGGCAGGAGATCACTTAGAAAGGGATTATCCAATGGCAGTGGCCGGGGGGAGGAGACTGATTAGTCATCAGGACTTGTGTGACCCCCAGGATGTGCATGATGCATTCGAGGGAGAAGTTAGATGACCCCCCGTTTCTACCTTGGGTTCTGGGTGAACAGTGATAACATCATGGGAGAAAAAAAATCAGTGAAGGATTCAATTCAGGGTGTGGGGGGAGATGAACTCTGCTTGGAATACTAATGAGTTTGAAAGGCCTTAGGGATATCCAGGTGGAGCTCTGGGGTGGAGAGGATGTGAGGTGGATGGAGGGGGCTGTCCATGCCCTAATGAGGGTGCCGGGGCCTACCAGGTCTTGGCTGGCGGCAGCAGTTCAGGTTGCTTCCTATTTACAAGTAGTGTTGGGCTGTTCCCACCTCATAATCAAGTATGGCTCTTTTCATGGAGAAGATGATGAAAAGTGAGAGCCTTTATGTACTAATGATTGGGAACAGGGTGAAGAAAAGGGAGTTAAGAAAACAACCAGATTCACATTTTCATTTTTTAGTGGAAATCATTTATCTTTCAGATGGAATGCTCAGGTTTGAATTCATTGATAAAGACTTTCAGTTAAAGATGGTGGATCAAAACACAAGTGTTTATTTTGGCTCCATCCTCAAACCCTAATAAAATGTCAATCAGTAAAATGTCAAAAATACTTTAAAAGGCTTAAACCCGTAGGATGAGGAGAATGAGAAGGAAGATACTAGCAACAAAATTTGGAAGCTAGCAAATGGTAAAGGAAGCTGGGTCTTAAATTGCTAGTGGAGAAAGCAGAGAACCAACCTCGTTTATTAAACTGCAGAATCCCAGAAGGCTCAGAAGTTGGCAGTCCAGGGCAGCTCGAGAAGTGAGGCTGAGGGGGCTGTGGGATGAAAATGAAGAGGATTGGTTCAATGTGTGTTTAGGAAACACTCCCTCTTCGTAGCAAAAGGCAGGCCGGTCTCTGGAGACTGGTAAAATGGGCTCTGGATTTGGACACCAGGCACAGTTGAAGGTGGGAGTATGATAGTAACGTTGGGTTGGGGGGTAAGCAAAGGCATCTGTTTTGGGTTTCGATTTTCTAGTTTTTCCCTTTATCAGTAAAAGATCCCATTGTGTTAACTTAAAACCACATAAACATTTGTTGGCAATAAGATTATTTATTAGGGCAAATCTCATCTGTTCTCTCCCATTCAGCTGCCATTTTATGTTCAGGATAATCGTGAGTAATTATTAAAAGCAGAATCTCCAAAGAGGGGTATGTGAACTTGATTGTTGGTGTTAAAATGCAGATATCAAACCTGTTTATATTTAATGTCATTATTTTAAAATACCTATCTTTACGAATAAAGTATACACTTATACTACATGTGTATACATCTCAAAAAGTATTTGGAATATTTTTGTTTCCATTTCTTACTGGTTGTAGTGCACAGTTTTGTAGACTGTGGGTAAAATTCTACCTGAGATATTTAATATGCTAAATCAGTTTTTGAACACCTGGAAGAACAATAAACTTGATTGGCAAAGCCCAGTTTTAACACATTCTAGCTGTACGGAGCACAGCTGAGAACCGGAGATCTCAAACCCAAGGATTGGGTACTGAGGCTCATTAATTTTGCCCATGGGAGAGGCGCTCTCCAAGCTTATTTATACATAATGCTAATAAGCTTGCTGATTTGGTTTCCAAGTCAACAAGAAGTTAGAAAAGGAGGGGGGCTGTTAATGATAAGATGGTCATGAGGAAGAGTGTGACAACTGTCAGCGAAACAAAGGCAGAAAAATATTTTTACAACAGTACTCCAGTCTGGCCGTTTGCTGTAGGGCACATGAGACCTTCAGCTCAGAAGAATCTGCCATCCCCTTGTTTAAGAACACAGCAAGGTACACAGTTAAGGATGATTTGTTTTTTAAATGAAAAATGGTGGATTGGGGGAGGTTGGTGCTTAAAAATAGCAACCCTTAGTTATCTGGAAAATATTTTCCTGAGCATGAGTTTCTTAAAAGTTCTGATTTACTGAGGTTTTGTTTTATTTTTAGACTTCCTGGATATTTATATTGGTTCTTTTATTACGTTTCACAGTATTTACAGGTGATAATAGTAAATTACCTCATTGATACAATTCATTCAACATAATGAAGAAGTAATTCTTGCAAAGAAAAATTATCTGAGCTGGTAGAAACAGTTTTGTTTCTGTTCTTCTAAGGGGAACCAATGTTAATTTTAAATATTAATAATGATTATAACAACTCCCTTGGAATATTCTACATATTTCTGAAAGAGTAGTTGGAACTCTCAAGTTTTAATAGATGACATCATTAAAATAGCTCTAATCTTATCTTGGGGTACAAATACTCATAGTATGAAATGTCTGTCTTTATTATTTTTCAGCCTTTTGGTTTATCTACTGTTTTCTTGTTCTCCCAGAAATTAAAGACAAAAATGATCCTGGTATCTGATTCCTCTCTTGTCCCACTGCTTCCTGCTTCATTATCTTTTCTTTCTCTGAAAGCTGGCCTTTCTTCTTGCTTCTGCTTTGCTTGGTCAGTTGCGTTCTGGAGAGAGGTACTTTTCTGATAAGGAAATCCTTCATTTAGTGTCACAAGGGTCCCCTGTGCTAGGAGGGCTATGAGCACTTGAGTTCCTTGAGCCTCTTAACAGAAGCAGTGGTGTTGGGTGATGAATATGGAACCTTAAACATGAGGCTATCAGAATGGATCCTTTGCTTTTTCCCTGCAAGCCAACAATGTGGTCTTCTGATTCCAGATTCTAAGGTAGCTTTTGGTCCCTTTTATTTCCATCCCACTGAACAGCCGTAGCATGATGTAAGCGATGGAGCCATCGTTGATAAAGGCCTACCAACACGCAGGGATATCTGCATCTGCCTAGGTTATAAATATCTTTGTTTAAAATTTAGAATATTAGCTTACATAGCTTTCCAACTCTCACATACACTGTGCATGTATATCAGATCACCTGAGAAGCCCCAGTTTGTTTTGAAGGAAGCAATAATTTAGGGCTGATTACTTTCATTTATATCTCAAACTTATCTTTGAAGTTTTATAGGGTTTTTTGTCTTTTAATTTTTCCCAGCTTTATCGGGGTATAATTGACAAAATTGTATATATTTAAGGTATGTCACATGATGTTTCGATATACATACACGTTGTGAAGGGATTACCACAGTCAAGCTAGTTAATGTGTCCATCACCTCATAACTACCTTTTTTGTGGTGAGAACTCTTAGGATCTACTATCTTAGCAGGTTTCAAGTATATGATACATTATTATTAACTGCCGTCACCGTGCTATACATAAGATCTCCAGAAAAAGTTCTGTAGGTTTTAAATAAGAATATGGTCTATTTTATTGACCTGGTGGCATCTTCTTGTACCATGCACCTGTTACAAACTATGTGAAATTAATTTGTTCTGTGTAATTTTTGGTGCATGCTGGTAACTAACTGGTAACGTGGGAGCTAGTTTGTACGTTGTCACTGTCTACATGTATCAGCTCTTATTTCTGAATTTGGCTTTTTTGCAGGTCCCTAGCTGTTGGTAGTAAGTCCGGTTATAAATTTTTCTCCCTTTCTTCTGTGGATAAGCTGGAACAGATCTATGAATGCAGTAAGTGCTTGCTTTATTTTTCCCCTTTTTAAAAAAGACAAATTGTACTGGAATTGGAATGTAGTCCTAAATTCAGACCCTGTGGTTGAAGTCCAACACCTCTTGACCAGTCGTTTGCTTCCACCTTAGTCTTCCCAAGAGGTGACAACTAGTGAAAAAGCTGTGGGTGTTCTCCCAGATCTTTCTCTGTGCATTTGCATGCATATAAATGTACGTATAGAAGTTTTGTTTTATGGGTGATCTTTTCCAATACATGACATCGTACTGTATGTCGTATCCTGTAATTTCTCCCCCTTTTTAATGCCATTTAAACTTCGGTTACTGTCATAAAGGGCTTCCAGAAAATTGAAAATTTTACATCCCCTTTAGGAATGATTTATTTTCCTGAGTTGTCATTTCACAGCATCCGAGTAGCCTGCGTGTCAGGCAGTGTGGAGTAGCGGGAGGCCATGAGCTTTGGCTTCTTGCTCAGTCACTTGTGTCGTTTTAGATGGGTTACTTCATCTCTGGGCCTCGGTTCCTTTGTATTTTTTGCAAAACAGAAATAATGCCTGCCTATAATATTGTTGTTGGGGTTAGAATTATGTATGTGTGTGCTTAATGGTGTGTAAAATAGTACTTGTGGAATAAATAGTAGTAGGTGCAGACCCTCCAGTGAGACTGTGTGGAAAACTCTGGACTCTTCCCACATACATAATTTTTCATTAAGATAATTGTAGATTCACCTGCAGTTGTATGAAATAATACGGAACCCTTGTACCCTTTGCCTTGTTTCCCCCAATGCTAACATCTTGCAAACCACAGTATAATATCACAACCGGGATGCTGACTTCCGTCTCTCCTGTTCATGTGTCTCCAGCATTAACTGTACTCGTGTGTGTGTGTGTGTGTGTGTGTGTGTGTGTGTGAGTTCTGTACAGTTCTCACACCTGTGTAGATTCTTGTATGGATCAAGATCCTGGAGAGCTGTAGAACCATGAAGATCCCTTGAGTTGCCCTTTTATAACCATTCCTGGCCTGCCTCCCCCACCCCTCCTAATCCCTGGCAGCTGCTAATCTTACTTTTGTCATTTCAAAAATGTTAGATAAATGGAAGTATGTAACCCATTTACCTGTTGAAGGACATGTGGGCTGATCCTGGTTTTTGGCTTTTGCAAATAAAACTGCTATAAATATTCATGCACAGGTTTTTGTGTGGACCTAAGTTTTCATTTCTCAGAGATAAATGCCCAAGAGTGCAATTCCTGGGTCACATGGTAGTTACATGTTAAGTTTTTAAGAAACTGCCAAACTGATTTCCAGGGTGGCTGTACCGTTTTACATTCCCACCGGTAATGTCTGAGTGATTGAGTTTCTCTGCATCTTTGCTGGCATCTGCTGTTATCACTGTTTTTTTCAGCCATTCTCATAGGTATGTGCAGTGTTATCTCATTATGGTTACAATTTGCGTTTCCCTAGTGGCCGAGGATGGTGAGCATCTTTTCCTGCACTTATTTGCCATCTGTGTATCCTCTTTAGTGAACTGTCTGTTCATGGTTTTGCCCACTTTCCAATTGGATTATTTATGGTTTTTAGTGTTAAAGTTTGAGAGTTCTATCTATATTCTAGATACTAGTCCTTGGCCAGATAATGTGGCTTATACGTGTTGTCTCCTCCTGCATGCAACATTTCAAGCAGCCCTGAGCCTACCCATGGCCCTGACCTAAGTCAGGAATCCTTGTTTCAGGGACTAAGGAGTTCAGTAGTCATAATATCATTGTAATTAGTCATACTGGGATATGGGTTCAGGGAGTTAATCATTTTAATTATCTACGTAAGGTTTTGGGGAATTGGGTTTCCTCCTTATTGACAATGCCAGTATTTCCTTCCTGAGTTTTATCATCTTTTGCTTTCATTATGGTTTGATATTCCATTTTGAAATTCTACTCCTTTTTTTTTTTTTTTTTTTTTTTGAGACAGAGTCTCGCTTTGTTGCCTGAGCTAGAGTGAGTGCCGTGGCATCAGCCTAGCTCACAACAACCTTAAACTCCTGGGCTCAAGCAATCCTCCTGCCTCAGCCTCCCGAGTAGCTGGGACTACTGGCCCAACCCACCACGACCGGCTAATTTTTTGTTTCTACTTTTAGTTGACTGGCTAATTTTTTTTCGATTTTTAACAGAGACGAGTCCTCGCTCTTGCTCAGGCTGGTCTCCAACTCGTGACCTCAAGCGATCCTCCCACCTCGGCCTCCCAGAGTGCTAGGATTATGGGTGTGAGCCACCATGCCCAGCCAAAATTCTACTTTTTCTGTTGATACTTCTCAAATGAGGAAGTTCAATGAGTTAACGTAAATAGACGTCTCACTCAGTATACATGTATGTGCCAGGCCCGCTCGGGCTGCTGGAGATCAGTACTCACAAAGCTCCTACTCTCCTGCCACTTGGATACAACGGAGGAAGACCAAAATTAAATACATTTGTGTCAGATATTAGGCTCGGGCACAATGGCGAGCAAACACAGACATAGATCACACCCAGTGACGTGAGATGAAGACACTGGGAGAAAGAGTGGTTTCTTTGTGCCAGTTACTCTTGGAATTGTGGAGTTCTGGCTAATCAGGAGGTGAGGGGCCTTTTAGGTTCCCTCCCAGGCCCTGACCTCCTCTCTTCAGGTGAACCTTCAGGTGCCCCTCACCTCCATCAGTGGAGAGTGTCTAACTCTCCCTGACCACCCCTTTCTTGTTGCTGTGCCCCCAAAGGCAAGCACTCAGGCCCTTTTTAGGGAGAGTGTGGGGAGCAGAATCTTTATGGTCAGCACCCCTGAATCATGGTTCCTGCTGGCTGGCTGAGGTTTTACTCCTTTTCTTGTCGATAGACTTGCCTCCTGGTGCCTACTAAATCTTCCCCAAACCCTTTGCAGTGTAGGCTGGAAGATGTGATCTGGATAATAAAATAGGTGTGCCCTAGTGCTTTTTTTTTTTTTTTTAATTTTATTTTTAAATATATTTTTAGCTGTCCAGATCATTTCTTTCTATTATTAGTAGAGATGGGGGTCTCGCTCTTGCTCAGGCTGGTCTCGAACTCCTGACCTCAAACGATCCTCCCGCCTCGGCCTCCCAGAGTGCTAGGATTACAGGCGTGAGCCACTGCGCCCAGCGCCTAGTGCTTCTTTATCTCGGGTGGCTGTCAGTATTCCTCAAGGTCTCCAAACTGGCTGCCTTCCCATGATCCCACATGGGATCGTTCCCTGCAGGGTATTTCTTCAAAGAAGGGTGGTCCTACCTCTAGAAAAAGGGTTCCTTTTGGCTTTTGTGAATGACTGAAACGTTTATGGAATCTGTATCAAAATGAAGTGCCTGAATTGTACTATTAAATTGTTGCTGTAGTTACTATTGTCATCTATTGTGAAGTCCGTGGAATTTTTCCCCTATTGGAGACCCAGTGGTTAGAAAGGGTGTGAGAATACCAAATTCTGGTCTCTACTCTTCCTTAAATTGAAGTTTATTTACTAGCTTTTAGTATCTTATTTTTTCCAAGGTTTTTGGTGGAACAAAATGTGATGTCTTGATAGCATCTTTTAAAGAATGGCTATTTACTGACCAACATGGTAAGGTGGTGTATCGATTTCTGTGTTCTTCTTAGTGGACTGTGGCCCTTAAAAATAGATGAAATGGACAAAGAATATTTTGAGGGTTAATACTGTAAACTGACGCCATTGCATGGTTCTGTTCCTAGAACGTTATCTGCCTTTCCTCTTGCACATACTTTTATCGAGTATAGTAGATAAAAGAATGTCTCTGAGAAAACAGGTTAGCTACTGAGTGTCAGGATTGCTTTCTGGCATTTTTCTACAAGTAGACTCAGCAAAGAATATTTATTACTTCATGTTTCCGTATTTAGTTCAGAGTCAGTATTGGCCTATAGCCTCATAACTCTGAATAATCCATTAAAAAATCAGATCTCTGCTATCTGTCACTGTTGCTGTTACAGAAAGAATGAGCCAGATCTGGTCCTACAGAAAAACATGATTGACAACTACTTGTTCTTCTTTCATTTATTTAATAAAAACCAAAACAAACAAAATCCTTCGCCCAGCAGCATTGGAAAATATCTTCTTTTTTTTTTTTTTTTTTTCCTCTTTTTTTTGAGACAGGGTCTCACTCTGTTGCCCGGGCTAGAGTGTCATGGCATCAGCCTAGCTCACAGCAACCTCAAACTTCTGGGCTCAAGCAATCCTCCTGCCTCAGCCTCCCAAGTAGCTGGGACTACAGGCATGCACTACCATGCCCGGCTAATTTTTTCTATATGTATTTTTTTAGTTGTCCAGCTAATTTCTTTCTGTTTTTAGTAGAGATGGGGTCTCGCTCTTGCTCAGGCTGGTCTCGAACTCCTGAGCTCAGACGATCCACCTGCCTCGGCCTCCCAGAGTGCTAGGATTACAGGTGTGAGCCACTGTGCCCAGCCTGGAAGATATTTTCTATCTATATTATTGTAACTTTGAACTTGAAAGTTACAATAACTCCCAGATAATGCTTTGCCCATTGCTTATCTATGCCCCATATGTTTTCTAATTCTTTCTGTATGTGCATTTCTTGTTGTTTGAAGATATGTAATTCACAAATGTGATCTCTCTTTCCAAAAATATTAATATTACTGCAACAATATCCTACACTGTTAGGCAAAGCAAATAAAGGATATGGATTTATTTGTAGAATATCACGGAAGTTTAGAAGTTGGCTTTTTTCAGATTCTACATTGTGTATTTTCTTTGCATTTTCTGAGCTGGTTTCTGAGCTAGGAAAACACCTCATAAAGAGTTCAATTCTGAAACCCAACACAAGCAGACTGTTCCTTAGCTCAGCAGAAATGACTAGAGCCTACGTTGATTATAGAAATGCATCCATTGATATATAACACCTTTTATCAGGCTTCTTGCTTGACCAAGAAACTAATCATCATTTACTTTACAGGCTGTCATCCGCATTTTAAAGTTTGAGAAATGGTGCTTTCTCACATTATTCCTATTTGACAGGCCAGGCACTGGTTGGCATATTAATTTCAGTGAGATTTATAGTAATGGGTCCTACAGAGGAGAATCTCTTAGCCTCTCTCTGCCTAGATCTGTTGTGATGGAGCATCAGGCTCCTAACTTGCATCCCTGTAGAGCTTCAGGCACATGCGGAAGTGGATCATATCAAGTGGATTATTTATTGGCTTCCTCACCTTCCCACTTAAGGAGTTTTATCATGGCTAGCTACAAACAGTGCCAGCAGAAGCAAAACAACATTCTTTCTTAAGTCAAGTAGTTAATTTCTTAAATTAAATTTTAGATAGGCAGTCTCTAGGAGGAAAGTTTGACAGAAACTATGGCAGAAGCCACCTAGAATGAGTCCTAAAAGCGAGGCCTTAGACGTTGAAGGTCACTGAAGTTTATGTTCAGACTTTCTTACTGTCAGCCTGAGTGCTTCCTGGCACCGTGTCCTGGTAACATGCCATCTTGAATAATTACAGAAGTGCAGCCTGGTTTCTTTTGCTTTTCACTTGATTATAGTGTCTTTCACTTAGCAGCCTGATTCATTGTCTGCCATTACTTCATAGGAGGGCTGAACTGTCTGTGCTTCAGTTTAGTGGAAAGCAATTGTTCTGGGTATGTGGATTCCATAAATGTTTAAATGTTCTTTTGAGTGTGAAGTGTGATAGAAAAATGTTAGAGCTTCTTGAAATAATGCAGTAGGAAAATGGCAACCAATCTAAACCACTGCCAACATATAAAAATAGGTTGCTTTATGAAAAGTATATTCCTGAAAAGATGTAGGCAAATTGACTTGTAGGACTTAAAGGCACTCTGCAGTGAATCCTTTTGTGTTGTGGTTATTGCTGCTTGTGAGTAGTGATGAAAATGTGTTCACCCCCAGAGTGACTGTGGTGATTCGTCTGCCTTTTGCTGAGTGCTAATCCTTTTTCTGGTTTCTGACTCCTTTGGAAATCGATGAAGGTTTATAGATATTTCCCCGAGAAAACTATTCCATATTTACCATATAATATCAGTGGTTTTAGAGACCGTTGAAGCCCACCCAGGTATCCGTGGACATATATGGTCTTTGAGATAAGGCCTGACACTTAGTTTCTATCCTCTGTCCCTGCCCGTGTTCTTCTAGGTGGCACAACTTGACATTCCAAGTCCCGTGCTACTTTACATCAGACACTTCTTGCACCAGATCTTAATATATCAGCCAAAGTTCAAATTTCCGCAGTAGGCTGCCTGAGGTTTTTTAAAACAACTTTTTTGAACGTAATTTATATACCATAAAATAAATCCTCCTCTTTGAAGTATACAATTCAGTGGGTTTTACTATATTTACTAGCGTGCAGCCTATCATAATCTAATTTTAAAACATTTTTATCCCCCAAAGAAACCCTGAGTCCATTAGCAGTCCCTCCGTTTTCTCCCCCCTCCGCCTGCCCCCCAGGCAACCGCTAATCTACTTTCTGCCTCTGTAGATTTGCTGCTGTGGGCATTTCAGATAAGTGGAATCCTGTATGACTGACTTTCATTTAGAATGCTTTCTTTTTTTTTTTTTTTTGAGACAGAGTCTCGCTTTGTTGCCCGGGCTAGAGTGAGTGCCATGGCGTCAGCCTAGCTCACAGCAACCTCAAACTGCTGGGCTTAAGCGATCCTACTGCCTCAGCCTCCCGAGTAGCTGGGACTACAGGCATGCGCCACCATGCCCGGCTAATTTTTTCTATATATATTTTAGTTGTCCATATAATTTCTTTCTATTTTTAGTAGAGACGGGGTCTCACTCTTGCTCAGGCTGGTCTCGAACTCCTGACCTTGAGCGATCCACCCGCCTCGGCCTCCCAGAGTGCTAGGATTACAGGCGTGAGCCACCGCGTCCGGCCTAGAATGCTTTCACAGTTCATCCCTGTTATAGCATGTATCTGTTTTTCATTTCTTTTTATTGCTGCGTAATATTACATTGTGTGTATATACCATGTTTTGTTCATTCATCAGTTGATGGACATTTGGGTGGTTACCATTTTTTGGCTGTTGTGAGTAGTGCTGCAAGGAAACATGCTAACAAGTTATCATGTGTATGTATGTTTCCATTTCTCTTGAGTAGATTTCTGGGTAACCATCTTTGTTTTGCCCACTTGTGAGTAAGCTACAAGATAAATTCCTGGAGTTGGAAATACAGGATCAACAGATAACTGTGTTTTAAAACTGGTAAACATTGCCAAGTTGCCCTTAGAAGTGGTAGTACCAGTGTATGTTCCTGTTAACAGAGTATGAGTGTGCCCTACTTCCCACACCCCACCAATGCTAGGCATCACCAAACGTTTTTGTATTTGAGTCTGAGATGTAAAAATATGTTCGTTTGCTTTAGTTGTTAACAATTCAGTTAACATCAACTGAAACTGAACTTGTGTGTGTATGTGAGTCACTTACTGTTTGTTTTTTTTTTTAACTGCCTGATTCTATCCTTTACCTGTTTTTCTATTGAGTTATTACTCATTAAAGCAAATTAGCTGATTGTTATGGGTTGCAAATATTTTTTCTGGATTGTCATTTGCTTTTTGACCTTGTTCATGGTTCTTTTTGCCATTCTGAAGTCTTGAGTCTTTGTGTAGTCAAACGTATCAGTCTTTTCTTGTGGGGCTACTTTTACTCCAGAGGTGTACATAAAACATTTTCCAGTGTTGTCTTCCTAACACTTTCGTATCATATTTTACATGAAATATTTGATCCACGAAGAGTTTTTGGTGTAAGAAATCTTCCACTGTTATCAGTAACTGGAAAAGACATTTTTCCTATGTTCTTATTTATTTAGAGGGCTTAACTGAAGTATTTCAGGGTAAAATGTCAAGATGAGCTTCTCTTTGAAACTTCAGTAAAGAAAAAAATAGTTGCGAGCCAGGCATGGTGGTGCATACCTATAGTCCCAGCTACTTGGGAGACTGATGCTGAAGGATCCCTTGAGCCCCGGAGTTCAAGGTTACAGTGAACTATGATTGCACCACTGAACTCCAGCCTGAGCAACAGAGCAAGACCCCATCTCTAGGATGGGGAGTGGGGGGAGAAAAAATAGTTTGAAACTAAATGGTAGAAAGATAAAATTTGTTAAATACAGGTGGTAGACAGAAGTGGTAGGTAGAAGTTGATCATACTGTTCTGTTTTATGAGAGCTTTCCTGCCTTTACCCCTTCTTCTGTTGTTAAAATTCAAAAAGAAATTTCCTCTGATTTTTTTTTCCATAAAAACTTCAGAAAAACCATGTCTAAGTTGCAGTTGGGTGGGAAAGATAGGTTCCGTAAACTGTTAGTTCTTCACCTTCTCTGCACTGGCATTTAAGTAACTGAACACATCCTTTTTTTTTTTTTTTTTCTCCCAACATTTTATTAAAGGAAATTTTCAAACACAGAAGAGTTGAAAATATTTTACATCCAAGACCCCTGTATCCACCACTTACACTCTGTCATGAATGTTTTACTGCACTTGTCACACACACCAATCATCCGTCTTATTTTTTGTGTGTACATCTCAGAGTATATTGCAGACATCATCAGTACATACTCTCCTAAGTACTTCCCCTTGAATGTTACTAAGTTGAGCTCAATGTTTTTTTCGTCATACAGCAAAATTTACATACAATAGAATGTTAACAGTGTGTGAGATGTAGACAAATGCCTCAGGAGGTTTGCCATTACTCCAGAAAGTTCCCCGGTACTCCCTCAGCTCCCTTGTGCTCCCCCTACCCTCAAGAGGCAACCAGTGTTCTGGGATGTTTCTACTATTAGATTAGTTCTGCCCATCCTAGAACTTCATATAAACATAGCATCTACCCTTTCAATAATACTCCTTTCATTCAGCCTCGTGTTTTTTGAGATTTATGCATATTGTGGTGTCTCAGTTGCCCAGTGTATGAATATATGATGGTTTGTTTATTCACTCTCTTACTGATGGACATCTGGCTCGTTTATTAATAGTTATGAATAAAGCTACAGTAGACATTCTTGTACATGTCTTTTTGTGTACATATGTTTTCATTTATCGTAGGTAAATATCTTAATGTTGATCATGGGGTTATAAGTACACCTTGGCAAGCAGGCATAGTCACAAATATAGAAAATAAGGAGGAGCAACCATATCTGGAAGTGAGTTCTTGTCACCATTGATTTAATTTAGGAGGCCATTGGATTTCAATAAAATTGACTTATTTAGTCAAAAAAAACCAGTTTTGTCTATGCCAAGTTTTCCTGTATATCTGTCCTTGAATTAAGCTGTAAGTACAATTCTTATTTCGCCATTAAGAAAATTGATACCAGGGCTTACAACTAACTATAGCAGAGTTGACACTAGACTCTGATTTTTAAACTGATTTTCCTGAAGGGCCCACCCCTCTGGGTCACTGTCATGACACGGGCACTTACCAAGGTGCACAGTGCCAACTGTTTGCCTGGTGCATCTGTAAGAACGAGTACAGTTGACCTTCACCAAGATCAGTTTTAATACTTAGACATAGCACTTGGGGATATTAGCATTTCACCACTGATTCACAAATGAGACCAGCCCATTTTATATGACCCAGTTTAAGAGATTTCCTTTTTAAATGGTGTTTTGAAGAATTTGGGAAAATCCAAAATCTAGTCATGAGGTCCATTTTTAGCTAACTCAGCATACAGGGAGCTCTTCTCTGTGCCAGGCAACCTTTGACCTGGGTGTGCAACCATCACGGGGCCAGACAAAGCGCCTGTCCTGGGACCCTCAGCCTAGCAGGAAACTCTGCTGCTAAACCATCACCCAGGTTTTCAGCGGTATTGTGGCCAGAGGTGACAGTGTGGGGTGCAACTGAGTGAGTGCAGCCCGAACACTGAGAACGGGAAGCTGAAGAGTGAGAGGCTGGGCGGTAATGGAGGGAGGGACTCGTCCCCCGGCCCCACGTGGCCAGCGCCTGGTTGTAGAAGTGAGGGTGGCAGCCTGTGGGCACAGCCCTCCTTCTGATGTGCTGCTCACCAAGCAGTGTCCTGGTTGTGACTTGATGTCCACATCAGTCTCCTGAGGGAAAGAGACCCTGGTCAGAGAGCACAGGGTCCGGTCCACAGGGAAATTATTTTTACTGGGTTGTGTATCTGTCTCTTGAGCTTGTTTGGCTTGAGATGCATCAGTTGATAGAAACAGATAGAGGCCCCGCCTCCATGTGCCAGCAGGACCTGCCGATGGTGCCTCAGTGAGGGTCAGGTCCTGGAAGGGGCAGGGGCTTCCTCTGAGATGCCGCTGGGCAGAGAAGCTGCACACCGGGGCCCTGACTCCCTGCGTCCCTCACCTCTGGCATCTCCCAAATTGTGGCAGTTGCTTGCATTTGTTCCTTTTTGAATAAAGGTTCACTTGCTCTTGTAGGAGAGAAGATTTATGTCAACTGGCTAGGTAAAAGCAACCGTGAATAAACTGCTACAAAGAACTTAGAACTATGCGCTTGGTCTTACTGCCTGCTCTAAGTACAGTTGTGTACCACATAACAATGTTTCGGTCAAGGACTGACCACACATACGACAGTGGACCCATGAGATTATAATAGTGTGTTTTTACTGTCCTTTTTCTATGTTTAGATTTGTTTAGATACACAGATACTTACCATTGTGTTGCAACTGCCTACAGTGTTCAGCACAGTAAGATGCCGTGTGATTGTAGCCTAGGAGCAGTAGGCGCTACCGTATAGCCTACTTAGGAAGCACACTAGGCCGTCTAGGTTTGCGTAAGTACACTGTGATGTTCACACAAGGATGACATTGCTAACAACACGTTTCTCAGAAGATACGCCCAGCGTTAAGCAGCGTATGACTAATAGCAAAATTTTACAAATTTTTTTTTTCTTTCTTTTTTTTTTTTTTTTTTTGAGACAGAGTCTCACTCTGTTGCCCAGGCTAGAGTGAGTGCCGTGGCGTCAGCCTAGCTCACAGCAACCTCAAACTCCCGAGCTCAAGCGATCCTCCTGTCTCAGCCTCCCGAGTAGCTGGGACTACAGGCATGCACCACCATGCCCGGCTAATTTTTTCTATATATATTTTTAGCTGTCCATATAATTTCTTTCTATTTTTAGTAGAGATGGGGTCTTGCTCTTACTCAGGCTGGTCTCGAACTCCTGAGCTCAAACAATCCGCCCACCTCGGCCTCCCAGAGTGCTAGGATTACAGGTGCGAGCCACCGCGCCCGGCCTCAAATTTTTTTTAATAAATGTGTTATGCCATTTTGGATGTGTATAACTCTTTAGCCAGCATCAGTGTGTTACTGCCTAGGCTGGTGCTCGGCCTGTTCAGCTGTCAAGTTCATGTTGAAATGATGGATACCGCGTATTTCCCTAGAAGCAGTTTTGTCTTAATGAAGTGAGACCTTACCTCTTAGCTTTCACTTTATCCAGTAGCTTGGTTCCTAAATTAATAAGTGTGTTTTTAAGTTACATCATTCAAATCCAGCAACAGAGCTTGTTTTAAAGGAAACACTTTAAGTAACTCTGTGATTTGTCTTGTGTGTGAACATTCATGTGGGGACGGACATCCTTACTTACAGTGGCAGCATTCCCGAGGCCCCAGAGAATCAGAACTTCCAGACCCCCTGAGCAGTCCTGCGCTGCTCTGACGGGACCAGAGGCACCCTCAGGGCTCTGCGACACCTGTCACCTAGGCACATTTGTTTGTGAACAGATTCTGCCTGAGCATGTATGCACATAGATATGTATATGTCTCCATGTGAAAAGGAAAAACTTTCATTTTCTCATTTCAGCTGATACTGAAGATGTGTGCATCGTAGAAAGATTGTTCTCTAGCAGCTTAGTGGCCATCGTGAGCCTCAAAGCCCCGAGGAAGCTCAAGGTTTGCCACTTTAAGAAGGGAACCGAGATCTGCAACTACAGCTACTCCAACACAATACTGGCTGTGAAGCTCAACAGGCAGGTGAGTGACTCCCCGTCTCGAGTGCTGGTGCGCCCGTGTTGCTGGGCACTGCGCCCTCTCTGCACTGACCCGGCCCTGCTGTTTTCTTGTCGTACCAGCCTTGCCCAAAGCATGTCCCGAACCATTCCGTTCGTGCCCTTGCCTCTGCCAGCTTGTTTCCATGTGGGCATCGGTCTAGTCATCCGTAGGGTTGATAGCATGGCTTTTCTAACTTACTACCTTCTCTTGCTTTTATAAATGTTACTTTTAAAAATCTTTTAGACTCTTTTATCCTTTTTTAAATTGTTAACATAACTTTTAATTTAAAACGAAGGATTGATTACTTTTTTGTATCTTCCCCTAAACTAACAAGAATATCTGGCACAGGGTAGAGAGACTGTGAGTAGTGCCGGAGTTTGTTTCATGAGATCGCCTCCTGGCCTGTGCCGGCTCACGGCATAACAGCACTGTCCACGGGCTCCTTCGGCATTTTCTGTCCACAACAGTGTTCGTGGGGGGCAGGCTGAATAGACGGCGGTCACAGAATGCACGCTGTGACAGCCAGTCACTGCGTTCTGAGACGGGATAACTGGATAAAATAGTTACAGTGCAGGCCCTCTTACATATGTGATTGAAACTGGAAATTGTTCTGTTAACTGGAAATTGTTCTGTTGGTTAAAGTGAGAAATTATAGGACACAACATTGAACATTTTTTCATCTAAAACATACAGATGGACATTTGTGTCCATCTGATGCATCGCCGAGTGTGTGCCAAGACATCTTTCTTGCCTAAATCATCCCTTTAATGTATCATCTACAAGTCTACATTCATTTTCTATAAAATGGAGCAACAACTTGCAAAGTAATCTGAGTACAGAATAAAATTTTATGCTTTTTTCAAAATCCCAGCCGGGCGCAGTGGCTCACACCTGTAATCCCAGCAGTTTGGGAGGCTGAGATTGGGAGAATCACTTCAGGCCAGGAGTTCGAAACCACCCTGAGCAAGAGTAAGACCCTCATCTCTACAAAAAAAACAGAAAAATTAGCCAGGCATGGTGGTACATGCTTATAGTCCCAGCCTGTAGTCCCAGCTCTTTGAGAGGCTAAGGCAGGAGGATCACTTGAACCCAGAAGTTCGAGGCTGAAGTGAGCTGTGAGAGCACCACTGCACTCTAGCCTGGGTGACAGAGCAAGAACCTGTCTCCAAAAAAAAAAAAAAAAAAAAACTCCATGGCTTTTATTTTCGTCATGCCCTGTACCTCATCAGTTTTTAAAAGCAGCTTAGCTTTGCCAAGTCTGTCCAAAGCATGTGTTTCTTAGCTGCAGTCTATCAGTTTGTGTAATACTGAGTTAAATCTGGTTAGAATTCCTGGTACAACTGGCATGACTGTTGGAGGGAGTGGGCACGGGGGGCTCTGGACCTCTCGAGTGGTAGTGGAAAATGTCTGCATCCCCTGCACCTCGCACGTCCAGTCCACATGGTGTCTGAAAAGGAATGGAGAGCACCTTAGTCCAGGAGTCGGTTAAGTGAAGATGGAGGTGTGGAGTGTGCTGGATATTTCTTCATGTTTGGTTTTTTCTGTCTTCTCTTTTGTAGAGGCTGATAGTATGCCTGGAAGAGTCTCTGTATATACACAACATCCGGGACATGAAGGTACTACATACGATCAGAGAGACACCTCCAAACCCTGCAGGTAAGTTAATTTGTGAAAAGAAAATCCCATTTTTCTGATTTTGCTTTTAAAGATAGCTATAGGTGAGAGATTTTCTCTTTGTAGGTTCCACAGATGAGACAGATTTTAAAACTATTGATGTTAAACCAATCTTCCTTCCTACTAATATTGGTCTTGTGAATCATATAAACTCGTTGGTTTGATCAACCTTCAAGTTTGAGGTTACTGATCAATTTAAACCAAAGGCCTGTAATCTGTTCATGATACAGGTATCACCTAAGGGGGTGGTTTAGGGGTACAGATCTTTAAAAAATAAATGCAGCAAACAAGATTGTATCAGAGCTATTTTTGATTTCTACATGCTTTGTTAAATAAATGTTAAATTATATATAACAACCAAGAAATGCATTTTGTTCTCTGTGTATTATTCACAGGCTTGTGTGCACTGTCAATAAACAATGACAATTGTTACTTGGCGTACCCAGGGAGTGCAACCATCGGAGAGGTGCAGGTCTTCGATACAATTAATTTGGTAAGGTTTCTTCTCTACTTAGATAGCTCTTTATTTATTCTTTTTTTTTTTTTTTTTTTCCAAGATGAGGTTTCACTCTATTGCCTGGGCTAGAGTGCAATGGCATCATAACCTCCTGGGTTCAAGTGATCCTCCTGCCTCAGCCTCCCAAGTAGCTGGGCCTACTGGCATGTGCCACCACGACCAGCTAACTTTTTATTAATAGTTTTTTGTAGAGACTGAGTCTTGCTAGTTGCCCAGGCTGGCCTTGAACTCCTGGCCTCAAGGAATCTTCCCTATAGCATAGTTTTAGCCTGATGACCAAGTGGTGGCATGGGTCACAGGCTCACGCACCATGACACTCACGTTTCGTTGGTTTCCCCATTTCAGAGAGCTGCGAACATGATCCCAGCCCATGACAGTCCTTTAGCTGCATTGGCTTTTGATGCAAGTGGAACCAAACTTGCCACTGCTTCTGAGAAGGTGAGTCTGCTGTAGCCCAGGAGAAAACTAGTTGGAAAGTTTGAACAAACTTTTTCAGTTCTGTTCACACAGCCAAGTTTTTATACCACCCAACTCACAGAGAAGCAAAGATCACAACCCACTTGTCAGACCGACAGTGTGCCCCACTGTTGGGGGGCGGGTGTGCACACGCTGTGCAACCAGAACCCTAACACTTCTGTGGGAGAATAGAGAAACATACAGAGAAGATGGAAACCATTTGCCCAGTGTGGTTTTTAATTATGAAACTAACATGCTATGGTAGAGAACTCAGAAGACAGTGAAACATGTAAAAGAGAAAAGATCTGTTTCTGCTCTCCAGCTGATCTGAATACACTCCGGTATATTTCCTTTCATTCTTTTCCGCTTTATTTAACAAAATTGGAACCCTACCTACTATTGGTATAATTTATCTCCTCTTTCACTGTGTGTGATAATGTATTTCTCTAAGTTAAAAGACACTTTCAATGGCTGTACATTGTTCAATTGTGACTTGCTTAAATATCTTCCTTTTGGGATGTTTGTATTCTAATATGTTGCCCATCTTTTATGTGTATTTCTAATTATTAACATAAGGGATCCTGGTAAGAATATCTGGGTTAACGGGGCTTGGTTTTCAACGCCCCCTGTGCCCGTGCAGAGTGGCTGGGCCCCCTGGGCCCGTGGGACACCAGCAGTGCCTCACTCTTACCCTCACACGGCCACTACCTCTTTGTCCTTTTCTGTTCCTCTTTTCTTAAAAGTTCCGTCTTCCCTTCTCCTGCCACTTGAGATGGAATCTACTCTCCCGCCTTTATCTCTTCCAAACAGTGGTCCTGCTCTTCAGTTGCCCACTGAGGAATTTGACTTTGACTTAATTTTGCTTCTACCTGAAATCCTAAAGTAGCCTCCCCTCCCAAGTCACCTCTCCCCTCTAACCTGCCAACCAAATACGATAGAGTAAAAAGTTGGCTCACTTCTTTAACTTTCTGGCATGGGTCTTTGTTCTGGAATCTCGTACCCAAGTTCTTCCAGAATGCTGTTACTGTTACGGATGACCTCTGCGTCATGAATTACACTGGGTCCTTTACCTTCATTGCCTCCGTTGCACCCCCGTCAGCAAGAAAGACGTTTTCCATTTTGTGTCGAGGGCCCAGAGAGGTTAAGTAGTGTGCTCAGGGTCGCCAAGTTGGGCGATGACAGATTGATTGGACTCCAAGCCTGGCTTTGCCTCTAAGTATGCTAGACTATCACAGCATCACTTTGTCCCTTTCTTTTGCCTTGGGAGTATCGAAGTGGCCATGAATTTCTGTTTCTTGATTAATCAGAGTCTCACCATTATGTTTTTTATTAGCTCTTACAAAGACCCTAAAACACTGGATGGAATTTCAAGGCCAGTAAAAATAGAATACGTTTGTTCTGGGCTAGAAAGAGCAAACACGTGATTTGCTTTTACACAGAATCCTTTTAGTCTGTGGGATTAGAATGTCATGGGCTTCTCAGGCGTGCTGGGCCCACCCAGGTATATGACTTAATCCTGTTTTCAAGGATCTTGGAGTTGTGCCATGACGAAATAACTCTTAATTAGTACTACGCAGTGGATGTGGCATTGGAGAATTATATCTAAATCTAAACGTTTAGGCTGTAAAAAACAAAACCTTTGCCTTGGTTACTTTTGTGTATGGATGTGGAAAATATTTTATCTCCCTAATTCTCAAGAATACGAACTTAACCGTTTTGTCCTTCCATCCAGAGAGAGCCACTGTCCGTAAATAACACTTTCTCAAATGAACCTGTTCTGTCTGTAGCCAGATTTCTAATAGCTGTATGAATTTGCCATGGTTTATTTAAATAATTCCTTGGTGTTGTGCATTTCGGTCATCTGCCGTTTTTTGCTATTTATAAACATGTCAGATATTCTTAACAGTTTTTATGTTTAACAATTTGAATCTTCTAAAAGTTGTATGGTATGAGGTTAAAGAATCCTTCCTACTCTGCAAATTTGAAATGCTACTTTTTTAATTTAAGGTTTGCCTTTCTGTTTCTTAGGCTATTTTAATACTATCACTACATGGTATTCTTAATATTCAGATGTGAAAGTCCTGTTCGTTCTTATTTTCTTGGCCGTTGTCTCATTTACCCTCCCAGAGGTTTGCGTCCTGTCTCACCGGCCACAGAGCCCCACTGACTTACCTGGGGAGAAGGAAAGGGGGGTGGTGGGGAAAGTCGGCACCTTCCAGATGCTTCGTTTCAAAGCAAAGAAACACAGCTCACCCTGTATTTATATTTTCTTTTGTCTCGGTCAGTGTTTTGTTAATATATACGTCTTAGCATTTTATAAGTGTGGATTTACTCCTTTTAAGGCAATGAAGTAATTTCCAGCTAATCAGATCTCTTGGTCAGTAAGTCAATTTAAAGTGGTGGGAAAAGAGCTCAGAGGGCACCGGAGCCGCCCCAGAGGGTGGAGCCCAGCAGTGCTGCCCGCGGTGCGGGGCTCGGACACAGGTTTTTATCTTTAGTAGTTTAAGCTGTGTCATATTCCACATCTGACCTCAGGACTGTTAGTGTTTAGAATAGGTAGTAAGTTAAAATAGGTTGTTTGAAAGAAGATTTGATATTAAGTAAACAATGGGGCAGGGAACATTTTCACATGCCTGTGGCACACAGCCTGGTGGTGGCATGTGCAGGGGGACCCCTGGGGAGCACGACACAGACAACAGGGCCTCGGGGCTCCCTGCTGACCCAGCGCAGAGCTGTCGCTGGGAACATACCACACGGCTCATTTCTAGTCTGAGGTGTAAGACACAGAAAAAGTCTGTTTTACTCAGCTAAAATAATTTTTTTTTTCTTTCCCTGTCACAGGGGACCGTGATTAGGGTATTTTCCATTCCAGAGGGACAGAAACTCTTTGAGTTCCGGAGAGGCGTTAAGAGGTAAAGTACATAAACCTCCAACATTGATTCTGGAGGTTATATTTGGATTTCAGTTTTATATTATCTGCGACCAAACAAGTGAGAACCTAAAGAAACACAGGGAAAATTCCAGTTAAATACAAAAGCATTTTCAACCCAACTGGATTACCAGGTGAGAGTTTGCAGTCAGTCTTATGGGAATTGAAGAACATTTTTATAAAAGCAAACTTAGATTTCCATTTGTCTCTGACCCTGCCTGAACCCAGTGGTGGCCGGATAGCCCAAGGGTTTGGAGAAACTGGAGTAACCAGGCCAGGCCCCGGGGCCATGTGGCTCCTCGGGCTGATCTGGGTTGCAGCCTAGCCCCCTCCCTGGTCAGCACGCCCCTGTCCTTGTCCTCTCTGCGATCCTGCACCCAACTTGCCCCTCACCCCCAATGGCTTTGGCTCTTTTAAAACCCCGGAAGTCACAGTCTGGCGCCCCCCCCCCACCCCGTCCAGTCCGCAGACCTGCTGCCTCTGTGCCTAGCACTCCCTTCCTCACTCCTGCTCCAGAGGCAGGAACGTGCCTCCTCATGGAACAGCAGAACCGGTGGGGACTCGAGAGCCGGGGCCTCAGTCAGGTCCCTGGACTGCCACTTGGGGCTGTGTGTCCTCGGTCGGTAGCACTTCACCTCGGGGTCTCTAGTTCCTCACCTCAGCGGGAACGGACCGCGTGAGCAGTGCCTCCCTCCCCAGGGTCGGTCACAGAGGAGGGCTTGGCTCAGGAAGTGTGTGTTCAGTAACCTGTAGCGCCCCCACCTCCCCCCACGCCACCGCCTCAAACTTCTCGAGGACTCTCCTGCTGTCTCTCTTCACTGCAGACCTGCCTCTGTGTCCCAAAATGCCTCAGCCCCTCCCGTCACTGCGCCCTGGTTTCCCTTGCTGCTCCTGCATCTGGTCCGCCCGGGAGCCTCGCCTCACCCCTACCCCCTTTAACCTTGTGTGCCGTGTGTGCTGCCGACTCCAAGCCTGGCTGTCTCGCCCCAGCTTTTCTCCTGGTGTGGACCCATGGTTCTCCTTCCCACTGGACACTGGGCACCTCAGACCACCAGGCTGTCACGTGTCCCCATCCACGCACGCATCACCCTCACTTTCCTCTGGTTGGTCAGTGTCACCACTGGCCACCTCCCCTGTCCCCAGGCCGGAGGGACCCGGTCTTGCTTCCCTCCTCCCATTTGTGCATGCAGCTGGCGCCAGTCGTGTCTCTGCTTCTCCCTGTGCACTGCCTTCCCCGCTCGCATCACCATCCGACCTCACGCCCTCCCTGTCTTCATGTGGGCAGGCCGTTGTTCAGTGCGAACCCAGGCTTGTCTTTGAAGCCGTAAATACAGTGAGCTCACACCCCACCTAACGTCTCGTTCTGCCCTCCTGCTGCGTGCGGGGCTCACTCCAGACCCGCTGTGTGCTTCACAGGCCTTCTGGCGCCTGGCCTTTCTTTCCAGCCTTGTTTTATTTCGCTGTCCCTGCTATTTGCCGTTGCAGCCATGCTGCACATTCAGTTCCTCAGAAGAGCGCGTCTCTTTTCTTAACTGGGGTGGTGCACGAGCTGTGTCCTGTGCTTGGGACGTGTGTCTGGTGGCCTGGCCAGCTTCTCCAAACCCTTTGAGTCGAGTCCAGCATCTCCCTCAGGCCGTCCCTGACCCTCCACTCGCACTTCTCAGGACACGTTTGCTTGTAGCAGGTGGGATAGCTGCGTCCCCACACGGACACCGAGCGCTGTGCCCCTTTAGGGCAGGAACCATTCCTGCCTAATTTATCCCTGGAGCTCAGGTGCAGCGCTGAGTGTGTTGTAAACACTCAGTAAATGTTTACTGAAGAGTGAACCCTTTGCTGTAATGGACAGGGCTAAAAGTCTCTGTGTTTTTAGGGCTATGAGGAAATTCACGTTTCTTAAATGGCTTTAGGATTTTTACAGTGATTTTTTTTAAGATACACTAGGCCAGGCGCAGTGGTTCACATCTATAATCCTAGCACTTAGGGCAGCCAAGGCAGGAGGATCGCTTGAGCCCAGGAGTTGGAGGCTGCAGTGAGCTGTGATGATGCCACTGCATTCCAGCCTGGGTGACAGAACAAGACGCTGTCTCAAAAAAAAAAAAAAGAAAGAAAAGATACAGTGTAGAGACTTAGCATGTTGGAAGTTTTATTCTTGAACTTTATCAAGGTTACTGATTTACCCTCTGACATGGTGAGAATTGCTATAATTTAAATTTAAATGATTGGGTTTTCTTTCACTAGCCTTAGGGCTGTAGGTCCATCTTACTTCAGCTGAAAATGGATTAGCGAAATCCTGATTGCCTTTGTTATTAGGGTTGGCAAAGAAAATGGGCTGTTTAAGGATATATTAAAGAACTGCTCCTACTTGATATTACCTTTCCAACATTTTCCTCTCAAGAAAATTTGTGAGAAGATGGCTGGGGAGTGATAAAAAGTATCAGAGACCCATGTACGCCTGTGAGGAGAGCTTTTCTTCTCAGTCACTTTGGTTAAAAATCCCTGGAGAGGTGTTACTAGTTGTGTCACCAGTGTTCACAGGTGACGACAGAAGCGCGGGCCTCTCACGTGCGCTGTCCCCGCAGGTGTGTGAGCATCTGCTCGCTGGCCTTCAGCATGGACGGCATGTTCCTGTCCGCGTCCAGCAACACCGAGACTGTGCACATCTTCAAACTTGAGACTGTGAAGGAAAAGTGAGTTGCAAAGATACATTTGTTTAAAAAAATACAAAACACTTGGTTCCCACTTACTGACTGGGTGAAAACATAAGCACACAACTATCCTGCTCTGTGGCGTTTGCCGGTGGAGAGCCTGGCAGGCCGTCCGACTGCTGCCAAAGCCAGGCTGGGCAGTGAGACGCTGTCCCCACCCGTCGGCACACTGGAGGATGCGGCGTAGCGTGAAGGGTCCAGGTGGACATCTTCCACTCAGCACAAACGTCCCCTTTTCACACTTTGCTTGAAAACAAAAGCATTAGACTGCCCTCTGGAGTGAGCTCCAGGTCTCTCACCTGCCCGTCGGTGAGCACAGAGATGGGGCTGGTTCCACTTTCAAAGCGGTTGGTCTAAACTGTGTGTTACTGCAGTGACTATGTGTGGTCAATGGGGTCATCTGTCTTTTTAAAAAGAGCACGCACTAGGATCAGTACGTTTTATATTGTACCTTACTCAAAGGAGTATTTATGATAACAAAACATACAAAGGTGAACAACAGAAATGGCCCCCAGGAAGAGAACAATTTGGGGTTTGTACTCAAGGTTCTTGGAGACTTCCTGCTAGGAAGATCTGGTGGTGGTCACGACTTGGGCCCTAGATGTCCTCACGTTCGCTGCGAGGGGGGGCCTGGTGACCTGCTATAACTTACCCCCAGAGGAGCCAGGAGCATCCTGCCTCTCCCCTTCGCCGACCGTCCTCCGACCCTTTCCGAGGCTGCTCCATGGTGCCCTGGGGCCTTGGGTGGCACTGTGTCCTCACCAACCCTGTTTTTTCCTGTAAATTGTGGAGGATGTCGCCTCAGGTTCCAGAGCTGTTTGTCTGTGTAGGGGGGTGGCACGTGGTGATGCTCACAGGGCAGAGTCCAGCTTCACGTGTCTGGCACGTTTCCTTCTAGACCCCTGGAGGAACCCACCACCTGGACCGGGTACTTCGGGAAGATGCTCATGGCGTCCACCAGCTACCTGCCTTCTCAAGTGACAGAAATGTTCAACCAGGGCCGAGCCTTTGCCACAGTCCGCCTACCCTTCTGCGGCCACAAAAACATCTGTGCGCTGGCCACGTGAGTAGAGACGGGCGCCCCTCCTTCCCCTCTGCCCTGTGTACGTCCAGATGATGTGCTGAGTCAGAGTGGCCTATCGCAGAGCACAGAGACAACAGTTTGTGGTCCCGAGTGCAGCTTCCAAATGCACGTGACGTCTTAGGGAATTCACTGGGATTGTCTGAAGTGTCGCTGTGTAGGAAAATATTGTCTTGAAAAATTTAGTGATATCTTGCCCTGTGGTGTCATAGAAGAAACAGAAAAAATTCAGTGAGCGTGTATCTTTGTGATTCCATGAATCTTACAAACATTTTTTCCACCTTTGTTATCGGACTAGCATAGTTGAAAAAAATTCTATGAAAACACCTCCCCTTGGTCAGAGAAACCACAAAACCATCCTGTTCTGCCCTGTTCTCCTCTAGCACCCGGTGCTCGTTCACACCAAGTACATCCTTGGCCTGTACATCCATGTGAGCCCCCAGTAGCGCAGCCGTGCACATGGTCTTTGTGCTGTTAGATGTAGATGACGTGTCAAACTCAGTGACCCTAAGTTAGTGCTCATTTGGGGGCAGTTTTTCTCTAGCTCTGCTCAGGGTGCGGCTGGTAGTTTAAGAAGATAGTTTTGTGCAAGCTGTGGTCCGCCATTTTGTTGCTTTTCATTCTCGCTAGAATTCAGAAGATTCCCCGGCTGCTGGTGGGGGCCGCCGACGGGTACCTGTACATGTACAATCTGGACCCCCAGGAGGGGGGCGAGTGTGCCCTCATGAAGCAGCACCGGTGAGTCTGACACCAGGCCCCCCTTCTCCCTGCGTCTCCTCCGAGCTCCTCCGAGCCACCCGTCAGGCAGCTGTTTGGGCACCGTGACGTGTGCGTTGCATTTCCTTGAAAGCCCATGACATAAGGGAGCGGATCCCAGCGTGCCTGGCCTGTGCTGAGCCTCACGTCCCCAGATAAAACCAACTCTGCCCCCTGCCTTGGTACTTTTACAATCTGGGTGGAAGTGGGAAGTGATTTTTTTTCAATAGTGAATTCTATTTATGATCTTCCATCTTAAAAATGGAAGAAGAGTGCCTCGTCAGGTGTGACTTTCTTCATCAGACTTTCCATGTAAAAATGCTTATGTAAAAATAAGAACAGGCCACGTGCGGTGGCTCATGCCTATAATCCCAGCACTTGGGAGGCTGAGGTGGAAGGATCACTTGAGCCCTGGAGTTCTCGACCAGCTTAAGCAACAGCAAGACCCCGCCTCTACGAAAAATTGAAAAAATTGGCTGGGTGTGATGGCATGTACCTGTAGTCGCAGCTAGTCGGGAGGCTCAGGCAGGAGGATGGCTGGAGCCCAGGAGTGGAGGTTGCAGTGAGCTGTGATGATGCCACTGCACTCCAGCTTGGGTAACAGAGTGGGACCCTGTCTCAAAAAAAAAAAAAAAAAAAAATGTGAACAGATGTATGAGGAGACTATTATGAAGTGGCCACAGTGTTACGAACACTCAGGGTCCTGTCTGGCGGGCCCGTTGCCTGTGCTGCTGCAGACGTGGCGCTGTAATTGCGCTCATGGCTGGCCTCTCCGGAAACACTGGGTCTTGTTTTTGTTGTTCTCTCCTTCCCCCAGGTTGGATGGCAGTATGGAGACGGCCAGTGAAATCTTAGACTCCGCCTCTCACGACTGCCCCTTAGTAACCCAGACATACAGCACAGCTGTAGCAAAAGGTACTTACGTGCCTTCGTCTCCGACAAGACTTGGTAAGGGGCATGACACACACCTCGAAGGTAATTAAAGCCGCCACCTCCCACAGGGTCCCCTGGCTTTGCTTTCCCTGGAGCTGCCCCTCCCACTTTTCCCCGGGAAAGGGAAGTGATGGTTCTGGGGACAGGCGGGTTTTTGCAACTGTGGTTTCCAAGGCCTTTAAAGACTCAGTTCATTTTCTTCATTTTTGAAGAAAAAACGGTCATGATGGCTCAGGTGACTTTTCACATGAATTGAGGCCTGACTTGCCACCTCTCAGCTAAAATAATCCCTGAAAAAGCGCTGCCAGGCGTTATGGCCCGAGTCTTTCCCTCCCACCTGTTCATCGTGCAGCAGACCTGTACGGGGTGCGGAACGCACCCCTCGGTGCCAGGGCCCCCTCGGGGCATGAGGGCCCCCTCGGGGCATGAGGGCTCCCTCAGCTGCGGAAGCTGACCGCTCTGCACGCAGACTCGGGGCCACCCCCTCCCTACCAACCGCCTCTCAGAATAATCACGTTGAGCTCCAGCGGGAAATCCTACGTGTTCCCCTTGCTCCTTCTCAATAATGACATGGCACCTGCAGTTCAGGGAAGCACTCACTGTCTCGCCGCATTACTCTTGAGTGTCCTGTGTAACCAGTTTGAGAGTGACTTTCACGCTGCCTGTTCACTAAAGAGTTTGCAGCCCACCCATTAGGAAGCCTGTTTACTGTGCAGGTAGCATTCTGACATTTATGAATTTTAGAAAATAAATGACTTCATCCTGAGCTGCCTAAGGCTGCAAAGACCTTGTTAGTCATAAAAGCAATTAAAATTCAGAATGTCTTAATGTAGGCTGCAATTTATAAACATAGACTATTGTCCCCAAAGTCCAGTTACTGCCTGTGTCACTGGGATTCGTAGCGTGTCCCAGCCCTCACAGGATGACTCGTCTCTTTGCAGCCTACACAGATGACCTGGGTGCCGTGGGCGGTGCTTGTCTGGAGGATGAGGCCAGCGCCCTGCGCCTGGACGAGGACAGCGAGCACCCTCCCATGATCCTTCGGACTGACTGAACCTGACCTGTGACCTCTGACCCTGGAAGCAGAGAACACTGGCTTTTGACAGAGGACTTTGTGCATTGCTGCTATGAACTTTGACCTGAATTGGGGAGAGGATGGCAGAGACTATTAAAAAAAAAAAAAAGATTGTAGTGGTAGTCTAACTCCTCCATTCTGTTGAGAAAATACATCGTTTTCACTTCAGTGGCTTTTAATCCTGCTTATGAATTTTAGATTTTTGTTTGTTCTCTCTTTTTGCCAAAATTTAACTGTTTGGTGAAGCCCTCAAAACCTCCTTGCTTTGCATGCATGAATGTGCCAAGCCAGCATAGGAGAGCTAGACGCCACTTCATAACAAACTGCAATTGTTTGGTTTTTGTTACCTGTACATAGTGACCAGTGTGCGTGAGGAAACCGTGGCGTGGTGCAGAGTGGTTCTGGTTGTCAAGGCTGGTTCTGCAGTGACAGGTCCAAGGGCTGCCCGCTCGGGGCTCACCGGTGTGCCAGGCAGACATCGGCCACAGACGGGGGTCCTTTCCCCAGAGCCCCACTGGACCATTCTCCTCTGTTTTATTTTGTTAATTAAATTCTTTCCAAATTGGATTATTCTGGGATTTCTTCCATGGTGGACTTTTGTTTCTGATCTCGTTTTCCCTAGGGGTACTGGAAGAGAGAGAGGTTGTTTCTGATATTAAAAACCTTTCATTCTGACAGCAGGTGAACTTGAAAGATTACTTGGACTCCTTGAAGCAAAGGAAAGTGATTTCATTTGTATAATTAAATTATCTGTTCTTCTACTTTACTCTTCTTGTGGAATAACTGTGTGATTTTTCTTTTTTTATTATTGTTGTTTAAGAGGAACGTTTGTAGCTACTCTTATGCCCTAGAAAGCACAGGATTCAAATGTGAAGGGTATCTGAATCGTCCTCCCCCTGAGCTCCGCTGTCCGTCGGGCTCTTCCTCCCTGTGTCGGGAATGGTAGCAACGGCTGGCAGCACGGGAGAGAAGGCGGCTCTGGACACCCCGGGCCAGGGGACATGTGCCTTTTCTATTTTAATCTTAGCAAACTTGTTCAGCAAAGTGATGAGAGATTGTGGTCGCAAGTTTCAGTATTTGCCTAGCTTCCCTTTTCATTTTTGCAGAATTAAAACAACCTCAAATACCTCAAACTCTGCATTCCAAACCAAGACGTATAGCAGTTAAAGTTTTGAGGGCATTTAAGTGGAGTTAGTGGCGTGAAAGGTCATTTTAGAGTCTTTGGAGTGGTGAAAGTTAAGGACGGAAGTAAAAAGGCAGAAATACCGTCTTGGCCCTGCCGTTTCAGGTTCTCGGGTTTTGAACAGAGGAAGGATGAGAGACGCCCGTTTTCAGGCCGTAGCAGCTGAGTAGCTTCCACGGGGAGTTGTCAGCTTGACTTTCGTGGCTGTGATGTTCCCGTTCCTGGGCTGGTCTAGTGGCTGTACAGTAGACCGAAACTCGAGGGTGTCTCGGGTCCTCGGACTGCGTGGGCATCTCAGGAGGAGCTGGCGTGTAGGCAGAGTGTGCGGTCACCAGGCAGACGTGAGAGGTGGGGCCGGTGAACTTAAAATCTCTTCTGTGTCTGTCCCGGCCCCTCTGCAAATGGGATACTAGTTGTGTCTGATGCAGTGGCACGTGCCAGCCAGGCTGCTCCTTTGCCAGAGAGTGGGGGCCGATGGCGAGAGGCAGCCTTGACTGCACCAGAGGCTGGTGGCACAGGACCCAGAGAGTCCTCTGTGTCTTTAGAAGGTGGCCGTGGACACCATCTCTGAGGAGGCTTGTTTGGCCAGAGTGAGTGTTAGTGGGGAAAAAAATTGTCGAAAGTGTATGCGATGGATTTGGAACCCCGAGCTAGGGTTTCCGGACAACCAAAGAGGAGGGCTGCACTTCAAGTTCTGTGTTAAAATGTTATTAGTTTTGGTGCCTTTCTTGTTGACTTTTACACTTGTGGTTTGGGGACTCAAATCTACTTTGCCAGGTTTCTTTTGTCTGTCTTTGGGATTGGCAGTTCTAGAAGATGTTGGGAATTTGATTCCTTCATTCTGCCTCGGTTTCCTGCACTTTGAGAGAGGCAGGGAGGGGGAGGGTGGCCTCTGGCATCTTGTGCCTGTCCGGCCCTGCCCTCCCCCTTGGTGGCCCCAGCACGGCTGGGCAGATGCTTTCCTGCCCAGACCACGGAAAGCCCTTTTGCCCAGGTCAGGCCTAACCTGTGGGCCCAGAGAGGGAGTTCTAAGGGCTCTCGGTTGAGGAAAACAAAAAGGATTTATGTGTGTTTGCTGACCATCGTGTGAGGATTTTTCTTTTGCCTATTTCATTGCCACAAGCACTTCTGTGCTTGAACCAGTCGGAGTGTGGCCTGCAGGCCTTGGGCCTGAGGGAGCGACAGGGAGACAGAGAGAGGGAAGCCGTGAGGGGGTCGCTAGGACTCTTACTGCCATGCCAGGAGCCGAGACAAGAAGGGACTCTGAACCAAACAACGCGTGTACTGATTTGCTGAACTCCGAACGATACACCAATATTAATTTTTTAATTATATATTTTTCCAAACTTCAAGAAAGATCGTGGGGGGGGTGGGAGATAGGAAAACAAAACCTGGAAATTTACTGAATGGGCTCTGGATCGGGACCAAACCTTTTTATAGTTTCTAAAACGTTGAAACCAAGAGCTGGATTGAAGCTGGAGTGAAAAAGAACTAAACTCAGCGGGGTGTAGTGACGTGCGCCTGTCATCCCAGCCGAGGCAGGGGCTGCGGAGGAGCCTCCCTCCTCCCTGGAGGAGTTCAAGGCCAGCCTGGGCAATGTGGCAAGACCCCGCCTCTTAAACAAAACAAACTGAATTCTGTCCCTGTTTCTGCCACTGACTCGCAGTGAGCAGCGGGTGACCTGGGGGCCGCGGTTCTCTGGACTGTTGAGTGGGAATCGCCCCCCACCTCACAGGGTTGTTGTGAGGTTATAATGTGAACATCTGTCCTGCAGCGCCCGGCTCAGGGCCTGGCCGGTGGTGGGCACCCAATAAATGCTAAAACAGAAACTGGTCTGTAATGAAACGCATGGTCTTTTGTTCAGTTCTGGTTCCTGAGTACAAAGCTGGGTATAAAAGGAGGTGACAGTAAGTGTGAGAAGTATAGTTCGTATCTGAGGTCACACACGGGTCACTTGTCCCTGCCTTTCCTATTCCCTAACACCGAGAGTCACGTGCAGATGGTGTGAGTCAGGCGTGAAGGTGGTGGTTGGGGGCGGTTTGCCAAATCTTGCAAGCCAGGCACCACCTGCTGTGGCCATGCTGAGCCGCCGTCACCTCCGGGACAAAGCCGGCAGGGCCCTGGGGCCGCCACACTCATCCCAGGGCAAATCCCCTCCTGGGCCAGGCTGGGACGAGCCCACTGCCCCCTCAGCTTCCCCTGGAGCAGCCTGGCCCTGCCACTTGTCAGGCCACTCAGGAGCTTCTTGGTGGCCCCACCCCAGCCAGGGAGCGTTTGGCGACTCTTTCTCCTCACAGTTCCGTTTGGGGAGGAGAGAAGAGAAAGAATGTTCTTGTCTTCGCCACGGCCAGCAGTGGGCCACGTATAGAAGAGACCAGGAATGCTGTGGTCACGGCCCAGCGAAGGAAAATGGGACAGTGGGTGACACGAAGTGCGTTCGTGCTGCTCCCGCTGTCGCTCATGGCTTCGTAACGGCATCGCCCTGAAGATGAGTAAAGGACACACTTGGCTTGTTTGTCCCTGTCCCTGCCCTAAACCCCTATGGGCCCTACCTGTGCAAGCAGGGAGTGACCGAGTCACTTGTTTCAAATGTGCCTGTGACACTAGCAGAGCTGAAACCCAAACACGTGACTTTACACACGTCCTTAATGACGAAACTCAAGACAGGCTGAAGACTCGGTTTTAGTTGTGTGGTGTCAGGTGTACACAGGAAGTGCGCCAAGGCCACTGGGATTCTGTTTGCGAAGATGCTTAATGCGGAATCCTTTTTTTTTTTGTGAGTAACTTGTTTCTTACCGCAGCTACATCTTGACGCTGTCCGCTGGCAGATGGCTGTTGTGACGTGTGTCTCAGCTCCACCCGGCCTCGGACCTTCTCATTCTGTGGATTCCGTACAGCACAAAAAAAAACCCCTGATTTTGAAGCATGACCAGCTCCTCTCATCTCTCCCTGGCACCTGGCAGAGAAAGTCTCTAATTTGGAAAAATTAAATCTTTTTTAAAGTTCAGAATGTAAAGGGACTGTTTTGATTCCTTGCCCCTGTGTTGTTTCATTCTTTACTAAGTCACAATTTCTTTTTTGTTTGTTTGTTTGTTTGTTTGTTTTTGAGACAAAGTCTTACTCTGTTGCCCAGGCTAGGGTGCCGTGGCATCAGCCTAGCTCACAGCAACCTCAAACTCCTGGGCTCAAGCGATCCTCCTGCCTCAGCCTCCCGAGTAGCTGGGACTACAGGCATGTGCCACTGTGCCTGGCTAATTTTTTCTGTATATATTTTTAGTTGTTGAGCTAATTTCTTTCTGTTTTTTTAGTAGAGACAGGGTCTGCTCTTGGTCAACCTGGTCTGGAACTCCTGAGCTCAAACAATCCGCCCACCTCAGCCTCCCAGAGTGCTGGGATTACAGGCGTGAGCCACCGCGCCCGGCCCCTGAGTCACAATTTCGATCTGCCTCGTCCTGGTTCCCTCACAGGTGAAGCCGTTCAGGTGCTGCGGGGAGGAGGGAGCGTTCACGTGAACACGGAAAGCTCGCCGCCTGGGCACAGCCCCCCAAACCTGCCTGGAAGCCCGCTGCTACCGGCATTTCATAACTGTGTTAAATTAAAACCTGCTGGGTGGGGCAGCACATGCCGGGGCGGGAGGATCGCCTGAGCCCGGGAGTTGGAGGCTGCAGTGAGCTGCGATCACACCATCGCTCCCCAGCTTGGGCGACATAGCAAGTTCCCATTTCTATTTAAAAAAGAAAAGAAAAAAACCACCTGTGTTCTGTTTTTATCTTCATTGATTCATTGCTCACAGGCTACGCAGCAACTTGGTACCATATTGCACTGAATGCTACCTAGAATATCATATCAAAAACACCGGAATCCTGAAGCCCGACTAAAATCTTATAAAGATTTTCATCCGGAATTGACTCTTTTCTTTCGTGAAACAGACTTTACAATTCTTTCTACTAGGATTCTTGGCCTTATCCAAAGGATCGTGGCAACCTGAGTATCACAGGATGGGTAGGGTTAGGCGGGTGAGTCCTCCGGGTGTCACTGTGGAGGGTGGTTTGCTGGTCGGAGTGGCTGGCCTGGGGCTGGGGCAGGAAGAACTTGCTCTGCCTGCACTCGAGGGACTGTGCTCTGATTACAGTGTGGCCGTAAATGCGGTGCCGGTTTGGCAGCTGCCTTTAGAAGCACATCCCTCTCCTCGCTGAACTGCTTCATCCCAAGTTCCCCCTTGCTTGGAGAGTTTATTGTTCTACATCAAAGCCCAGCAACGTCTGTTGCCGTCCCCGCCCTCCTAAGTGAGGCCCTCGAGTGGCATTAGCCGGTCAGCTGCTCTCAGGTGGGTGGAGTCTTTGAAGCCAACCATCCAGGCCGCCCTGTTCCGTCCATGCTTCTCGAAGCCACCGTCCTAAGGAGGCGTTGACACAGCATGTCGTCCCTCGGGGACGCACGAGACGCTGTAATTCTTGAGCATGCTGGTTTCAGTTGCTGTTGCTAAAGTGGCTTTTTCCTGCTGTATCTGTTTTTTTGGTGGATCAACATAAAGATGCTCTGAGTTGTAACAGCCAAGTGTTTCCTTCAAGGGCCTGTGAAGGCCGGGTGACCTGGAGAGCAGAGCTGTGGGGGCCGTGAGCTGCCTGTTTGCTCCCTCCAGGGGGTCCCTGCAGTGCCTGTCACTCTCGACCTTCCCCTGGTCCACCCAGCACCGAGTCTGTGCCTGAGACCCGGACGTACGTGGGAGAGTTCAGACTGCAGGACCCCGGCAGGCAATTGGCTCATTTGCACACTCTGCGGAGCTGACCCTGCGGGAGATTAAGGAACTCGGTGTGACAAGGCGAAGTGCATATTAAGTAGAGAATATGATAAACTCCAGCCCCACCACGGAAATGATGCCCTTGAGATGTCCTGTGCAAACAAGCTTTTCAGAGAGTGCGAGCCCTAAAACAAGCCGGTCAGTAAAATAGAGATTAAAGGAAGCCCTTGGAGGATCTTTCCTGCTGTCCCTTATTCTCTGCAGTTCGCAGTGACACGGAGTCATGACCTAGGCGGCGAACAGCAGTTGCCTGTTGGAGCACTCACTTCCCGCTTGTGTTAATTCCCGGTCGCTGCCACTCTGGTGTCCTGGGGCTCAGTGGCTTTCTCAGGCTTGTCTTGTGCATACGTGGCCTGGCGGGGGCGGAGTGTGCATGGTGAGAGTGCCAGGGCGTGTGGGCATCGTCACCAGACACGCGCCTTTGAAAGGACAGGTCACCATGTGTAAAGCAGCGGGAGGACCAGCCTCAGGCACCATGGGTGGCTGAGGATAGGGCCACATGGGGGCTTTGTCACTGTCACCCTTGGTTGCTGTCTTCCAAGGGGACCTCAAACGTTTCATCACTCCAGTGTCTGTATCCTGCTGCGGGCAGGGTCTCCCTGACCTTCCAGCTCTCTCCAGCACGCGCTCTTCCACATATGATGGCAGCATGTTCCACAGTAGCTGCGCTCGTTTCTAAATTAAAAATGCTAATGATGTCTTTGAAAATAGAAAAATCTAATTCTGTAATTATGCTGCAGCTACAAATGCTTCCTTGGAATTCAAGGTGGGTGATCGTCAGATCCCTGCAGGTGAAGGAGCCGGGAACTGTGGGCTGGACCAGGATGTGGGGCAGGCCCGGTGCCCTCCCTCTGCCCTCTGCCCTCTGCCCTCTGCCCTCTGCCCTGGCGGTCCCTGAGGTTCACTCACCAACACAGAGAAACTGTCACCAGACCTGGAGGCACCCGTGCTCGCTGACAGCTCTGAGCTCTGTCGAAGGCGGGCTGTTTTCCTTACGGCCACCGGGTGGTCGGGTCTTGCCGAGGTCAGTGGGGCTGGCTGGGTTGGGACGCGGGTGCCGTGGCCTGGCTGGCGTCCTCGCGACGGGGCAGTCAGGCCCCGGGAGCTTTGCCAACGCACCAGTCGGGAAGGCCTCCCCGTAGGAAAACGGCAAAGCAGTTGTTCTCTCACACACAGACACGATGCTTCCCTCCAGCAATGGAACCGGCTTCGTGTGTTGTCACCCCAAGTGGCTCCAAGCGTTTGTTTCTGAGGGCGCCTCTCCGTCCAGGGGGAGTTGAGGGGAGAGGGTGACCTTGGAACAGGGTGTCTCACCCTGTTCGAGGCTCCCCCCATCTGTAGCCAGCCCCGGAACTCACCTGCCCACCGGCGTCCTGCGCGCCCCAGGAGGGAGATCCGATTTAGCACCACCTGGAAAGGAAACCACAGTGTGTCTGTCGCAGCCGTTCAGACGAGGGAGGACAGGTCAGATTGTCACCCCTGGCCGTCTGCTGTGACTCCAAGCTCAAGGCCGCAGACGAGACAGCCGGCCGTGCTGCTGTGGTTTGTCCCTCGGCCCCCGCCTGCCCTTCACGGTCCACTCTGCAATTTCCTTGGGTGCAGGAAACCTTATAACCCACAAATATTTGCTAGAACCTGAGAAAGGATGAAGGAAGAAATAAAAGATTTCTCGCCAGTTGTGCAGACACAGCTACACCATCCCAGAGGACGTGTTTAGAATGTGCCAGCGAACTATCATCTCCTCTGCGTTTTCTAGAAAATGCCTATAATCTGCCACGCAGAGCTGCCTGACTCAGTTTGCTCATGCAAACTCTGAACTGACTTTTCTCGCTGCCTCTCAAAGCCCGGCCATATCTAGCGCTCTCCCCTCCTCTATTTTTTTTTTTTTTTTAGTTTTTTTATTGATACATAATAGTTGTACATATTCATGGAGTACATGTTATATTTTGATACAAGCATATAACACATAATGATCAAATCTCTCCCCTCCTCTTTGATCAGGGTTGTTTGCTATATTTCGAGGACAGTCGTCTTGCAGGGAACAACCCGGCAATTTCTGTCTATTCCGTTTGGGCCGCCACCTTCCTTGTTGCAGACATTGGCTTTGGGGGCACTTGCTCCCCCGGGGTGCCCGGCGCGCCCTGCAGCTTCGCTGTGATCAAATAGCCCAGTCGTCGGGGACGCCCCACATCCGACAGGGCTGAGTCCTCTGTCATCAGTCAGCAGCTCTGAATACACCGCCTGCCGCTGCGACGAGGACAGCCTGGAGCCAGGAGGAAGGCGCCGGCTTTTCTGTCCTGTGTGCGAGTCCCCACGGGAGGCCAGGGAGGTGGCAAAGACGGCACCAATATGGGGAACTCGGCCACTTCTGGGTGTGAAACTGTCTGAAAGTTCAAGGGCAGCTCCCAAGACAGTGTGGCAAAGGATTCCAGAAGCCCTTCGTGAGAAGGGGTCAGGGCTGGCCAGGGGACAGTGAAAGGACAGTCTTACCAACGGGCTAACAAGAAAATAAATTTCTAACTGGCAGCCACTTAGAGCAGCTTGTACTCTGTCCCTAAGGTTAGTGACGTGGAAATGTCTCCTACAGAGATGTTAGCTGCGCTAACAGAGGACACGTAAATCCTCATCAACCTTGACCAGAGCTGTCAACGCACCTTCCAAAGGGGACAGAGGGGAGGAAGGTGAACAGTCTGATCAACTGTCATTTTAGCTTCACTACCTAGGACAGAAAAAGGTTTTCTGAGTTTGTTTAAACAGCCTTGAAGGGTTCCCGGGCCGAGGCACGAGCTTCCCGCACCTCTGCAAGGAGAGACGGCTGCAGAGGTCTCCGGCCATTAAGAAGAAACCAATTCCTGTTACCCGCCTGCTAGTGACAGACAGAGGATGAAGGCAGCAGTTTCTCAGCCGTCCTCTGCTACCTGGGCTGCGATCATAAACCTCCCCCTGCCCTCCCCAGCCTGCCCAGGAAACAGTTGGAGGCGTTTGGCCTCGGGCCAGCACCTCTGTTTCCTGCTGCTGTGTAAACTTGGTGCTTCTTTCTGTCCTAAACTCAGTTCTTGCTCACCAGTGTGGGGACCTCACACCCTTTCAGACAGCAAAGTTCCTGGGGCTCTGCTTCTCCAATTTGGGGCGAGGGGGTGATTCCTGCTCCCCGTCCCCCAGGGGACATCTGGCAATGCCTGGAGACAGTGGTTGTCACAGCTGGGGGAGAGGCCAGGGACGGCCCCCAAATGTCCAGGGTCGGGATTGAGAATCCCTGTCCTAGGGGAAGTCCGGTCTGTCCTCATTCAGTGTGAATTCACGTGCTCGCTAAGGTTCACGTGTATCCGCCAGCGCAGCATTCCCGGGACGTTCATGGTCACTTGCAAACAAGCTCTGAGCGCTGAAACGTCCGAGCTGCCTGACACGCTCGGTCCCGGCTGAGGGTGAACAGGCGACGCTCGGCCTCCCTGTTTCAGCTCACGCTGTGAGCACGTGTCCTCGCGGTCTGCTTAGTGCCACGTTTCCGCGTTACTGTGCCTGCTGCTTGTTGGTGACTTCCCTGGGCATGGTGCTGAGAGCTGTCGGTGTCCCCAGGCACAGCCAGGCTGTGACATGCCTCACGGAGACGGCGCGTATGAGGCAGGCCTCCTCGGGGCGGGGGGGTCGCAGCTCTGCTGGCCGCCAGTTCAATGCAAACGAGTCAACAACACAGATTAAATAAGGTGTCTTCAAACAGAAACACACGTAAGGCAAGGTTACGTATTGGGCAACTGACGAGATTGTTGTCACCAGAGACTCAAGGAACCTAACCCTGCACCTCCCCCAAGAGCAACGGCTCAGTGTTTGCCAACCCAGTTTTGGCGGGGGCTTTTTAGGATGTAACTACAGTGAACAACGAGACCAGCTGTCCCTGGGAACCTAAGGGTGCGGCTGGGTGTGGAGGGTCCACCGTGAGCGGCCATGTGGGACGTAGGGACCCAGGGCACCTGGGTCTGGCCCCTGTCCACCCTCTCCCTCAGTACCTGTGCACCTCGGCTTCTGTTCAGCGGGGACGGCCGACTATGCAGGGTGGTGACTACAGAGACAGACTCTGCGGTACTTTAATAAACGGTGACGACGATTATGCCCCCGTCCTAGTCGACACCAGCCCGGGCTCAGCGCGACCCAAAATGTGAAAAGCAAGATCATGGAAGATGGCCCACGGCCCCACGAATTCTCACCTAAGCTCCCTTCTCCCTTCATTTCCCATGTCCGCTGTAAATATTAATAATGTCCCCGGCAGGCCACCTGAGCCTTCTTAGGTTCCATATGAAAATGTCGAAAAGGACTTAGGAAAGTCAAGCTCGGCCTAAGTCGCTCACGAGGACACGTTCCAGGCCAGCTCCTAGGCGCCCAGGGCCGCTGGAGGAGTGTGGACAGGCAGAGTAAAGGAATGCCACCGACAGGTGAGAGACCCGGCCACGCAGCGGGGCGTTACTCAGCCACGAGGAGGAGTGGACAGTGGCACCTGCTGCCCCGGGGACGATCTGGGAACATAGCACTCAGCGAAAGACGCAGACACAAAAGACCACGCACTGTGTGGCCTGCCAGTGTGACGTGTCCAGGATCGGTAGACCCATTGAGACGGGAACTAGATCGGTGGTTGCCAGGGTGGGGGTGGCGGGGGTGACAGCTAAAGGGTGCTGGGTTTCTTTTTGGGGCGAGGAAAATGCTCTCAAATTGATTGTGGTGATGGATGCACAACTCTGAATGTACTAAAACCCACTGAATTGTAAATAAATGATAAATATAAAAGCCATTGAATCGTATGCTTTAAATGGAGGAATTGTAGGGAAGGTGAATTGTATCTTGATCAAGCTGCTTTTCAAAGAGGAGTAAAGGGATGACTTCCTGGGCGCTGGTCCCCCTGGGGGAGGGCTGTCCTGGAGCAGGGCGGTTCTGGATCTGCTGGCTCACGGAGACTGAGGCCACTCTGGTGACTGGTCACGCAGCTCCTGGTGGCCTGGGGCCCTTGAGCAAAGGCACACTGAGGCCTGTGGGGCGGCAGTGGCCAACGCAGCAATGACGACAGCTGCTCCAGGTCCAGGACCCTCCCGGGCAGGCGGCGGTAGTCAGTTCACATTCTGTAAGGCCCCAGGCAGGATCAATAAAAACAGTCCTCTCTCATTTGTCATTCACTCAAGCGCCACCGAGCAGGGCCTCCTGGGAGCCCACTGGCCGCCTGCCAGCTTGTCACAGGAAGGCCTGTGAGCTCAGCCACCATGAATCCAGACCTCGCTCTGAACTGCAGAGAAAACCAAGCTCAGCCGGAGCCCCTGCCCTGCTGCCCACGTGGGGCCCTTGTCACTGTCAGTGAACCGTGCCCGGGGAAGGTGGCCCCATGGGTCATGTGCTCTGGGCTGCAGGGCCCCTGAGGAGGGGCTTTGTGCTTTACAGAAACGCAATCCGACAGCCGTGTGCCCTTCTGTGCCCGGCGCCTCCACCCGTTACATTCGTGAAACTCACCCTCGTGTGTGAGTAGTTTGCTCTCGTTGCTGTGTATGAATAGTTTTCCATTGTTTGATGGTGACGTCATTCATCATTCTCCCGGTGATGGACGTGCGGTTGCTTTCAATTCAGGTCTATTTCACACAGTATTGCTAGGAAGGTTTCTGAATATGTATTTTGGGGCTTTCCTGTGGGGTTAATACCTATGAGTGACGTGCTGGGGCCTACGGGATACAACAATTTAGCTTCACAAGGTAGGGTCCGTCCACCTGTTTTCCAAATGGCTGTTCTAGAGATTTACTGCTGTCTAACAAGTATCCCCCAAAACTTGGTTCAAAACAGCAATTTATTATTTCTCACGACCCTGCAATCTGGCTGGACTGGGTCCAAAAAAAAGGATGTTCTCTACCCACCAGGCTTGAACGGCTATGGGTGCCCAGGCGTCTCCCCCTCCCCGTGGCTGCTTGGGCTTCCTTGCAGCATGGAGGCGTCCGGCAGTCAGACTCCATCCGTGGCGGCTCCTTTCCAAAGAGTGACAGCGAAAGCTTCCAGGTCTCCTAAAAACTAGGCCCAGATCTGGCGTAGTGTCACCACGACTTCATGCTCTTGGCCAAAACAAGTCAGGAGGTCAGGACTGGTTTAGGGGAAAGGGAAATAGACTCGGCCACAGGAAGGGCTGGGCTGGATGGAGCCATCGTCGGAGGCTGCTCGGGTTGTTCCAGTTTCACTTCCACCTGCGACACGTGAGCGTTTGGGTGGATTCACACCCTCCCCAATCCTGTGCTACATGGAACATCTTTGATATATTCAGATATTTAAAAAGCAAGAAAAGTACTCTTTTGTCCAAAGGAGTGCGTCAACTCGGCTCAAGAAGCTGGTGGAGGGGCTGGGTGGGCGGTGGCTATACCACAGGAGGGGCTTCGTGCCTCCCAGCCCACCCTGACCCCCGGGCCTGCGTCCTCTGACGGTGGTGACACCCAGCACCAACTGTGGAATTCACTGTCTCTGTCACAGTCGGTGTGGGGGCTGCCTTCTGGGGGATTCGTATTTGCATAAGCCGGGGGAGAGCTTGGCTGCAAAAGAGCTATGAACAAAGGTTCTCCATAGCAGCACAAAGTGCTTAAAATAAAACCCAGCAAAGAAACAGGCCGGTTAAGAGAAGGTGTGATTTACCTAGTAGTCATTTAAAATTCCCATTCAGCCCTCAACTCCTACTAAGTAGTCGCCTGACTTTACGTTTGAACCGGTCAGTGGATAGATTCAGCACCCACTTTTCAGAAGCGAGGCACCCAGCCTTCAGCCTCAGCTCCTGTCTGGGGGAGGTGGGCGCCATGATTTCTGCTCTGTAAATGGAAACCCTACCGCCACGAGGCTCCGTGGGATGCTGAGGAAAAACGTGGAGAGTTTCAGCAACAGGAGTGATCCTGGTGGACACAGATCCCATGGCTATAAATGCAAACGCACAGCTGAGCTCAGAAGGAAGAAGGGCAAATTCTCAAGCGTGAGAAATTCACAGGCAGAACAGTACGATTGGGTTATGGTGCCGTGGCCTGCGGTGTGGACCCCAGACCCGGGCCCCAGCTTGGCCATGTTCACACCAGGAAAGACTTGACCTTGAGATGAAGGACATCTGTTTGAGGTGCAGGAAGAGAGACAGCTCAACACACCAATCGCTCAAGAGCTGCCCGGTGAAAAGAGACAAAGTGACTCCGGCCACCACCCCTGAAGAAGGCTCAGGGTGTTTGCCACCTCGGGGGAGCTTGGGTGCTTACCAGGGTGGGGGGGAGTGATTGCATAATGGGAACAGAGTTTCTGCTCAGAATGATGAAAAACCTCTGTGACCAGATGGTTGCACCACATTGCAAATTGTGCCACTGCATTCTACACTTAAAAATGGCTAAAATGGTCAATGTGATGTTGTGTATATTTTACCACCATTAAACACAAAACAAAAGATATTGGAAACGAGGAGGCAGAATGATGATTATTTGCAGATTACGTGACTATCTACCTGGAAACCCCACAGGAAACTAAGAGAACGAATGAGAAGGTTCAAGCAGGTGTCTGGTCATGAAGGTAATATTCACAGATCCATAGTTTTCTACCCGCCAGCAATGATTAGTTAGAAAATGCAGGGGTACGGGGAAGTCCCACGGCAGTCACAGCAAATCACTCACGATGGCAGCAGAGGTAGATGACACTGGGGAATTAATTGAACGAAATGAGTAGGGTGTGTATGAAAAAGGGCTACAATGTCTGCAGCTGCTCGGGAGATATTTGTTAAACGAGTGAATAATTACAAAATTTTCCAGAGGCATATAAAAGAAACAAGAATAAAAGAAAAGATTCACCCCATTTGGCTGGGTGCAGTGGCTTACGTCTGTAATTCCAGCTCTCTGGGAGGTTGAGGTGGGAGGATCGCTTGAGGCCGGGAGTTCAAGACCAGGCTGGGCCACATAGCGAGACCCCGTCTCTACAAAAAATTTTAAAAATAGCTGGCTGTGGTGTTGTGCCCCTGTAGTCCCAGCTACTCAGGAGGCTGAGGCAGGAGGATCACTTGAACCCAGGAGTTCAAGGCTGCAGTGAGCTAGGATGATGCCACTGCACTCCAGCCTGGGTGACAAAGACCCCATCTCTTAAAAATAAAAAGTGTGGTGTTGGTGAAAGAAAAGACAGATAAATCAATGGAACAGAATAGAGAGCCCAGAAATAGATACACACAAATATAGCAAAAAACCATGGAGCGTATCTGAGCTCTTCAGCAGGTTTGCATTGGTGACGGGAAAACTCCTTTTATAAAAAATATTTTGGGACAGGCACAGTGGCTCACCCCCGTAATCCTAACACTTTGGGAGGCTGAGGTAGGAGAATCACTTGAGCTCAGGAGTTGGAGACCAGCCGGAGCAAGAGCGAGACCCCGTCTCTACAAAAAATAGAAAAATTAGCCAGGTGCTGTGCGCCCGTAGTCACAGCCACGTAGGAGGCTGAGGCAGGAGGATCGCTGGAGCCCAGGAGTTTGAGGCTGCAGTGAGCTATGATGACGCCACTGCACTCCAGCCTGGGCGACAGAGTGAAACTCTGTCTATAAAAAACAACCAAAACAAACAACAACAAAAAACAACTTTTGTTCTAACAGGCTTTGCTTTCTCTGAGAACCTGGTGAGCCCCCACCCGGAAGCAAGGCCCTGCAACGGTGCTCAGTCTGGTTCAGGCCCACCATGCCCAGCCCTCTGGCTGGTGGGCCACTCTACAGCCCTCCCCATGTCCCTGGCCGTACTCCGAGCCTGCTCAATGCTCTGTCGTGTCCTTGCTGTCTCAGTAACTGGCTCTTTGTGCGGTGAGCAATTGGACCTAGGCTGAAAGCCCCCTGTGGTTTCAGCAACAAGCACCTCAGGCCTGCTGCGGGGCACTGGCGGGTGTCAGGGGCCACTCCCAGCAGGAGGGATGAGCGGATGAGATGGCTTTGATGTCTGAGAACCAGAAAGGCCAGTGGACCCTCCAGGCAGAGACCAGCCACGTAGAGCTGGGGCACAAATCTGGGGGTGCACAGGACAAGGCGGCAGAGGCTGGTGGGGCCCCCAAACTGCACCAGTGGACGTGCCCCTTGTCCTGCTCAAGAGCAGCAGAGACCCACAGCCCAAGCCTCGAGGGGCTGGCGGGCACGCATGGGTGTGGCCCTGGCTCTCTGGTGGCCGAACAGACATCTGTGCCAGCCTGGGCCCTGAACGGCCGGACGTGCAGATGGTCCCAGCGCACTGGCTCTTCCTCCCAGGCAGGAGGAGGAACCACCCTGCGGCCCCCGTGGGGCCCTTCCAGATGCCCACTGGTCCTTCCATCAGCACTAGCGGGATTCTGCCATTTGACAAGAAATCTGAGGCTCAGAGAGGTTGAGAAATGTAATCAAAGACACATAGCAGAGCTCACTTCCAACTCCACGTTCAGGGACATCACAATGGTGGTGTGAACTAAAGTAAAATCTTAAGGCTCCCCCACCCACCAGCTGGCTGAATGGACCCCCTCCTGGCCAAGGGGATTCCCTAAAACTAAACTGCCTGCCACAAGGAGGGAGCTCAGACATGCCTCATCATGCCCCCTCCCTTCTTGGATACGTCCTTTGTGGCCCATTCCCAGCCCTAAGGCTGCTCAAGGCAAACCTGCAGGTCCTCAATTTACACGAGTGTGTCCAGGTGGCTTTGTCTCCGGTTTACAGACCTCCTTATCTTAAAATATTCCAAGCCTTTAGACAAAACTTCATGTCTTTAACCAATTATAAGTCAAAGAATCTTTAAACCCACCTATAACCTGTAAGCACCCCCCTTCCAGACAGCCTGCTTTTTTTGGCCAAACCAATGTATGCCTCCCACATATTGATTTATGACTTTCTCTGTAACCCCTGTCTCCCTGAAATGTATAAAACCAAACTGTAACCCAGCCACAGCCAGTCCGCTTGCTCAAGGCTTCTTGGGCGTGGCTCCAGGTCATGGTCCTCAAATTTGGCTCAAAGTAAACCTCTTGAAATTATTTTACAGAGTTCGGCTTCTTTTCCATTGACCGTAGCTTGAAACCGGCCATGGTGGGAACATTTACACCATAGAAACTGGCAACTGCTGCAAATCAGAAGGCTGGTTGTTAAATATTACCCAGTGGAGCACTGACTGACACAGTGTGTGTGTCTGCGTGAGACCAAGTGTGTGTGTGTGTGTGTGTGTTGGTGTTTACGTGGGTTTATGTGCCGGTGTCTTTGTGTATGTGTGTCTGGGTGTGTGGGTCTGTGCGATGCATTTGTAAGTTTCCTTGTACGTCTCTGTCTGTCCACATCTGAATCTCTGTGCGTGTCTGTGTGTGTCTGTGTCTGTGTGTGTTGGTGTTTGAGTGTGTGTGTTTCATGAATGTACATGTGTGTCTATTGTGCGTTTACATGTGTGTCGGAACGTATGTGCATTTATGTGTGTGACAGTGTTTCGGGGTGTTTGTGTGTGTCTATGATTTGCGTGTGAGTGTCAGTGTGTGTGAATCACTATGTGTCGCTGCGTGTGGCCGCTCAGGCTGAAGATTACGGTTGCAAGAGAAACTGAGGCAGGTGCTCTCTCCACTACAAAGCTGCAATTTGCTTGCAAATGTCCTTCGGGAGGTGGGAGCCAGACAGGGCAGCGCCCGCTGCAGAGATGAAGTCACAGGGCAGAGCCCAGCAGCCTGTCAGCGCCGCCACCGGGTGTCCCAAGGCCACTGGGGCTCCCTCCTACCCTGCGCACACCAGGGATCCTGGGGTACTCCCTGCCTGCCCTTGGGAAGGCAGTCACTGGGGAGGAGTCAGAGTGATAAAAATGCAAACTCTGTTGCTCACAAAAATCACTTGTGACTTAAGCTCAACTCCCCGTTGTCATGGAATTGACAATACTGATAAGGATCAAAGGGACAAGAATAGACTAGAAGAGCTGTTTCCCACTTAACTCTTGGGATCCTTTTCTCCCTAAACTTCACACTTTCTCCTCCCTCTGAAGAACATTCTAGATGCTGCACTGTGATCCTCTGTCACTCTGCACGCCAGTGCCCTCCATGTTCTAGACAAACACCTCCTTCCTGGGAAGAACCCTCCTCCCCGACCCTGGCAGCTGCCCTGAATGCCCCACCCTCTCAGCCCTGGTGACCATGTGACCCAAGCTGGGCCAATCAGAATTCTCCCCTGGGATTTTTTTTCACAGTGGAACCAGGAGAGAGGGCTCAAGCCCTCCTAGGGGGTGGAGGTGGGAGGCTGTGAGCCAGGAATTGTGGGAGACCAGAGACCAGAGACAGAGAGGGCCCCTGGGCTTCCTTGTCCCTGGTTCCAGCCTCACCCTGGCCCTAGCCCTGATTTGGCTACATGAGCTAATAAACTCCCCTTAGGGTCTAAACTCCTCTGAGCTGGGTTCGTGTCCCAGGAAGCTCCCCCAGCCCTGGTCTGGGCCCTACCCCACCATACCCTTCTCATTCCCACCTCCTGGTCCCGGCTTTCCTGGCTTCCGCCATCTCATCTCAGCCCAAAGGTCACCTCTTCAGGAGCCATCCCTGATCACCCCATTAAATGAAATCCCCGTTACGCACATGGATCACAAGTTCTCCCAATCACAGTGGCGGCACTGGCGGATGGAACAGTCACTGCAGAGGGTGTGTGCTGCTTGTCCTTCTGCTGCAGGACCCCTACCCCCCACCCCAACATGCAATCTACATCCTCTCGCCCAGCTACCGCTGTGGGCACCTGACTGGCCAACTGACTGTGATATTCCAACCTGAGCCTGGTGATTGGCTCAGCAGTGGCCACGTGACCCTTGCAGGGCCAATCAAAGCCTTCCCTGAGCTTTGCTATACAAACATGGGGGAGAGAGGGCAGCTCTCCTGCTTGGTGAGTTTGTGACAGGGTGACTGCAGCTCCAAGGGTGAAGCCAGCTACGTGGAGAGGGTGATGGATGGACCTTGAGAATCTGACGAAATCCATAGATTCCTCCACCTGGAATTATAGGTGCACCCACACCCCTCCAGTCCCAAGTCCCAGAAACACCCCACAAACAGCTTTATGCTAAAAAGGGAACTTACTGCCTCACGGAGTACGTGTCAGGTAAGGCTGGATCCAGGGTCACAAATAATGCTACCAGGGCTCTGCCTCTCTCTCCATCTCTTGTTCTTTCTGAACTTCCTTCTGCACGTAGGTGCTGGGCACACAGCAGACAGGTGGCTGCAGTAGCTCGATCCTATCTTCCCGAGTTAAGAGGTGCTATGAACAAAATCTGACATGCACGGTAGCAACCACTGCCCTCCCCGTCTGACACACAGCAGTTCGGGGCCCACTGGCCACCACTGACCCCTTTTCTTTACAGGTAGAGAAACAGCCACGGATCAAGGTCACCCAGTGAGTCAGGAGCAAAGTCTGGAGGTGAAATAAGTTCTTCAAATTCCTCATCCAAGGCTTTCTCTTGGAAAGCCTAAAGCCTATTAAATCCTTAAAGGGCATTATCACTAGGACGTGCATTGAGTTTCCTTAATCCTGCAAGAGGATTAGGAGAATTCAGCCAAGATAAGCTCCTTCCAGAAACAAAACAGTCACCTTTCGCCAGCGCCTCGCTCCTCCTGGACCGGGAGCAGCCCCTCAGGATCCTCAGCCTGAAACCCGTCCCCACCTCATCGGGCTCACAGCCCGTAATTATAATGACCACGACAGTTCTGAAAGGTTCCAAGGGGACAGGTATTCTTGGCTGACAAAAGAGCCAAGATACAGAGTTTGGAACTTAGGGACTTAGGGTCAGGCCCACCCCTAAATTTGCAAGGCCTAGGTTAGGGTGAAACCGCGAAAGGCCCACATGGCACAGTTCAGAATTATAAATCAGGCAAACTGTTCAACTAATATGTTCTGTCTCCTCCCTTTCTAACAACTGGAAGGCCAGGAGTGAACTGAGTTCCCTGCCAGGACTGGGTGGCGGAAGGTGGCATCCCTGGCGACCTCTTACCTCTAGTCACTGGCCTTAGCCAACCCTGGCCCACCCTCACCTTCCTTCCCATCCCTGCCAGACAGCGAGATGTCACTCATGTATGAGTGTGGACACCCCAGGCGGCACATCCAAGCTCTTGTCCTTCTTCCCCGCAAACACACACTCCTCCTTGGGCCCCTCGGTCTAGGGCTACACGCACCAGCCATGTGGGCCTCAGGAGAAAAATCCATGCAGGCCCCAGACGGGGCCTCAGGACTGCATGGACAGGGAATTCAGCATTCCGAGGAGGACCAGAAGGGGGCCTGGGCAGGAGGCCCCTAACCTGGGCTTAGGGTGGTTCTGCTGGGCCGTGTCCATTTGGCAACATCTGGGAGGTGAACAATGAGGCGGGTGACGCTGGCGTGACCAGCCTCACAGGAGCCTGGAGCTTGGGTTTGTCCCGAGGGCAGGTGGGAGCCATGGGAGGATTTGGTGCTGGGGCGGCAGGATCGGCTCTGTGCTGGGAGAGGCGCCCTGGACGCTGTGCGGGGAGGGGGCGGAGCGGAGAGGCCAGAGGCTAGGGAGGAGGCCGCTGCAGCTGTCCAGAGAGGTGACCGAGAGGTGACCCCAGGCTAGAGTCTGGGGTGTGTTTGGGGGACCCTCAGAGGGGAGGACTGCAGGACACTCCAGATGTGGGGAACAGTGATATGCAGATAACCATGGGCTCTCAGGTGGGAAAGGCCCTGAGGTGTAGCATTGTCCGGGGTGTAAATGTTCCCACCAGGGGCAATTTCTAGATGCCAATGGGACATTGTTGGCCTCGGAGTTGGGAAGAGAACTACAGCAGCACCGTCAGACGGAATTTCCACCTGCAGATACGGGCGACCTTCATAACCCAAGGGCATCCACACCGGTGGGATACGTAGGAGGTGATGAGTTTTGAGTGTGCATTACCTTCTAATTTTTTTTTTTTTTTTTTGAGACAGTCTCTCTCTGTTGCCCGGGCTAGAGTGCCGTGGCTCACAGCAACCTCAAACTCCTGGACTCATGTGATCCTCCTGCCTTGGCCTCCCAAGTAGCTGGACTACAGGCACGTGCCACCACACCTAGCTAATTTTTTCTATTTTTAGTTGCCCAGCTAATTTCTTTCTATCTGTGGTACAGATGGGGGTCTTGCTCTTGTTGAGGTTGGTCTCGAACTCCTGAGTTCAAGCGATCCTCCCGCCTCAGCCTCCCAGAGTGCTAGGATTACAGGTGTGAGCCACCACGCCCGGCCTATTTCCTTTAATTTTTAATAATGGCTGGGTTCAACAACCATCTCACAAATTTTCCTAAAAATGTAACAGTTGGCTCTCCAGAGCTGGTGGGAGATGCTCCTACATAGCACTGGAATGTTCTAGCCAGAGCCGTTCACTTCAGCAAAGAAGCCACCATGCACGTCCGCTCTCGGGAGGTGAAGGCCACAGGGTCCATCCAGCCTCACCAAGAAGCGCTGAGCGGCTGGCAACAGCCCCACATGGCTCAAATTTGCCCAAGTGGCACAATTCCCCGGGCATTTCATTGTTGTCCCTACTGACTATGGCTCACGGCCGCGGGGCACCAATTCGGCTTCAAGGCTCAGACTCCAAACCTTTCTGCTCCCCTGAGCGGTGGGGAAAGGAAAGGTATTGGGCTGCCGGTCCCCAGGGAGCCACCCCTGAGGCCACAGTCTCCAGGGGCCCTGACAAGGAGCTGAAGGGTCCCGGGTGGGGCAGGTAATCCTCTATCCCCACCTCTTTGTACCTCTCTGTCTCTGAAATGCCCAGTTGGTGACATCACCCTCCACAGGCCCCTGACGCGCCAAGCTGCTTGGAGAGGGGTCCGGGCAGATGTTTCCCTCAACAGATGTTCTGCCATCTCTCTTAGTTTACCTTTCTATGCCATAAATTTCGGGATTGGTGAATTATTAGCTTTATATTTAGGGGGACTAATAAAGCTATTTTCAGCTTGGGAACAAATGAGTCCAATAGCAAACAAAACCCCGAAGGCCGGTGCCGGGAAGGCCTGCACTGTCCTCGAGGTGGAGCTCGGCAGCCTGGCCCCGCCGGGGAGGGGCTCGGTCCCAGAGGTGGCTGCCAGGGGATATGAGGGCAGAAGGGAGGCAGGGAGTGTCCCGGAGCCACACGACTGGACAGGCTCCCTTGGTTTTACACACCAGACACTGAGGCCCAGAGAGGGTGAGTGCCCTGCCCCGGGACACACAGCCTGTGGGTACCCGGTCCCACTTGCCGAAGCTCTGCCGGGCACTGTGGCTCCAGGGACTGCTCCAGTGTTTTCTCAGCAGTTGGGAACAGATGGCTCCAACTCCCACCCACAGAAGCCAAACATTTTCCCTGGTTACTCTGCTAATTTGCTCACAAGCCTCCTCTTGTAAATAGAGAGTACAAAGGCTCCCTCTGCGCTCCTGTGTGGTGAGCAGATTCTGACGCCACGGCGAGCGGCCTTAGAAGGAGCACAGGCAGGTCCCAGGTAAGGTCCGGGTGAGGCTCAGGTAGGGCCCGGTGAGGCCAGGAGCCCTGGCTGACCACTGAGTCACAGGGAGGGTGCTCGCTCACAGCCCAGGCGGACCCAGTTCTTCTCCCGGCTCTGCGGCACCCTGGAGCCAGCCTCAGGCTCCCTGGCATCAGTTTTCTCATCTGTGAAATGGGCATGATAATTCCAAAGGAGTAAGACATGGGCTATTGTGTGGGTGCTCTGGGAACGGGATGAATCTCTAAGGGTCTGCGCATCCTTCCTGTACTCATCTGGGCTCAGCAGGGTGGGGGCCGGGCCCTGGGCCAGCACCACCTCCCCCACTCCCAGCTTCTCATCCCCAGAATTCTTTCAACAGCACTTACTGAGCCCTCCTCTGTACCCAGTCCTGTCCCAAGGTCCAGAGAGGAGCCGATTCCTCAAGGCTTCTGTGCTGTGTGACCTTAGGCAACTGCTGTCACCTCTCTGGGCATCATTCCTGTCTATGAAGTGGGGCGCCGTCAAGCCTCCCTCAGAGGCCACGGTGAGGATTCCATGAGATGAAGCCTTATGTCTACGAGCGTTCAGGGTCGTCCCTACCACGCAGAGGTCAGGGAAGGGAAGCCTCAGGGAACTGGGTGTGGCCGGTGCTGCCAGGGAGGGGCTGGCTGGGGGGCCCCTCTGGGCGGGTGCAGGGCCGGGGTGCCCGGGAACACAGAAGGGTTTGGAGCCGGCTGGTGGTGGGGTGGTCAGGGCTCCAGCAGGCCCAGGGTCCCCTGAGGCTCCCATGCCCCCTCCCCCTGCCACCTCGTCCACAGCAGCCGGTAATGAAGAGCTTCTCCCTGCTAAGAGCTCCTGGAGCCAGGCCAGGCTGCTCCTCCCGCCCCGGGCAGCCTCCAGCAGCCGCCTGCAGCCCGTGCCAGTCTTCACTCCACCTCTCGGCCCGGGGTTGCTGGGGGATGGGGACCCAGTCCTGGAAGCCTGGCCTGGGTTGTAGTTCCCCAATCTCCAGGCCTAGGGGTCTGGGGGCTCCAGAGAGCAGCATGACCCGCAGGACGGATGGATGGGGGCTGGAGGGGTGGGCGTCCCGCTGGCCACACCGCGTGAGCAAGCCAAGCCCCTCCACCTCTGAAGCCTTGGCTCCCTCTGTCACAGCTGCTCCTCCCGGAGTCCCGAGAGGATCTGAGCAGACAATGCACTTGGCCCAGAGCCTGGTGCGTAGCCGGTGTGATACTCGCCACCCCCACCCTGTCCTGCAGAGCCGTGACGTCTGGCACGTGCCACGCGGGCTGGCCTTGCCCTCTTAGGGGAGGACCCCAGGGTTTCGTCTGAGGATTCCATGTGCCTGTTCTGCCCAGATGGCTGGGTCTCATTTTCTGCCGTGGGTCTGACGCCGTGGTATGTGTCCTGTCCTGGCACAGCAGAAATGGGCTGATGCTGTACACCCCGGCCCGGCCATGCTGGGCAAAGGAGCTTCTCCTCCCTGGGCCTGAGGCTTGGGGAGTTTGCAGGGGACATTTCTGTCCATGGCAGGCTTTCAAGCCTTGGCTCCCAGGCCCGCCCTAAGGTGGCCCAGTAAGTACTCCTGTCCTGGGGTTGCCCTGAGCATCAATGCTAGCGTGTCGCCCTGACAATGGCTGGTGCCACGGTTATGAGGCCACCATCTTACAGTGGAATCCCGGCTTGCCACTCCCCAGCCGGCTCCCTGGCTCACTGGGTACTCCAGTCCCTGTAAGAATTAGAGGAGGGACGTATGTGAAGGCCACCCCTGCACCGGGGGGTCTGAGGAGCACACAGCCAGCTGGCTCCCTGTCCCTCCCTGGGTGGCGTGTCTAAGCAGGGCGCTCACCCGTCTCTGTCTGCTCTCGGCTGCATGCACCGCTTGGTGGGAAAGAGTCTAATGGGCTTTAAGTTAATAAGTTGGGAATAAATTAGGTTTGAGCTCCGAAGGAAGCAGATGGCTGGGAGCAGCTCCGCTGGAGCGATGGCGGGCGGCTTGGGGGGCGGGGGGCGCCACTGGGCTGCCTGTGTTTTTCTCTTCCTCTCAACATTTTATCATGAAAATTTTAAACCTAGAGGAAAGTGGAAAGAATTGTGCCGCGAGTACTCACGTGCTGTCTCCGGCTCTCTGCATGGCATCAGTCGTCCGTCTGTCTGTCTATCCGGCTGCCCTCACCTGCCCATCCGGACTCTCGATGCGTTTCTGAGTCAGTTTCAGACAAGAGGACACTTCACCCCTAAACATGCACATCATCAGCTAGAAGCCGTTATTTGTCATTGTTGGTTTTTTTTTTTAAGCAAAATCTATAAAGAGTGAAATGCAAAAATCTCAAGTGAACCTTTGCTGGGTTTTAACAGAAGTACACATTGCGTAAGCAATTTCCTGTCGTGCCTACGTAGTGTGGGGACCGAGGTGCTTGGCCTGCTAAATATTCACCGAGAAATCACTAACAGGAGGCAGATTGATTAATAGGAGAAAAGGCACTCAAATTTATTTAATATGTATACACAAGAGCCTGCAGAATGAAGACCCACAGATGCAGGGGAAATCGTGCACTGTTACGCAGGTTCAGTGAAGTCTAGATGGCGTGTAGATATATGATGGGACACAAAGGAGTGATCTGATGCTCGCAGACTGAGTGGGAGACCCAGCAACGTCTGTCTATCTAGATTCTTCCTGGCCTCTCTGAGCAGCACCCTGCCTTCTGAGCGTGGGCAGGGCCCTCTCTGGAATAGGGGTCTTATGACCTGCAGTCAAACAAGGTAGATCAGATCATTTCTTTACGGCCAATTTTCACACAATAATTTCAGGTTGTACGGCTGGCTTTTAGGAAAGGGGTTCTGGCTTTCATGACATCCCCCGCAAGTGGGGAAGAGGGATTCCAGTTTCTGAGGCTAGTTTCATGGAGGAACAGGACTGAGAGGCAGGAGGACAGGAGGTCAGAAAAAACTTTTGCTGCGGAGGCCTTCATGTCGGGGTACTGTCTTCTGAGCCCCAACTGTAGCAAGGCCATTGAAATCTCTGAAAAGTTTTTTATTTGGGTCACTTGGATCTTCCAGCTGTATAATCCTGTCACCTGCAAATAACAATAACTTAACTCCTTTTTTCCAACTTTATATATTCTATTTCTTTTTCTTGTATGAAAATGTTAGCTAAGGCCGGGAGCCATGGCTCACGCCTGTAATCCTAGCACTCTGGGAGGCCGAGGCGGGCGGATCGTTTGAGCTCAGGAGTTCGAGACCAGCCTGAGCAAGAGCGAGACCTTGTCTCTACTAAAAATAGAAAGAAATTAGCTGGACAACTAAAAATATATATAGAAAAGAAATTAGCCAGGCATGCCTGTAGTCCCAGCTACTCGGGAGGCTGAGGCAGGAGGATCACTTGAGCCTAGGAGTTTGAGGTTGCTGTGAGCTAGGCTGATGCCACGGCACTCTAGCTTGGGCAACAGAGTGAGACTCTGTCTCAAAGAAAAAGAAAAAGAAAAATGTCAGCTAGGACTCTGAAGGGGAGAGATAGGAAATGTTAAATGACAAAGGAGAGAGAAGACATCCAAGCCTTGCTTTCGTGTTTAATGGGATATGTCTTTTGACTTGCAGTACACATAAAATATCCCCTGACTCCTATTTTATTAAAGTTTTTACATTGGGTGCGGTGGCTCATGCCTACAATCCTAGCACTCTGAGAGGCCAAGCAGGGAAGATCACCTGAGGTCAGGAGTTCGAGACCACCCTGAGCAAGACTGAGACCCCGTTTCTACAAAGAAATAGAAAAATTAGCTGGGTGTGGTGGTGCACACTTGTAGTCCCAGCTACATGGGAGGCTGAGGCAGGAGGATTGCTTGAGCCCAGCAGTTGGAGGTTGCAGTGAGCTATGATGACACCATCACATTCTAGCCTGGGTGACAGACCAAGACTCTGTCACAAAAAAAAAAAACAGGTTTAAAAAAAATTAAGACTAGTGCCAGGTGCAGTGGCTCACACCAATCTCAGCACTTGGGGAGGTTGAGGCCACAGGGTTCCTTGATGCCAGGAGTTTGAGATCAGCCTGGGCAACATAGCAAGACCTCCTCTCTACAAAAAAATTAAAAAATTAGCCGTGTGCAGTGACACTTACCTATAGTCCCAGCTACTCAGGAGGGTGAGGCAGGAGGATCACTTAAGCATGAGTTCGAGGTTGCAGTGGGCTATGATCAGGCCTGGGTGACGGAGTCAGACCTTGTCTCTTAAAAAAAAAATGAACAAAAAAAGAATGGATGTTATACATATACTTTTTCCTGAACCCATCTTGTGGTTGAGAACAGATGTTATATTTTATCAAATGCTTTTTTAGAATCTATGTAGCTGATCACATGGTTTTTTCCTCTGCTCTATTAACATGATGAATTATGTTATTGGCGCATGTTAATGGCATTTCCTATATGAGACTGTCCTTTCATTTGGAATGTTGTGGAGTATTCTTATTTTAATTTGCTCCTGGATTTTGTTTGCTAATATTTTACTTAGGATTTTATACTGATGTTCATAGGTAAGATCAGTCTGTCGTTTTCTCAGAGCAATCTTTGTCGGGTTTAGGAAGCCTTTCTTTTCTTTTTTCTGTGCTCTGGAATATTTTGAGTTGCAGTGTGGTTCTCTCGCCTTTAAAAATTTGGTGGAATTCTCTAATTCTGTGAAACTGCCTAAGCCTAGTGTTTTGGAGAGGGAAGTAGTAGTTTAACAAATTTCTCCATTTGTTTCTCCAGTGATTGTTCTACTGAGATTTCTTGCCCTTCCGACAGCAACTTTTCTGCTCATTTATGGTTTCCCAGGAAATCATTTTACCCAGTTTTTCCAATTATTTGCATAAGGTGAAAAGCATCTTTTGTATTTCTTCCCATTTCCTGTTTCGGCGTCACTCACCACTTTCTCCCCGTGAGCTTTCCGTATTATTATAAACCCTTCCTAACCACATAGCCGAGTGGTGACTTAAGATTTCTCTGTGGGGTTACACATTATTGCACTGATTTTCTTGAGTTTTTCAAATATAATAATCATGTCGCCTGTTCCCCACTGTGAGCAATATTAATTATGCACTTGTCTCGGGCAGCAGGGCTACTTGCAGCGTTTGGTGACTACGACAAGCATCTCTGTATAGAAAGCCTTTTCTGTATTTAGAGTTATTTCCTCGGGCTAGATTTTTCTGGACCAAAAGGTAAAGCATGTTTTTTAAGCCAATTTACTCTCCAGAGGGTTGTTCCAATTTGCACTCCCACGAAGTTTTAAAAACCTAGGTCAGGTCTTGCTCCAGGGGTTCCAACTCCTTCCCATGGCCGGCAAGACCCCTTAGCTGGTTTCGGACCCCGACCTCGCCTCCCATCCTTCCTCCTCCCTGCACCTACCTATTCCCGATACACTGGCCTTCCCTCTGTTCTTGGCTCTCATGAGCTTTTTCCAGCCTGGGCACTTTGTGCTGGGTGTACCCTTGCCACAAACCTCCCCACAATGGGCTTCTTTTCATCATTCAAATCTCTCAAGCCAGATATCATCTTCGGAGAGTGGCCTTCGCTGACCACCTGGGTGCTGAAGCCCACCCCCACCCCACCACCACACTCTCCTCTGTTCCATTTCTCTTAGTGTCTCCAGACATTCGATGCTTCTGAAATTGCTGTACTTGTTTATTGCCAGAGTCTGCCATTAGGCTGAAACCCCATAGGGGCAGGGACCCCCATGTGTCCCCCACATCTAGAACAGTGTCTTGCACCCACCAAATGGTTTTTATTTGGAAACCTCCCCACACCCAGGACAACAAGCCATGGCTTCCTGCCCAGGCTGAGGATCCCCTTTCAAAGCTCTAGATTTACAGGAAGCACTGGGCTCATTAACTGTAGGATTAATCAGCTCGAGCAAACGACCTGCCACCTCCAGCCCAGACAGCAGCAGAGGAAGGTCGGGAGATGCACCCGCCTTCAGACTACATCAGCCCCCTCCAGGCTCATTTCACTTCACTTGACACCTCCTTATGCAGCACCCCATGCAGTCTACCCGTCAAGCAAATATTTGGCTCCTACTGTATGCCAGACACTCCACTGAACCTTGAGGATGCAGAGAGAACTGAAGCAGGTCCCTATTCTCGGGGGCTTCCTGTCCTACAGAGGAGATGGGTGAGGGCTTCATACAAGGTGCGGCCCTGGGGGTTCCCTGGAGGGGCTGAAGGTGGAGCTCAGGGGCTGAAGGGCCCCAAAGGAGCTAGTCTGCTGGAAGGTGAAGGAAGGCCAGATACCCTGGCAGGCACCTGCGGTGATCCCACCTGGTGGCTCAGTCCTGGTGGGTCTGTCCTGGTTTCCGTGGACAGCCCTGGCCCTGGCCCTGGCCCTGGCTCTGGCAGGACCCAGGGCACACGTGCTTCCCGCCTGGGTCCCCATCTCACCTTGCTGCTGGGCCTCTCTCCCTGCAAGTATCACTCCCCACCTGCCACCCCAGCTTATGTCCAGTGCCTGGGCCCAGGTGGGCTCTTCAGTCTGTCCCGCCCAAGTGCCAGCCAGGCCCGCCCTGCTTAGCTTCCAAGATGCGAGTTCAGGGTGCTATAGCCGGAGCAGTGTCCCAGAGCCATGTAACAGATGGTAAACTGAGGCTCAGAGAGAAGAGCATATGCTCCGGGCAGCCCTCAGGGGAGGGTTATAATTCCGTTTACCTGGGGAGGAAACCGAGGTCCGGCGTTGGGAAGCAACCCCGTCAGGATCTGTCAGGATCTGACCCAAAGCTCCGAGGAGAAAGGGACTGGGCTGAGGCGGGGACCAAGTGAGGGCGCAGCCCGGGGAGTTGGGGGGTCGGCCGCAGCCCCAGACCGCGAGCTCCTACCGATCCTTCAAAACTTTCAGACTGGTCACCCTGCATGATCTGCTCTCCCTCCCACCTGCTCCAGCGAGTGGATCCGGAGGGTGGGGGGCAGTGGGCCTAGGCACCAAGGTTGGGGGAGGTAGCGGGGGTGGCGGGCTAGGTCAGCCGCAGGTCGCCCTGGGGTTACCCGGGGCCACCAATTCCCGCCCTGGGGTGTCGGGATTGCGACCTCAGCCTCTCCCGCCAGACGCTGGATGCAGAGGACGGGAAGGAGGGAGGAGGAGGGGCGAGGGAGGAGGGGAAGGAGAGGGGAGGTGGGAAGAGATAGTGGGTAGAGGGCGAGGGGAAGGGGAGGACTAGAGGAGCGGAGGGGAAGGAGGGAGGAGGGGAGCAGGGGAGACAGAGGGGGAAGGAGGGGAGGAGATGGGAGGGGAGAGGAGAGGGGAGGGGGACAGAAGGGAGGGGGGGCAGGAGAGGGGAGGGGAAGGGGGAGGGAGGCGGCGGGCGGGGCCGGCAGGGGCGGAGCGCGGCCACCCGGGCTGTGCTCGCCGCCGCCGCCGCTGCGCCCCTCGCACGCACTCGCCGACCGGGCCCGGGGGACCTGGGGACCGGCGGAGGACGCCGGCCGCGCCCCGCCCGAGCCGCAGGGATCAGGGCGCGGGGGCGGCGCGGGCGGGCGGGGCGCGCCGAGGACCCCCAGCCCGGGCCCGGCCGAGGTAAGCGGTGGCCGCGGCGGTGGCGGCCGGGGGCGGGGACGCGCGGAGAGACGCCGGCGGGGACCTGTCGGAGCCTTTGTCTGCGGCGCAGCGGCCCCCGCTCCCCGCCGCGCCGCCGGGCGCCGAGTCCCCCCGCCCGACCCCTGTCCCGGGAGCAGGGGCTCCCCTACCCCGGGCGGCGTCGGGAGCGGGCCGGCCCCCGGCCCCCGGCCGCGAGCGCACAACCCAGCCCCGGGCCCCGCCAGCCGGGTCTTGGCGCCATCTCCTCCGCGGGGACACCTCGAGGGTCCCCTGCCTGAAGTTCCTCCCTAGACCCCTCTGCGCCTGTCTCGCCCCCTCCCCAGGACGGCCCCCTCCGACTTCTTGGAAAATCTGCTGGAAGAGGCGGGGCCTGGTCCCAGGGTCACCTCGTGGCTGCCTAGGGGTCTGTCCTTTGCCTGGGGGCGCAGGTCTGGGATCCAACTTTGCTACGGGGGGCCAGGCAGGCACAAGGAGCCTGCGGGGGCCCCGAGCGGCTAGGGACCCGTAGGAACCCTGGCGGGGCAGTACGGGGGACCGAGTGGGAACCCTGGTGGGGTAGTGCGGGTGTCACCGAGAGCCTGCCAGGCCCTGCCCAGCCTGTGTCGGGTGTCCTCTGGGGATTCCAGGAAGGGGATGGCCGAAGGGTCTTGTAACCCACAATGCTGCCCACAGGAGCTGGGGCGGCCTAGAACACTTGGCTCTGGGAAGGGCAGCAGAGACAAGATGATCCCGGCCTAGGCGCAGGGGACCAGGGCTGTGGAGGGTCCAGCAAACCAGGGCTGTGGCCCGCTGAGGACGGGCAGGCCGACTTTCCCAGTGGAATTGTTTCTGTGTCCCCTCTGGCTACATGGAGGTGGAGTGCAGCCCCAGAGCGGGCCGGCCTGGCATTGGGGTCCGGGTGCCTCCCACTGCCCAGGGGCACATTCAGACCGGTGTCCACCACCAGTGTCCGCCTCTGTCCCAGCTGAAGCAGGGGGAGCCACAGGGGCTGGGCCAGGCAGGCTCCAGTCTGAGCTGTAGGACCCCAGACTTGGCCTCTCTGGGCCTCAGTCACTCTTTCTGCAAAATGGGGGCATAAGCCTCATTTTCCAGGACTGCTGAGGGCTGGGAGCCCTCTCTGGTCCACAGGTGATGGCTTGTGCGACTATTGAGCACCCACTGTGTGCAGCCAAGTCTCTCCCATCAGCCACCCAGCCCCCCCCCCCGTCTGCAAAGTACTCTCTCACCCTCTTCTTCGCCTACTGAGTCCTCACAACAGTGCGGTGGGGAAACTGAGGCCCAAGGGTGTCTGAAAGCCAAAGAAATGATCTGTGTCTTCAAAGCTGCCTCCCCCACCCAGGCAGAGCCCTGCAAACGCTTAGGTTTTAAGCCTGTATGCATGTCCTTAAATTCTACTTAAGGGACACGGGAGAGGGGAAGGTCGGAGGCTCTGGGCTGTTTGTGTTTCATGTGACGGGTGCAGGGAGGAGAGACTGGAGGCCTGCGGCCCAGGAGAGGCAGGGCCAGCACTGCAGTGGGCTCCCCTGCCTCCTGCACCATGGGGACAGTGGCAGAGCCGGCCGCTGTGGGTGACAGCCACCTGGCTTGCCGAGTGAGCCAGAGGGGGCAGCGGGCCACCTCCTGGCTCCGGGCCGAGCACGTCTGCCTTCCCAGGATGGCACAGCCTCTCCGCCGGGCGGAACCCTCAGGGCCCCGGCCAGGCTTGCTGGTGGCACTGGGTGTCTGGGGCTGCCTCTCGGGAGCTCTTGCTGAGCACAGCCCAAGCTAGGCCTTCTGGGGTTCAAACGCCCTCCGGGGCTGAGCTGCCCTCTGAGTGAACTGGCAGTAGGAGTGTTTGGTTGTCATAGACTGTCACCCTGCCACTGTCCCCTCCTCCGGCCCTGCGGGGAAGAGGGAGGCTGGGTGGGCTGGGGCCAGAGGCTCTCCAGGCCTCCACTGACCCTCTGGCACCCCCCGCAACTTGGGAGGTCCTGCAAGGGGGCCCTCAGCAGAGCCTTGAGCCTGGGGAGGGGAGGGGCGCCGGGTGAAGGAGAAGCTTCCCCCCCCGCCCCCCACCCCCCGGCCTCCTCTCGGCTTGTCTTGGGTTCCAGTCACCCGGGTCAGCGCCCAGCTGGCAGGGCCAGAATTTCCCCAGCCCTCCAAGACCTGGAAGTGGGGCAGGCTCCCGCGCTGAGGCCCCGGTGAGACCCCTGTCCCCTCCCAGGCCCCAGTTACAACTCTGTAGTGAGCTAGGAGAGGGGGGACTTGGGACTCCGGGCAGGCGCTTGGTAACCGGTCAGTGCAGCTGCCTGGAGGGTGTAAACTGAGGCAGAGAGCTGGGGGAACGAGGCCCAGCAGATGGGACAAGAGCAGGCAGAGGTGGTGCAGGCAGGCTGGCAGGTCAGCCCCAGAGAAAGCAGAGCACCTCTGGGCAAGTGGGACTCCTCGGGGGGTGGGCTTCTCCCGTGGGTTCTCTCACGTGCTTGTGGGGCCAGGGAAACTGAGGCACCACATTAAGTACCCAATGCTAGGGTTTCCCTATGTTTGTCTCGAATTCCCTACCGTGAGCATATGTCTTTCTGCAATCAGATAAATGAATAAATGTTGATAGAAGCATAAATTGGTACTTGTTTTAGGGAAAAAAGCTAGACTCCCTCATGCACACAGGGTTGCTTACACAGTGGGGGTGTCTCCATCACGGACCAACTAGCTCCTTGCTTTTCTTCTGAAGGTAGGGCTAGCAAATCTGAATTGAAGCAAGAATCACTGAGGCAAGACCACAGGAAGAACTTCCTGTCCCTGAAGGTGGTCATCCCCAGTACTGAGGGCCAGGATGGCTCAGAGTGACCGCGGTTTGGGGCTGGGCTCTCCCACTCCCTGCCTGTGAGGCCAGGGAGGTTGGTGAGAGTTATTTGCCATGTGAATGCGGGCACCTCCCTCCCAGAGGGAAATGGTGCGTGGGACGCCTCCAGCCCAGTGCTGGCACACACGATGTTCAATAATGTCGCCTGTTGTTCCTGACTGCTCACCAAGTCCTGGCATTCCACCTCCAAAACATTCCTCCGCTCCATCTACTTCCCCCGTGCCACTGCCGCCATGCAGGCCACCGTGATTGTTCCTGGCCTCTGTCTCCCCTTCCCACCCCTTCTCCATAGTGGCAAGGGTGAGCCTCTTAAGAGGTGACTTCACTCTTCTGGATACAGCCTTGGCATCCCTCGCCTGCCTCTTCTCCTTCCTCCAGGGCACAGGCCGTCATGGGCTCCGTGGGGAGCCAGCGCCTCAAGGAGCCCAGCGTGGCGGGCACTCCCGACAGGACGGTGGCAGTGAGCTTCAGCTTCGACAGCCACCAGCTGGAGGCGGCGGCCGTAGAGGCAGCTCCAGGCCCGGACATTAGGGCCAGGGGTGTCTCCGCTATCATGGACTCCGGTGAGTGACGGTGCGGGCAAGGCGCGTGTCTGCCCCAAAGCAGGGCTTGGCCACAGGACCCCTGGCGGTGTCTTGGGGGTGGGGGAGCCTTGGGCAGTCACGGAGCACCAGAGGCAGCATCCGTCAGGATGGGTCAGATCTGCTGCGGTGACAAACACGCCCACTGCTGTGTCCCCAGCAGGTGTTAGGGGCTCCGCCTGCGGATCCGGGCTGAGGAGGCTCTGTCTCCACATGTGCTTCCTGCTCGTGTCCTGGCCCGTACACCTTCTATCTGGAAGTGACACATGTCACTTTGGTCACATTCAGTGACAAAAGCAAGCCATGCCTAATTGCAGAGGGGCCAGGAAGTGCCCAAAAGGGGGACTGGAACTGAGGTTCAAAGACCAGGATTTTGGCCCAGGTGTGTGACGTTGGGCAAGGCCCTACGCCTCTCTGAGCCTCGGTTTCCCCACATTGAGGAAATGGTAGCTGTGTGACCTTGGGCATGAGCCTAAATGTCTTTGAGCCTCAGTTTCCCCGCTGAGGGCTGGGGCCACCCGACTGTGAGGTCAGACCTGCAGAGCGGGCAGCGTGCGGGCCTGGAGTCTGACGGGCTTGGGTTCAGCTGTGCCTCCCCTGTTTTCCCCTCTTGGAGACCTTGAGCAAGTCACCGTTCTTCTCCGGCCCTCGCTCTGTCACCTGGAAGAGGGGAATGAAACGGGTGTCTCGGTGGTTGTGACAGAATCCAGAAACTGTTGCTTGGGACTGTTCCGGGCTTGCAGGAGGCGCCCGTGAGTGACAGCTCTTCTTTGGTAGCTCTTGTTAATACCAGAGCCACTTGGGGCTCAGAAGTGCAGGTGTCGCCTGGTTCCGTCCCCTCTCCCTGCACATGGGCAGTGGGCGCTCCACCAGCCGAGCCCCGTCGGGGGTTGAGATAACCTCCCTGCTCGTGTGTGTGTGTGGACAGAGCCAGCTCAGCCCAGTCCCCAAGGTGTGGCAATAGACATCGTGGGGCGGTGGCCTGGCAGTCTTGGCCATAGAAGTGGATGGTGGTCATGTGGCAGTGGCAGTGGTGACTTTAACGTGATGGCTGTGGTGACAGTGGCCTTGGTGTTGGGAGCTGGCACGGTCAAGGTCCACGTGGTCGTAGCTGGTTCCGTGTCCCCTTTGCCGTCAGCAGGCAGCCCACCCAGTCGTGGTCTTGGCCTGGTAGGGGGACCCAAACCTTCCCTCCTGGGGCGTCTGGCCATCAGCGCCCTGCTTGACCCGGGCTGGAGTTTCCACGGACGTCGATCCCGGGGCACGGAAGTACCAGGAGGTGCCGTCGGGATCTCCCGTATGCCAGACGTGTTCTCCCTGTCCCCTGTGTGGTGCAACCCAAGTCCCCTCGCTGGGCAGGGCCAACCCCCGTCAGCACAGTGAGCCTCTTCCTTCACTTTTTTTTTTTTTTTTGAGACAGAGTCTCGCTCTGTTGCCCAGGCTAGAGTGAGTGCCGTGGCGTCAGCCTAGCTCACAGCAACCTCAAACTCCTGGGCTCAAGCAATCCTCCTGCCTCAGCCTCCCGAGTAGCTGGGACTACAGGCATGCGCCACCATGCCCGGTTAATTGTTTCTGTACATTTTTTAGTTGTCTAGCTAATTTCTTTCTATTTTTAGTAGAGACGGTGTCTCGCTCTTGCTCAGGCTGGTCTCGAACTCCTGACCTCGAGCGATCCACCCGCCTCGGCCTCCCAAGTGCTAGGATTACAGGCGTGAGCCACCGCGCCCGGCCTCTTCCTTCACTCTTGATTCAGAGGCGTGAGCAGCCCGGAGTGGCCAGGTGGGGTCTTACCGTCCAGCTCAGTGGGATCATGGGGTCCTGGGGTTGGAGCTGAGACCCCCAGGCCAGCAGAGCCGGAAGACACAGGATGGGAGCAGCTTCTTGCCGGTGGTGACTACAGGCACCAGTGGGTGGCACCACTCCGTGTCCACCCCTTGATGGCTGGACACGTGTCCTGACTATGGAAAAACAGTGCCCTGCACGGGACACCGCCTGAGAGCATATGCAGCCCCTGGAGCACCCTGTCCCGGTCCCACGAGGTGTCACCACCAGCCGTCCCTGTAGCTGAGTCTCCGAAGGGCCATCCCGCTGTTCCGGCCAGCCGGCTGCCTCCATGGCCACGATGGCAGCAGATATGGCAGCAGTGGCCGTGGTGTTTGGTGACTTTTGAGAATGGCACGATGACAGAGGCAGGGGCAGCTGTGGCCATAGAGATGGACAGTGGCAGTGCTGGTGGTGGTGGCCACGAGTGGGCTTGCCCGCGTCTCACCTGGTGTCCCTGGCTTTAGCGGCGGAGGAGCCGGTGCCCGACGACCGCTACCACGCGATCTACTTTGCCATGCTGCTGGCCGGGGTGGGCTTCCTGCTGCCGTACAACAGCTTTATCACCGACGTGGACCACCTGCATCACAAGTACCCAGGTGGGTGGCAAGCACAGGCTGCTCGGCACACTCGGCTCTGGCCGGCGGCCCCCCAGGAGCCCCAAGGGACAGGACCCTGCTCGGGAGCCCATTTTATTCAAATCCTGGCTCAGCTGCGAATTGCTGAGTGACTTCAGGGCAGGCACCCACCCTCTCTGGGCAGCGAGCCCCTGTTGGGACAGCGAGGAGGGAGCACCTGGCAGGGGAAGGTACAAAGGGTGCAGGCTGCCCCTGAGCACCTGCTGCCCATTGGTCCTCCGCAGGGACCTCTATTGTGTTTGACATGAGCCTCACCTACATCTTGGTGGCGCTGGTGGCTGTGCTCCTCAACAACGTCCTGGTGGAGAGACTGAACCTGCACACCAGGATCACTGCAGGTACGCCGGCCCCTCCCTACCACAGTGCCTCCCCCTGCGGCCCTCACGCACCCGGTTGCTCTGAACCTCACCCTGCCTGTCTGTCAAATGGGCGCACTTCCTAGGCATGCCCTAAGGTGTGGTGTAAGGAGAATAGGGTCTCGCTGTCGTGGGGCCACCGTAAGCCAACATGCTGCTTTGGAGGCTTTCGAGCACCCAATCTCATGTCCCTGGGCCCCTGCCTGAGCTTTCCCCTCTGCCTGAGCGCTCTTCCTTTCCCGTTCCTCTTCATGGCGACACCCAGCTGCAGGGCCCAACCCAAAGGCACCTCCTCCCGGAAGCCTTCCGAGGTGCCCCACTTAGACCTCTGCGGCATCCCTGGCCGGCCCGGTGTTAAGGGGGAAGGGCAGAGAGCTGACTGCAGGGAGGGGTGGGGAGGAGGGGCTCCCACCAATTGACTCGCCACCCCTCACGGCCTCTCCCCCCACAGGCTACCTCTTAGCCTTGGGCCCCCTCCTCTTCATCAGCATCTGTGACGTGTGGCTGCAGCTCTTCTCTCGTGACCAGGCGTACGCCATCAACCTGGCCGCCGTGGGCACCGTGGCCTTCGGCTGCACAGGTATGAACCGGGGCTGGGGGCCGCGGCTGAGCCCCTGAGTGCCGCTGCGGGTGGCCTGTGACGCGAGGCGAGCCGGGCTGACTGGGCGCTGAGGATGTCAGACGCAGACAGCGAGGCAGCCCCTGGTTTTCTCTGATAGAATCCAGCCTTTTTTTTTTTTGTTTGAGACAGAGTCTCACTCTGTTGCCCAGGCTAGAGTGAGTGCCGTGGCGTCAGCCTAGCTCACAGCAACCTCAAACTCCTGAGCTCAAGCGATCCTCCTGTCTCAGCCTCCCGAGTAGCTGGGACTACAGGCATGCGCCACCATGCCCGGCTAATTTTTTCTATATATATTTTTAGCTGTCCATATAATTTCTTTCTATTTTTGGTAGAGGTGGGGTCTCGCTCTTGCTCAGGCTGGTCTGGAACTCCTGAGCTCAAACGATCCGCCCACCTCGGCCTCCCAGAGTGCTAGGATTACAGGCGTGAGCCACCGCGCCCGGCCAGAATCCAGCCTTTAAGGACTGGCCTGCCCTTGTCACCAGGCCACTGCTGCTCTTGGGCGATGGCTTTCAAACTTTTTTTTTTTTTTGCTTTTAATTTGAAAAAATTTCAAACCTAGAGAAAGCTTGCAAGAATGATACTAACTCCCTCCCGACACCTCCCTCTCTGTGCACATAAATTTCCCCCAAATATATATCAATGTGAAATAATATATATTTTTCCTTACACCCTTTGAGAGTGAGTTGTAGACATCATCACCTTTCTCACCTAAATGCTAAAACTTCAGTGTGTGTTTTCTGAGAGCCAAGACATTTCCTCTAGAACCTCATCACAATTGCCAATATCGGGAAATTGAACACTCACACGATACTGTTATCTAAGCTGCGACCCGGACTCCGACTTTGCCGACTGTTTTGAAAATGTCCTTTATGACATTTTTTTAATCTTGACCCAAGATCACAAATTTCGTCTAGTTGTCACATCCTTTAGTGTCCTTTGATCCAGGCAGGTTCCTCGGCCTGCCTATGTGTGACACAGCAGTGACATTTTGCAAGGGCCCAGGCCAGTGGTTTTGTAGGTTTTCACACCTTTTTGACCGTGACTTCCAGGGAGAAATACATTTCACACCGCGGCCCCGTAGACACGTGTGTGTGTGTGTGTGTGTGTGTGTGTCTGTAGACGAAATCAAGGCTCCCTGAAGTAGCACGGCCAGTCCACGCAGTGTCCTCAGGTCTGTTCTGTTCTGTTTTGCTAAACAACAAATTGACCAGATTTTAGTCTGACAGCCGCTGCCCCCGGGTCTGCAGCCAGGCGTGGATTTGCCGGACTCCAGGGTGTGAGCCAGCTCGGTTTTACTTTCCCTGGGTCCCGGCTGTATTGTTTAAGATGAGTAGTAACAAATTAGCCCAGAACAATCTCAGAACAAGGCTTCACGGAACAAGACTTCGTTGTCACTCTCGCCACCTGTGCAGCCCACCGTAGTTGGCGGGGGGTGGGGGGTGTGTTCCTCGTGGTGTCTCAGGGACTCGGGCTGGCAGCGCCTGCCTCCCCCTTAGCGCATGGCCGCCTCTGTCACTGCCCATGGGAGGAAGAAAGGTTGAAAGTCCGGGCGTGCTTTTCACTGCCTCGTGCAGAAGTGACGTTTCGATGGCCAGAGCTCATCGGTGACCCTGGCTGACCCCAGTGGTGCTGATGGCTGTTTACGCGTCCTCCCCCGCACAAGATGCTCTCAGCTATTGCGGCTCCCCACGTGACAGGTGCTAAGGGTGTCTCACGGTTTTTCCTCTCTCTCTCTCTTAAGTGCAGCAATCCAGCTTCTATGGGTACACGGGGATGCTGCCCAAGAGGTACACGCAGGGGGTGATGACTGGGGAGAGTGAGTATCTGCGACCCCCAGGAGGGGGGTGCTGGGCTGCCGTGGGCTCCGGAAGCTTCTTCCTGGGGAACCCCCACCACGTGCCTTGAGCTGGGAGGAGGGTTCACAAGCTCTGGGCATGCTGGGCTGGGGTCTGTGACCCCCATCTGTCCTTGCCTGGCTGGGGGAGGATGTGGGGGGGACTCCCAGACGCAAGGGACGTGTGTGCACACATGTCTGCGTGCTGTGTTTCTGGAGCGTGTGAGAAGCACACGCCTCTCTTGAGCACGTGGCTGGAGTGCTTTAGTGCCACGAGCCTGTGTCTGGTGTGCACGTGTGTGTCCACGTGTGTGTGCGTGTTGGGGGGAGCCCATCTGTGGCCATGGGGGTCGGGTGCTGCACCTTCGGCACCAAGCTGTCCTCGGACTTCAGACCACAGGTGCCTCATGGGCTTCCCAAATTCTCATCTTCCGAGCCCACCTCGCCACCTCCCACCTGCCCCTTCTCAGAAGTGGCGGCCCCTCACTCAAGCCAAACCTTACCCGATGCCCAGTCCTGCTCCAAGCCCTAACTGCCCCCCTGGCGCGGCCACTGGTCCAGGCGGCTGACCCCTCTCTGCAGACGGCCGGCGCTGCCCTCAGCCGGCCCAGTGTGCTGGGCCCGTGCTTTGAAGCTTCTTCCTGCAGATGTTCTCAATCTTCCCCTGCTGCAGCCCAACACCCCGTCAGGTCGGCCAGAGGCCCCCGGGCTCCTAGACTGGCATCTGTGGGGTCCTGGTTCCAGTAAGGCAGGGCAGGCAGATGGATTTTGTGGGGTCGTGTTTGCGGGGACGAGCCAAATCAGGCTGCCAGGTGGTGCTGACGTGCTGATTTGGGTAGTTTAGTAGCCAAGGACCCCATAAAAAGATTTGCTAAGGGCCCTACCGGCACTAGGGGTGGGCCACAGCAGCTATGACCTGCCCCCGCCTGACACTGTGCAGCGGCTGGAGGGCACACGTAGGCCTCACGCCCTCTGGGGTTCCAGCCCCTCCAGGATGGGCTACACCAGCCCCTGCCAGGAACGCACGCCGGGTCTGCGCCCTGACTCCCTCCTCCCGAGACCTGGCTTCAGGGGCCCCTCCCGGGACACGAGTTCTGTGACTGCCCCACCGCATAGGTGCTGCAGGAAGGCAGGGCGTGTGTGTGTGTCTGTGTGTGTGTGTGTGTGTGTGTGTGAGAGAGAGAGCCGGTGGGAGGGGCCGGTCAGAGTGCGCAGGTCCTGGGAGGGCATGAGAGGACTCCTGAGGAGGTGGGAGGGCAAGGGGGAGAGGGAGGGCAGGGCGGGGAAGGCCTGAGTGGGTGGGGCTGGGGAGGGGTGAGGCAGGTTGGGGGGGGCCAGGCTGAGTGGGAGGGGGGCTGGGCTGGGCAGGTCAGGCTGAGTGGGGTGCCAGGCAGGGTGGGGTTGAGTGGGGGGGTTTGGGAGGGTCCTGGCTGAGCTAGGGGGTCTGGGTGGTCCGGGCTGAGGGGGGCTGCTGGGTGGGGTGGGTCCTGGCTGAGTTGGGGGGCTGGGTGTGGCCCGGTCTGAGTGGGGGGTCTGGGCGGGGCGGGGCTGAGGTGGGGGCCGGGTGGGGCTGGGCTGAGTGGAGGTGACCTTGGCCGCCAAGCCTAGGCCCACCGTCCCCCCACCCCAGGCACGGCGGGGGTGATGATCTCGCTGAGCCGCATCCTCACCAAGCTGCTGCTGCCGGACGAGCGGGCCAGCACGCTCATCTTCTTCCTGGTGTCCGTGGGCCTGGAGCTGCTGTGCTTCCTGCTGCACCTGCTGGTGCGCCGCAGCCGCTTCGTGCTCTACTATTCCGCGCGGCCCCGCGACAGGGGCTGCCGGTCCAGCCTGCACCACGGCCCCGGCTACCGCGTGCACCACGACGTGGCCACCGGGGACATCCACTTCGTAAGTGCCCACCTCCGCCTGGGCGACGCTGGCCGACGGCCTCGGTCTGGGTCGGGAGCCAGCTGGTGGCCTCTTGCTCTCCTGCTGTGCCCCCGCCCCTCCGCATGTAGTCTCAGGCTCTGGCTTTCTTCCCTTGTCCCTTTGTGGCTCTACACATCCTGTGGTCTAGGGCCCCGCCACCTGTGGTACCCGACGGCTGTGGTCTCGGGCTCTGGCCAGCTGCTGTGTCCCGCCATATGGGGTATGCATGGCCCTGTGCTCTGTGACACCCCACGTTATGTGGAACAAAGTTTCCACCCTCTAGGGACAGCCCACGTCCTGTGGGCCGTGGCCCACTCTGCTGGGACAGCCCTCGGAGGGGCCCGTCCTGCCGACTCACCCTGACAGTGAACTCTCTAGAAAGCTCACACTCTCCTCCACCCTAACCAAGTGTAAGGGCACCCACGGGGCATGGTAGGGCCCCCACAGCTCCCCCAGGGCAGGACACGGGAGCCAGCGGGAGAGGGTGTGAGCAGACAGGCAGAGAGGGCTGGCCAGGGGCTCCCCCAAGCACAGCACAGAGGCACCTCCACTGTGAGGTCCCCAGCACTGAACCCCTGCCAGCGGGTGGCGCTGGTACCACGCGTTAGCAGCCATCTGGCGCGCAGGGGGCGCCCTCTGGTGGTGACAGGGCTGCATAGCCCCAGCGCCGGGCCGGCAGGTGTGGAGGCCTGGCGATACCTGCAGGGTGAGGTCCACAGTGCAGGCCTCGTGCAGGCAGGCAGGGCAGGGGGACCCACTGGTTCTTGTCCCTGAGGGTCCCCAGCTCTCAGCAGCAGAGTAGAACCAGAATGTCGCACAGGCATCCATCTAGCCTGGGTCCTTGGCTGGGGACACTAGAGTGAGCTGGAAATGCTGTCCCTCATGGAGTCCCCGGCCCAGGGATGGGCCCAGGACGGAAAAGGGCGGGTCTGGGAGGGACACTGGGGGCCCCCTTCATGGTCAGGGAGGTTTCCCAGGGAGGGGCTTCTGGGTGACCACCGAAGCGGGAGATGCTGAGACCCACAGGAAGGGCGTTGGGGGCAGAGGGAAAAGCATGTGCTGAGGCTCAGAGGCCGGGAGGAGCCTGGTGTGTTTGGGGAGGGAGTGTGGGAGGCCTCAAACCCCCCCAGGCGAGGGGTTGGGGTGCTGTGCTTGGTTTGGTCAGAAGCCCATAGGGGACTCACGGGGGTGACGAGATGGAATTTGCTGCCTCGGAAGAATCTGAGAGGCCTCGGTAGGGTGAGGCAGGAGGGTGTCTGGACACAGTAGGTGCCAACTAAATGCCAGCCTGAGTGTGACTCCTCTCACTGGACCCGGATGCCCGGCCCTTCTGCCCAAACCCACCCCACCCCGTCCTCCCTCCAGGAGCACCAAACCCCAGCCCTGGCCACCGGGTCCCCGAAGGACAGCCCAGTGCATGAGGTGACCGGCAGCGGGGGCGCCTACATGCGCTTTGACGTGCCCCGGCCGAGAGTCCAGCGCAGCTGGCCCACCTTCAGAGGTGAGGGCAGCCCCCAGACCCCCGGGTCCCTGTCACTTCGTCTGCACTCGTGGGTGGCGCTCGGGCAGGAGGCGAGCAGGGCCCCTCGGGCGCCACCCTCTGACCCCCTCGTGCCCCCAGCCCTGCTGCTGCACCGCTACGTGGTGGCGCGGGTCATCTGGGCGGACATGCTGTCCATCGCGGTGACCTACTTCATCACGCTGTGCCTGTTCCCCGGCCTGGAGTCCGAGATCCGCCACTGCATGCTGGGCGAGTGGCTGCCCATCCTCATCATGGCCGTGTTCAACCTCTCCGACTTCGTGGGCAAGGTGGGCAGGGGTGGCACGTGGTGGGGGCAGCAGTGGCCCATCCAGGGAGGGTCCCCGGCTGGGGATGCATGTGGCTGCCTGGTGGGGAGGGTGGCACCGTCCCAGACAGCGTGCCCTGGAGGGTGGCCCCTGCCTGGTCCCCCAGGGGAGCTGCGGGGTGTCAGGCGAGGAGC